>NW_028270144.1:2533528-3213818 GCF_037043375.1 Chiloscyllium plagiosum | reverse complement strand
GCCACAGAGAGTGTTGTGTGTAATAAAGACTGAGAATGATTCTTGATCATTCGGGGAATCAAGAGTTATGGGGAAGAGGCAAGAAAGTGAAGGTGGAGAGTGTTGAATCGGAACCATGATCCCATTGAATGGTGAAACAGGCTCGTGGAGCCAAACAACCGACATCTGTTCTTATTTCGTATGGTCTCATTGAATAAAGGGAACTATGGAGCTATGAGGGAGGAGCTGGCCAAAGTTCAGTGGTGCAATACCTTAGCAGGGATGACCGTGGAGGAACAATGGCGGATATTTCTGTGTATAATGCAGAAGTTGCAGGATCAGTTCATTCCTAAAAGGAAGAAAGATCCCAGGAGGAGGCATGGGCGGCCGTGGCTGACGAGGGAAGTTAAGAAACATATAAAGTTAAAAGAGAAAAAGTATAACATAGCAAAGATAAGTGGGAAAACTGAGGACTTGGAAGCTTTTAAAGAGCAACAGAGGATTACTAAGAAGGAAATACGCAGAGGAAAAATGAGGTATGAAGGTACGGTAGCACAGTGGTTAGCACTGCTGCTTCACAGCGCCAGAGACCCGGGTTCAATTCCCGCCTCAGGCGACTCTCTGTGTGGAGTTTGCACATTCTCCCCGTGTCTGCGTGGGTTTCCTCCGGGTGCTCCGGTTTCCTCCCACAATCCAAAAATGTGCAGGGGTTAGGTGAATTGGCCATGCTAAATTGCCCGTAGTGTTAGGTGAAGGGGTAAATGTAGGAGAATGGGTCTGGGTGGGTTACGCTTCGGCGGGTCGGTGTGGACTTGTTGGGCCGAAGGGCCTGTTTCCACACTGTAAGTAATCTGTAAGGTAAACTGGCCAATAATATAAAGGAGGATAGTAAAAGCTTTTTTAGGTATGTGCAAGGCAAAAAAATGGTTAGGACTAAAATTGGGCCCTTGAAGTCAGAAACAGGGGAATATATTACGGGGAACAAAGAAATGTTAGAAGAATTAAATGGGTACTTCAGATCTGTGTTCACTGGGGAAGACACAAGCAATCTCCCTGAGGTAACAGTGGCTGAAGGACCTGAACTGAAGGGAATTTATATTTGCCAGGATTTGGTGTTGGAGAGACTGTTAGGTCTGAAGGTTGATAAGTCCCCGGGGTCTGATGGTCTACATCCCAGGGTACTGAAGGAAGTGGCTCAAGAAATCATGGGTGCTTTGGTGATTATTTTCCAGAGTTCGATAGATTCGGTGTCGGTTCCTGAGGATTGGAGGGTGGCTAATGTGGAACCACTTTTTAAGAAAGGTTGGAGAGAGAAAGCAGGAAATTATAGACCAGTTAGTCTGACCTCAGTGGTGGGAAAGATGCTGGAGTCTATTATAAAGGATGAAATTACGGCACATCTGGATAGTAGTAACAGGATAGAACAGAGTCAGCATGGATTTATGAAGGGGAAATCATGCTTGACTAATCTTCTTGAATTTTTTGAGGATATAACTCTGAAGATGGACGAGGGAGATCCGGTAGATGTAGTGTACCTGGACTTTCAGAAAGCTTTTGATAAAGTCCCACACAGGAGGTTAGTGAGTAAAATTAGGGCGCATGGTATTGGGGGCAAAGTACTAGATTGGATTGAAAGTTGGTTGGCTGATAGGAAACAAAGGGTAGTGATAAATGGCTCCATTTCGGAATGGCAGGCAGTGACCAGTGGGGTACCGCAGGGATCCGTGCTGAGACCGCAGCTTTTTACAATATATGTTAATGATATAGAAGATGGTATCAGCAATGACATTAGCAAATTTGCTGATGATACAAAGCTGGGTGGCAGGGTGAAATGTGATGAGGATGTTAGGAGATTACAGGGTGACCTGGACAAGTTAGGTGAGTGGGCAGATGCATGGCAGATGCAGTTTAATGTGGATAAATGTATGGTTATCCACTTTGGTGGCAAGAACAGGAAGGCAGATTACTACCTCAATGGAATCAATTTAGGTAAAGGGGCAGTACAGAGAGATCTGGGTGTTCTTATACACCAGTCAATGAAGGCAAGCATGCAGGTACAGCAGGTAGTGAAGAAGGCTAATAGCATGCTGACCTTCATAACAAGAGGAATTGAGTATAGAAGCAAATGGGTGCTTCTGCAGCTGTACAGGGCCCTGGTGAGACCACACCTGGAGTACTGTGTGCAGTTCTGGTCTCCAAATTTGAGGAAAGACATTCTGGCTATTGAGGGAGTGCAGCTTAGGTTCACGAGGTCAATTCCTGGAATGGCGGGATTACCTTACATTGAAAGACTGAAGCGACTGGGCTTGTATACCCTTGAGTTTAGAAGACTGAGAGGGGATCTGATTGAGACATATAAGATTATGAAAGGATTGGACACTCTGGCAGCAGGAAACATGTTTCCGCTGATGGATGAGTGCCGAACCAGAGGACACAGCTTAAAAATATGGGGTAGACCATTTAGGACAGAGATGAGGAGAAACGTCTTCACCCAGAGAGTGGTGGCTGTGTGGAATGCTCTGCCCCAGAGGGCAGTGGAGGCCCAGTCTCTGGATTCATTTAAGAAAGAGTTGGATAGAGCTCTCAAGGATGGTGGAATCAAGGGTTATGGAGATAAGGCAGGAACAGGATACTGATTAGGAATGATCAGCCATGATCATATTGAATGGCGGTGCAGGCTCGAAGGGCTGAATGGCCTGCTCCTGCACCTATTGTCTATTGAGAGAATTCCATGATTTGACTCAGCGACACTGAAAGAACAATGTTCCATTTCCAACTCAGGATGCTGAATGGTATGGAGAGAAACTCGCACAGGCTGGTCCCATGTATCTTCTGCCTTTGTCCTTCTCGGTGGTAGTGGTCATTGATTTAGAAGGTGCTGTCAGAGGAGCCTTGGTGATTTTCTGCAACCCATCTTATAGATTCTACACATTACTATTATAGTGCATCAAAGGTGTATGGGGTGGACTTTTGTGCAAATGGCAATCAAGAGAGCTGCTTTGTTCTGGATTGTGTCAAGCTTGTGTTGTTGGAACTGCCCTCATCCAGGCAAATGGGGAGTATTCCATCTCTCTCCTGACTTGCGCCTTTTCAATGGTAGACACATTTTGGAAGTAAGGAGATGAGTTATCCACTGCAGGATTCCTAATCTCTAGACTGTATTTGTATCATTAGTCCAATTCAGTTTCTGGTCAATAATAAACCCCAAGATGTTGATAGTGGATGATTCAACAATGATAATGTTATGGAATGTCTAGGGACAATGATTGGGTTCCTCCTTGTTAGATGTGTTTTTTGCCTAGCACTTAAATGGTGTGAGTATTACTTGCCATTTGTCAGCTCAAGCTTGGTTATTTCTGCTTTGGATCATGGGTTACTTCAGTATCTGAGGAGTCATGAATGGTGCTGAATATTGTGTAATCATCAGTGAAATCCCCACTTCTGACCTTAGGATGGAGGAAGAGTCTGCGATGAAACAGTTGAAGACGATTGGCCCTTACGCTATCCTGAGGAACTCCAGAGATATCCTGGAGCTGAGATGACTGACCTCCAACAGCCAGAAATATCTTCTCCTTTGTGCTTTGTATAACTCTAACCAGTGGCGAGTTTTCTCCTGATTTCCATTCACTGTAGTTGAGCTAGGGCTTTTTGATACCACACTCTGTCAAGTGCTGTCCTGATTGGTAAGGGCAGTCACTTTCACCTCAGTCTCTGGAAATTCAATCCTTTTTGACCAATTCTGTTTGAACCAAGGAAGTCAGGAGCTACGTGGCCCTGTTAGATCACAAACTGGCATCAGTGTGCAGATGCTGCTTGATAGCACTGTTGATGACCCCTTTCATCACTTTACTGATGATCAAGTGTAGACTGATGGGGCAGTAATTAGCCAGGTTGGAATTGTCCTGCTTTTTGTGCACAGGACACACCTGGACACAGTCAGGTAGGTCAGTATTCTAGCTGTACTGGAACAGCTTGACTAGGAATGTGGCAAGTTCTGCAGCATGTGTCTTTAGTACTGTTGCTGGAATATTGCCAGGGCTTGTTGCCTTTGCAGTATCCGGTGCCTCCAACCTTGGTATCACATGGAGTGAATCGAATTGGCTGAAGACTCTTATCTGTAATTTTGGGGGCCTATGGAGGAGGCAGAGATAGATTATTTATTCAGTGTTTCTGGCTGAAGAATGTTGCAAATGTTTCAGCCTTGTCTTTTGCACTGATCTGCTGGGCTTCCTCATTGTTGAGGATGGGGATATTTGTGGATCCACCTCCTTAAGTGAATTGTTTAATTGTTCACCATCATTCATGACTGGATGTGGCAGCTCTGCAGAGTTTAGATCTGATCCTTTGGTTGTGTTACTTAACTCTGTCTTTCACTCATTTTTTAGCACACAAGTAGTCCTGTTTTGTAGCTTTCCTCGGATGACATTTCATTTTCAGCTTTGTTTGGAATGTTTAGGTTGAGTGTGCATGTGTGCACTGCTTTCTCAGTACTTACTATGATCATTGCTTGCTGCCTTGCTGGATTTTTTTCTTTATTAGCACTAAGCAGGCATCGAGTTAGCCTCTAGTTGCAGAGTTGATGAAACCTTGAATTGAGAGAGAAAACAATGAGCCAGCCCCAAGCCCAGCCAACTATGAGGCAACATTAATAAAGGAGTGAAGGATGGAGCCAAGAGCAACTGCCTGAGCATGCCCCGACCTACCTGGAAAACCGCACAACAGGACAGTGCTCAGAAAGCTTTAGTCTGTCCCTCGTCCAGACTCTAACAGACAAATAAATTCTCTCAAGAGTCAAGGATTCCACTTTTACCTCTTTGCTGCTGGACTAGAAAAATTGCAATGGTAAGGCTTAAAATGAAATCTTATAAGTTTTCCACAACAATTATCATCTCAGAGCTTTGACGTGAGCTAATTTGATATGGAGACCTGCTATTTACACAAAACTAACCTAGAAGAAAGCACAAAGCTAGAAAAGATATATTAATGTAACCTATTATAAAAGAAACTTAGACAAAATAGTTTTATTGTGCATGGTTTTGGAAATAGCAGGTCAAAGGTCATTGATATCGTATTCAGAGAAAAACTGTATCCCCTGGAATAACTTTGTTCGGAGTGAGCAACTGTAGGAAGAAGTGTATAACCCTTGACTATATATAGTTCACCAACAATGGCTACCTGGCTCATATGGATTGATATACTCACTGGCAGTGATTTTTATTGTTCTGATTTGAACTAATAGCACAGTAGATGTAGATTGAATTGCATTCTTATAATTAATGCTTTTATTTGTAATAGGATGATCCATTGTGGAGTGCCAGAATATTGCAAACTAATCCACAGGCAGTCAAAACTGTGCACGCAAGGTAATAGTAGCTATTTTTGTTTTTACTTTTTTGAATATTTTGTTCTTTAGTTCAATGTTAGAAATGTAGCTTAATTGTTGCATTGTTGGAGTTGTGAACTTGGAAAGGACCTGACATCAGCAGATGTCTACACACATTTTATATTTTGTGAGGTATTTGTTACATGTGCATTAGGCTTCTCTACTTAACTGCCATGTCACCACTCAATGTGTTTATTTTATCAAATTTTCATTTTTGCAAAATAGCACACTTACCCTCACTACTTCTTTTACATGCAAACGTGTGGCAACCTTTGAAGCAGCACAGTAAGGGAAATCTGTAATTTCTTTTAAATGTCTCTGGAATCTGCAGTTGTTTTTAATGATACTTGCAAAGACTCTTTAATAGTTTGCATCAATTATTAAAGGATCCATTGATCGGGTGCTGGTTATTTGAATTGGATTTGTCCTGTTTTCATGAACAGAACAATTTTTCCAATTATTGTGGAGATGCCAGTGTTATGGTTGTATTGCAACATCTTGGTTAGGAATGCAGCAAGTCCTCTGTACTACAGTTTGGACAATGCCAATGTCTTCAGCTGTTTCTATGGTGAAGTAAACAGGATGTTCAGGCTGAAGGTGTTGCAAATGCCATTTGTGCTGTTGTGCTGCTACCCTATGTCATTGAGAATAGGGATAATTATAGCGGCATCTCCTCTTCGAGTTAGTTGTTTCCACAGCTGGATGTGGCAGGATTTGGAGCTTCAATTTGATACGGTGATTGTGGAGTTGGTTAGCTCAGTCTATTGTGCACGAGTGGATAGGAGTTGGTTAGCTCAGTCTATTGTGCACGAGTGGATAGGAGTTGTTTAGCTCAGTCTATTGTGCACGAGTGGATAGGAGTTGTTTAGCTCAGTCTATTGTGTGCGAGTGGATAGGAGTTGGTTAGCTCAGTCTATTGTACGCGAGTGGATAGGAGTTGTTTAGCTCAGTCTATTGTGTGCGAGTGGATAGGAGTTGGTTAGCTCAGTCTATTGTGCACGAGTGGATAGGAGTTGGTTAGCTCAGTCTATTGTACACGAGTGGATAGGAGTTGGTTAGCTCAGTCTATCGTACGCGAGTGGATAGGAGTTGGTTAGCTCAGTCTATTGTACACGAGTGGTTAGGAGTTGGTTAGCTCAGTCTATTGTACGTGAGTGGATAGGAGTTGGTTAGCTCAGTCTATTGTGCACGAGTGGATGGGAGTTGGTTAGCTCAGTCTATTGTACAAGAGTGGATAGGAGTTGGTTAGCTCAGTCTATTGTACGTGAGTGGATAGGAGTTGGTTAGCTCAGTCTATCGTGCGCGAGTGGATAGGAGTTGGTTAGCTCAGTCTATTGTACGCGAGTGGATAGGAGTTGGTTAGCTCAGTCTGTACATGAGTGGATAGGAGTTGGTTAGCTCAGTCTGTACATGAGTGGATAGGAGTTGTTTAGCTCAGTCTATTATGCGCGAGTGGATAGGAGTTGGTTAGCTCAGTCTATTGTACGCGAGTGGATAGGAGTTGGTTAGCTCAGTCTATTGTACGCGAGTGGATAGGAGTTGGTTAGCTCAGTCTGTACATGAGTGGATAGGAGTTGTTTAGCTCAGTCTATTATGCGCGAGTGGATAGGAGTTGGTTAGCTCAGTCTATTGTACGCGAGTGGATAGGAGTTGGTTAGCTCAGTCTATTATGCGCGAGTGGATAGGAGTTGGTTAGCTCAGTCTATCGTACGCGAGTGGATAGGAGTTGGTTAGCTCAGTCTATTGTACGCGAGTGGATAGGAGTTGGTTAGCTCAGTCTGTACATGAGTGGATAGGAGTTGTTTAGCTCAGTCTATTATGCGCGAGTGGATAGGAGTTGGTTAGCTCAGTCTATTGTACGCGAGTGGATAGGAGTTGGTTAGCTCAGTCTATCGTACGCGAGTGGATAGGAGTTGGTTAGCTCAGTCTATTGTACGCGAGTGGATAGGAGTTGGTTAGCTCAGTCTGTACATGAGTGGATAGGAGTTGTTTAGCTCAGTCTATTATGCGCGAGTGGATAGGAGTTGGTTAGCTCAGTCTATTGTACGCGAGTGGATAGGAGTTGGTTAGCTCAGTCTATTGTACGCGAGTGGATAGGAGTTGTTTAGCTCAGTCTATTGTACGCGAGTGGATAGGAGTTGGTTAGCTCAGTCTATTGTACGCGAGTGGATAGGAGTTGGTTAGCTCAGTCTATTGTACGCGAGTGGATAGGAGTTGGTTAGCTCAGTCTATTGTGCACGAGTGTATAGGAGTTGGTTAGCTCAGTCTATTGTACACGAGTGGATAGGAGTTGTTTAGCTCAGTCTATTGTACACGAGTGGATAGGAGTTGTTTAGCTCAGTCTATTGTGTACGAGTGGATAGGAGTTGGTTAGCTCAGTCTATTGTACGCGAGTGGATAGGAGTTGTTTAGCTCAGTCTATTGTACGCGAGTGGATAGGAGTTGGTTAGCTCAGTCTATTGTACGCGAGTGGATAGGAGTTGGTTAGCTCAGTCTATTGTACGCGAGTGGATAGGAGTTGGTTAGCTCAGTCTATTGTGCACGAGTGTATAGGAGTTGGTTAGCTCAGTCTATTGTACACGAGTGGATAGGAGTTGGTTAGCTCAGTCTATTGTACGCGAGTGGATAGGAGTTGTTTAGCTCAGTCTATTGTACGCGAGTGGATAGGAGTTGGTTAGCTCAGTCTATTGTACGCGAGTGGATAGGAGTTGGTTAGCTCAGTCTATTGTACGCGAGTGGATAGGAGTTGGTTAGCTCAGTCTATTGTGCACGAGTGTATAGGAGTTGGTTAGCTCAGTCTATTGTACACGAGTGGATAGGAGTTGTTTAGCTCAGTCTATTGTACACGAGTGGATAGGAGTTGTTTAGCTCAGTCTATTGTGTACGAGTGGATAGGAGTTGGTTAGCTCAGTCTATTGTGCACGAGTGGATAGGAGTTGGTTAGCTCAGTCTATTGTGCACGAGTGGATAGGAGTTGTTTAGCTCAGTCTATTGTGTGCGAGTGGATAGGAGTTGGTTAGCTCAGTCTATTGTGTGCGAGTGGATAGGAGTTGGTTAGCTGAGTCTGTTCTACATGAGTGGATAGGAGTATGTTAAACGTGAGGTGTCATTATCCACAAAAAAAGCAGATTCTGGGAATATCAAACAAAAGTGGATCAAGTTGGAAACTCTTAGCAGAGCTGTCAGAACCTGTGGAGGTAGGTGAGTTTCAGCAGCAGTTCCTGAATCTGCATTGGCAGTATGTATTTGACTGCAGATGCTGGAAACCAGATTCTGGATGAGTGGTGCTGAAAGAGCACAGCAGTTCAGGCAGCATCCGAGCAGCAGTACTGTATTTGGCTGTGGTCAAGTTTTTAGCTCAGTGAGCATTCCTGTGTCCAAAAAGGATTTCTGGAGAACTGGTGTGCAGAGAGTTTATTTGATTAAGATCCATTAATTATATTATATTTCCATTAAGTTAAGTTGTAGTCTTAATGGCTTTCAAATTGCTTTTGCCTTGGTTGTATAGTGCATAAGTGATGGCTGCTATTCATGTTACTATTGATGTCCTGTAATATCCTCCTGCCTAACTAATGTTCTGTTTTCATTGCAATCCCTTTAGCCAACATCTTTCCACAAATATTTTAATTTACTGTGATAAATGTTCTCCTCCTCTTAAATTTCTGCTTGTTCTGTCAGCCAGTCTGAGAAGACCTTAAATCCTTGATGGAGGTTTTTTTCCTTTTTCTGGAGGAGCTGACCAGTGGTGGACCCTGCCTTGTAGATGCATGTAAACATTCAGCATCCCCACCCAGGTGCTATTATTTATGTGCTGCTGCCAGACATTTCTACCCAGACAGTGAATGTTGGCAGGCTGCATTTATATCACAGTTGACTTAAATCACTCAGCACCTATCCTGGGACTTTATTTTGTATAACTCAGCAAGAAAGTACATGCATTTATATAGAATGATAGAATATAAAGGTTTATTAAATCACGACGGGCATGGATAGGGTGAATAGCTAAAGTCTTTTCTCCAGGGCAGGGGAGTCCAAAACTAGAAGGCATAGGTTAAAGCTGAGGGGAAAGACTTAAAAGGGACCTAATGGACAGCTTTTTCACGCAGAGGATGGTGCGTGTATGGAATGAGCAGCCAAAGGAAGTGGTGGAGGCTGGTACAATAACAAGGTTTAAAAGGCATCTGGATGGGTACATGAATAGGGAGGATTAGAGGAATATAGGTGAAATGCTAGCAAACTGGGACCCTAGGTTTGTTGACTGAAGTGATTGTGGACCTACTTTAATCCAGTGGTCCCACGATTGTCAAAATTGTCCAAGTTCAACATTGCTTGGCACAAAATTGACAATCTGACTTGGAAGAGCCACTGCGTAGATAGTGGCTGAATTGGAAAAATGTCTCAATTGGAATTGTTATGAACTTGAGAGATGCAGAGACTTTTTAATAATGTAAAATTCACTTTTCTGTCTGGTATATAAAGTGCTATTTTAGATCTAGCTGAACTATATTGTTGTTGATAAATAAATAATCTTGAATTTGACCTATGTGCAAATGAACTGGGATCCTAGATAGGGTTGACTTCAGGAAGCATAGCTAACACCACCCCCATATTTAGGCAAGAAGCATTGGAGAGAGCGTTGAGACAATTTACAAGAATGGTTCCAAGAAGGTTGGACTGTTCTCCTTGGAAAGAAGAAACCCGAGGGGAGATCAGACAGGTTTTCAAGTTCATGCACAGACTGGACCGAGCAGATGGGGAAAAGCTGTTTCCACTAATAAAAGCAAAAAGAATGAGAGGGCATTGTGTCAAAATGTTGTGCAAATGAAGCAAGGCTGATGTGAGAAAACATTTCTTTACATAACAAGTTGTTAAGATATGGAATGAAGTGCCTGGGAATGTAATTTAGGCAGATTCAATTGAGGCATTCAAGATAACATTGGATGATTACTTGAATAGAAATAGTGTGCAAGGATTTGGGTGGAAAAGCAGGAGATTGGCACAAGGCAATGATGCTTGTGTGAAGAGCTGGTGCAGGCACAGTGGGCTGAATGGCCTCTGTGCTGTAACAGTTCAGTGGTTCTGCAATCTGTGATTAGAAAATTATGGGAGGCCTTTCTGTTGTATCCACCTCTTTTGGTATACAGGAATGCACAGCATGTGGGTCAGGTACTTACCTACTTAAAGCATAGGCAGCATGAAATGGAAAGGATGGCTACCAACTTCCACCCTATCCTTTATGTATCCAGTACTACCCCCATTTCTATCAATATTTTGAATATAACCCTTTTTTAGTAAACACCATTACAACAAATTCATTCTAATCCTGCACTGCACCTCCAAGCAAATATCACCTTCCTAACCTTGGGCATTTCTAATGAAAAATCCATCATATTGTGAAGTTAATATGGCATTGCATATAGACTTATATTATTCAATTAGTATCTTTGTACTTCAAAATAGTTTTCAGAATTATTGTTTCACTTCTAGGTACCTTTCTAGTGGTGCCGATGTTATTACCACAGCCACATACCAGGCAACTCTGGCAGGATTTGTTAAGTATCTTGATTTAAAATCCGAGGAGGCAGCTCAGCTTTTACAGTCAGGTGTATATCTCGCCAAAGAGGCTGTTGCTGAGTTTCTCTCAGAATCCAGAAATTCTGGTACGTTTGCAGCTTTGGTTGGCATTGTATTTTTAACAACGTTCAGATTTGCTTTCAGACTTGGTCTTCACCCATATTGAAGCCTTGCAAGTATTTTTAAAAATAAATTGAGAAGCAAAATGTAAATCTATACTTCCCAGTCTATGACATGATGCTTTGAATTATTGCTTTGAGTTTGTAAATTCTTCATATTTTAATGACCAATGTTAGTGTGTAATTTTAATATGTAATTTTTGTCAAGTTGTTGGCACAGACCCGATGTATTACAAATTTGAAAACAATTCCTGTTCCCAACAGCTGTAAATGACAAGTGTTCTAAAGGGGATGCTGGAGTGAAGGCATCTGCAGACTTAGTGCATTTTTCATTGCAGATTGCAATGGAGCTGAAGGAATGGTTAATAAAACAAATGGGATCCTGGGTTTTCTAAAGAGGGACTTAGAGAATAAATGAGGAAGTTATGATAAGTTTATAGCAAACACAGAATTTGCCCTTGACTGGAGTATTGCCTCTATTTCTCTGGGCCAAGACTTGGAGATAAAAATGCATTAGAAGTGTTGTAAAGACTCCGGAGAATGGGTCCAGAGACGAGGAACCGAGAAACTAGAGCTGTTGTTCTTGGAGAAGAGACGTATGGAAAGAGATTTTGTAGACCTATTTAAAATTCATGGAGGGCCTGTGCAGAGGATATAGGGCAAGACTGCTCCCATTGGTCAGAGAACTGGCAACCAGCTGAGACCAATTCAACATGATTATCAAAAGAAGCAATGGCAGCATGAAACAAAGCCTTTTTTTCATAATGAGTGGTTAGGATCTGCAAAGCACTATCTGGGAATGTGGTGGCAGATTCTATTACGGCTTTCAAAAGAAAGTTGGATCGTAATCCAATGAAGAAAGGTTTGGTGGATTATGTGGAAAAGTTAGATGAACAATATAAGTTGCTTGCTGTTGCAGAGAGCTTGTATGAATGTAATAGGCAGAATGGCCTCTTTCTGTGCATATATTTTTGACAGCTATCAAAAACAGTGGAGTGAGGAGATCATCACTCTGAACAAGTTTTGTAATATTACAGAAAGAATTAATATGATGCAATTTAGTGGATTTGTCTTATATCCAGTAGATATTTCCAAGTTTTATTTTGTACTTGTTTACTTTTTCCAGTATTTTCTCATTCTTTTTTGAAAGCACTGATACATAACAGAAGTATTGTGTAAAGAATGTTCCTTTCAGTGCTTTGGTAAAGTGATTCCAACTTAGGTGTGTGTTTTAACGGTGACTGTCAGCAGGCTATTTGATTATGCAAAGCAACACAGCCAAGCCTGATCTTGTTGTAACTCAGCACATACATGCCCACTTTAGCAAGGGTCATATAGTAATGACAATGATTGGGAATAAAGGTTGTTTCTCCACAATGCTTAAGTGTGGTACCCTTGCCAATAAACTGTGCATAATTAACATCTCAAGATGGGGGTTGAGCCCAGGAATTTACTGATAAGAATAGCTAAGTTCTTCACAAGGTAGATTTGTTAGCCCTTTCTGCAAGTATTTTTATCTATATAATTAATTTTAGGTCTTCATGTTAACTTAATAATTTGATTAAAATATTTTGTGATTCTGAGAGAGGAGAAAACCTCTCATTGCAGGTTCCATTGGGCCTTATGGAGTTTTTCTGCATGATCGTTCTGAATACTCAGGAAATTATGTTGATTCGATGACTAAAGAGGTATTGGCTCAAATCTTGTATGATCTTATATGAATGACTGATAAGGTATTCAATTATCTGTATCTGTACAGGGTATTCTTTGATATATTCATATGTTGTATCTTTAGATGTTTAAGTTTGACAAAAAAGACACATATAATGATTATTGTACTGGACTAAAGGTTGTGAATTATAACAACTTGGGAAAGTGCATGTGGAAATGAAACCTGAAGTTCCTGCCTATGCCAAATGGGACTACAAAAGAGGTTCTGCATAGGGAGTACATACAGGTAGGGGCTAATTTGAAAAGCATGAGCTCAGCATTTGAGTCACAACCAAATTTGCATAAAGGTATAGCGTGATGAATGTATAATGCAAAAACTGATGTGGGAAAATGTGAACTTGACCACATTGATAGGAAATATCGAACAGCAGTATAATGGTAAAATGTAAAGTCACCATATCCTACCAGACCATAGGGCTGCTTTCTCATTAGAGAGACAACTGGTGGTGGCTTAACCTGAGGGTCACCATGCCACAGGCAAGGGGAAAGGTTGAGAAGGAAAGTCCTTCATGGTCACCTCAGCTCAGTGCAGGAATTAACGCATGCAATTGGCGTCAGTCTGCATACAAGCCAGCCATCTAACCAGCTGCATGAAAACTGGTTGTTAAATGATCAGTTATGAATGATGGAGCAGGCTCAATGGGTCAAATGGCCGACTCCAGATTTGAGTTTCTATGAATGCTGGTTGCCAACACTTGATTCAAATGTCTTAAATATGAGAGTTCTTGGCCAGAAAGAGACATGGATGCCAAACTGATACTTGTGTAACTAGTCTCTTTCATTCCTTAAAGGATTGAATCATTGTATTTGTTGTCCTAACATTTAAAATTTTGGGAGACTAAACTATTATTATGATAAAAATATTGTATTTTCTTTTTTAAAACATTTGTAAAGCTTAGTTCTGGAAAGGTAAATATTTAGATCAGCAACAGAAAGAATGGAAATCTAGTCAATATCTTTGCCTGATTTTACTTCCTTGGAAAAGTATAGACTAGTTGTATGGTGGTGTAATAGAAAATATCTTCTAAAAAGTGAAATTCAGTTAAAGTTGTATATAATTTTCAAATTTCACACATGCTTAGTGTTCACATGGAGAATTTTAAAATCATTTCATAAATGAATCCAATCTTTTGTTGCTTGTTACAGGAACTAAAGGCTTGGCATCGACCTCAGATGCAGTCTTTGATAACTGCAGGAGTGGATCTCATTGCTATGGAAACAATTCCCAGTCAGAAAGAAGGAGAAGCTCTGGTGGAACTTCTTAGGGAATTTCCTAACGCTAAAGCTTGGTTGTCATTTTCTGCCAAGGTACTGAGGTATAGTCTGAACCCGAAGAATTTGGCATATTGGACAAGGGTTCAGGAATGGATGCTGCCTTGATCGTAGGCACGCTCACAAGTAAAACAGCCATGGATCCCAGAGAGAGATAAGTCAAGGGGTTATTGGGCAGGATGTTTGCCTACCATATGGAGGAGGCTAGGGAGGTTCAGATTTGTTGTTTGTGTTGATAGGGAGGAGATGTATTATCTTCTTGGGTGCCTTCGATGAGAAAAGGCCACTCTCCAGAAATAGCACACCTCCCCCATGCTTCTGGCTGTGTTAAGAGCAAAGAGGGAAAAAAACAGGCAACCAGCTCCTTTTAAAGTGTGAGGGTAACTTGAGTTTTTAACAAAACAGCTCCCCTCCCCCCCCCCCCCTTCACTGTTACGGGGTAAATTTGGAAGTGGATGATTAGCAGTGTGCTGTGCACCTGACTGATTTTGCATCCAGCCCTCACCCCTCTCCTTCAGCCTTAGTAAGGACATGTAATATCCAGCCCACAGATACAATCGGGTAAAGGTCAAGTTCAGAAATTATGTTACAAAGTATTTCTTCACATAGGAGTGATGTCTGTGATGGTCTGTAGGTCAACATTTAGGCAAACAGCCCAGGGCTTGAGCCACGGATGAGACAATGAGTGAGGAATAAACTAGATCAGCTGAATGACTCTGACATCTCTTGTGAGGTTTATAATTAGAAAAATTGCACTTAAGTGTTTAATGCTTTTTATGGTTATGAATGTTCTTGGAATACTAAATGCCATTAGGATATTTTACACAGTAAAATAAAAGTGTCTGTTCTAACACTGCATCTCTTGTAAAGAAAGAATAGAACAGTTGAAAATAAAGACTTTTCTGTCATTATATCAAACCACGGCAAATTTATTTTGAACAATACTTCCTCCTACAGAAAAGCACTTTTTATAATGATTGTTTGAAAGCCTGGCTAAAAATTGTAAACTTTATTCGAAAATACATCTGAGTTCAGCCAAAGAAAGCTCGAAGGGGAGTTTTAACTCTGTCCATCTGCTGGAATTAGAGGAGAAGCAGAACCAACAAAGTTCTTACTCAATAACCATTGACTAGATTTCTATCCCCCAACCTCTGCCTAAGGTGTTGATGTTGAGTCTGGCCTAGGGGTCATCAGCTGCCACATAGTCATTAACAATCCATTTTATGGCAATAGCTGGAGCTGGGATTTCCCCCCTCAGGATCAGGAAGTACTGGCTCCATGGAAAGCCCTTTATTGGGTGGCTGGTAGTTCTGTGGGTGCAGGAGCATCTTGCAGGAGTGCTGGTTATTGCTGGGACATCAGACTGTCCCCATTGGAGCAGACACCAAGGTAACTGAGTGGAGACTTTATTTTTAAAACATTGGTATTGGGCTTAAATCTAGCCCCATACTTCCTAAAATCATTTGCAGTTCTAGTGACCCACTCTAGACAAATACCAGGGGTGCTTAGCTCAGTCGAAAAATCTCTGGCAAGAGAGGCATTGTGGAAAGATCAGTTTTCAATTGCCTGACTCACTAGTGCTGGTTTTAGGATCCAGAAGAATAATGAGGGCTGCTTCTGCCTGCACAATTTCCTGCGCTACTCCCAGGCCTTTCTATTGGATGCATTGGATTGCCCTCTGACCATCTAAACAGCCTGGAGATGGGCTGTGCCAAGATATGTGTAAAACAAGCTGGGCAATTATCAACAGGCTAATCTACAGTTAAAATACTCCTTCAATCTCTCATTATTTCACATACAGATTGCAGTTTTATTCTGAGAATTACTGGGACTGAGTATGAATCTGCATTGTAATTTTAACCTTCATTTCTAATCTTTATTTCAATCTATATTTCAGGATGGGAAATGTATTTCCCATGGAGAGAACTTTGATGATGCAGTGAAATTTCCAATTAAATCTGATCAGTTGGTGGCTGTTGGAATAAACTGCTGCTGTCCTGATATAATTAGTCCACTCCTTATGAGTGCCAATAAAACTAGGGGTACCAAAATAGGATGGATTGTATATCCCAACAGTGGCGAAACATGGAATCCTAATACACAGTATGTAATTTATTTCAACAACTACAGAAACAGTTTGTATAAGTAGTGACTATTTTTAAAACTAGCAAAACTTTTAATTCTTCTAAATCTCTTTCAGCAGGTTAGTCCTGTTTATTTGCTTGACATGGTGTGAAATATTAATTCATAGTTCTTCAAAACATTTAGCTTTAAGTTAGACTATTGATTTAAGTGCAATGCAGATTCTCAACCTTTAGTTTCCCAATCATAGTAATCTTTCTGATATTGCAAAGATCAATTACTATTCGTGGACATTAATGCGCAGTTGCAAGTATGATTAGCCATGAATGATTGGGAACGGGAGCTGAATTTTCAATGGTAAAGGTGGGTGGCTGTGACCATTCTTGGATAACAGTACAAATGTGTGCAAACAGAACTTAAACTGAAGAACCAAGTCACTTTCATTTCACTTGATGTTTCTCTAATCACTGAATAAATCAGCTTGCCAGTAGTTTAGTTGATGCCTTAACTCCTGTTAACTTGGTTCACTTGTTACAGCACAGCAGTGAACCCTTCTGCAAACTAAACCAAACACAGAAAAGCTCACCTCAGCTCGTAATCTGTTCAAGTGTGAGTGACAGAGAACTCCCCAAATTCCACTATTTAAAGAAAAATATCAATTTTATTCTTTAACTCTAAAAGTGCACATTAAACAACAACTATTTACAACTCTAAGCCTCCTTTCTCTTTAAGGGCTGTTATCTACCTCCAACTCTATAACAATATACTGATTTAATAAAAGCCCCTATTAAATTTACATCAACTTAATTTTTGAAACCAAACAGCGGCTGTCGTTGCGGCATCTGTCTTCTTTTGGCTGAAGATCTCCCTGGGTCATCTTCGGTCTTTTGTTGCAAAGACGTTTCATGTGAAAAAGGTAACTTTGATTGAGAGTGGTTTGATTAGCAGTCTCTCTAGATGGCAGTTTGTCACTCTGTTTCTGGCTAACTCTCAAAATGCTGGCTTTTTTTTAATACCTCAAGCATCGGATTGTCACATTGGTTTGATGTTGGCAAAACAGTAAAATTCAAATTTGATTGGGTTTTAGTATCCTGAGGCATAATTTAAACTGGTTAAATTCAAATGGTGGTCAAAACAATTGAGGTATCTAGTTTATAGCTAAATGTTACATATTTTCCAGTTTCCAGTGCACTGAGACTGCGAGTCAGTCACATGACAAGTGCCTGCAACTTCTCTGCAAAATATCTTTCACTCTCTGAAAGGTACAGTACACTACTTCAACGTCATAACACACTTTTAAAAACATGGGCAAATGCTACACAGAAGCGAGTCAATGTCCCATTAGTAGGTGTAAAACGGTGAAAGCTAATTTCTGCAAGGCACGGGGAATCAAACCATCCATAGGAGTGTGACTAACATCATTGAACCTCAGAAAATATCTGATTCAACCCAAATTTGCAAATATGTTAAACCTGAAAAGTGTTACAATAATTAATCTGGAATGAAGTGGATAGAAATAATTTATAGGAATTCACAATTGCATTTGATCTCACTTAGTTATGATTAATTAAGATAAAATATTGTTTCTGTTTTATAAGACACATTGTTGGATTATTTTCATGCAACTTTATATTTAGGAGACAGTGGCCAGAAGTTTAGATAAATGATGTGCTATGAAACTAAAACAGAAAATAACTTTTTATTCCTTTCTCTGTGTGCTGTATAATGCCGAGGCTATAGATTTCTTCATGTTGTGTTTCCAATAAATTATATTTCCAGCTGGGAGAGAAAACCAGTCAACAACCAACTTGCAAAGTTTGCATTGGAATGGAAAGAGCTTGGTGCTAAATGGATTGGTAAGTTTTTAGAAACTTGAGTTTGTACGAGTGTAACCAGAGGCAGTAACAAGAACAAATAAATACAAACAAAAGGCTGAAGTACTCAGCAGGTCTGGCTGCATCTGTGGGGAGAGGAACAGAGTTAACTTTGTGTCAAATATTACTCTTCTCCATGGGAACCCCATTGGATAGGTTTTATATTGCACTCAGCATTAACTTTGTTTCTGTTTCCAAAGATGCTGCCAGACCTGCTGAGTTTCTGCAGCACTTTGGTTTTTATTTCAGATCTTCAGCATCTGAAATACTTTGATTCAAATAAATGTTTTGTGTCTTTACTAATCATTATTAAACAAATTGCCATAGAATATTCTTGTATCTACCTCTTTTCCTTTACAAAGTTCATCTACAGGCATAAGCATAAGAGCACATACACTGATTACCAAACGATTCCACCTCTCTACATACCTCTCCAGCCTTTAAACTGAAAGGAAACAGTGCATCAACACTACATAAGCTCTCCACTGGAGAGTAGACCTGTATTTTAAAAGATAAGGTGTCTGCTTTATTCAATCTCTTCATTTTGTTTCTATTTCTTCTATTTATGCTTGTGTTTGCTACCTACCCTTTTGAATATATAACCTTTGGAACAGCTTAAAATATAAGACTGTAACAACTGCTAACTCCATATGTTAAGTAACAATCTGCCTTTAAATGTTGACTGTAACCATTTAACAACAAGAATTTTCATTTATGTAGCATTTTTAGTATATAAAATATGCCTCAAGATACTTCTCAGAAGTGTTTCAAACAAAAATGGACACCAAGCCAAATAAGGAGTTATTATATATGGTGACGAAAACCCTGGCCAAAAGGTGGACCTTAAAAAGTAGTAAGGACTTAGAGGGCCTTGAGAGATAACAATGTGAATAAAGTTCTGCCCTTCCCTTTTACAACACAGCTTCCAATGGGGACTAAAAGTTCACTATGCTGGTAACTAGGGATGATCATGGGAAAGCAAATAGTCATAGAGTCATACAGCACAGAAACAGACCATTTGGTCCAACTTACCCATGCCGACCAGATTTCCCAAAACAAAACTTGTCCCATTTGGCTCACATCCCGCCAAACCTTTCCTATTCATGCCCCTGTATAAATGTCTTTTAAATATTGTAACTATACCTGCATCTACCACTTCTGGCAGTTCATTTCATATTTGCACCACCCTTTGTGTGGAAAAGGTTGCTCCTCAGTTCACTTTTAAATCTCACCTTAAACCTAAGCCCTCTAGTTTTGAACTCCCCTACTTGAGGGAAAAGACCTTTGCTATTCACCTTATCTATGCCACATGTGATTTTATAAGCCTCTATAAGGTCACCTCGCAGCTCCGCACCAGAATTGATTATTTTTAAGCTACTGGAATTCTCTTAATCCACAAAGATTCCATATATTTTAAAATGTCTGTTTGATATGTCTCTTGAAGAATACTCCGAATCATTGTACTTAGGACACGCCTCCCTGATCCCAAGAGATACCACCTTTGAAATGAAGTATTAAATAAAGGACCTTCCTATCAATTCAAAAGTAAATCACTGTTGAAATGCTTGGGCATATGTATGCGTGCTATATGAATATGCAGAGCCATTTGTTCTATTCTGAAGTTGTTCCTTATTCATTATTAAACATGAGCTGAGAGATGGGTGCCCGACTAAAATGTGCATCACAGGATTCTGTCCCACGGCTACCTCATGAAGGAGCTAGTGCTTCCATATCAACCTGTTGGATTATAACCTGGTATTGTGTGATTTTTAACCAAATCTCTCAGATTGTTCTCCTTTGTCACTATTCATTGGGGTCAATGGAGAGCACTGGAGATCTGGACACTAAGCAAACTCTGCTTCCTGAATGTAAGGATCCTACAAATTAGCTTCAATATTCCCATCATTGCTTTGACTGTGATTACAAAATTCAGAGATGAGAGGATTATTTACTAATCTTAATAAACAACACCATCAGAGAATACATATGCTTGTGGATGAACTGAAATAGGCATTCCTTATATGAAGCAGTAATATTGTCTTAGCTATTATTTTTAGGTCTGTTTCAAATGCTGTACAACCCTTTGCAATCATGATGCTAAGCATAACTATTTTGTACCATCTTGCATGTTGACTAAATAGCTATATAATTAAGCTGGATGTTTCTTGAAGCATTGGATGCCTGAGCTTTATTTATAGATATGCAGTGAGGTCAATTCTTCAGTATTATTGAAAATACTGATCTGTTATAGGTGGCTGTTGCAGAACTACTCCAGCTGATATCGCAGAGCTACGAGCTACCCTAACACTGGATTTGTCACATGATTGAGCTTCGAATATTGGCAAGAACAATGTGAATGCTGTGGACATTTATTGCGACTAATTCTTCTGGCCTATTGTTCAACTCCAATTGTGTTGATCTAATCTTCAAATGGATGATAGCAGACTTTGATCTTTCAAAGTTTTAATTTGGAATGTCTCAAAAAGCTGATTTTTATAGACTTTGTAAATAGCATTTGATCAACAGCAACGATATTACTTAAAAAAGCTAGCTTTATAGTAATTTCCTTACTATATTTAAGCATCAATAGTTCCATGGAACAGCATTAATATTCCATGATAAACTGAATTGTTGTGGGAGGATTTATCACCATTTTTGAATGAGTGAGGTGTCAATTTTAAATATTAGATACTTGTTTAAAAATGGCAAACTAATTTCCTGACTAGTCAAGGAGTTAATAGCTTTGTGATATAATTGCTGTACTATGGCTCAGTGTTGCAATGGACAAAGCACTGTGTACTTTCAATGAATCTTCTGGAAATTTCAATGTAACTGATTTGATAATAAAATTTCAGTTTAGTTTGGCCTTGTATCACTCAGACATGTTGAATGAGGCGTTAATCCCCTAATTTTAGTTCCAAAATGCAGGACCAAGCAATTGCCCATTATAAAGACAGTGTTACCCAATTGTCCAAGGCATAAACCTTAATGGCTCTCTGCTGTAAGATATTGATATTTTTCTCTTGGAGGTGTTGACTTGCAGAACAAGACATTGACTTATTTAAGCAGTCAATGCACAAAACATTGAGGAGAGAACATCAACACTCTACCCAGGTAAGTTACAAAGTGGTCTCTGACAGGAGTGTGTAGATTTATTTAACAGAGCTGCCATCCTCAGCTAACAGCTGCCTACTTTAGGGCACGACAAGAATATCATATTGATAGAAGGTCCAATTGATGCACTGCACTGTTGTGCCATATTAGATACAGGATTAGGCAATCACTGTAGCACAGTCAGAAGATTATGGATTCACAATGTGCAACAAAAATAATAGGCCATTTGGCTCAATCAGACCATGTGAGTATAATAGATGCTTACACCTCACTTTAGCAATGCCACAATTAGTACCGAAGGTTCTTTTCTCTAGCATCAGCCTGCAATAATTATAAAAATTATTTAATTGTTCTGCCTCCAGCATTGAACAAGGTAACTGTCTTAGATATTGTTTTATGGAGCATAATACATCCAAAAGGGTTTTGTTCTGCAGTCTTTGAAAGAAGTTCTGTTCAAATAATCAAAAATCATAAGATGGATATTCACCTTATTTACATGTTCTAAAAATGTTTGAACTTTATGAAAAGATTAATAACATCAACAAACTTCTAATATTAAGCATTTAAAGAAAATGGCCAGCCAATATGTTTTCCCCTTCCCAATGAATGGTGCTCAAAGTGGTCTCCATGCCACTATATTGTCTGACCTACGAGATTTCTTGTGTTTCGCAGACATCAGTCCACAATTTGACTAAATCAGAGTAGTTTATTAATTTTTAAAACCATCTCCAAAAAAGAGATACTTCTATTTTTCTTTACAATGGTTTCGAACTCATTCCTCTTAAAAAAAGACTTTGAAAAATGGAAAATAAAAACAGGATTTGTCTTTAACAATACCTCACTATGCTTACACTAATTAATCCCTACATTTACACAACAGTTCTGTATACAGACTTGCCTATGAATTGTTTATTACACAATTATAAGTTTTCAACTTCACGTTTTGAAACACCTTTTGACATCACTGGAAACAGTGCATACTTTGCTGTAAGATCATTTTTTCTCATTTTTCCAGACCATGCTTTACACTTGTACCTACTTAAATCTGAGTCTAAAACATGCCCAAGTCATTTTATGTCACACCTATTCATACATTAAATTCATTCAATACTTTCTTCTTCAGTGTCACTTTCAGGAGATCCACCATCTCTGTAATCGTATGGACCTGTGACCTGCTTCCATTCAGATGCTTGCTGAAATACACCACTGTCATTCACTGATGGTTCATGATCGTTTAAAACTCTTTCCAAACAAAGGGCAGATTTACTGGACTTGCAGTCTGATACTTTTGAACGTGTTTCGCACCTGAAATTTCCAATGCTCATCATCCACGTGCTTAATTTTTGCCAGTTCAGTTTTTGGAACGCTATTATGCAATGCAAGTTTCCACCAACCTGATTAGAGACATTTCAAATCATTATTAAGGCAAAGATCATGATACAGAACAGAAGGCAGCTTTTTGGCCCATCCAACCAGTACCACTTTTATAGAAGAACTATGCAATTAGTCTCACTCACCTCATTTCTACTAATTTTTATTTTCTTTAAGTATTAAATCACTTTGCTTTTGAAAAGTAATGAATCTGCTTCCACTACAATTTCAGATAGTGTACTTCAAGTCATGATGTGGCTTCTGATTCTTTTCCTAATTATCTAGAATCAGTCTCCTTTGGTTACTGAACCCTCTGCCACTGAAAACAACTTCTTTATTAATCTCAGATATTTCAAGATTTTTCATTTTTTGCTTCAGGAATAATCATAGAATCATCAATCTTTCCATATAACTGATGTTTTTTAGGTTTGGTACAATGCTAGGAAATTGTCTCTATAGATTCTCCAAGGCCTTGACCTCTTTCCTAATTGGCCACGGTGCCCCATTTGGCATTGAGCCAGTAATTTATAAAGATTTAGCACATCTAAGGTTTTTTTTGGGAGTAAGTGTGTTGGGAATGGGCAATAAAAGCTAGCCACTAAGACTCCAGTACAATTAAGATTGTTATGTAGTTTATCAGTATTAACTGTGACTAATGGTAATTCATACAAATTAAACTGTTGGATTGAATCAGTAATCAAGATTATAAATGCTCGCCAAATGAAGTTTGCCAGTTTCAAATATGCTGCATAAAACATATCCTGAAAAGAAAACAGCTTAACTGTTCTGCTGGAGAGAAAAAAAGAACATGGAGGGATAATTCCATTGTTGATACTCAAGTATAAATCTCAGACTTACAAACTTGCCCTATATTCCCAACTCCCAAAAGTTGCTTTATATCACACTAGTGTTCTTCCATTTAGGGGAGAATGTGAAACAGGGCAAGGATTACTCAAATTAAAAAAGTTATTGGTTTGTGTCTGGGTGGGGTGCTCTTTAGAGAGTTGGTGTGGAATTGTTGGGCCAAATATCTGTTTCCAAACTGTAGGGGATTCTATGAAATATAATAGTCACTCGTACAGGCAAATTATCTCATGCCATAACCTCCTTACTGATTTGACACAAATATTTGGTAAATTTTATTTTGCATAGTCTATGTTCTTGCTCACAAATCTGGCATTGATTGCAGGACTCACATTAAATGGCCCAGAATTTAGTGAAATCTAAAATCTGACTGAGCATATTCATTTTCACCTTAATGGAAAGCTTAGAAAATAACTTTGGAATATTGTATTTTCAACAAATTTGCTATGAACTTAGCCCTCAATTTCCAGTTACACCAAAATAGAAAAAGTTAACTCAAAAGCACATCAAACTAGTGCTTATAAAAGGCAAGGGCTGACCCATCTTTGTAAGCAGCTGTTCTGAAAATGATTCTGGAGACTGCAGACACCAGTTTTCTTAAGAGCCAACCATTGCCTGCTGAGTCCATCCAATTGTGTTGCTTGTTAATACTCCTATAATTCACAGCACAAGTGCAAAACTGAGATCAAACATTTATTATATTACAGACATCTTCCAAAAAATCCAAAATCATTCATTGTTACCTTTTTCGTTTTTCTATATTGTATACCTTTTTCAGGATTCCGAATATCAAGGTACTCAGGATTCTGAGTGTTGAGATCTAGGACTATGTCTGCCCATCTGCAGTTAGAAATAAGTCACTGTATTAAAGGACATAATCATTGCATCACTAACATCCAGTAACCACAAAGAAAATCTTTGTAAGAAACCAACCACACTTCAAATTCTCAACAATTGTGTCACACAGCTGGTTTCTTTTTTCTAAAAGCAGTATCCTTGAGAAAAGGAACAATGTCGTTGGTTTTTCCCCAGAGGGGTTGTAATTGCTCTAGGTGCCGATTAGACTGGTTTGGTACACAGATTAAAGGGTATTGAGAGGCATTTTTGTTTCTATGTAAACAGATGAGACTTCAGGCCTAAGTGGTCATGTTTTCAAAGTCACGTGTACAATGAAAGGGGAGTGGTCAGCTCCCGAGCTCAGCAGTTCAGTCCAGCCTAGAACTAGTTAGGAGTTCAACAGTGAGCTATGTGCAACAGTGAGCTATGTGGAAACAGTTTGCTAAACTCTTTCTTCTGCCCTTCTAACTTAAACCTGTAAGCATCTGTTCCTTTTTTTTTACTGTTTTTAAAAGGGGGTTCGCTTATTGGCACTGTTGTGTATATTTGCAGCAGGATAATAAAGTCTAGTTTGGATAGATTGACTTCATTTGTGTATTTTTGTGAATACATTTTTTGTCTGTTTTAAAACCTGGTAGTCCACCAGCTAACTTACTCCAGGTAATTTTCACTGTACACTTACTGAAACAAATTGCAAAGTTATGATCTGGGTTGCCTGCCCAAGCATGTTTTGAGTGGTCTGGTCTAGTCCATAACAATAGTTACCACAGGATTATATGTACAGTATTATCTATTTCAAGATTTGCTTTTGATATAGATTTATATACAAAATTGGCTGAGGTATAAGAAACAATAATGGTTAAATGGGAATTTTTCAGGTTGGAAGGTTTCTCGTGAAGTTCTCCAGGTGTCAGTATTGGAACTCTTGGTCTAGATCTTGGTGTGGAGGAGACAATCTGAAAATTTGCAAACAATACCATTCTCACAGTTTATAATAGTGAAGTGTAGAACTGTTAAATGATATTGACAATTTGGTGGAGTGGGCAGACAAAGGTTGCAGATGAAGTTCAAGGCAGAGAATTGTGAGGAGATGTACTTTGGTACAAAGAACATGTGAAGATACTAGGAGATAAATTGTATTATCCTAAATAGTGCACAGGAACTGAGATATGAGACTTTACATTTACATAATTTTGTTGCTTTCAATTTCCCTCCAGGTGTCCTTGTTCCTCCTCATATTTCGGAGATAAACAAGTAAATACCAACTGAGAATGGAGGTAGGTGAATCCTCTCTCTTCTCCAGTGGTACTGGAAAAGACAGAATTTACTGGAATGTTCAGACAAGTGATAAAATTCCTATAGTATGGAAAAAGGCCCTTCGGCCCAACAGGTCCACACCGACCATCCGAAGATTAATCCACCCATACTCCTACCCTATTACACTGCATTCACCCCCCTGACTAATGCACGTAACCTACACACCTCTGAACACTGGACAATATAGCATGGCCAATTCACCAAACCTGCATATCTTTGGATTGTGGCAGGAAACCCATACAGAGAATGTCTGTCTGGAGTTTGTGCAGTCGCCAGAGGCTGGAATTGAACCCAGGTCCCTGGTGCTGTGAGGCAGCAATGCTAACCACTCAGCCACCATGCCACCTTTTCTGATTTTCTTGGACTTCTGAGCAATGTCTCTTCTTTAAGATGTATGCTTGAGTACATCTGCCAATTATCCCAGTTTGGGGAGAGAGTGAGGTCTGCAGATGCTGGAGATCAGAGCTGGAAATGTGTTGCTGGAAAAGCGCAGCAGGTCAGGCAGCATCTAGGGAACAGGAGAATCGACGTTTCGGGCATAAGCCCTTCTTCAGGAATGGGGAAAGTTTGTCCAGCAGGCTAAGATAAAAAGTAGGGAGGAGGGACTTGGGGGAGGGGCGTCGGAAATGTGATAGGTGGAAAGAGGTCAAGGTGAGGGTGATAAGTCAGACTGGGGTGGGGGCGGAGAGGTCAGGAAGAAGATTGCAGGTTAGGAAGGCGGTGCTGAATTTGATGGATTTGACTGAGACAGGGTGGGGGGAGGGGAAATGAGGAAACTGGTGAAATCCGAGTTCATCCCTTGTGGTTGGAGGGTTCCTAGCCAGAAGATGAGGCGTTCTTCCTCCAACCGTCGTTTTGTTGTGGTCTGACGATGGAGGAGTCCAAAGACCTGCATATCCTTGGTGGAGTGGGAGGGGGAATTGAAATGTTGAGCTACAGGGTGGTTGGGTTGGTTGGTCCGGGTGTCCCAGAGGTGTTCCTCTATATTGGGGAGACAGGCCGGCTACTTGCAGAGCGTTTCAGAGAACACCTCTGGGACCAACCAACCCAACCACCCTGTAGCTCAACATTTCAATTCCCCCTCCCACTCCACCAAGGATATGCAGGTCTTTGGACTCCTCCATCGTCAGACCACAACAAAACGACGGTTGGAGGAAGAACGCCTCATCTTCCGGCTAGGAACCCTCCAACCACAAGGGATGAACTCGGATTTCACCAGTTTCCTCAATTCCCCTCCCCCCCACCCTGTCTCAGTCAAATCCATCAAATTCAGCACCGCCTTCCTAACCTGAGATCTTCTTCCCAACCTCTCCGCCCCCACCCCAGTCTGACCTATCACCCTCACCTTGACCTCTTTCCACCTATCACATTTCCGACACCCCTCCCCCAAGTCCCTCCTCCCTACCTTTTATCTTAGCCTGCTGGACAAACTTTCCTCATTCCTGAAGAAGGGCTTATGCCCGAAACGTCGATTCTCCTGTTCCCTGGATGCTGCCTGACCTGCTGCGCTTTTCCAGCAACACATTTCCAGCAATTATCCTAGTGTCCCAAGTAACAGATCACAGGTGCAAATCAGTATAGATCGAATGACTATACCATTCATGAAGGCAGGAAAATAATAATTTCTAGGGAAGGATTTTTGGTTCTAGCCTCTGGCAATAATCAGTAAGGGGCAAAGTGGTCAGCCTCAAAGTTCTGTAGAGTCAACAATCCAAGAAATCTCACTGCAAAGAATCTCTGTCTGTGGTCATAAGTATAATAGTGGAGCCAGGTCGAACATGAAACATAAACCACAGAGACCAAGAGTCAAAACTTCATCTCATTCATTACACAACAAAATGCTAAGTGCATTAAAACGGAAGCTTTTCCTGTGAATTCTAAATTAAAAAGGGTGAGATAGGATGAACGCTGAGCAAATGTTATGCTTGGACTCTACAACAGGAGGTCACAATCTCAGAATGAAGTGTCAATCATTTGGAATTCAGCACCCCAGAAATGTGGTGACAGCTCAGTGGTAAGATTCTTATAGTACACAAGAATTAAGCTTCATATGAATAGTGAATGGAGGTGGAGTTGAAAAAAAGACTTTAATCATACTGAATGCAGGAGAGGACTGGATGGGCCAAATGGCCCATTCTAACTCTCATTTCCTATGGACATTTTTTCATAAGAACAGAATCCAAGCACAACATTTTCTCAAAGTGCCACTGACTAAACAAATTGCAGATTTGTCGGAATAATATTTTTGCTTTCAATTATATATAGTTAAAAATCAATTAAAATCAAATGGCAAAATTTCTTCATAGAAATGTTTACCAATATGGAGGAATACGATGTCAAAACTATGCTACCTTGCTTTCCTTTAAAAGGCTCTCCTGCCTTCAACAGTCCACTACTTCATTAATATTCTTTGTCAGTTTTCTCCTTTAAAGGTGTTGACTCCTTGTTGGGGTGATTCCACAGGAGACCTGTTGTTCAAGTGATCATTTTGTTGTTGTGGTTCTGTTCGCCGAGCTGGGAATTTGTGTTGCAGACGTTTCGTCCCCTGTCTAGGTGACATCCTCAGTGCTTGGGAGCCTCCTGTGAAGCGCTTCTGTGATCTTTCCTCTGGCATTTGTAGTGGTTTGAATCTGCCGCTTCCGGTTGTCAGTTCCAGCTGTCCGCTGCAGTGGCCGGTATATTGGGTCCGGGTCGATGTGCTTATTGATTGAATCTGTGGATAAGTGCCATGCCTCTAGGAATTCCCTGGCTGTTCTTTGTTTGGCTTGTCCTATAATAGTAGTGTTGTCCCAGTCGAATTCATGTTGCTTGTCATCTGCGTGTGTGGCTACTAAGGATAGCTGGTCGTGTCGTTTCGTGGCTAGTTGGTGTTCATGGATGCGGATTGTTAGCTGTCTTCCTGTTTGTCCTATGTAGCGTTTTGTGCAGTCCTTGCATGGGATTTTGTACACTACATTGGTTTTGCTCATGCTGGGTATCGGGTCCTTCGTCCTGGTGAGTTGTAGTCTGAGAGTGGCTGTTGGTGGTGTGCTGTTATGAGTCCTAGTGGTCGCAGTAGTCTGGCTGTCAGTTCAGAAATGTTTTTGATGTATGGTAGTGTGGCTAGTCCTTTGGGTTGCGGCATGTCCTCGTTCCGTTGTCTTTCCCTTAGGCATCTGTTGATGAAAATGCGCAGGTATTCGTTTTTGGTGAATACATTGTATAGGTGTTCTTCTTCCTCTTTTTGCAGTTCTGGTGTACTGCAGTGTGTTGTGGCTCTTTTGAATAGTGTCTTGATGCAACTTCTTTCGTGTGTTGGGGTGGTTGCTTTGTAGTTCAGGACTTGGTCTGTGTGTGTCTTTCCTGTATACCTTTGTGGTGAATTCTCCGTTCGGTGTTCTCTGTACCATCACGTCTAGGAATGGGAGTTGGTTGTCCTTTTCTTCCTCTCTCGTGAATCGGATTCCTGTGAGTGTGGCGTTGATGATCCGGTGTATGTTCTCTATTTCTGTGTTTTTAATGATTACAAAGGTGTCATCCACATATCTGACCCAGAGTTTGGGTTGAATTTGGGGTAAGACTGTTTGTTCTAACCTTTGCATTACCGCTTCTGCTATGAGTCCAGAGATGGGTGAGCCCATGGGTGTGCCGTTGATTTGTTCATATATTTGGTTGTTGAATGTGAAGTGTGTTGTGAGGCACAGGTCCAGTAGTTTGAGTGTGCAGTCTTTGTTGATAGGTTCACCGTCCTATTGTCTGTTCTGTATGTCCAGCAGGTTGGTTATTGTTTCTCTGGCTAGGGTTTTGTCGATAGAGGTGAACAGTGCCGTTACATCGAATGAGACCATAGTTTCTACCTTGTCTGTGTGTATATTTCTGATGATGTCCAAGAATTCCTGTGTTGATTGTATAGATTTCTGGATCCGCTGATCAGGTGTTTCAGTTTCTGCTGTAGTTCTTTAGCCAGTTTGTGTGATGGTGTCCCTGGGGTAGTGATACTATGGGTCTGAGTGGGATGTCTGGTTTGTGCACTTTAGGTAGTCCATAGAATCTGGAGGTGTTGTTGCGTTCAGGTTTCATTCTCTGTTGGTCAAACCTGGTTATCTGTCCGTTTTTTTGTAGGTTCCTCAGTGTGTTGTTTATCCTATTGGTGAGCTGTGGGGTGGGGTCAAACTCCCTCTTTTGGTCGGTGTTGGTATCTGCAGGTAGTTGTTGTGCTTTTTGGATGTAGTCTGCTTTGTCCAGGATGACCGTCATTCTGTCTTTGTCTGCATTCATGAACACCAACTAGCCACGAAACGACACGACCAGCTATCCTTAGTAGCCACACACGCAGATGACAAGCAACATGAATTCGACTGGGACAACATTATTATAGGACAAGCCAAACAAAGAACAGCCAGGGAATTCCTAGAGGCATGGCACTCATCCACAGATTCAATCAACAAGCACATCGACCTGGACCCAATATACCGGCCACTGCAGCGGACAGCTGGAACCGGAAGCGGCAGAGAGAAACCACTATAAATGTCGAAGGAAACATCACAGAAGCGCTTCACAGGAGGCTCCCAAGCACTGAGGATGTCACCTAGACAGGGGACGAAACGTCTGCAACACAAATTCCCAGCTCGGCGAACAGAACCACAACAACGAGCATCCGAGCTACAAATCTTCTCATAAACTTTGATCATTTTGTTTTGGAGCTAAGTCAAAATATCAGGTAGCTCTTGTACTAACATTGTCCCCAGGTTTGACCTTTTGGTGATAGTTTATGTACACTGTTATTTGATAAAGACTAGCTGAGAGAGCTAGTTCAGTGTGGACCAAACCTTGGATCTGTGTGGTGTAGCTATTGTTTTACCTGTGTCATCAAGTGACCTTATAATGTAGCATACTGATGTGATATCATGTTAAACTTACTTTTTGCAGTGAATGGCTGGATGTTTCTTACTTGGTTCACCTATTAAAATCCAAAACTCCATTTCATCAAGGGGCAGCTTCCCTCTGTAAGCAAAAGGCAAAACAAAATGTCTGCAATATGTAATTGGAAATGGAATACTTTATTCTCTTGTCCATCTGCAATTAGATATGCAAGTGGACTGTCACCCAATTTAAGAACAATATGAAAATGGAAAGGGTACATCATAGGTTCATTTTCTGTTATTTATAGGATAATAATGATGCATTATTTCCATTAGTTACAGATATTTGAAATAACAAAAGAAATTAACTGTGGAAACAGTTGAAACAAAAATGATTAGAACATAGAATTCTCCACAAACTGTTGTCAAAGAAGAATCCATAAGAATGTAAAATAATTGCTTAAAAAAAATGAAGTAATTCAACCCTCTTCTATAACATCTTTCATATCACAGGTATCTACCCAATTAGCATAGTAATAGCAGAATCTCAAAATAATTTACATTTGTTGATTAGTACATAAACATTGTGAAAATGTAAGTTTAAGTGGGTACACTTGCATCTAATAGTATCCATCGGTTCCCTAATATTTCAAACTAGCAAAAGCAAGGACTACAAATGCTGGAGATCAGAGTCAAGATTAGAGTGGTGCTGGAAAAGCACAGCAGGTCAGGCATCTGACGAGCAGGAAAAATCGACACTTCAGGCAAAAGCCCTTCATCAGGAAGGGCTGACAATTCCTGATAAAGGGCTTTTGCCTGAAGCATCTATTTTCCTGCTCATCAGATGCTGCCTGACCTGCTGTGCTTTTCCAGCACCACTCTAATCTTAACTAATATTTCAAACTAGTATACTTTTTCTCTGTAATTTTAGAACAATTAAGATGACAGCCATTTTTAAAAAACCATATGTAATTAATTATTCACATGAAAAAGCAAATATTTGACTCTCTTAAAACTTCTGTAATGTTACATTTCTTTCAATTAGAATGAATCAGAATTCAAGTTTTCTTGCAATTAGTTTATCATTGAAATCCACACTGAGGCAACAGTATCATAAAGCTACCCAGAGAAGCATTGCAATTAAAGGTGTAGGCTTGCTCACTGAGCTGGTAGATTCATTTTCAGACATTTTGTTACCATACTAGTTAACGTCATCAGTGAGTGTCCAATGAAGCACTGGTGTTAGCGACCCACTTTCTATTTGTGTTTAGGTTTCCTTAGGTTGGTGATGTCATTTCCTGTGGTGATATTAGTTCCTATGGCGATGTTAGTTCGTGTTCTTTTTCTCGAGGGTGGTAAATGGGGACCAAATCAATGTGTTTGTTGAGAGTTCTGGTTGGAATGCCATGCTTCGAGGAATTATCGTGCATGTCCCTGTTTGGCTTGTCCTAGGATGGACATGTTGTCCCAGTCAAAGTGGCGTCCTTCCTCATCTATATTGTAAGGATACTAGTGAGAGTGGGTCATGTCTTTTTGTGGCTGGTTGATGTTCATGTATCCTGGTGGCTAATTTTCTGCCTGTTTGTCCAATGCAGTGTTTGTTACAGTTCTTGCAAGGTATTTTGTAAATGACATTAGTTTTGCTTGTTGTCTGTATGGGGTCTTTCAAGTTCATTACCTGCTGCTTTAGTGTGTTGGTGGGTTTGTGGGCTACCATGATGCCAAGGGGTCTGAGTAGTCTGGCAGTCATTTCGAGATGTCTTGGATGTAGAGGGGAGTGGATATGTTCTCTGGATGTGCTGACTCCTTGTTTGGGTTTGTTGCTGAGAAATTGGTGGACTGTGTTCGCAAGTTTTAAGAAGATTTGTAGCTCAGGTTGAGGTTCTGCATGTAGTTATGCTCGCTGAGCTGGAAGGTTCATTTTCAGCTGTTTCGTCACATACTAGGTAACATCTTCAGTGAGCCTCCGGATGATGCACTGCTTTCTATTTATATGTTTAGGTTTCTTTGGGTGCCCAAATCCAAAGAAACCCAACCATTTTAACAGAAAGCAGGAATCATCAGCAGTGCTTCATCTGGAGGCTTACTGAAGATGTTACCTAGTATGTGACAAAACATCTGAAAATGTACCTTGTAGCTCAGCGAGCATAACTACATCCAAGACTGTGTTCGTTGGGTACCTGTTCTTTTTGAATACACTGTATAGGTGATTTTCCTCTGCTCTTTGTAGTTCCTCTGTGCTGCAGTATGTGGTGGGTCATTGAAATAATGTTCTAATGCAGCTTTGTTTGTGGGTGTTGGGATGATTGCTGCTGTAGTTTAGTATTTGGTCCGTTTATGTTGTTTTCCTGTAGACGCTGGTTCCTATAGTCAGATTCTTTTGCAAGAACTGTTACAAACACTAAATTATACAAACAGGCAGAAAACTAGCCACAAAAAGACATGACCCCCTCTCACTAGTATCCTTACATAGAGATGAGGAAGGACACCACTTCGACTGGGACAACACATCCATCCTAGGATGGGCCAAACAGAGACACGCATGAAAATTCCTAGAAGCATGGCATTCTAACTCTCTCAACAAAGTGATTTGGATCCCATTTACCACCCCCTGAAAAAAAAGAACAAGAAGTGACATCACCAATCCAAGGAAACCTAAACACAAATAGAAAGCGGGCCATACCACCAGTGCTTCAAACGGAGGCTCACTGATGATGTTACCCAGTATGGTGATGAAACATCTGAAATAGAGAACCTCAACCTGAGCTGCAAGCCTTCTCAAAACTCGCTAACTTGTACACTCAATGATAAGGTCCTAGGGAGTGTTGCTGAACAAAGAGAACTTAGAGTGCAGGTTCATAGTTCCTTGAAAATAGAGTCGCAGGTAGATAGGATAGTGAAGTAGGTGTTTGGTATGCTTTCGTTTATTGATCGAGTATGAGTATGACCTCCCAATTCCTGTATGAGTACAGGAATTGGGAGGTCATGTTGAGGCTGTACAGGACATTGGTCAGGCCACTTTTGGAATATTGCATGCAATTCTGGTCTCCATCCTATCAGAAGGATGTTGTGAAATTTGAAATAGTTCAGAAAAGGATTACAAGGAATTTGCCAGGGTTGGAGGATTTGAGGTATAGGGAGAGGTTGAATGGGCTGGGGCTGTCTTCCCTGGAGCGGAGGTTGAGGGGTGACTTTTGAGGTTCATAAAATCATGAGGAGCATGGATAGGGTAAATAGATAAAATCTTTTCCCTGGAATGGGGTGAGTCCAGAACTAGAGGGCATGGTTTAGGATGAGAGGGGAAAGATTAAAGAGACCGAAGGAGCAACGTTTTCATGCAGAGGATGGTACGTATATGGAATAACCTGCCAGAGGATATGATGGAGGCTAGTACAATTACAACATTTAAAAGGCATCTGGATGGGTATGTGAATAGGAAAGGATTAAGTGGAATATGGACAGGGTGCTGACAAGTGGGACTAGATTGGGTTAATATATCTGGTCAGCATGGATGGATTCGACCGAAGGGTCTGTTTCTGTGCAGTACATCTCTATAACTATGACTGGGACAACACATCCATTCTAGGACAAGCCAAACAGAAAGACAAACAAGAATTCCTAGAAGAATTCCAACTGGACTAACAACAAACACATCGGCTTGGACCCTATTTACCAACTCCTGAGAAAAAGAACAAGAACTGACATCACCAACTCAAGGAAACCTAAACAAGTAGAAAGCAGGTCACTAACACCAGTGCTTCAGCAGAGACTCATTGATGATGTTACCACTTCCGCCCCCATCATGGCCGCTTCCACAGCCATTTCCGCCCCTCACAATTCCTCATGCACCACACGTGACATCACTTCCGCCCCTCACATCATCGCTGATGTCACACACTCAGTGACTTTCACCCCCCCATACTGCCGTGTTTACCACCACTTCTGCCCCCCACCGCCACTCATCTGCATTCTGCTAACATGCCCCCCACAGATCCCACTGTCACCATCCCCACCCCCCAGAACCCTGAGGGGAACACCACCCCTGCTCATGACTCCACCCCCATTCCCCCCACCACCACACCCACTTCAGTTACAGGCTCCGCCCCCCCACTCCCAGCTCCACACCCACACCAGATCCCAGCTCTACCGAGTTTCCACCATCCCTCCAGCCTCCCCCTCACTGAGGACGAACGATCAGTCCTCAGCAAAGGACTCACCGTCATCCCCTGCTGTCCACGCATCAATGAATTTAATACAAGCCGTGACGACGAACAGTTCTTCCACCACCGCCTCCGAGCAAACTTTCACAATCAGGATTCCCGCCCACCCTCCGAGGACCCCTTCGCCCACCTCCAACACACTGTATCCACCTGGACACCCCGTGATGGCCTATTACCTGCCCTCGACCTCTTCTTTTCCAACTGCCGCCGGGACATTAACCGCCTCAACCTGTCTACCCCCCCCTCCCCCACTCCAACCTCACCCTCACAGCACGCTGCCCTCCACTCCCTCTGCTCCAATCCCGACCTCGCCATCAAACCAGCAGATAAAAAGGGGGTGCAGTGGTAGTCTGGTGCACTGACCTCTACACCGCTGAAGCCAGCCGCCAACTCGAAGACACCACCTCTTACTGCCCCCTTGACCATGACCCCACCCCCCCCCATCACCAAACAATCTCCCAGACCATACAGAACCTCATCACGTCAGGAGATCTTCCACCCACAGCTTCCAACCTCATAGTCCGGGAACCCCGCACTGCCCGGTTCTACCTCCTTCCCAAGATCCACAAGCCTGACCACCCTGGCCGACCCATTGTCTCAGCCTGCTGCTGCCGCACCGAACTCATCTCTACCTACCTCGACACGGTCCTATCCCCCTAGTCCAGGAACTTCCCACATATGTTCGAGACACCACCCACGCCCTCCACCTCCTCCAAGACTTCCGTTTCCCCGGCCCCCAACGCCTCATCTTCACCATGGATATCCAGTCCCTCTACACCTCTATCCGCCATGACCAGGGCCTCCAAGCACTCAGTTTCTTCCTCTCCCGACGTCCCCAACAGTACCCTTCCACCAACACACACATTCATTTGGCTTAACCGGTCCTCACCCTTAATTTCTCCTTCGAATCCTCCCATTTCTCCAGACCAAAGGGGTAGCCATGGGCACCCGTATGGGCCCCAGCTATACCGGTCTTTGTTGGCTACGTAGAACAGTCCATCTTCTGTAATTACACCGGCACCACTTCCCACCTCTTCCCCCGCTACACTGATGACTGCATTGGCGCCACTTCGTGCTCCCGCGAGGAGGTTGAGCAATTCATCAACTTCACCAACACATTCCACCCTGACCTTAAATTTACCTGGACCATCTCTGACACCTCCCTCCCCTTCCTGGACCTCTCCATCTCCATTAATGATGACCGGCTTGACACCGACATTTTTTTTTTTACAAACCCACCGACTCCCACAGCTACCTGGATTACACCTCTTCCCACCCTACCTCCTGCAAAAATACTATCCCGTATTCCCAAATCCTCCGCCTCTGCCGTATTTGGTCCCAGGAGGACCAGTTCCACCACAGAACACACCAAATGGCCTCCTTCTTTAGAGACCGCAATTTCCCTTCCCATGTGGTTAAAGATGCCCTCCAACGCATCTTGTCCACATCCCGCACCTCCGCCCTCAGACTCTACCCCTCCAACCATAACAAGGACAGAACCCCCCTGGTGCTCACCTTTCACCCTACCAAACTTCGCATAAACCAAATCATCACCGACATTTCCGTCACCTCCAAATGGACCCCACCACCAGAGATATTTTCCTCCCCACCCCTTTCTGCCTTCTGCAAAGACCGTTCCCTCCGTGACTACCTGGTCAGGTCCACGCACCCCCCAACAGCCCACCCTCCCCTCCTGGCACCTTCCCCTGCCACCACAGCAATTGCAAAACCTGCGCCCATACCTCCTCCCTCACCTCCATCCAAGGCCCTAAAGGAGCCTTCCACATCCAAAGTTTTACCTGCACATCCCACCAATATCATTTATTATATCCGTTGCTCCCAATGCGGTCTCCTCTACATTGGGGAGACTGGACGCCTCCTAGCAGAGCGCTTTAGGGAACATGTCTGGGACACCCGCACCAATCAACCACACCGCCCTGTGGCCCAACATTTCAACTCCCCTTCTTGCTCAGCCGAGGACATGGAGGTCCTGGGCCTCCTTTGTAGCCGCTCCCTCACCACGCGACTCCTGGAGGAAGAACGCCTCATCTTCCGCCTCGGAACACGTCAACCCCAGGGCATCAATGTGGACTTCACCAGTTTCCTCATTTCCCCTTCCCCCACCTCACCCCAGTTCCAAACTTCCAGCTCAGCACTGTCCCCATGACTTGTCCTACCTGCCTATCTTCTTTTCCACCTATCCACTCCACCCTCCTCTCTGACCTAGCACCTCCATCCACACCCCCACTCACCTATTGTACTCTATGCTTTCTCCCCACCCCCACCCTCCTCTCATTTATCTCTCCACCCTTCAGGCAGTCTGCCTGTATTCCTGATGAAGGGCTTTTGCTAGAAACGTCGATTTTCCTGCTCCTTGGATGCTGCCTGAACCGCTGTGCTTTTCCAGCTCCTTGGATGCTGCCTGAACTGCTGTGCTTTTCCAGCACCACAAATCCAGAATCTGGTTTCCAGCATCTGCAGTCATTGTTTTTACCACCTTGATGATGTTACCTAGTATGGTGGCAAAACATCTGAAAACAAACCTTACAGCTCAGCAGGCAAACCCACATCCAGAACATCAACCTGAGCAAAAAAGTCTTTGCAAAACTCGTATTGCAATTATAGAATTATGCATACTCACCGAAATGCTTTGGATGCCTTTAAAGGTGTAGCCTCAAATCCAATAGGACAGAAGTAATGATTTTGGCAATGATAGATGAAAGCCATTGACTCATCCTTCAGTCCTTGCGTTAACTTCATTAAAGCCCCTTCAGCTGGAATATAACCATAAATAAACATCCAACTATATTACAAGATCCTATATTCACCCTGCAGTAAGTTAAGCTGTTATCATTATGTTCCAGTAGATTATCACAAATTAAATTTGTCATGGCCATAGTATAGAAAATAAAATTATGATTATCAGGTTAACTGGAGTGGTGGAAAAGCCTCTTGTTTTGCCAAGTAGGTTTTGGGAAGTCGAGGCAAAAATAAACAAAACCTTTTGGAGTTCCCACTCCTGACCCAAAAACAAATTACTTCTGGCAGTGCAATCATGTTTGCCAAGAACAATATAGCTTTGTGTGCAATATTCCCAACATTGTCATTGGTCACACACAGTTAGGCAAGACAGTAAAGGTGCCTATGAAATTGTACCCAGCAGAATACAGTCTAACATTGAGGAAAAGAGAAGAGAAAGAAAATGTAGATAGTATATACACAGCTCCCTATGTATCAGGAGACGATAGCACTAAATTGCAACTCCTGACAGTTCAACTCTGAATGATAGCTAGCAGTAAAAGCAGAATACGGTTAATTTACTCGTATGGGGTGCTGGAACATAGAAAGTTATGCAACAGCAAAATGTCATGGATGCTAGAAATGCAAAATAAAAACAAGATGCTGATAATATTTGGCAGGTCTGGCAGAATCTGTGGAATTAGAAATACATCATCGCTTGATAGTACAGAACTGAAATGTTGCCTAAAAAAGTTAAGTTGAATATTTTCATCTTGCACTCATAAGGATCAGGATGCTAGAAACAGACTTGGGGAAAGAAAAAGGACAAATTTCTACAGCATGAAGAAGGAGTGCTGATTGGTCAGGCTATCAGTTCATAGAATCAGAGTCTCTACAGCGTGGAAGCAGGCCATTAGATGAATAGAGTCTGCACCAATCCTGAGGAGCAACCCACACAGACACCCACCCCCAACCCTATCCCCACCCCTGTAACTCTGCATTCCCCATGGCTAATCCACCAGCACAGCACATCCCTGGACACGGTGGGCAATTTAGCACAGCCAAAATACCCAACCTGGAGATCTTCAAACTGAGAGAGGAAACCCATGCAGACACTGGGAGAATGTGCAAACCCCACAGACTGTTGCCCGAGGCTGGATTGAAACCCGGTTCCCTGGCACTGCAAGGCAGCAGTTGGCTGATCACTGAGCCACCTTACATGGCAACGCAGTAGAACAGTCAACCTCTATTGTAGTCTACCTGCTTGGTCTGAGAACAAGGCCATGAAGATGCAGAGATTGATCAGCAAGTTACTGATCTCTCTGACACTTTCTTCTTCACCCCTAGCAATGAAAAGAGTGCAGTGTAGGTTCAAAATTCCTTTGGCCCACATGAAGCACGGCTGTGCGTGATAATATGTGTAGCTTATAGCATACACACATTCACCCACTGCAAACCCAATAAGTAATCTTAAATTAGTTTTTGGTGTAATTCTTAGCTTTCCCCAATTATTTATTAAATGTTGTTCAATACCAGATCCATCCAGTTGCACTGTCGATCGATTTTGCAGCTTTCTCATTGGGTGACAAAAACCATGAAAATTGCCATTCTGCTGTACTCCCTTGGCAACACCACGAATAAATCGGTATACTGTCTGGTCTAAGATTGACCAGAAACTTTCCAGCATTTCAATGTCAAGGATGGCCCAATCAGCAGCACCACCACCACCTCTCGGTCCCAAGGTTGTCATGGCTCACACTTTCATCTTTCACTGCATTCAGCTCTTCAACAAAGAACTTTGCCCTCTTGTTCTCTCTTTGTGAACCTACATCATGCTCATACTATGCCTAACCTCAGACAAATGATATTAAAGGTGCAAACTGTTTCTTTTGTGAAATCAATATCCTTTGCGATGAAAAGTAGATTTTTTTTGATAGAAGCTATATCATAGACATTGCATCACATCAGCACATTGACTTTTTATAATGCAGGCAAGTCCATGCAATTGTTAATAGATTAATGCATAATGCACTTCAAGTACCAGTTTCTCCAGCTGTTCTATTTTTCCCATGTGGTTTGTATAGAACATACGAACAGCCTCTCATGTGAAAATGCTCATTCAGCTGTCTGAACCATCTGTGAAAAGCAGCAAAAAAAGAAATATTTTAATATCAATACAAACAAATTAAATAATTTAGTATTGATCCAAGGAATTCTAGATGAATGGTAACATTTATCTGGAACAGGCCAGGTGGATCGCAATAATCCTTCTCATCCTGCACATTTGCTACAGAATTGATTCCATCACTGCAGATCAAAACTTTTGTTAGGAGAGTTTAGTGCACTTTTTCTTAAATTACAACCACTCTGCCAAAGTATTTATTAAGTTAGGAAATTCCTTGGAATGATTAAATATATTTGCATTCACACTATTGTTGCAGCTCTGAGAAACATCTTAAATTAACAACTGAATAAAATTATTTTATATACCAAAAGCAAACATTGACATGAGCACAGTAAGCTCACTATCAAAAATGAAATGAATGAGTTCTGGTATTTTGAAGATGTTGGGAGAGAGGCGACATTTAATTTTTTTTTAAACTATAAGTTAACTTCAATGTTCAATCACCCAATTAATTGATGTCACCTGTGAACATATTACAAAACAAAGCCTTTTGAACCCATGTCCTCAACACATCCTCTTGTCCCCCCACAATCTTCTTTTACAATAAATGGCTGCTGAGCCACAGCAGCTGATGTTTTATAACCTTATCCAACAGTAATCGATGCTATGTTCCCAAAGGGTTCATGTTAATATATTTAAGAGGGAAATCAGGAGGGCAAAACGTGGACATGAGATAGCTTTGGCAAATAGAATTAAAGGAGAATCCAAAGGGTTTTTACAAAATATATTAAGGACAAAAGGGTAACTAGGGAGAGAATAGGGCCCCTCAAAGATCAGCAAGGCGGCCTTTGTGTGGAGCCACAGAAAATGGAGAAGATACTAAATGAATATTTTGCATCAGTATTTACTGTGGAAAAGGATATGGAAGATATAGACTGTACAGAAATAGATGGTGACATCTTGCAAAATGTCCAGACTACAGAGGAGGAAGTGCTGAATGTCTTGAAAACGGTTAAAGGTGGATAAATCCCCAGGACCTGATAAGGTGTACCAGAGAACTCTGTGGAAAGCTAGAGAAGTGATTGCTGGGTCTCTTGCTGAGATATTTATATCATGGATAGTCACAGGTGAGGTGCCGGAAGACTGGAGGTTGCCAAACGTGGTGCCACTGTTTAAGAAGGATAATAAAGGCAAGCCAGGGAACTATAGACCAGTGAGCCTGACCTCAGTGGTGGGCAAGTTGTTGGAGGGAATCCTGAGGGACAGGATGGACATGTATTTGGAAAGGCAAGGACTGATTAGGGATAGTCAACATGGCTTTGTGTGTGGGAAATCATGTCTCACAAACTTGAGTTTTTTGAAGAAGTAACAAAGAAGATTGATGAGGCCAGAGCAGTAGATGTGATCTATATGGACTTCAGTAAGACGCTCGACAAGGTTCTCCATGGGAGACTGGTTAGCAAGGTTAGATCTCACAGAATACAGGGAGAACTAGCCATTTGGATACAGAACTGGCTCAAAGGTAGAAGACAGAGGGTGGTGGTGGAGGGTTATTTTTCAGACTGGAAGCCTGTGACCAGTGGAGTGCCACAAGGATCAGTGCTGGGCCCTCTACTTTTCGTCCTTTACATAAATGATTTGGATGTGAGCATAAGAGGTACAGTCAGTAAGTTTGCAGATGACACCAAAATTGGAGGTGTAGTGGACAGCGAAGAGGGTTACCTCAGATTACAACAGGATCTGCACCAGATGGGCCAATGGGCTGAGAAGTGGCAGATGGAGTTTAATTCAGATAAATGCGAGGTGCTGCATTTTGGGAAGGCAAATCTTAGCAGGACTTATACACCGAATGGTAAGTTCTTGGGTAGCGTTGCTGAACAAAGAGACCTTGGAGTGCAGGTTCATAGCTCCTTGAAAGTGGAGTCGCAGGTAGATAGGATAGTGAAGGTGGTGTTTGGTATGGTTTCCTTTATTGGTCAGAGTATTGAGTGCAGGAGTTAGGAGGTCATGTTACAGCTGTACAGGACCTTTGTTAGGCCACTGTTGGAATATTGCGTGCAATTCTGGTCTCCTTCCTATCGGAAAGACGTTGTGAAACTTGAAAGGGTTCAGAAACGATTTACAAGGATGTTGCCAGGGTTGGAGGATCTGAGCTACAGGGAGAGGCTGAACAGGCTGGGGTTGTTTTCCCAGGAGCGTCGGAGGCTGAGGGTTGACCTTATAAAGGTTTACAAAATTATGAGGGGCATGGATAGGGTAAATAGACAAAGTCTTTTCCCTGGGGTCGGGAAGTCCAGAACTAGCGGGCATAGGTTTAGGGTGAGAGGGGAAAGATATAAAAGAGACCTAAGGGGCAACTTTTCACAGAGGGTGGTACGTGTATGGAATGAGCTGCCAGAGGATGTGGTGGAAGTTGGTACAATTGCAACATTTAAGAGACATTTGGATGGGTATATGAACAAGAAAGGTTTGGAGGGATATGGGCCGGGTGCTGGCAGTTGGGACTAGATTGGGTTCGGATATCTGGTCGGCATGGACGGGTTGGACCGAAGGGTTTGTTTCCATGCTGTACATCTCTATGACTCTATGTTGGATACTACATTAAGCTCCATCAATTTGTCGATGTAATATTGGCTTGTGTGGGAATAAGGCAGAACGTCTTAAGATCTCAGGAACGGTAAACTTGTATGCACTGGTCTCTTCATAGTTTGCTAGACAGCCTTTCTAAAACTAATGTGACTTATAACTAGTAGCTCATGTAATAAACTCCATCTTGTTCAAACAAAGCTGCTTCTTTAAATTCAATTGTGGTTAGTTGTCTATCACAAAAACCATTCGGCCCTTTGAACCAAAGACAAGATGATTGGTGGGAGTTTTCTTCTACCCACAAATACGCAAACTCTCTCGGGAGACAGGCAGCTGCCACCACCCTTCTTGTGTAATGAGGTATGTCAATTAATAATCAGATAACAAAAACTTCTCTGGGAAATAATTAGTTATACAACTAAATGAATTCTATTTTAATTTTGAAAACACATGCCAAGAAACTGATAGAGCGAATTGCCATACCAATTAAATAGGGATGAGGGGAGAGCTAGCTGAATACTTGTTGAATAAGTTGAATACTTGGACTTAGAAAAACGACCAACATTCTCAATGAGTGTTGCTGAACAAAGATCTTGGGGTGCAGGTTCATAGCGCCTGGAAATGGAGTTGCAGGAAGATAGGATAGTGAAGGTAGCATTTGGAATGCTTTCCTTTACTGGCCAGGGCATCAAGTGTAGGAGTTGGGAGGTCATGTTGTGGCTGTACAGGACATTGTTAAGGCAACGTTTGGAATAGCATATGCAATTCTGGTCTCCCTCCTATCGGATGGATATTGTGAAACTTGAAATAGTTCAGAAAAATTTACAAGGTTGGAAGGTTTGAGCTATTGGGGAGGCTGAGAGGTGACCTTCTAGAGGTTTATAAAATCATGAGGGGCATGGATAGGGTAAATAGACAAGGTCTTTTCCCTGGGGTGGGGGAGTCCAGAACTAGAGGGCATAGGTTTAAGGTGAGGGGGATAGATTTAAAAAAGGGACCTAAGGGCCAACATTTTCACGCAGAAGGTGGTGCGTGTATGGAAAGAGTTGCCGGGGAGTTGGGTGGAGGCTGGTACAATTACAACATTTAAAAAGGCATCTGGATGGGTATATGAATAGGAAGGGTTGAGAAGGATGTGGGCCAAGTGCTGGCAAATGGGATTGGTTTAATTTATGATATCTGGTTGGCATGAACGGGTTGGACCATGCTTTTCGTCTCAATAACTTTAAGTCAAAATTTAAAAATATTGCCTACAGCAAAATCACATTAGATATAAAATTCTCACAGTATCATTGTTTTAAATTAGTGACCTTATTATAGTCACAGTCTATGCTGTGAAGTGATTTCAGTTGAGAAAGAATCATCCAACATTACAGCACAGGAGGTATATGACCCATGATGACAGGTGCACTTCAATTGAACATAATAACTTCCTAACATTGCTAGTGATCTTCTCTCACAGAGAGACAAGTATCCGGTTTCTTATCATTGTTCAGCAACTCTGGTGGAAATACCAGTTTGCACACGTCAGGCAGAACTATTTTACTCCTTCAGTTACTTAAATTTCTACAAAGGTTCACATAGCAATAATGCCTAAGTGGGTCAGTGCCTGGGGACATCTGAAGCTTCGCAGCAAGAAGGATAATTGGGAAGAAAAACAAAAATAAATCACAACTTGATCATCATTCTAAAACTAAACTATATACTTTGTCTCTTTTACACACAAAAGTATATACATTTATATTTTAAATTTATGGCTGTTAGGATCCAAATAAACTATAATCATAACTTTGCCGTTGAATTTCATGTCCCTCATCTCTTTAATTATTTTCCAGCATTGTTATTCTTAACCATCAAGAAATCAGACAGCCAACATCAGACAGTTTTAGCTGCTGCTTCAATTTATTTGACAAGCTTGAAAGACATGAATTCACCAACAGTTTATCCCCATCCTCGAAAAAAGCGTTTTGTGTAGTTTACATCTACTACAAAAATGTTACAACACTTTAAAAATTTTTACACTTAAAGAAATATGAAATATAAAGGTTAGGAGAACAATAAGATGGAATGGTGGCTCGGTGGTTAGCACTGCTGCCTCACAGCACCAGAGACCTGGGTTCGATTCCAGCCTCTGGCCACTGTCTATGAGGTGTTTGCACATTCTCTCCTTGTCTGCATGGGTTTCCTCTGGGTGCTCTGTTTTCCTCCCACAGTCCAAAGATGTGCAGGTTAGGTGAATTGGGTATGCTAAAGTGTCCGAAGTGTTCAGGGATGCGTAGGTTAGGTGCATTAGTTAGGGGTAACTGTAGAATAATAGAGTAGGGGAATGGGTCTGGGTGGGTTAATCTTTGGAGGATTGGTGTGGACTTGTTGGGCCAAATGGCCTATTTCCACACTGTGGGGATTCTCTGAATTGAAGCATCAATATTTAATGGCCTAAGTCCCAATGCAATATTCACTTGAGGTTTTAGACTTATCAGTTAAGAACAAATGTCTCATATTTCCTATTGTTGAAAAAAGGTAATGACCATCCTTTCAAGTTGACATATGTGAATAATGAACAAATAGCCATCAGGATGGAAAAACTGAGAAAATACATTGGAATAATGTATAATACGAGTAGTGTAAACATCCGTAAACTTGACTTGCTCTTAAAATTATAAATTAAAATTAACACATTTTGTGAATGTGCTATAAAATATTATAAAGTATGATAGCTTGCTCACCTTTCAAGAAGCAAAATTACTTTGCTAGCAGGAAATGTCATAAAGAACAGAACGGTGGTATGGCTGATGGCAGGGAGTGCAGACAGTACTGAAGTCATAATGACAAAAATGTGTGTGTGCATCATCGAGTAAATTGTAATTTTTTTTCCCTACAATTCTAATTAATTAAAGCTTTGATTCACTTACAATGACTTACCTCATTAGTGTTGCATTTCCTGTAAAGGGCCCGAATCTGATATCTTCAAAAGGTTGCTGGAAACCCAAGATATGCAATGCTTCCTCCTGGGTAATTGGTGGAAGACTGTGGAAAACATCACAGTACAACTTTATATTATCACAAACAGCGACATCTTGCCCAAAAGATCACAATTGTCTATCTTTTTAGAACATGGTGTTTTTAAATCTAAGCAAAGCAGATTTTATTTCTACTTAAATAGCAATACAAATTAAGAATGTTGTTGGATTTAGCTTGTGCTATTCTCATAAGAGGATCATTAGGATGAATCCTGTTAATCTACCCTTTGAAAATGTATGCCTCTCTGGTTAATTTTTACTTTCAACTTATATATTCCAATGTGACAAATTGTGATTTTATTAAAATCTATTTAAAAGATCACATACAACACTGGCTATTTTACTATATTTTCCTCACTTCCTTGGCTATTGTATTGCAACTATTTACACATTTTTTTGTTTCTCTCACTATTACTTCCTTTTATCAAAAGGAATAAATTACCCCCACCTTCTACTTAATCCCAGGCTATTTTTCCTTCCACGCCCTTTTTCCTGAATTGTTCCTCCCTTTAAACTGATGACAATCACCTCTTCTGCACCATTGCTTCTTTTGGCTACTTTTAATGTCTCACTTGTCACAATGCATTTTCGACATTCAATATCAAATGTAAATTTCCCCTTACTGTGGATTAATTGAAGTTGCTGCCTTTGGATTCCACAACATATTTTATTGCCTAGCCACTATTCACTCCCCTAGCTACTGTTTTAAGCTGAGTCAGACTGTTCACAGTCTTTGTGTGGTCAAAATGTGCTTCAAACCACATTTTTGCTCCATCACCAAGACTATGAAGACATTTCCATAATATCACTCACTCCATCCTACTTTTGATCAGTTGCTGCTGCTGAAACGATTCATCCATATCTGTGTTTACTCTAGCACTGACTATTCCAATGCTCTCCTGGTCTGTCTCTATATCTCTACCCTGTATAAAGGTGCACATTCAAACTGTTGTTGCCTGAACCTTAGCTCTCAACAAGATTTGTGACCCATCGCCCCACACTTGTTCATCTATACTAGTTCCTAGCCCAACAATGACTTCATTTTAAAATGCCTCCTTGGCCTGCAAACACTTCACAGACAGTGGCCTCCAGTCTGACAAACAAATGAGATCTCAATGTTCCTCCATTCTGGCCTATACCTCTGAAGTTCATTCCTTAAACCAGGCTGCCCTCCTTTTCAGATGCTCTTTGAAACCTACATCATGTCTAAGCATCTGTCATGATAGTTTCTTGTTTAACACAGTGATATGACCATCATTAAGCAGCTCAAGACATTCTGCTATTTAAAGACACTATATAAACGTGCTTGTCATTGTTAATCTATAGCATTCATCAGTTCTGATGAAATACTACTGTTCCTAAATGTTATCACTACTTTCCCTCCACAGATGCTATCTGATCCAATGAATATTTCCAATATTTCATTTATGGAATCAGATTTTCAACATCTATAGATGTATTAGAGTCAGAGACATGCAGCTTGGAAATAGATCTTTGGTCCAACTTGTCCATGCCAACCAACAATCCTAAACTGATTTCATCCCATTTGCCAGCAATTGGCCATACCCCTCTAAATCCTTCTTATTCATGTACTCATCCAGACATTTTAAATGTTGTAATTGTACCTGATTTTTCAGAAATCTTACAGTTCACAAATAGTAGCTCTGAACTTATGTCTCATTATTACATGATACAGCTCCCCATTGTACCAATCACTTGGTGCAAGTTCCACTTTCTATAATGTACCAGATAAAAAGAACATTAAAAAGGTCTTAGTATTCATTGTACCACAGAAGAAAATATTATTCTAGTACAAGAAATGCTGTGTGTCAATATTCTCTGAAAATGCCAGTCACTGAAAGCTATATATAAAACAAGCAGAACAAAATCAAGTGTTGATACTGATACTCTGCATATGAAAAAAAAGAGTAGCGATACCTTCCTGTTCCACATGTACTAAATAAATAATTCCAGCATGAAACTAAAGAGGAAATTCCACATGAAGTCTTATACTGTGGACGACTGATGCAATACCTGAAACAGGAAAGAGTAAAATTATGGATCAATCCATCCTTTTCCATTTCTATTAACACTATCCTGGAGGCTTTAATTTTAGATGATGTAATGGGGGAAATTATGTTAATGTTGTGTTCAAATACAAGTGCAAGGATGCGTTCGGAATAGAGATATATACGAACAAATGTTTCTCACCTGGGCAAGGTTAACGATCAACAGTTTGTGATAAAGTCATGTGGGTTAGAAGGGGAGGAAAACAAGTCAAAGTAGTTTCTTGCACCCTCATATTTCATGAAGTATTGCTTGCATAGCATACCAACAAACTGTACCCATCAACTCAGTTTTTCTGACTCGAATCCTTTTTCCTTTACCCCACCATTGGCAACGTGTCTTCAGAGACCACAGTATTAGCGAGATAAAACATCTTTCTCGTCATCCTACACCATGCTCGCTTCCTTAAATACCACATTTTTGATCAGGCCAAATCATACCTGCTCTTATTAAAAATTGGCCTTTTCCAGTTTAGAGCTTAGATTTCAGGCCCATCCTGGTCCTTTTTCATAAGGATATCGAATCTAACAGTGTTATCATTGCTGTCTGCAAAATGGTCCCCCACTGATAATTCAACCACTTGTCTGGCTTCAATACTTAAAATCAAGTCAAGGACTGCTCCCACTCTTGTAGAGCCTTTAGATTATGGCTTAAAAGCTTTTCTGGATGAATTTTAAAACTTCTGCTTCCACTAAACCTTTCACAGTATAACTACCTCAGTTAATGTGGAGGAAGTTAAAGTTGCTTAATCTAACCACCCTATTACTTTTAGACTTCTGAAAATTGCCTACATATCTGCTCTTCTATTTCTCCTGGACTGTTAGGGGGCCTCCAGTACATTCCCAGCAACATGATTACTCCTTTTTGTCTTTTTTTTATATAAAGTTCTACCCACAAGGCTTCATTTCAGTTTTGAGATTACTGCTGTAATTAATTTCCTGTTCAATATGATAACACCCCTCCTCTTTTACCTCATTTCCAGTCTCACCTGAAGACCCTATATCCTGGAATATTGAGCTTCTAATCCTGCCACACACTCACCCATGTTTCAGAGACAGCAATTACATCATATCCCCCCATTTTACTTTGTGCCCTCAACTCATCTGACTTGTTCATTAGACTTCGTGCATTAAAATAGATATCAACCACCCATGCCAAACTCCCTTGTGCTTTACTGGCCTATAATTTCTATGTCTTTTGAATCCTTTCCTGAATCTTTAAATTTTGGCTGTTTGTTTTCTCCTGCCAAGTTGATAAGGTTAAGACCAGCTGGAGATACAGTAAACAGAAAAATGCAATTAGTTTTCCCAAATCTGAACCAACAAAAAACCCTAAACAGAACAGGAATATTCAATTGAACACACTAATCTATTATTATTACAAACATTTCAGAGGAAATGCTATTATAATGAAAAGAAGAAAATACAACATATTTCCTTTAACTGATGCCCACGGGATACGCAGACCTATTACAATTATCACTATATACTGAAAAAGGAAAGAAACGCCATCCATTTGAAGTTTATAACTTTTATATATTGCCTTCAAATTTGTGAAATGGCCCAAGACTACAAGGATTTTAGATAAATATATCTGATGTGTATTTGTGTCATATATATATCACACATGCAGAGAAAGTGGGGACTGCAGATGCTGGCGATCAGAATAAAAGAGTGTGGTGCTGGAAAAGCACAGGTCAGGCAGCAGAGGAGCCGGAGAGTCGACAGTTCAAGCACAAGCTCTTCATCAGGAATGAGGAGGTGGGCCAAGAAGGCTGAGGGATAAATGGGAGGGAGGTGGGCTGGGGGGGGAGTGGGGGGGGGGGGGGAGGTAGCTGGGAATATGATAGGTAGACAAAGATGGGGGTGAGGATGATTGGTCGGAGGGGAGGATGGAGTGGATAGATTGGAAAGTAGATAGGCAGGACAATTCAAGAGGGCGGTGTCTCCACAATGTCGAGGAGACCACATCAAGATCAATGGACACAGCAGATGACACACATCAAGTACAGATAAATCTCTGTTGGATGTGGAAGGATCATTTGAGGCCTTGGACGAAGGGGAGGGGGAGGTGGCATAGGTTTTGCACTTGTGGTAGCAGGGGAAGGTGTTGAGAGTTCAGGTGGGTTGGCGTGGTGATGGTGTCGGGAGGGGTGGGGATGTGTGGCGTGGACCTAAAAAGGGAGTCGTGGAGGGTATGGTCTCTGTGGAATGCAGATAGAGTGGGGAGGGGAATATATCCCTGATGGTGGGGTCAGTTTGTAGGTGACAAAAATGATGGAGGATGATGTATTGTACCCAGACGTTGGTGGGTTGGAAGGTAAGGACTGGGGTTGGAGGGAGGGGTGGAGTTCGAGGGTGGAGGTGCAGGAAGTGGAGGAGATGCACTGTAGGGCGTCATCAACCATGTGGGAGGGGAGTCTTTGCAATCTTTGAAGGAGGCCACCATCTGGGAGGTTCAAATGGTGGAATTGGTGGATGCGGAGGAGGAACTGGGAATAAGAGATAGCATTTTTACAGAAGGCAGTGTGGGAGGAGTCCAGGTAGCTGTGGGAGTCAGTGGGTTTGAAGTAGATGTCAGTGTTGAGACGGTTGCTGGAAACAAAAGTAGAGAGGTCCAGGAAGGGGAGGGAGGTGTCCGAGATGGTCCAGGTGAATTTGAGGTCAGGGTGGAATGTGTTTATGAAGTTGATGAACTGTTCAACCTCCTCTTGGGAGCATGAAGTGGCACGATACAGTCATCGATGTAGCAGAGGAAAAGGTGGGGAATGGTGGCGGTGTAACTACAGAAGGTGGACTGTTTCACATAACCGATAAAAAGACAAGCATGGCTGTGGCCCATGCAGGTACTCATGGCTACCCATTTGGTCTGGGGAAAGTGGGAGGATTCGAAGGAGAAATCATCGAGGATGAGGACCAGTTCAGCCAATTGAATGAGTACTCGACTGGACCACCCCCTCATTCCTGAGGAAGAGCTTATCCTGCTCCTCAGACACTCCCTGACCGGCTGTGCTTTTCCAGCACCACAATCTTCATTATATAGACACACACACATACACATATGCAGTGCCCAGTTACTACTCAAATTATGGTTACTGAAGATTCAGTAAAACACATTTCTGGTAAAAGTGATATAATACTGACCATCTCCTAAGATCTAAAACTTTGCGTTGTTTCATTTCTTCCAGAACTGTATACAGAGAGGAATCATTGTATTTTTTGTTATGGTTTTCCAATGGTTTCATCTTTTTTGCAGCTTGTTTCTTTAAGCTACCTGCAAAGACAAAAAGTTAAATCTTGCTTTAGGATTAATGGAACAGGGATTGCCATGGAATTAAGATTGCATGAGGCTATGTGGGTAGAATCAGAAAAAGTATGTTCAGAGCAAAAGGGTAACCAGGGAAGAGTGGGCCTATTAGGGACCAAGTGGCAGTATGTGTGCAGAGCTGGACAATGTAGCGGAGGTTTTACATCTGTATTACATCTGTATTCATCAGAGAAGGACAAGTAGGTGTTAAAATCAGGAAAGGTACTGTGATATACTTGAACAAATTAACTTTGAGAAGGGAGAGGGACTGGCAGCTTTGGGAGTGGATAGATCCCAAAACCCAAATGAGATGTAGCTCAGGCTCATTTGGGCTCTGACATTAATTTTTAAATCCTCTCTAGGTACAGGAGATTCCAGGACACTAAAAACAACCAATGTTAGTGATAAACCAGGAAGCTACAGGCCAGCGTGTCTAATGTCAGTGGTGGCGAAAATATTGGAAAAAACTGAGGGAGCTGATTAATTTCAGCATGGTGGGGCAATGATTAATCAAGGATAGCATTGTTTCGTTAGGGGGAGATCATGTCAGTTTTGTCAGGTAGCGACTAGGTGTGTGGATGAGGGTAGTGCCCTAGTGGCTAGTGTAGTGCATGTAATCATCATCGACTTCAGGGAGGCTTTTGACAAGGTATGATGAGATCCAGGGCAATTCAACACTGGATTCAAAATTGACTTGGTGGCAGGAAGTATGTTTTAATGGTTGAAAGCCTGTGTCCAATGGACAAACCATACAGGTTCTGGTGCTGGGGTCCCTTGCTGGTTCTAATTTACATTATTGATCTAGACGTGAAGGTCGAAGGTATGATCAGTTAATTTGTAGATGGTACAAAAATTGGTAATTTTGGAAAACCTTAAACTACAGGATGATAGGGAGAACAGTGACAAATGGAATTCAATCCTGAAAAATAGAAGATCATGCATTTTGGGAGGACTAACAAGGTAAGGGAATAAACGAACAGTAAGGCAGCTGGAAGTACACAGGATTGAGAGGGACTTTAGTGTGTATGTCTATAGATCCCTAAAGACAGGGCAGGAAGATAGGCGGTTAAGGCATATGGGATACTTTAGTCCAGGCATTGAATACAACAGCAAGGAGATGATATAAAATGTCACTTAGGCTACAGGTGAAATAGTATGTGTTGCAGCATTTCTGCTGTGGAAAGAGACTTTATAGGCTGGAGTGGCTTTCCTTCGAGGATGAAAGAATGAGGGGTAGAACCTGATTGAGGTATATAAAGTTATGAGGAGTGAATAACCAGGGGGCTGGAGGTTTAGAAGGAATCTAAAGAAAAATATTTTCACGCAGAGAGTGGCAGATATCTCGAACTCACTGATGGAAAGGAGAAACCTCAAAAACATTTTAGTAGCATGTAGATGAATACTTGATATGCCTTAGCACACAAGGTTACAGGCCAAGTGCTGGAAAATGGGATTACAGTAGCTTGGTGTTTAATAACTAGCACAGACACATGGCCTCTATTGTGCTGTGAAACTATTAATCAATGACTCTTAATAAACACATAGGAGAATAAAAAAAAAGAGCAAACCAATCAGATAGTAAATTTTAAACATGTAATCTTATCTTACAAAGTGGCCTTTTCGAATAATTAAGCATATGAAAGTACAATCTAGGAGCAGAAATAGGTCATTCAGTCCCTTGGCCCTGTTCCACCACTGAAGAAAATACTGGCTGATCTGTTGGTGTTTCAAATTCCACATTCCCCTAAAAACTCCAGTAACCTTGGACTCCCTTGCCAAACAAGAATCTAATTAGTACACTGTAAAAATATTCAGTTACTCCCGCAGAGAGATAGTTCAAAGTTGCACAAACCTCAGATGGGAATAAAATCCACTCAACCGTTTTAAAATTCAGTTCGCCTTTTTAGGCCAGTGTCCCCTAGTTCTGGATTCACTCAAGAAGAAAAAAAAATCCTCTTCACATCTATCTTGTTGAGACCATTCAGGATACTACATATTTCAATTGTCACCCCACACTCTAACCTCCAATGGAAACATGGCCAGTCTGTTGAGTTTTAAGACAGTCCAGATATCAATCTTAGAACCACCTCTGAACCGCCCCCATCACATTTACATCATTCCTTAAATAAAGAAATACACATGCAATTAAATACATGGGTCATGGGCCATGGTTGGTATTAGCTTTAGGAATTTAGACCTTGTGCATCTGTACTCTGCAATATGATCACAACTAAATGCTTACACACTAATATTTTCAATTGGTGTTCAAATTCCCTGTTAGGTTTGTTTGCAGGTTCCAGGAACCATCCATTTGTACTGTATATCCTCTGCAAGCCAATGTAGGAGACAATCACTTTCTACCCCTCTCCACTACAATAACCCCACAAAAAGTAGTCTCCAGCGTCCTGTGTTCTCTTCAATCTCCCATGTCTACTAATCCTTTCAACGATGCTACTCTTCACTTGATCCTACTTCAATCCCCAGGTCTGTATGTCCAGCCTTGGCCTTCAATTACTGTGGCTGTCCAACTTAGACAGGCTCAATCAGGCTTTTAAAGATCTTTCACAGTCAACATTTAAAAACAAAAGACAAGAATATACATAAGGATTTCTTGTAAGTTTGTTGACTTGGTCAGGCTTCACACTTTGCACAAAAACTTAATGTAAAGATACACAGTTTTCTTTGAAAAGGAGCCAGTTTGTGCTCACTGGAGCTCGGAGGAAGTAGTTTACCCCACCAGGCTCACATATATAGTACAGCTTGTGAACACACCATCTCCTGTGTATGGCCAAGAAGATTGCCCCTTGCAAACCTAATTCTAGTGGGTTGGTATTAATAAGTGTACATGGCATCCTAACATGACTTGCCTGAACACTTGCAAGAGTTCAATAATCACAACTCTAATCTGCTATTGGAAAACTGATTTTTAAAATTTGTTTTGCACCCTAATTGAATTCTGCGACTTGCCCTTCTAAAAGGGCAATTCTGTACCTTAGCGCAGTTTCACTTTTCACAGTTGCTGCCAGATCTGAGTTTTTATTTATTTATTGTTCAGTTAATCTCATGTTAACAATCTGGCCTTTTGACATGAAGGTTGAGGTTTACTGAAATTTCAGTAATAGCAATTAGAGGGGAGTAGAGCTGAGTGAAATCAAGTCTTTTGTATTAGTATTCCTCTCCCTAATGAAGTATTGTGAAATAGTCCTCAACCATTTTAAACATCTATTCAATTATTGATGTTGACTGCTTTAATTCTAAAAAGTGAAATGTAATCTGAGAACTTACATTTCCTGTGTATCTGCACAATAACAGTTTAATTACTTAAATTAGTACAAGATCATTATGGGGGATGGGAAAAGATAGAAAAACAGCTTTAATTTATTTATAATGTCAAAAGGATGCCTATGCACTCAAGTGACTTGGTAAAAAATGAGCACATGGTGGATTGAGTAAAGGGATATTATTGAAATGCATTCATAACAAAAGGTAACACTTTCTTATGTGCTATTTAGAAATTAAACACAGTGAGAGCAGGACCAATTTCATGTCACTGTCTAGTACTTGACTTTTCAAATATATATATATAAAAAAAAAAAGAGATCACAATTTGGTCAAAAATGTAATCATGATCTGAAAAAGAAGGTAACAATCTTAAGTTAACAAAGTTGGCAATTACAGTCAGGTGGACAAATTCAAACAAAATCTCTCAATTAGTGTAAAAAGTAAGCATAAAACAAAGATTCTTTACATGGAAAATATGATAGTATGACTGATTGATATCAACATAAAAGTCAAAGAATATTATAAGAATGAAGGCAGATATTCTTCAAATAAAGATTTAAAGAAATATTTCCAGATTAGAAATAGCTGCATTGCAACATTTTATCTTTAGTTAAGAATTAAATTAACAATAAATTAGTAATTTACTGTTGGTGGGGTTTTCTCACCTGCTCTACTTTTCATTGTTTTTGTTATTATAGTAAAATCTGATGTATCTATCTCCCAAGCAAGCGGCTGTTTCACATGGCTGACAGGCATAGCACCCAACTTTGCATTACCTCTATGGGTTACATCCGGAGCATCAACGTCAATGTCAACATAACTGGAATGATGTGCTGGACAATCAGTTGAAGAAGTTCCATCTCTTACTGGAGTAGGATCACCCGAAGTACATGGTGTATTGGCAATAATGCTTGCCTTACTCAGCAAGCCATAATCCGAGCAGACATTGTAAAACACTTCCCGCGCCCTAACCACGGGAAACATCCACGGGCCATGTCCTGTTGCACTGGAATTTCGGCTGAAAGAGGGAGTACCATAACAGGAGAAAAGATTTGAATTAGACGTTCCTGGTGAATCACCAGCAGCAAGCTCATCAATTACATTGATACTTTTTATTTTTCCAGTGGGCTTTGGTGGCTGATGTTCCACAGAGTTGGGCATTGAATGATGCTTTTAGGTATCTTGTCTTTGGTAGACTGAAGTGGCCTTCCTCAAGTAATTGTAATCGACTCAGTATTTGTTTTAACAACTCATGCATTTCATTCCAAGTTATTCATGCTTCCACAGCAATTGAATCCAAAAGAAAATAGAATGGATAAGAAATAGTTTAGAATACAATAAATGCAAAATCAATATACAATACATATATCAATAGCACAAATTCTATAGAAACATTGTAAAAAAGTATTCATTAAAATGAACATATCATTCTAATATCTCATGACTATGAACCTAACTGCATCCTGTTCAAATCAATAAAGTGACAGCATTATTGATTGACTTTGGTTAATTTCAGGCAAAAATTGCCCAAACTCGTAAATTTTACAATGAACCTATTCTTTAGAAATGGAGCAATTATTTACTCCCATTTGAATCTGCTGGAAAGTTTGGAAGTTAATCAATCACTCTTCAGAAACGTCAGACACTTGTTTGAAAATTGTCTGGTTAAAATCAAAAAATAGTTCTCAGCCAGGATGATCAATGTGTCATCTCCAGAAAAAATTACCTTATCAAATTACCTTGGCAAAACAAAGTACATTCCAGGTTGCAATGCTTTTTTTCTAAAATGCTGCACATGTTGCAAATCTGAACTAAAGACAAAATCTGGAAATACTCAGCAGGTCAGACAACATCCATACAGAAATATGGATCCAACTTTTCAGAATGTCATGAAAGCTTACATTCGGAAATGTTGAATCCATATTTCTGTAAAACAGCTCCTGCCTGACCTGCTACTTTCAGACTTCTCCCATTTGGCTTTTAGCATGCGGCATCAATGGTTAGATTCTGAAAGCAACAGTTTAATCTGTTTTCAATCTTAAAGCAGAGGCTGGTTTTAAAATGACATTGCCCATTTTAGTTTTGAACCCACAACTTAAATGTTAGAAACCTTCTAATCAAGTTTTCAGCACTGCTGTAATACTGGAACAACCCTGGCCAAAGTCTTTGATCACATCCTTTATTACTGTAATCATGGGAATTTGTACTTCCCACCCTTCCTGCAGTCATTGGCAGTTGACATCCAACATTTCTCCTCTGCTGCCCTCTCTTAGTTCCATTCCTTTATAGTCATAGCCAGAAAAGCACCTGACTGCTTATCCTACTCCCATACTGTTACCGCTGGAACTTCTCCAAGGACTTATTGTTGGACCACTCATTTCACATCAACATGTTGACCCTTGACAACATCAAGATACATGTGCTGATGATACTCAGTTCTAACTTACCATCACTTCTTTTAACCACTTCACTTGCTCTCCATCCTATCAGTGTCTGTGATTTATCACACTACTTATTGGACATTAAGTTCTGCTTGATCAAGAGCTTTTCTCTAATTAAATATGGAAGACCAAAGCTGGTGTTGGACAGGGGTGGACAAAGTTTAAAAAAAAACAACACCGGTACCTCCAAATCCAACAGGTTGTAGTCCCACAGGTTTAATTGGAAGCATTAGCTTTCAGAGCGCTGCTCCTTCATCAGGTGGTTGTGTAAGACACAGAATTTATTGCAATTGTGTTGTATGATTTTTAACACATGAAACATGTGGGATCTTTACTACTTTAAAGGCACCATAAAGAAAAGCTAAAAATAGAACACAACTATTGTAGATACTTAAATTCTGAACCAAAAACAGAAATTGCTGGAGAAAGTCAGCAGGTCTGATTGCATTTGTGCTGAAAGAACATTTCAAATCCTCTTCAGTACGGATCCTTCTGAACTTATAACAAATCTGTATATTAGAACAGAAATGAAAGTTATCTTGTTAATAAAATTATAGTGGAAAGAAATAACACACTTGAAGCAAAGGCAGGTGAAACACAGTCTGGATTTAGACCTGGGAGTCGGAGCAATAAAAAGAATAATATTTAACCAAAGAACAATTTTCAGCGCTGAAGACAGGCTTGGAAACGTTAACTCTGTTTCTCTCTGTACAGATGCTGCCAGACCTGCCGAGTTTCTCCAGCACTTTCTGCTTCTGATCAAGGAAAGCTATTCGTTATTGTTGTGCTCACTCCGCACTGACAGCCAGTTTGACAAGAATTGCCGCCAAACCCCTAACTGGATAAAACAAACCGTTAAACCAAAGGAGAGACATGAAGAGAACAGACTTCCCAGTTCATGAAGGGTCAGCTACTGGACCCGAAACGTTGGCTCTTGTTTTTCCTCAGGTGCTGGCGGACCTGCCGAGTATCTCCAGTAATCTGTATTTTCGGCGGAGATGTGCAGCCGCCGCAGTTTCAGAGACATTCCTGGCAGCGACGCGGAGGGGACGGGACTGGAGGCTGTAAAATGAAGGTTACCTGATGCCAAGCGGCTTGGCTCAGCTCCATCCTGTCAGCACAGGCCCGGCCCGGCCAGGCCAGTTAGTGCCGGTCCCCGGGAATAAGACACAGCGTTCATTGCCGAGAGGGAGCACAGCTCCAAGGTGCCGGACACACTCCGCCGAGGCCGCTGCTTTAAACCGGCTGAGGGGGCGGCAGTGGCCGCCGGTTGTGCCCGCTCCCGCCGAGGGCCTGGGCCTTACACTCAGGGCCCACACTCGCCGGCCGCTTCCCCCAGACAGACGGCGGGCTGGGAGGGATACTACTGTCTCTCAATTATAACGGATTGAATCCTCAGAGCGTTAAAGTCACCCCCATAATGGGGACACTGGGGCAGCCGCTTCTTTTCAATTAAAACTACCTTCGTGCGCACGCGCTGCCGCCAAAGGAAGAAAGACTACACTTCCCAATGAGCATGGCGCCTTTGCGCATGCGCTGCCGCCAAAGGAAGAAAGACTACACTTCCCAATGAGTATCGCGCCTTTGCGCACGCGCTGCCGCCAAAAGAAGAAAGACTACACTTCCCAATGAGCATGGCGCCTTTGCGCATGCGCTGCCGCCAAAGGAAGAAAGACTACGCTTCCCAGTGAGTATCGCGCCTTTGCGCACGCGCTGCCGCCAAAAGAAGAAAGACTACACTTCCCAATGAGCATGGCGCCTTTGCGCATGCGCTGCTGCCAAAGGAAGAAAGACTACGCTTCCCAGTGAGCATCGTGCCTTTGCGCAGGCGCTACCGCCAAAGGAAGAAAGACTACGCTTCCCAGTGAGCATCGCATCTCCGCGCACGCGCTGTTCTAGAATTGTCGTAGGGTTTCTCCGTCACTGCGCGACACTCTCTCTCTCTCTCTCTCTGTGGGGGATGGGTTCGCTGTGTCTCCTCTGGAGTTAAATCTCCCTTCTTTGGGTATTCCCCTAAGTTAGATTTCAAAATGATGCTGATTAAAGTCATAGCCACATCTCCGAGATCTAACGTCGTTTCAAGTCTGGTCAAAATGAACAAATGTTAATTGAATGTGAAGGGTTACCGTTCTCAGTCTGCATTCGTAAACTAAACCCCAAGTCTGGTCAACTAATGTCGACTTGTTTTCTAATCTATAAGATAACTTATTTTAACTATGTCAGAAAATTGGTTACTTGGTACTTTCTTTTTTATTGCTATAACGAACTTAGCAGTTGAAAGTGCACTCACAGTAAGTCAAAGGCGAAGTTTAGTTTGGGGACCTGGATTGGAGGCAAACATAGTTCTTCCAGCTCGATATTTCTATATTCAGGCAGTAACAGAGGACAATGCCAAGTAAGTAAAGCATGCTTTACATTTTTATTTGTAAAGCAATTTATAATTAGGATGAAGTGGAAACTTACCAAGAACATTCAAGGAAACCAATGCAACTGAGTTTTGTTTGGCAAACTTTACCCATTCTACTCTTCAAAAATCTAAAATGATAATGAAAATTCAACAGTCTTCTAAAAGAAAGCACTGTTTATATCTAAAATACAAGCATACTATTTCCTAGGTTAATTTTGATGTACAATAGCCAAAAATGAAATCATGCTTCACATTTTCATTTTGCCTTTTTAAAATATTTTCTCCTTGTTCACACTCTTTTGCAAGTTTAGTTGTCTTTTTTTTCTGAGAGGGTTACATGCTGTTAGTTTCAAGGTATTTTCCACGAAACTTGTGTCAAATCATCTTGCTGTTTGATTTTACTCTGCCACTAGTGAAGTATCTGTTGTTTGCTCTAGGTACCAGATATGAAATCAAATAAGGTATCAATATTCATGCACTATATGATCTCATAATCTATCTTGCTTCAGACTTGGGAAATAAATGTATATGTTTCACACACACTACAATAAAAGCAGAAACATTAAAGTGCTCTGAAAACAGATCCTATTTCTTTCTGAGTAATTTCATTCAAATAAAGTTGAATTTTATATATGTTAGATATGTAATCTCTCCATCTCTCTCTTTCACATGCACAGTCATCCCTAATCTGCAGATATAACCTATAGTATTTTAGCAATTGTTTTCACTGAGCACTATAATGTCATAAAAAGCACTGTTAAAAAGTCAGATTAAATATTTTGATTTTCAATGTAAAAATAATGTTAAAATGATGTTTAACTCAATGATACATAATTAGCCAAAGAATACTGTAGCATGATTTACAATCATGATTTATATTAGATTAACATTACCCAGAATTAAGATCAATTAATTTCAGTGTATTTTTCCAGCACACAATTTAAGTAATAATCAGGCAATAATTCTTCTTAAGAGAGCAGCTTGAAACTTTGGAACAAATTAAAGTGTTCAGCACTCACTGGTGTAAAGGTTTGAAGTTTTGTTTGCTTTCTGGTGAGTGGATATCAAAACAGTTAAAGATCTCCAGATCCAAAATTTCTTTTGTGTATACAAGTATTAAGTTCAAATCAGGTAGTTGATTTGCAGGAAGCCAAAATGTCTTCAAAAAACTTCTGTATTTTACCAAATCTGTAAAAGGTTTGTTGCATCCTGTTATTAAATATGTCTGAGTGAAAATCAAAGTCTGTCAAGTCAAATCAAGTTCAGTTCCATATTTGTGGGATAGTATCAAGACAAATGGATGAGAGGGAACATATGAAGTAGTCACTCTTGAATGTGTATTTTCACACCTTAAATGGTCTCAATTAGGTTGAGGAAACCCAAGAATAGGTCAGAAAATTTAGGACTGATAAGAAAAAGGCATGAATCACAAGCTGAAAAACAAATTCATGGCTTGTATTGAAATGAACTCAACTAAACTCTGATATGTACCATTGTTATGCTGCTGAGGAGAGGACATCAGTGATTAGATTCTAGAGGAAAGCAAATGCAGAAAATATAAACAATTTATTTATAAGGTAAGGACCAAAACAGTGTCTTTCAATATTTGAGTCACCATATCTTTGTCACCATATTGTAAGGAATTTCTCTTCCTTCGTCCAATCCCCAATTTACCGTTTCAGTTTTAAAAGTTGCTCACTCATGCTCAGAGTCATACCCAATCTGCTACCGCTTTCCGAAATCAAAGAAAGAGTTTGCCTTTGTATAGTGTCATGATTTCCAGACAGCCCAGAGCACTTTACAGCAAATTCATTCCTTCTGATGTATAATCAATATTGTGAGGCAATGCAGCAGGCATTTGCAAGCAGCAAGGTTCTGCAGCAGCAAATCAATTGATTTAGTGACGTTGAGAGGTAAACATTGACCAAGATACTATCAGGGTTCCTGTGCTATTCAACTGATTGAATAGGTTCTTTCACAGCTGAGAAAATAAACTGGACTTTGTGTTAATGTCACAGATAAGAGCACAGTCTAATTCTCTCTCAGAAGTGTGGTGCATTTTAAAAAAATTCACAGGACGATGGCATCGCCAGCTAGGTTAGCATTTATTGCCCATCCCTAATTGTCTAGAGGGCAGTTTAAAGTTAATCGCATTCACATGTAGGCCAGACCAGGTAAAGATGGCAGATTCCTTCTCTAAAAGACATTAGTGAACCAGATGAGTTTTTCAAACAATCAACTTTGGATTCGTGGTCACCGTTAGACTCTTAATTCCAGATTTCTATCACATTCAATTTCCACTATCTACCATGGCATGATTTAAAGCCTGGGTCTGTCTCCAGAATATTACCTAGGTCTCTGGGTTAAAAGTTCAATGATAATACCACTAGGCTATTACCTTTCTCTGAAATGATAGCTGTGTTTATCTACTACAATCCTGGAGTGAGGTTTGAATCTTGACTTTCAGACATGGAGGTGAGAGTGGTATCATTGAGCCAAGCCTGACACTGGATATTGTGTTCTTCTGTAACAGCCAAAAACATAACTGGATTTGTATAGTCTTTTTTTGGGGGGAAATGAGTGCATCATTGATTTCTTGTAATTTTAAAATAGATAATTTGTTAACTAATGAGCATTCACAAAAATATTATGATTTTTCATAATTGATATATTCTTATGTAAGAATGTCCAAGTTAAATTCTTGAATAAAGAAATGGTGTTATTTTTCCAATCCAGTACTGTACGTAATATCACACAATTGGTAACAATTTTATTGTATTTATTAATCTTATAGTATAGGCATTGGTTTCGCAGACTGCAATCAATGTTTGTTATTCCACATTGGTTTTTGAAAGATAAAAATGCTGTCATGTGTAACAAACTTTAGTATTCAAAATTGGGGAGGGGAATATCACAGTATTTACAACTTGTACACTAATTTTGGAGTTTTTGAATAAAAGGTTTGGATCAAAATTATGTTTTTCAAGATCTACAAATTGATTTGTCGTTGTGTTATTTTGATGTTGTGGCTATCAAAAACCTGTTCTGGCCTACATATCTTTTTAATGTGTACTTTACAATGAATTATGTCCATTTGTATTGTTATTTGTGTTAATGATACTCCTTTCCCATCAGCTTTACTTCTTCACCAGGAGAAAATACATTTAAAGTAAATATTTATTCTCCTGGCGAGCAATTTACTAGGATTTGGACACAAGTGTTGGACCGGAAAGATGGATCGTTTCTTGTCAGATACCGAATGTATTCAAGCTACAGAGGTTTGGTAATTGAGGTTAAATGCCAAGATGAACATGTTGCTCAGTCACCATATGTTTTAAAAGGTATTTGTGGTTTCTCTATATAATTAACATGAAATACCGCAGTGATGTAATGCATCGGAATATAAATATACTGGGCCAAATTTTGCTGGAGAAGAAGAATTGCAATATTTACTGTTTGACTTCATTTTTTCTTTATCCTTTCTTGGGATGTGGGCATTGCTGTGAAGACCAGCTTTTGTTGCCCACTGTTTGCCTACAATTCCATTGTATCTTTGCCTGAAACCCCTGTTCCATGCATGTTACTCACTTCCTTCTCTCCCCAAATGCAATATCACACTGTTAAAATATTAATGGGAAAGTTAGTTATTGAGTGCAGGAGCTTTCCTAACAAGAGTGGATGAGTTGTGAGAGAATCTGCCATATTATTTGTCTTAAACATTACATTAAGGAGCTTCTGGATGTAGGTTTGCTCACTGAGCTGGAAGGTTAATTTCCAGATGTTTTGTCACCATACTAGGTAACATCTTCAGCTAGCCTCCGAAGGAAGCACTGGTGAGATAGCCTGCTTTCTATTAAGTGTTGGGTTTCCTTGGGTTAGTGACATTCCAGACGAAATGTCTAGGAATGAACCTCCCAGCTCAGCGAGCAAACCTACATCCAGAACCTCAACCTGAGCTACAAATCTTTTCAAAACTCATTAAGACGTTTGTTAACTTGAAAGGGTAATATTTTAGACCTATGCACCTGTCACATCAGTGACAGAATTGCTATTGTAGATTGTTGCTGGTGCAATATTTTACTTTACATGCAGCAGGAAGACATTAAGGGCACTTTTTATAATGCTTTCTATTTTAATAAGTTAGCATCATTATGATAGTCTAATATGCTATAAATGAAATGTTTCCCATACGGTGTAAAATTTTGCCTGTCAGTTGATCTTATTGCTGTAAATGTTTCCATACTCTGAGCTCTGACAAGTTTTCATTGATTTGAGTTAATGTTTAAATTCAATAACATTAAAACTTTATATTCACTAGTCATTCGTACATAAGTAAGAGCTTACTGATGCAATTATTATTTTGGTGATTTTTGATTTTCTGTAAAAATCTTATTTGGGAGATTAATGATAACAGTGAGTGCAATTTGTCTTTACAGGCCATGTTTACCATGAATCATGTGACTGTCCACAAGAAGATGGAACCACGTGGTACAAGGACATGCATTGTCCACAGTCTTTTTCACAGATACAGCGAGATTTGGCCCATTTTCCTTTCGTAGATCCAGACAGAATTTCTACAGAAATTGAGAAAAGATTTGGCCAAAGGCAAAGTCTGTGCCATTACACAATAAAAGACAACAAGGTATTTCCGCTGAAGTTTTGTCTGCAGATTTAACAGAATGCTAAATATATACTTGTGGAAAGAGATTCAGAAAGGTGATCCAGATTTCATTCAAAACAGTATTCTTACAATGCATTAATATGGTGTATTGACTGGAAATCTGCATACCCTGAATATGTTGACTGTCACATGAGGTTAGTTCTAATTAGTTTCAGTGTGAAATTATTTTATGCAAAACATTGTACCATATATTTACTGAAGTTCAGTTTTTTTTAAATTTGTGAACCTTTATAGAGAAAAATCTGTTTCTTTTCCTGAAAAGCGTGTCTATGTTTGCGTGTGTTTTGCGTTGTTGAGAGGGATAAACACTTACACTTGCATATTACTGGATATGCATTTTAACCAGTTACTGCATCTTTATTGAATAAGTTTTGTTTAACATCCAAATAATTGTGTCTGTTAAGGAAACTTAGTTGATATACCTTTTTATTTAAAACTTGATGTAATTAAGTTGTTTGTTTGGCCATCTTGGTAACTGTTAAAAAGTATTTCTGTTTCATTTTAACCCAAGGAGTCATGGGACTAGAGTGAAACTAGGCCACAGCCTCCAGTGTCGGTCATAATGTCTGTCGTCTTTTGGGGCATTCACCAATAGTTCCTGTTCACCACAGTCCTATGTCTTGTCTACTGATAGCCTTTGTGGTCCCACAATCCCCATTTTTGCTCTGTTTGCTACCTTCTCTTGCACTTTGCCATTCTTTCTATCTAATTGGATCCCTATCTCTATCTGTTTATTTATTCTTCCTTTCTCCTTCACTATTTTATGTTTCCCGTATTTTTAGATTTTGTCTCCATTTCTGTCCTTTTCAAAAATTACCCATTCACTTTTGTCTCCCTGTCCCTTTTTGTTATTTAAGAGTTCAAAATCAAATCATGCAATATTGATTCGTGTTTGTCTCTCTCTCTTTCCACTATGTCTTTAAATACTGTCAAATGACTGTCTTCCGACCTCTCAAATGACATTTTTTAATCATTGAAGTTTTTAAACATGACACATCTCTCAGAAAGAAAACAGTCCACACAGTTTATTATAACACATGCATCACTCATGGTATAAGCCAAATTGTGTTTACTGATTAAAAAAACTCAAACAAATCAACAACGTAAGTGTGAAGAAACATCACCTGTACAAGAAACACCAGCATCATGTCATCAAACATCATAAACTGATTAGTTCACCCCCCCCCCCCCTAATTTCATGGAAATACATCAACACCTTGCACTAGGATGGGATAAAATGGGGGCCAATTCACACAGAGACTTCGGGGAGTTGCTTTGAGACTAATTTGACGAGTCATGTTTTGTGGAAACTTTTTAAAGGAAAACCAAACAGCTTAGAAAAACTGTTCCGAAAAGTGAGATCAAGTTCTCTCAAATACCTACCACCAATGATGAAGCAAAGGAAAATGTTGTAACCATGACGACAGAGCACAAAGGGTCTGGGTGTGATGACAATTCGTCTATTGTTCCATATCTTTTAAACTTTCTATTATGCATAAAATTTAATGATCATTTGATTTAATAAGTAACTTAATTGCATTTTTAACATTCTTTTAGGTTTATGTAAAAACATCTGGAGAACATGTTGGTTTTCGAATATTCATGAATTCCATTTTGCTGTCTCTGACCCGAAAGGTAAGAATTCTTGCTTGTGTTTGAGCAGCTTTTCCCAATATGAGCAGGGGCCCTTCAATCCTGTTTTACTGTTTATTGACTTTATAGCTGAGCTAACATTAACCAGTCTTTGCACATATTCCATGATGCAGTCAGTTCTGCTAGAATACAGTAGTGCAATACCATGTTAGAAGAAAATTGTGTTTTTGCAGCACCAGTTAAACTAATGGGGCTGGAATCGTCATGTAACTGATACACGCCTTAAACATTTGCGCTATAGAAACAGTGTCCCCAGTTCATCAGTTGTGTTATAGTGCATTTGCATGAATGAAACATACATTATAGCAGAATGACCTGTAGTGTAGTGTTCCCAAAATTCTTTGAATCTCAGATTTAATAATAACATGTTTAATGGAGAATTCATAAAAAGCTTGTTGGAAGCAAAGTTTTTTTTATTCACCCCAAAACGAGGGCATCGTTGGTTAGGTCGGCATTTATTGCCTATCCCTAATTGCCCAGAGGCCAGTTAAAAGTCAACCACATTGCTGTGGGTCTGGAGTCACATGTAGACCAGACCAGGTGAGGATGGCACATTAGTGAACCAGATGGGTTATTCCCAGCAATCGACAATGGATGCATGGTCATCATTAGGCTCTCAATCCCAGATTTGTATTGCACTCACATTCCTTCACCTGCCATGGTGGAATTTGAACCCATGACCGCAGAACATTATCTGGGCCTCTGGATTAACAGCCCTGTGATAGTACCACAGCTCCCCTTTCAAGTGCAATTCACTATTTTGGATGCTCCAAAAATTTAGGAATATGATAATAAGGCTAGAAAGTGGAGCTGAGGAGGAAGGTGATCCATGGTTGGATTGAATCATGCAGCATGCTGGTCTATTTCAGTTCCTGTTTTATTATGTTCCGATGCTCTCAACTGAGTGCAAAGTCTCTAACTACAGAAGCCTTTGGAATAATATTCCTGTTGAGCAGCCATTACCTCTGGATATAATTACAGAAACAATGTCTTATGCTTAAATCTTGGATGCTCAGAAGCCAGCAGGTTCTTCCATTTATTTTATTGTTCTGTCACTGAAATCAGAGTTGCTTATATATTCTCAGCAGGGAATATAAAATTATATGCTGTTTCATATTTATTTTGTGCTCATACAATGATTCAGTAATAGATTCAAAAGTAGAAGTATATTAATTGCTCTGCACATGATGTAACTACAAGGTATTCTAACAAGTCAATGTACTCATAAGAGCTCATCTGTTTCACATCTGGTTCAACAGAATATTAGGAGCACTCAATGAAAGTGCTTTTGGAAGAAATTTTATTTGAGAAGTTGATTTTGTTTTCAAATATTTTGCCTCTTAAAATTCAGGGTGTGGAATACAAAGAGACAAGCATTTGCAGTTCCAAATACTACCCTCTCAGTTATCATCATCATTTTCAAAAGGAGTCGAGAGACTTATGTGGCATGGTGATTTGGATCTCTTGTTAGTTCAAGAGTAATGTAAGAGGCTGCACATTTGCACCAATAATGTGTTATTCTCCCATCATCATCTGCTAAGCTGAGGGGCAAGATTTTCACACACAGGGTGGTGTGTGTATGGAATGAGCAGCCAGAGGAAGTGGTAGATGTAGGTACAGAAACAACATTGAAAAGACATTTGGATAGTTACATGAATAGGAAAGGCTTAGAGGGATATGGGCCAAATGCAGGCCAATGGGACCAGTTTAGTTTGAGAAACCTGGCTGGTCAGCATGGACAAGTTAGACCGAAGAGTCATGCAGCGTGGAAACAGACTCTATGACTCTAATTGATCTAGCGTCAAGTAATCTATCCTCATCATTAAATTATTAATAATCCAGATATATTTATAAAGTAGACCCTCCAAAGTCGACATATCCTTCTTAAAGTGTGATGTCTATGACTGCCGATAGTACTCCAGATCCAAAGTTAGATGTTAGTTGCGTTATGACTTCTATTGCCTTATATTTTAGTTCCTAGAGATAAAAGCCAGCATTCCATAAGCCTTTTTATACCATTTGCATTTTATTTTTATGTTCAATGTATTGCACTTCAACTCACAAGTATATTAAGACTTCTAGTGTTTCTAGTTTTACATCATTTATAAAGTTGCCTGTGCTTTTTTTAAGTCCAAAGTGGACAGCCTCCTGTTTGTCTATATTGAAATCCACATGCCACAGTTTTGCCCATTCACTTAATCCATTAAGAACTCTTTGTAACTTTATGCTTCCATGTACAGTGCTTACAGTGCCACCTACTTTGTTATTGGCAAACTCGTAAACTGGGCTTTCCAAATTTACTCATAAATACAGTGAATAGTTTAATAAATACAGCAAATAGTTTATTTATTAGATTATTCACAATATTTATTAAAATTTGTTGTATTTATTAAACTGTTCACTATTTGGTGAACAGTTTAATAAATAGTGAACAGTTTAATAAATATAGTGAATAGTTTAATAAATACAGTGAATAGCTTAATAAATACAGCAGAAAGTTTAATAAATATAGTGAATAGTTTAATAAATACAGGGAATAGTTTAATAAATATAGGAATAGTTTAACAAATACAGGGAATAGTTTAATAAATGCAGTGAACACGTTAACAAATATAGTGAACTGTTTAATAAATACAGTGAATGGTTTAACAATACAATAAATAGTTTAATAAATATTGGAATAGTTTAACAAATACAGGGAATAGTTTGACAAAGACAGTGAATAGTTTAATAAATATAGTGAATAACTTATTAGTTTAATAAGTTTAATAAATATAGTGAATAGTTTAAGTCCCCAGGATCTTTTAAAATTGTCACAATTTGATGTTTAGTTTGGCTATAATGAAATCTCAGTAAAATGGAAGAACTGCCAACAGAATGTTAACAAAAATGAATTGCCAATAAAGCATTGATGCAGTGTGTTCATATTAATATATTTTACTTTCAGGTAAAAATACAAGATGTAGAGTTCTTTGTAAACCTTGGAGACTGGCCTTTAGAAAAGAGAAAAACTACTGAGAAGCTTCACCCTATTTTTTCCTGGTGTGGGTCAGATAACACAAGAGATATTGTCATGCCTACATATGACATTACTGATTCGGTTCTAGAAACTATGGGACGGTAAGATGTTACTTACAATTGCAGTACTTAAAATTAACTTTAATTGACAATATGTAAATAATTAACCAATAAAGAGGAAGGACTTATATACGATGGCTCAGTGGTTAGCACTGCTGCCTCACAGCACCAGGGTCCCAGGTTCGATTCCATCCTTGGGTGACTGTCTGTGTGGAGTTTGCACGTTCTCCCCGTGTCTGTGTGGGTTTCCTCCGGCTGCTCCGGTTTCCTCCCACAGTCCAAAGATGTGCAGGTCAGGTGAATTGGCCATGCTAAATTGTCCATAGTATTAGGTACATCAGTCAGAGGGAAATGGGTCTGGGTGGGTTACTCTTCGGAGGGTCGGTGTGGACTGGTTGGGCCGAAGGTCCTGTTTCCATACTGTAGGGAATCTAATCTAATCTAATCTAATCTAATTAATGGCAGAGCCTTGGGTAGTGTTGTAGAGCAGACGGATCTCAGGATTCAGGAACACAATTCTTTAAAGCTTGCATCACATCTCGACAGGCTGGTTGAAAAGGTGTTTAGCATGCTTGCCTTCATTGCTCACACCTTTGCTACAGGAGTTGGGTCATCATGTTGAAGTTTCACAGGACATTGGTGAAGCCTCTTCTGGAATACTGTGTCCACTTCTGGTCTTCCAGTTATAGGAAGGATATTATTAAGCTGGAGAGGGTTCAGAAGAGATTTACCAGGGTGTTGCCAGGTATTGAGGTTTGAGTTATAAAGAAAGGCTACATGGGCTGGAATTTTCACTGGAGCATCAGAGGTTGAGAGGTGACCTTATAAACATTTATAAAATTATGAAGGGTATAGATATGGTTAATGGTAGTTGTCTTTTTCCCAGACTTGGCGGGGGTGGGGGGGGTGCATTTCAAGACCCGAGGGCACATTTTTAAGGTGAGAGGAGAGAGATTTATTAAAGATGTGAGGGGCAAACCTTTTACACAGAGGGTGGTTCACATGTGGAATGAACTTCCTGAGGAAGTAGTGGATGTGGGTACAATTACAATGTTTAAAAGACATTTGCATAAGTACATGAATTGGAAAGGTTTGGAGAGATGTGGGCCAGGAGCAGATTTTTGGGACTAGTTTAGTTTGGGATTATGTGTGGACTGATTGGAACCAAGGGGTCTATTCCTGTGCTCTATGACTCTATAATCAGTGTGCGAAGGCAAATTATGTATTTCAATTTTGCCTTAACCCTTCATTGCCCACTTAACCTGAGTGCCAATAAGCAAACATGATGACTCAAGATGGCAGTAGAAATACACATGATTTTGGCTAGCTTTACAGAAACATAAGACTTTCAGACAGTATTTTTTGTGTTGGGATATAACATCTTAGCTGGCTGATGCAAACCTAAATAGAAACATCGATAGGATCAATTCAGCTGGTTTAATTACAGGCAATGCCCATGTTTCAGGAACTATCTAATAATGTTGCCCAATCATCCTAAACATTCTAAAAAAGAGAGGTCTCCGTACCTATTATGATTTCTGCTTCCAAAGAGCAATCTTTTGTTCCAATTGATCAATGATTTATTGCAAGGAATGTCAATGTGGATTTCCAGTAAATCTCTTTATATTTATTTGTGTGTGGAATGAACTTCCTGAGGAGTTAAAGATGCTCAAAATCTTAGCAGTTAATCATCAGACATGTCATTTTTATGCTAACAGTTAGGACTCGTCCAGCTGGTTGAAATGGTGAATCTGGATTTAGGACAGCAGACATCCCAAAGCCAGGATGCATCTGTGCATGTGCAGCCAATGTCATTACGCTGCATGCATAATAATGTCACTGTCTCTCCGTATGTAAATGGCTCTGCCAAGGCCAAGTTTCTGCACATCCGCTGGAGCCCAGGCCAAAGAATCTGGGAGCAGGGCAAAGACTAAATGCAAGGGCAAGGATTGCACAAGTAGCACCAGCCAATGAGCAGAGCAACTGGGCACCTCCTCATGATGGGTGGGAGAAATGGCAGCTGAACTTGGATCTGGGGGACGTGGAGGGAGTCTGAGAGCAACAAGAACTTTGTCTAAGCCAGCCACTCAGCAGCTGGCACTTCTCTGAATGCCTAAAGGCTGGCTAAATAAACCCTCCTTCCTATTGGCAAATAGCTCTGCTCAACGCTGGCTAGTGATGTTGCACAGCTTGCTGGCCTTTCTGTGTCTGCACACTCCTTGCAATACCTCAAGGTGGTGTTCTTATCACACGCCTAACTCTAGCCCATTATTATATTTCAGCATCAATATTAAAAAAAAAATCAGTGCCATATTTCACTTTGCTCTATGTTGTGTTTTGCTCAAATTAATCTGATGTAGGTAAATATTTAGACAAATTTAATGACTTCAAGAAGTTATACTGCTGCAGTAATTTAGGTCATAGAAAGTAAATAAGTTCCAGTTGATGTTTATATTTCTGATTCACTGCATATTGCTGAACCAGCCTTTAACTCCACATAATTGGCACAGTGTCAATTCTTTTCATGTCATTAAATCTAGGCAGCATGCAGCTTTTTTATATAGCATCTAATTGCAGTGTGCATTGAACTGTTGAATAAACAGGTTTGGTCATTTTAACATGGAACATGCTAAACATCACAATAGGCTTTCAATATTTTATACAACTGCAGTATTTTGTAATATTTGAAGTTGTCAAGTTAGATACGAGGTCTTCAAGTCATTTTCTTTTTATTTTTACAGAGGTAGCATCTTTATAACTGATTTATTCATGAAAGTTCTTGTCAACAAATCCATCCTAGTCTTTCCCATATGTGGATAGTCCGATGAGGGAGGGGGCCATACTGGGCCTGGGATTGAGGGATGAGCCAGGCCAGGTGATCACAGTTCCAGTGGAGCAGCATTTTGGGAATGGTGGCCATAATTCCAAAACATTTTGGATTCTTTTATGGATAAGGGCAAAGTGCATCTCAGGTGAAGGTGTTGAATTGGAGGAAGGCAAATTATACCCAAATGAGGCCCGAATTGGAGAATCTGGATTGGGAGTGGCTGTTTGAGGGTGAAACCACATCTGACTTGTGCAAGTCTTTTCAGGACCAGTTGATTAGAGTGCAGAACAGGCATGTTGCTTTAAAAATGAAGGATAGGAATGGCAGGACTTGGGAACCTCTGATGACAGGGGAAGTTATCAGTTTAGTCAAAAAAGGGACACAAAGACCTTGAAGAATATAGACAAATTGGAAGGAGCTCATACAGAGAATCAGGAGGCCTGAAAGGGGCAATGAAGTGACCTTGGCCAGAAGGGTTAAGGAGAATCCCAGGGCATTTTCTACATGTACTGGGAGCAAGAGGGTAGCTAGGGAAAGTGTAGGCCACTCGAAAATAAAGGAGGAGGTCATGTGTGGAGCTAGAGGAAATGAGTCAGGTCCTTAATGAGTACTTTACATCGGAATTCACCAAAAAGAGGGACATGAGGGATGTTGAGATTAAGGAGAGGTGTGAATATTCTTGGACAGGTCAACATAATGAAGGAGGAAGTGTTGGGTGTCCTGAAATACATTTTGGCAGACATGTTCTCAGGATCAGACGGGATCTAAGCCAGGATACTGTGGGAGGCAAGGGAAGAAATAACTGGGGCCGTAAGAGATATGAAGTTGTGGATTCGTTCGCTGGGCCAGTGTGTTTTTCTGCAAACGCTTTGTTGCCTCGCGAGGTGACATCATGAATGCATCTTTGGTAATGTGTTGGTGTTCATGTCTCGTCCAGTATTTCGCTGCCTCTGTTTGTTGGTACTTCTGGTTCTGTATCTGAGTGGTTTGTATGCCGGATCCAGTTCAATGTGTTTATTGACTGAGTTCCGGTTGGAGTGCCAGGCTTCAAGGAATTCTCTGGCATGTCTCTGTTTTGCCTCTGCTAGGGTGGTTACATTATCCCAGTCCCTTTGTTGTCTGTGTGGCTGGAAATGAGAGAGGGCTGCTCGTGTCTGGCAGTGCTGAGCTGATGTTTCTGCATTCCTTTGGTCAGTTTTCTTCCTGTTTATCCTCTGCAGTATTTCTCACAGTCTTTGCAGGGTATCTTGTAGATGATGTTGCTCCTGTTGGATGTGGGTGTCGGGTCTTTAAGCTTTGTGAGGAGCTGACGGAAGGTGTTTACTGGTTTGTGAGCCACTAAAATTCCCAGGGGCCTGAGTAATCGGGTAGTTATCTCTGACATGTCTTTGATGTGCGATATGGTCATTATTGTGTCTGGTTGTGTAGTGTTTTCTTCTTTGGGTTTGTCCCATATGTACCGGAGGATAGTGCTCTTCGGGTACCAGTTTCATTTAAATCCTTTGAATAGGTGTTTCTGTTCTGTTCTGGGTTGCCAGTTTAAATGCAGCTTCGTTTGTGGATGCTGGGGTGGTTGCTGTTATCGTTCAGTACCTGGTTAGTATGGGTGTTTTTCCTGTACACACTGGTCTGGGGTTCACCAGTAGGTGTGTGTTCCTGTAATACGTCCAGGGGGTTGGGGAGTTTACTGTCGTTTTCCTCTTCTTTAGTGAACTTTGTTCTAGTGAGGACGTTATTGATGTGGTGGTGGGTTTCTTCCAGTTGTGTACATTTAATTATGACAAAGGTGTCATCCACATCCCGGATCCAGAGTTTGGGTTGGATGGTGGGGAGGGCTGGCTGTTCTAAGTGTTGCGTTATTGGTTCTTCTATCAGTGCTGATATCGACGACTCCACTGATGTGCTATTGATTTGTCTGTACACTTGTCCATTGAATGTAAAGTGAGTTTTGAGGCATGAGTCTAATAGTTTTGATATGTTGTTCTTGTTGATGCTGCTGGTGTCATTGGGTGTCCTAGTAACCACTTTGTTGGCGATGGTATCCTTGGCTAGGTCGATGTACATAGATGTGAAGAGCGATGTTACATCAAATGAAATCATTATTTCATCCTCTTTTGGTGTTTTTGATGATGTTGAGGAACTCTTTGGAGGAGGGAATGGAGTAGTTGGAGAATTCTATGAGGTGTTTGAGTCTTGTTTGCAGCTTCTTGGTTAGCCTGTAGGTAGGTGTCCCTGGGAATAATGTAATAGCTCTGAGAGTGGGGGTGGGAGGGTCTCCTGCTTTGTGAACCTTGGGTAGTCCGGAGAATCGGGGGTTGCACCTATCGGGTTACGTTTTTTGCAGATCTGTTTTGCTGATGTTTCCTGCACTGCGTGGTTACTTTAGTGTCATGATAATCCTGTTCTTGAGTTGTGGGGTTGGGTCTATCACCACCTTAACAGATAACTTTGCCTTCTGTTTGGTCTCAGGCAAGGTTCAGAGGACGAGAGAATGACCCATGTTTTTCCTATCTTTAAGCAGGGAACAGAGGGAATCCAGGTAATTACAGGCCAGTGAGCTTGATGCCAGTAGTGGGGAAGATACTGTGAGACAGGATTTATTCACATTTGAAAGTGAATGGAACTGTTAGCGATAGGCAGCATGGGTTTGTGCAGGGAAGGTCATGTCTCATCAACTTGATTGAGTTTTTTGAGGAGGTGACACAAATGATTGGTATGGGAAGGACAGTGGCTGTTGCCGACATGGACTTTAATAAGGCATTTGATAAGGTACCTCATGGTACAGAAGGTAGAGTCTCATGGGATCTAGTGTGAGCTGGCTGATGGATACAAAATTGACTTGGTCTAGAAGACAAAGAGAAGTGGTGGAAGCATGCTTTTCGCAATGAAAATTTGTAACTAGTGTTCCGCAGGGATCAGTGCTGGGACCTTTGTTCTTTGCAACATATAAATGGTCTGGAGGAAGATGTAAGTGATCTGATTGGCAAGTTTGCAGATGATATCAAAGTTGGCACTGTTGCAGATAGTGAGGAGAATTGTCAAAGGATACAGTGGGATAGAGCTAGATTGCAGGCTTGGACAGAGAAATGGCAAATGGAAGTTAATCCAGAAAAATGTGAGGTGATGTATTTTCGAAAATCAAATTCAGGTATGAATTTACAATAAATGGCAAAATTCTTGGGAGCATTGACATATTGGGTGTGGGTTTGCTCGCTGAGCTGGAGGGTTCATTTTCAAACGTTTCGTCACCATACTGGGTAACATCATCAGTGAGCCTCCAGGTGAAGCACTGGCAGTATGGCCCGCTTTCTATTTATGTGTTTAGGTTTCCTTAGGTTGGTGATGTAATTTCCTGTTCTTTTTTTCAGAGGGTGGTAAATGGGATTCAAGTCAATGTGTTTGTTGATAGAGTTCCAGTTAGAACCCCATGCTTTGAGGAATTCTCGTACGTGTCTCTGTTTGGCTTGTCCTAGGGTGGATGTGTTGTCCCAGTCAAAGTGGCATCCTTCCTCATCTGTGTGTAAGGATACAAGTGAGAGAAGGTCATGTCATTTTGTGGCTAGTTGATGTTCATGTATCCTGGTGGCTAGTTTTCTGCCTGTTTATCCAATGTAGTGTTTGTTACAGTTCTTGCATGGTATTTTGTAAATGACATTAGTTTTGCTTGTTGTCTGTATGGGGTCTTTCAAGTTCATTAGCTGCTGTTTGAGTGTGTTGGTGGGTTTGTGGGCTACCAGAATGCCAAGGGGTCTGAGTAGTCTGGCAGTCATTTCCGAGTTGTCTTTGATGTAGGGGAGAGTGGCTAGGGTTTGTGGACGTGTTTTGTCTGCTTGTTTGGGTTTGTTGCTGAGAAATTGGCGGACTGTGTTCATTGGATATCTGTTCTTTTTGAATACACTGTGTAGGTGATTTTCCTCTGCTCTGCGTAGTTCCTCTGTGCTGCAGTGTGTGGTGGCTCATTGAAATATTGTTCTAATGCAGCTTCATTTGTGGGTGTTGGGTGATTGCTTTTGTAGTTCAGTATTTGGTCCTTATGTGTTGTTTTCCTGTAGCTGCACTGACAAGCAGAGGCATCTGGGTGTACAGGTCCACTGATCGCTGAAAGTAGCAACACAGGTGGAAAAGATGGTCAGGTAGGCAGACAGCACACTTGCTTTCATTGGCCAGGGCATCAAATATCAGGTGCAAAGTTATGTTACAGCTGTATAAAACTTCAGTTAGGATACATTTAGAATATTGCGTGCATTTCTGGTTGCCACACTACCAGTAGGGTGTGGATGCTTTGGAGAGTGAGCAGAGAAGGGTTACCAGGATGTTGCCTGGTCTGGAGAGTTTGAAGTATGAGGAGAGGTTGGATAAACTCAGATTGTTTTCACTGGAAAGCCAGGGGCTGAGGAGCAACCTGATAGAAATCTACAGAATTATGAGAGCCATAGATAGGGTGGATAGTCAGAGGCTTTTTCCCAGGGTGGAATTATCAACTGCAGGGGGGTGCAGGTTCAGGGTGAGAGGGGGAAAGTTGAGGGGAGGAGTGCAGGGAAAACTTTTCACACAGAAGCTGGTGGGAACTTGGCACGCACTGTCAGTAGAGATGCTGGAAGCAGCCATATTAGCAATGTTTAAGGTAAATCTTGATAGACACATGAATGTGAAGAACAGTGTTGGAAACTGCGCATGGGCAGGAAGGAGAGCGTCTAAGCAAAGATTATGAATCGCTGAAGGATTGGTGTGTGCTGAAGGGCCTGTTCCTGTGCTGTATTGTATTGTCTTGAAATGACACCATTTAATTCTTTGTTATTAAATGTCTCACAAAGTCTGTGAGATGAAACTTACTTTGTTGAATTTCTGTACACTTATGGATATTGTCATCTGAGTGTGATTGCCACTCGTCAGATAATCCAATTGCATTCTATACTGTGTGTAACAATATCATGAAAAACAAACAAAGCAGATTGTTAGACTTTGTAAGATTACGTACAAGTTCAATGACTCAATGATCTACTGTGAAACTAATAGTACTTAAATTTCACAATATCCTTCAAATTATGAAAGCGTTTGTTAGCAGTTTATACATAATACATTTAATTTTATTACTGAAATTTATAGGTCTTTGACATTGGAAGAATAGACAAACTGAGTGTCCTCAGCATGATTTGCATGAAAAGTAATAGCAGCTGAATCATCCAATTTCTCGTAAAGTTACTTATACATGGCACATGCATACAATACTTTCAGATTTCAATATTAGTCATTATATACTCTGATTAAGAACTTCACGCATTTCAAACGTAAGCATCATCTGATTTATAGTTGTTGTTTGGTAATTTAGTTTAATCTCCATATGCTTTGCCAGCTCAGTTGTCAAGAAGTTTTATACTGTTTATCGTATAAACTTGGTCCTGGTGCTAGTGCTGATTGGTGCTTCAGTATGTCACTCAGAATTCAATTAGGTTTAGATTTAATACAAGCAGGTTAATGCTGCAACTTGTTACCACCTCATTATCCATTTGCAGAAAGAAAATGGTTCTATGTTATAAACAGAAGTAAAATGCTCCAACTGCAGGGATTCTAAAATAAAATGCATTAACAAGCACCACATCAGTAAGCCAACATTTATGAGGAAGAAGCAGAGTGAACATCTTAGGTTGTTGACCTTTCATCAGAATAGGAAAGCGTGCATGTTAGCAGGGAAGTGTTGGGAGAGAAAGAGTAAAATTCAAGGTATGAGGATACAGCAAGGCAAAAGGGGGCAGTGTGGAACTGGTAACGAAATGAAACATGGAAATGAGTGTTCGGATTAATTGAAGTGTGGTGCATGCGTTGTTGTGGGAACAAAACAAATAATGGTCATGACTCCTGGATCCCCTTCTCTCACAAGTATCCAAGGTTTTGTGAAATCAGGAAGACCCTGACATTGGAGGAAAAACTTGAAAGTAGATATGTTTTGAAAATTAATTATTCAATATTGGTTACCATGGCAAATGTTGAATGTTTGCACTAGATTTTCTTTTAGCTCTTTATTGTTTTTCACTGTCATAAGTTGATCCTCCATCCTGCACATTCTGAATTACATCCATTTCTGTCCAGGATTCAGATAAATGGTAGCATGATGCATGGATTGTAACAGATAGCCCTTGGCCTTTGTGCTGGTTATTGGTTATGTAAATTTTATTTATGAATAATTAGCAAGATAAATACAACCCATTTGAGACATATACTTTGAAACAATAATAGATTACCTTTCAGAGGAGTGTCATCAGGCTTTACAGAGATTTAACTTATCTCCACTCCATGATGTATGAAATAACAAAGATGGGACATTCTTTTTCCATGATTAGAAACCCAAGCCATACATTATATAAGACTGTACAGCCATAGGAAATAAGAACAGGAGGAGGCTATTCAGCACCTTGAGCCTGCTCCACCATTCAATAGGATCATGGCTGATCCAACATCCCTTACGCCCACTTTCCTGTCCTTTCTCCATCATCTTTGACTCCCCAACCGATCAACAATCTATCTTTCAGCAAATAAACTCAAGAACTCTGCCCCCACAGCTCATGGTGGTAAGGAACATGATGAGGAAGTATTGCTTCTCTCAAGAAGTATTGCTCCCTGCAGTTGGAGCATTTTACTTCTGTTTATAACATAGAACCATTTTCTTTCTGCAAATGGATAATGAGGTGGTAACAAGTTGCAGCATTAACCCTGTGTGAAACTGTAGAAGGGTCACCCAACCCAAAATGTGAACTCTGTTTTCTCTCTCTACAGATGCTGCCAGACCTGCTGAGTTTCTCCAGTAATTTCAGTTCTTGAACTGTAAGTGGATGTCTGTTCCACAGTTGAAGTTGGAAGCTTTAGTTATAACCTTTGTTCTCTGAATGCTTTTGTAACACACCTCAGAGGAATGTGTTGTTTCTCAGGTCCTGGCTAAAACATTGGGGGAGGGAGGGGCATAAGGACACCTGAGGTGTCAGGGAGTATGGATGACACTTGGACACTGGGATGGAATGGAGTGAGTGTAGGGAGGTAACATTGAGGCTCGAATGCTGGGTTGGAGAACTGGAAAATCTTCGCGCAGTCCATTGCAGTTCACAAAATGCACTGCAAACCTGACCCCTGTCAGAAAAGACAGGAAATCCTCATACTGTCTCACATGGGCTGAATGTGTATTTTGTAAGTCAGAAGACCATAGGATAAGGATGCAGAATTCGGCCATTCACCCCATTGCCATTCGATCACAGCTGGGATTTTTTTTTTTAGATTTAGATTTTTTTTTAGATTACTTACAGTGTGGAAACAGGCCCTTCGGCCCAATAAGTCCACACCGACCCGCCGAAGCGCAACCCACCCATACCCCTACATTTACCCCTTTAACCTAACACTACGGGCAATTTAGCATGGCCAATTCACCTAACCTGCACATCTTTGGACTGTGGGAGGAAACCGGAGCACCCGGAGGAAACCCACGCAGACACAGGGTGAATGTGCAAACTCCACACAGTCAGTCGCCTGAGTCGGGAATTGAACCCGGGTCTCTGGCGCTGTGAGGCAGCAGTGCTAACCACTGTGCCACCGTGCCGCAATTCTCAATCCCATTCTCCTGATTCCATCCCCTTACCAATCAGAAACCTATCTATCTCTGTCTTAAAGATATTATGGACCAGGCCAGACCCCCTCAAAATATTTCAAAAAGTTAGCCCAGATCCTAACTTTGCTAGTTGTTTTAAGCAGGTGTAGAGCGGATATTCCAGGAGTGAAGCAGCTGGCCCAATGACAGTTTTAAACAAAACAGAATTTATTTGCAAGATGGCTGAATGAAACATAAATGAGAACAGAATTTGGACTAAGTCCCAGTCGACTCTATCACAACTTAATGCTGCTGTTCCAAATTCCTGCAACAATCCCCATAAACACACCTTGACAAAAAAGGTAAAATCAAACACAGGGTCTTACAGGAGGGAGAGAGAGATGGTAGAGAGATTCAACATGGAACACCCCCTTCCATGTAGCTGTTTCTTTGACCAGCTTAAACTGACCAGCAGCTCTGAACAGCCTGACTGCTAAAGCCAAAACAAACCAGAGAACAACTGAGATAGGAGAACTGCCCACTCCCCTCTCATTGTGCAAGTGTTTTTTAAAAAAATCTTGAAAGCTCTTTGCCTGCGGTAGTACCTGTTAGCTATAATCAAATTGGCCCTAAAACCCATCCAAACCAGACACATCAGAACTTCTGCATTTACGACCCCTCTCAAAAAAACAGTGACAGAATAACCTTGTCAAACAAGCAGCATTGTCACAAAGACACTAAATAACTTAGCTTTCACAGCCTTCTGCAGTGAGTTCCACAGATTCACCACCCTCTGGCTGAAAAAAATCCTCCTCATCTCAGTTCAAAAGGGTCCTCCCTTCACTGTGAGGCTGTGCCCTCAAGTCCTAGTCTCTCCTGCTAGTGGGAACATCTTCTCCACATCCACTGTGTCCAGGCTTCTCAGTATTTTGTAGGTTTCAAACAGATTCCATCCCCCCAGCCTCCCCATCTCACTAAACTGTATTCAGTACAGTCCCAGAGTCCTCAACCACTCCTCATATTGACAAGCCCTTCATCCCCAGGATCATTCTCGTAAATCTCCACTGGACTGCCTTCAACACAACATCCTTCCTTAGATATGGGGCCTGAAACTGTTCAGAATATTCAATACGAAGTCTGACCAGAGCCTTACACAGCCTCAGCAGTATATCTCTTGCTCTTGTATTATAGTCCTCTTGAAATGTATGCTAACATTGCAGTTGCCTTCCACACTGCCAACTGAACCTACATGTTAACCTTAAGAGAATCCTGAACTAAGACTCCCAAGTTCCTTTCTGCTTCAGATTTGCAAAGCCATTCCCCATTTTAAAAATAGTCTATATCTCTATTCCTCCTACCAACGTGTATAACCTCACACTTTTCCACATTGTATTCAATCTGACACCTCTTTCTCCACTTCTCAAGCCTGTCCAAGTATTGCGTGCAGTTCTGGTCTCCTTCCTATCGGAAAAATGTCGTGAAACTTGAAAGGGTTCAGAAACGATTTACAAGGATATTGCCAGGGTTGGAGGATCTGAGCTATAGGGAGAGGCTGAACAGGCTGGGGCTGTTTTCCCTGGAGCGTCGGAGGCTGAGGGGTGACCTTATAGAGGTTTACAAAATTATGAGGGGCATGGATAGGATAAATAGACAAAGTCTTTTCCCTGGGTTCGGGGAGTCCAGAACTAGAGGGCATAGGGTTAGGGTGAGAGGGGAAAGATATAAAAGAGACCTAAGGGGCAACTTTTTCACGCAGAGGATGGTACGTGTATGGAATGAGCTGCCAGAGGATGTGGTGGAGGCTGGTACAATTGCAACATTTAAGAGGCATTTGGATGGGTATATGAATAGGAAGGGTTTGGAGGGATATGGACCGGGTGCTGGCAGGTGGGACTAGATTGGGTTGGGATATTTGGTCGGCATGGACGGATTGGACCGAAGGGTCTGTTTCCATGCTGTATATCTCCATGACTCTATGATTCCTCACTTTTTCAACACTACCCTCTCTCTCCGCCTAACTGTGTGATCTGCAAACTTAGCAACAATGCCCTTAGTTCCTTCGACCAATTTGTTAATGTATAACATGAATAGTTGTGGTCCCAACATTACCCCATACAGAACTCCACTGGTCACTGGCTGGCATCTTGAAAAAGACCGCTATATCCCCATTCTCTGCTTTCTGCCACCCAGCCAGTCTTCTATGGCAGTACCTTGTCCCTAACACCATGGACTTTTATTTTGCAACCTCCTATGTGGCACCTTGTCACAAACCTTCTGGAAATCCAAATAGATCATGTCCGCTGGCTTTCCTTTGTCTAACTTGCTTGTAATATCCTTGAAGAATTGTAACAGATTTGTCAGGCATGATCTCCCCTTGATGAAGTTGTGCTGACTTATCCCTATTTTACTCATGCACTTTCAAGTACTCCACAGTCTTTAGTAAAGGACTCTAAGATCTCACCAATGACTGAAGTCAGGCTAACCAGCCTATAATTACCTGTCTAAAGTGAGGACTGCAGTTGCTGAAGATCGGAGTCAAGATTAAAGTCATGCTGGAAAAGCACAGCAGATCGGGCAGCATCCAAGGAGCAGGAAAATCGATGTTTCAGACAAAAGCCCTTAAATTTCCTGTCCCCTGCCTCTCTCCCTTCTTAAATAGGGTGTTACATTAGCCATTTTCCAGTCCTCTGGGATCCTCCCTGACTCCAGTGCTTTGTAAAAGATCTACAATATCCACAGCTATCTCCTTCAGAGCCCTGTCGTGTAGTCCATCTGCTCTGGGTGGTCAGGAAAGTACACAGGACAGTTTCTTCCAAGCCCAGAAGAAATTTGACTCTTGATGCACAAATTAAGAATGATTTACTGTGTTTAAAATCTTCTAAATAATAATTTGGAAGAGGATTTAGGATATCACGTATAATGAAGTTTATACATTCTGTGCCTTTCATAGTTCATGTTAAAAGCTAAAATAGTTGATTTCATATTGGGTTACAATTCCGATTGTTCTTGAGTAAACTACCCTAAGTAGCAATTATCCATGTATGAATAGATTGAATGGTGGAGTGGAATGATCAATTTCTTCACAGATGAGAAATGTCTTTTAACTCGCTTCGCCATCTTGAATTGTGATGTCTCTTAATTATCAGCTACATTGTAATAAGTTCATTTATTTCTGATTGTATCTTTGTGTAACTTAGATTTAATTCAGTACTCAAGAAAGAATTCTTGGTTGAAGTAATTTGTCCTTCTCACAAGTTATAGAGTCATAGAGGTGTACTCTTTTTCATTTTTACACGTTATTGTGTATCCTGATTTCCACAGAGTAAGTCTGGATATGATGTCTGTTCAGGCCAACACTGGTCCTTCTTGGGAAAACAAAAATTGTACAGCATTTTGGAGAGGACGCGACAGCCGAAAGGAACGTCTAGAGCTTGTAAAACTCAGTATCAAACATCCTGATTTGATTGATGCTGCATTTACAAACTTTTTCTTTTTCCCTCATAATGAAAGTATTTATGGTCCAATTGTAAAACACGTGTCATTTTTTGATTTTTTCCAGGTACGTGGATCTATTTTTGAAATGTAACCTACGTTATTGTTTAATTACCTACAACATAATTTGTATTACAATAATTCATGCTTGTCAATTAAGGCATTTAGGAAGGCAACTGCAATGTTAGCATTCAGTTCAAGAGGGCAAGAATACAAGGGCAAGAGATATACTGCAGAGGCTGTGTATGGCTCTGGTCAGACCGCATTTGGAATAGTGTGAGCAGTTTTAGGTCACATATCTCAGGAAGGATGTGCTAGTATTGGAGAGAGTCCAGAGGAATGATCCCTGGGATTAAGAGTTTATCACATGAGGAGTACCTGAGGACTCTGAGCCTGTACCCAGTGGAGTTTTGTACTTGAAACTTACAGAATACTGAGAGGCCTGGATAGAGTGGACTTGGAGAAAATGTTTCCATTAATAGGAGAGACTGGGACCTGAGGGCACAGCCTCTCAGTGAAGGGTGGGGAATCTGTGGAAGCCGAGTCATTGAGTGTATTTTGGACAGAGACAGATAAGCACTTGATTAGGAAGGAGATGAAGGTTTACGGAGCGAAGGCAGGAGAATGGGGGTTGATTGTACAAAGCATAACACAGATATTCCTTAATCACAGTTTGTTTGGTGCATTTTCTGTAATTAATTTTCTTCTTAGGGTAAAATCAGATTGAAATTATACTTGTCTGATAAATTGGCTTTTTGAAAAAATCTCTGATGATCAATCAACAAAGCATAGTTATTCCTCTGTTATGACTGAAGGACCTAAGCCAGATCTGTGGCCCATAATTACATTAGGAGAAAGTGATGACTGCAGATGCTGGAGACCAGAGTTGAAAAATATGATGCTGGAAAAACACAGCAGGCCAGGCAGTATCCGAGGAGCAGGAGAATCGAAGTTTTGGGCATAAGCCCTTCTTCAGGAATGAGGCTGGTGTGCCAGGCGGGCTGAGATAAAAGGTAGGGGGGAGGGGATTTGTGGGAGGGGTGCTGGGAATACAATAGGTGGAAGGAGGTGAGGGTGAGGGTGATAAGCTGGAGAGGGGGTGGGGGCGGAGAGGTCGGGAAGAAGATTGCAGGTCAAGAGGGCGAATCTGAATCCAGGGGTTGGGACTGAGATCTAGGTAGCTGTGGGAGTCGGTCTTTTACTACCCCCGGACTCAGCATCGCCCTCTTGACCTGCAATCTTCTTCCCGACCTCTCCGCCCTCACCCTCTCTCCGGCCTATCACCCTCACCCTCACCTCCTTCCACCTATTGTATTCCCAGCGCCCCTCCCCCAAATTCCCTCCCCCCTACCTTTTATCTCAGCCCGCCTGGCACACCAGCCTCGTTCCTGAAGAAGGGCTTATGCCCAAAACTTCGATTCTCCTGCTCCTCGGATGCTGCCTGGCCTGCTGTGTTTTTCCAGCATCATATTTTTCAACTCTGGTCTCCAGCATCTGCAGTCATCACTTTCTCCTAATGTAATTATGGGCCACAGATCTGGCTTAGGTCCTTCAGTCATAACAGAGGAATAACTATGCTTTGTTGATTGATCATCAGAGATATTTTCAAATAAGCCAATTTATCAGACAAGTATAATTTCAACCTGATTTTACCCTAAGAAGAAAATTAATTACAGAAAATGCACCAAACAAACTGTGATTAAGGAATATCTGTGTTATGCTTTGTACAATCAACCCCCATTCTCCTGCCTTCGCTCCGTAAACCTTCATCTCCTTCCTAATCAAGTGCTTATCTGTCTCTGTCCAAAATACACTCAATGACTCGGCTTCCACAGATTCCCCACCCTTCACTGAGAGGCTGTGCCCTCAGGTCCTAGTCTCTCCTATTAATGGAAACATTTTCTCCAAGTCCACTCTATCCAGGCCTCTCAGTATTCTGTAAGTTTCAAGGACAAAACTCCACTGGGTACAGGCTCAACCCATAATTACATTGTTTACCTAATTAATAAGAAGCTATATGCAAGTTTGAACAGGGATCAATATATAAACTGCTGGAGATGCTGGAAATATGAAGTAAAAACTAAGTGCAGGAATATTAACAGGTCTGACAGCATCATGGAGAAGAAATTAGAGCTTGCATTAATATTGATGACTTTTCATTTACAGAAATTCCCTGACTTACTGACAAAATTGGAAAAATCTAGAGACACAATAGCCTATAAACAAGTATAGAGGCAGGGGATCAAAGTCAAAAAAGAAAGGTCTTCAATTGAGTGAACGACAGGAGGGAGTAAATGACAAAATGGATGATGCTGCAGGACAAAGGGGATGATAATGGGAAATGTCAAGATACAAGAAGTGGGTTTAGAGGAGCTATAAATGACAACAGCGGAATCCTCACCTGAAGTTGCTGTACAAAACCAACAGGGCAGTGTTTATGATCTGTTCTTGTTGCATGTAATGTTTAGACCACAAGGTCATACCATGCCTCGTTGAAAGATCTGGAGCTGTTCACTTCACCTATCATTTCAATTTTGAGTCCCACTTCCAATCTGATCTTGATGTTCTCATCCTCTTCTAATTCTAATAAAACTTAGAAACGTGAGAAACAGCACCTCACCTTTTGATAAGGCACTCTACATTCTTCCAGATTGCACACTGAATTCAAAGCTTTCAGATCAAATCTGCTTCTACCATTTCTTTTACAATAGCATCTTCTGTTAATGATTTTGATGTTATCACTTAGAGCTCCTCCAGGTCATCTTTTGTTTTTGTTCTTCTCCCATTGTCATCTTTCTTTGCCTTTTTGGCTCAGTATCTTAATTGGCATTAAATCATTACTACCTGCTCTCTGTCCATTCTCACTTCCCAGCCTTTCACCACCTTTGTATACAGGTTTTGTACAATCTGTTTCATCTTCAACTTTTCCCACTTATGGTGAAAGGTTATTGACCTGAAACTTTAACTTATGTTTATTTCTTCACGTATGATACCTGATCAGAAAGTATTTCCTGTTTGTTTTTATTGAGGCAAGCACTAGCAAGTTTCCCATTTTCCAGTGTTGCATCAGACATTACTGGATGGTGGTAGAATAATGTAAAAGTATTATTTGATAGTAAAAATTAACCTTTGTTTCTTTGGGTTGGTGATCTTAGTTGTCACCATTTGATAAATGACCTTGAGTTGAAAGATGTAGCCATCATCTGCTGTAAAATTACAAGATAATAAACCACAGAATTACTTTTATAGACATTAGAAACTACACACCTCAAAAACCTTGAGATTTGTAGGCATTACAGATGTAATAAAAATTCAATAATCATGGTGTGGAATTCTAGCATGTCTGCTGATTGTAACATTGTCATAAAAACTCCAAATGAGACAGTGAAGGTTGGAAAAAGACCTTTGCTCATCTCACTGATCCAAGTATGATAATGCTATTTGAAATCTAAGAAAATGTAAATATGCTTTTAAATATTGAACAGGCTTTAAGGCTAATAGTTTCACTGAAAATCAAACTCAATATATTTAGTCAGTTTCTAGTTGAAATTAATGCTGGAGGTGGAAGGTTATACTTGTAATATAACTCTATTGCAATACTGATAGAAATATTTCCCATCAACAAGGATTATCCAGAGTTAAAAGGTATAATTTCTTACTACTAGGATAGTTTATAAGATTTGGGTAGATAAAAAGTTGATGCATTGAAATGGTCCAGTTTCAGTTAACTGTCATTAGTCACATATAATGGACTTGAAAAAAGTTATAACTTACTGTACATCACATCTTTGGCTGTTATTTCTTGATTTCACTGGGATGATTATTTCATGTTGATGTGATTTTTAAAATGAGCATGTGATGGTGAGGTATTATAAATAAACTAGACAATCCCTGCTTCTCTCAGACAAGGAAAAAGAATGTTTGTGTATTTTGCTTAAAGCTCTATGATTTGAGCATATTGCGTCAGATCCAAAAATTCTTTGAAACTTTTGTTTTTGTAGTACAAGTATCAAATCAACATTGATGGCACGGTGGCAGCATACAGGATGCCCTATTTGCTCGCAGGTGGCGGTCTTATCCTAAAACAAGATTCAGTCTATTATGAACATTTCTACAACGACCTGCAACCATGGGAGCATTATATTCCATTTAAGAATGATTTAAGTGACCTTCTGGATAAGATTCAATGGGCAAAGTCTCATGATGAAGAGGTAAATTTCATTATGTTTTATTTCCTTTAATTGTTGAAGCTGAGCATTATTGTTAATAAGGCCTCGGGTTGCTGCTTTTCTGGGGGAAGTTTTCTAGCTAGTATGAGTAGAAAATTGTGCAAGTATCAGTTGAATTAAGCATACTTGCGTCTTTGTGATCTTCAGATCCTGTAATTACGTGAATATAGTATTATAGTAGAACATATCTTGTATTCTTTCATTAACAACTTTGTAATCTTCTCTTGCAAAGCGTACACTCTCATTTATAAGTAAGAGTGTCTTGTTTGTAAGTTGGTGGTTCACTGTGACTGAAAGACAAAGCTTTGGATAAAGGCATTTGGGAATGGCTCATCTAAGTTACTTTGGTCATCTTGACCCTAAACTGTGGAATTCCCTTCCTAATCCTCTCTGCCTTGTCATTTCCTTTCCTTCAGAAATGCTCTCCGAAGTAGCTCTGTCACCAAGCCTTTGGTCATCTATCCCAGTTCCCCTATAATGAAAACAGAAAATGCTGAAAATCCTCAGTATGCATGGCAGCATCTCTGAGGAGCCAAATGGAGCTAACAATTAGATCAATGACTCTTCATCAGAATAGAAAATACATAGTTAAGCAAACAAATGTCTTCTCTAATTCAGTGGTGATTGTTGTTTGGTTACACTCCTGTGAAGTGTCATTGGATGATTCACTACATTAAGACATGGACTGAATCTTTCCAGCCTCTGAAAAACGTGGGCAGTGACTGATCACTTGGGACAATGTGTAAAGATCGGAAGAGTTAGATCTTTGATGATGAGAAAAAATTTGGATCTTCTACACAAAGTTTGAACAGCGAGAAACCATTTGTATGCATTAACATCTCATTATTCCTTATTCTGTCCTCAGTTATATGCAGTTTGCTGTTCTTCAGCTCGAGAAACTGGACAGTGACAATTCCTGACATGAAAATTAGAGTGGGACAGGCTCAGTGAGTGGACAATGCATGGCAGATGCAATATAATGTGGATAAATGTGAAGACCTGGGGATCTTCATGTACCAATCATGAAAATTATATGCATTGATGCAACAAGCAGTAAAGAAGGCAAACTGTAGATTGGCTTTCAGAGCAAGAGTATTTGAATATTGGAACAAGAATGATTTGCTGCAGTCATACAAGGCGTTGATGAGACCACACCCGGAATATTCTGTGCAGTTTTGGTCTCTCTCTGAGGAAGGATGCTGTTGCTGTAGAAGAGGTGTGGTGATGGTTTACCAGATTGGTTCTTGGGATGGCAGGAATAACATAAGAGGAGAGATTGAGTCAGTTAGGATTGTACTCACTGGAGTTCAGAAGAATTGGGGGGGGCGTAACATTTTCAAGTTAGAGTAGGCAAGTTATATTTCAGAAAGGATGTTCCCACTGGTGAGGAAATCCAGAATCATGGGTCATAGTTTAAAGATAGGTGGAAAACCTTTTCAGACTGAGATGAGAAATTTCTTCATCCAGATTGGTGACCGGTGAAACTCACTACCACAGAAAGTGACTGAGCCTAAAACATCATGTGCTTTCAAGAAGGAGATAGATATACTGTAGCTCTTGTGGCGAAAGCAAACAAGGGATGTGGGGAGAGCATGGGATTAGGGGAAATTGAGCTCGATGATCAGCCATGATCATATTGGGTGGGGGGTGGGTGTCGAATGGCCTACTCCCGATCCTACCTTCTATGTTTCTCTTTTTTGATGAGTACACGCCGGCTCCAATTCACTGCTTGCTGCTCCAAGCAGGCCCCCACCTTGGCCAGCAGAGGTCGACACCTCATGGCACAATCCACAGATATTGACTGCACCATCCCCCCCCCCACTCCATCCACAGAGATTTAACACTGTAATACTGCTGCCAGGCCACTTGGCACACAGGGAGCAAGCACCCTTCTTGTGGATTAGAGCAGTATGCATCTCAGGGCTGTTAGCTTGTTCTCTTAGCCCTCACTCACTTTGTGCCTATTGGGATTCTCATAGCATCTCTGTCATGCCTTGCCTTGGGCTTTGCTGATTCAGTCAGAGCTGAAAGGCTCCCAGCTCTTCTGTCCTGAGTTGTCTTTTAGGGTAAACATAAAGGTAGACAGCGTCTCGTGGTTGTCAGCAGTGATCAGTCAAGGAAGTGACCATATTTCTGTATGGCATCGTGTTATGTCAGGGTCCTACCTGCAGCATATGCCAGCAGCCCTTATGGCAAAGGCATTCAAAGTGCTTCAACCAAATGACCATATCTGGAGGCCTAAAGGGAGTAGTCTGCAAGGACTGTCTTCAGTCAGGAGATAGTGGCACAGTTAGTCGAGGGCATAATTTGACCTCAGTCCATGGTGTCCAACGTCAGGGAGTCTGTACCTGTGCAGTTTGGGGAGTATGCCACAGACTTGTTCTGCAGATCCAGTGCAATCAGTCCAGGGATTAGCCATCAGTCATTGGGTGGCTGCACCGAGATCAGTCAGCGGTGTGGTCACTCATCCATCAGGACTCTCTTTCCAATTTGGTCAGGAGGTGGGCCAAGATCAGTACAGGGCAGAAAAGTCAAGAGGGATACCAGGGTCAATGCTTGGTAATTATCACCCTCTGCTGTTATTTCAGGACCAGCTAATATCATGAAGAGCTTCTTTGTATCTAGGTTCCCAATGGTATTTGTATGGTTCTGTTTCCTGGCATAAAAGTCAAAAACATTGACATGACAAAAAGTATTGAACACTTTTTTGGAAATGTACTTTCTTTTTATTTTTGATCTAATTCATAGGCCAAGATGATTGCAAAAGCTGGGCAGGACTATGCTAGGAACAAACTTATGGCAGATCACATCTTCTGTTACTATTATAAACTTTTCCAGGTAAGTTGAAGCATTATTGAGATGAACCTATATTTTAAACCGATGGTGTACTCAATAACAAATAAATAGAACTGTGGAATGATCTTAAAACAAGTCCACTAGCTTAAAGAAGTTAAGTTTATGAAATTTTAATATTGGATAAAAATCTTCAGTATTCCATAGAATTTTGTTGTAATGTCCTATAGTTTTGATATACTTTGTGGAATTCACGTTTGCAATTCAGAAATATTGAAATAATTTGTGTGTGACAGTTGGGAATCTTCAAACAATGAGGCATTGTTCTCCCAGGGTACAATGAACTGTTGTGACTGTTATTGCCAGGTTTTCAGGCAGATTAGAAATGAGTTTCAATGTTTTCTTGTGACAAATGGCCATTGACAGAAAAAGACATCCAAACCTTGAGCAGAAACTATTTTATTTGATAGCAGTGAGCTGTTCATTAATAGCCAAGCTATTAGTACTAAGCTATTATACAAAGGCTACAACTTTAGAAATCTGAGATTATTATTATTATTAATAAATATCTGAAATCTAGAATCAGTCCATTGAAGTTCACCCATTGAGAAGATTATCTTTTCCATTGTATTTTCAATGAGCCCAATACGTTTAAAATCCTTTGGTCACATATTACAAACAGTTACTGGAATATAATTCTTATAAGGAAATGGGGAGTTCAGTAATCAACAATAATAATGACCAGTTAGAGAACAATGACCAAAATTTGGAAAGATCTAATGTTGCCAAATCGAATCAATTGGCTATTTCATGAATGCAAGATTGTTAGGGTCTTCCCTTACCTCTTTAGTCAGGAATATAAGGAACTTCTCAGTGACGTTTGGATATTGTCTTTATGGAATGGAGTGGTACAAATGTAATACAGTGTGCAATTTTGATGTAGTAACAATTTCTCAATCCTGATTGCATGCTGAAGTACCTCTGTAAATGTTCCCACCCTCTCTATGAAACTCTCCTCAGTGTTATATGCTGTTCCCCCAACCCCCACAGAGTGCCTTTTATTCTCTAATTTGGGCCTTTTTTTTTGGGTGCCCCCCTTTTGACCCACTGTTGGTGGGAGAGGCTTCAGCTTCTTCGGCCCCACTCGCTAAACCTTCTCCTAGACTCACTTGTCTCCCTTGGGTTCAGCCTTTTCAATACCACCTTTTCTTGATGTCTGACTCCATAGTCGAATGTCAATCTATGTTCATGAAGCACCTTGGAATCATTAGTGTATTATAGAATCTGTGTAGAAATTATGAACAAGATTTTACATTTTGTGATTTTTATTTTAATATAAATCTGAACTAACACAAATTATATGTGAATTAACAAGCAGATGACATTTCACATAAAACAATATATTTTACCTTAAAAGATTACACAATAATAAAATCTGTTTTATTTATGTACACAAGGACTAGGGAGACAAATGTAAACAATCAGGGGTAGGGAAAGAAATAAAACCAAAAAATGCTGGAGAAACTCAGCAGGTCTGGCAGCATCAATGGAAACAAAGCATTTTCTGTTTTTTTTAATTTCAGATTCCTAGCATCAACAGTATTTTGTCGGAGTAAGGAAAGATATAATATGTAGCAAAGTAATGTGTTTAAAGAGCATTTTAAGATTTTGATAAAAATAGCAAATCAAGGAAACCTTCCCTCTGAATGAAACTTTATTTGAGATGAATGAGATTAGATTAAGAATTTTTTAAAATTTACTTGCAGAGTGAATGTGTCTACAGCAAGGCCTGCACTTATTATCCAAGTTTGATTGCTGTAGAGAAAGTGTGATGAGCCACCTTCTTGAACTGGAGATTATAAATGTTCACAGTTGCTTTGATAAAACAGTCTAGTTCATGAGGCTAATTCAGAGCATAGTTAAAAGTTATCCACTTTCCTATGGGATTGAAGTCAAACATAGGTCAGATTGCTAAAGGAAGGTAAGATTCCTTCCCTTAACGACTTTAGTGAACCAGTGAGTTTTCGTAGTAACTCTGTAATTTCATGCATCCTGTTTTGAGTGTGCAGGTGACTTGCTTTTGTCTGTGGCACATGGCAGAATTCTGCAGAGTAACTTTGAGGTTGCCATGAGACCACGCAACTTAAAAAGGCTCAATCATTATAACTAATAGAGTCATAGAGATGTACAGCATGGAAACAGACCCTTCAGTCCAACCCGTCCATGCTGACCAGATATCCCAACCCAATCTAGTCCCATCTGCAATATTGAGACTAAACTTTTATTACAGATTTCACTTATCTAATTAAAATAAATTAATGTTCAGAATCTCAACACATCTCTGCATTATTAGTCAAATAGCGTAATCACGATGCAGCAGGATTGTAAAAGTCAAGAAACAACAATGCTGATCAAAGTTAACATCGATCAGCCAAAGTTTTGTTTAAAAACAGTGGCCAGCTCAGAACCCGAACATAGATGGACTTCTGTTCAAGCCAAATCTATACATTTTTCTCTTATTCTTAAACTATCAAATTGGCACTGTATTGTGGGAATAAATGAAAGCTTTTTACTTGATTGTATTTCTCACTGTAAAATACATGTGACAATATAACGATTCAAATCACCAAGAGTGGCAGGTGTTTGGAACGACCATGTTGTCAGTGGTAGCGGTGGGTGCTGATACAATAGGGGTATTTAGGGAGCTTTTAGATAAGCACATGAATAAGCAAGGAATGGAGGGATGTGGACCATGGGCAGGCTGAAGGGATGCATTTAATTTGGCATCGGATTCAGCACCACATCATGGGCCGAAGGGCCTGTTCCTAATCTGTACTCTTCTATGCTCTGTAAGTCGAATCAAATCATTCAAATCTTTTGTAGTTCTCGTGCGTTGAATGTTCTTGGCTTATAGGTGCCCTGAACTTGCTTTTTATGTTCAGATTTTTATGATCTAGTATCTTACACTGAGCAGCTTTCTGAAATAAAGCTAAATTACTTAGTACTGTACAAACCACTTTATTGGACTTTTTTTCCATATCATGTGAATCTCCTTCATTTCATCTGTGCAGTTTTTTTTCCAGATTAAGCCTTGAGATGATGATTATGGTTGCCTTTTTATTGTCAGCTCTTTATCTTATGGTTTCTCTTTATCAGTTTTTATCTGGGATAGATCATACAAGATATGTTTGTTACACTTTGGAATTTTGTAACCAAGAGAGGACTGTGATACATACTTTAACAGTAGTCAAGTGATTATATTAGGGGCAAACTAAATGATTGAAGGAACAGTCTTGACTCACGAGCAGTTTCCTTCCTTGAAAAATGTTCTTTCAATTTTTTTTTCATCAAGACATAGTGTTAAAACTATGGCCATATGCTACCAGTGTTCAGATCACAGTAGTCATTATTACATTTATCTCAAATGATAAGAATTCATCCATTCCCAAGGACTCTGTTATCTCTTATCAAAATGGAATTGGGGAACACAACTCAATTTAATTTAATCTTATCAAATAGGTAATATACTTTATTAATCAAGAACATTTCAGAAGAAAAAACCTTTAACACTTATTTTCAATACAGATATCCTTACTAATTTTTCAATGATCTGAAACTTGAATCTTTACTCTCTGATGAATTTGAGCTAAGATAGTTCTCAGTGAATTGCTACAGAATGTGAGAGGTGCACACTTTATTCTCCATGTATCGAAGAGAATAGTATATATCACAACATCGAGTCATATTATTTAGTATAAAGTGTTGTTTTAAATTTGTTTACAAATAAAAGTTTTCATAGAAACAAAATTAGGCAAAGTTCTGGGCAATGTAATTTTCAAGCTTCCAAATACCCTCAGTGCATTGTTTTAAATAGGCTTATAGATCTTGCAGCTTTAACCTGTAAAGATTGTAAACACTTAGAATGTCATAATTTCTGGAGTCACACATACAAGACAAGCTCACAGATCTTCATGGAATGCCCTCCTCCCCACCCCCAACCTCAATCAGTATAAACTCCCATTTTCATAGTAGAATGTGAACTTGTCCCACTTTGTTGCATCTTCCCATCAGATGTGTAACTATATTGTCAAGGTTAGTGAGAGATTTCAGTTGTGAACATAGGAATCATATATTCATACAAGAAGGGGACAAATATTTCTAGTATGATTCACATAAAGTTGTGGTTTGTGTAGCTTTTGTTGGCTAGATTAACACACTTCGCAGACTTAAGGAATTTCAGCTGTTAAATTAGCCCTCACTGTTTTTGGAATAATTCTTCCATCGGAGCTTGAGATCTACTGCACTGGTCTAAAAATGGTACATATCGTAGTGCAGTTTGAGGAAGAATATATAACATAGAAAACACCAAATCCATATGTATGTTTTACTTGAACTTGATAAGTCTTTTCTCCACGATCAATTGAAGTTTAGTAATGGACAAAAAGACAGAGCAGAAGTACAGCAGTACCAGCTATGCAGATGCATAATCAATCTCTAAAGAACATTAACTTGGAAAGCAGATCACACCAGTTTGATGAGCTGGGTAGTTTGTTCTGTGCCAATATTTCTTTATTGATTTCCTGATACATGTCATGCCATCTGTTGGTTGGTGCCAATCAAAGGCTAATTGTGCTACATACTAAAGGACAAAATTGAAATGTAATCAGAAGTAACTGAGTCTTGACAAAATAATTTGATCAACTGATCTCTGTAGTGATTAGAGCATGTTCTGTAGTATGAGAAAATACATTTAAATTGGACAGAATTAAGCAAACAAATGTAAAATGAACACTAAGTGGAAACACACTGTTGTGTATTGGATCTGGTAAACTGATATGTGTTTTTAAACAGGAGTATGCTGATCTTCAGGTGAGTGAACCAAAGATAAGAGATGGTATGGAACTGGTGGAGCAGCCAAAAGATGACCTTTTCCCTTGTGTCTGCCAAAGAACAAAGGTACAGTATAGGTTTTTAAAAAGATCTTTGAAGAATCCTGTGTCATTATAAATTGAATACTAGAGGCAATGAACCGGAGAATAATTTGAGATTAGCTGGTTCTGGGAAAATGGTAGGAACTCTAATCATCTTTGGAACAGAAGAGAAAGGAACGGGTAGACACATGCGTCCTCACGCCCGTTCTGACATTTAGTGTGATCATGCTGATTTTCTCCACTTTTCTGCCCACTCTCTCTATCCCGTGATTCCCTGAGATATCAAAAATCTATCTGTCTCAATCTTGAATGTATCCACATATTAATATACCACTTGAGCGAAGAAGTTTCTTCTCATCTTAGTTCTAAATAATGAACCCCTTATCCTGAGAATGTGTCCTCATTTTGAAGATTTCCAAATCGGGGAAAAAATCCTATTGGTATCTAACTTGTCAAGTTCCTTCAGAATCTTGTATGTTTTAATTAGATCACGCTTTTTCTTCAGAGACAGTGGGGTAAATTTATACAGCCTCTCTCATAGGACAAATACCTTGCTCCATGAATAAATCTAATCGTGGCCTGACGTAGGGACGCTACTGCTGCACAACAAGGGCTCTTCACAAACATATGTGAACTGAGAGGCACAAGACTTTTAATTAAAAATATTATGCTCGTGAATATTCATTGCCTACAAATATATTGAAAGTTTGAGTCCACCTAGGTCATTGTGATGTTTGGCCTACCACAGACAGACTACTGACTTTATGTCTACATCACAATCCACAATCAACAGAGACATGAATGAGAATTCCTAGAAACATGGCATTCCAACCGGAATGCTATCAACAAAGACATTGACTTGTTCGCCATTTACCACCCCCTGAGAAAAACAACCAGAAGTGCTATCACCACAGGAAATGACATCACCACAGGAATTGACATCACCAACCCAAAGAAACCCAAACATATAAATAGAAAGGAGGAATCATCAGCAGTGCTTCATCCGGAGGCTCACTGAAAATGATATCTAGTATGGTGATGAAACATCTGATAATGAACCTTCCAGCTCAGTGAGCAAACCTACATCCAGAAACTCAACCTGAGCTACAAATCTTCTCAAAACTCGCTAACTGCTGGATAATTGGAATTTCACATCCCAACTTATTAAAACACACTACACATCATATTTCTCACTCTTGTTGGTTCCATAAAATTTCCCTCGTGATTGTAGATTCAGAAGATACTAATCACACCCCTAATCCCTTCTCAGTCACAGTGAAAAATATTAAACTTCTTATTACCTTTACGAAGGACCCTTGCGAATCCAAGCTGAAACTTTTACTTGTAAAAATGGGGAACCTGAAACTGAATACTGTACAATAGCTACACACTGATTAAGGTCTCAGGTCTTTGGTTTTGACAGTAAGATATGTTATTCTGTTCTACAATTAGCTTTGGTAGTTTTATGGTCTGAATATCGAGTTCTCTTGAAAGCTGAGGCAATGTTTAGTATTCCTAGCATTGCCTCACTCTACACTGCAAGTTCTCTCCTTCACCACAGTGACCTTAGTCCTATTGTTGCTGAAATAACTGCACAGAGGCTGGTATCCCATCAGCAAGTCCCCCTTCATTCACTTGTGCACAGTACATTGGCTGTAGTCAGCCAGCTCAGAGTCAGTCTTCTGAACTGAAGAGATTCTAAATCCCCTGTTTATATTTTGTTTTGTTTCAGTATCAAACTGACTGTAGTACCAGCCAGCACAGAGTCAGTGCCCTAAACTGAGGTCCTTTTTTTTTAAATACTTTCACACTATCGCCTAACTGCAGTAGTGTTTTTTTTTACCTGTGTGTATGCAGGTGTGAGACACAGTGAAAGACACAAGGTGTACAAATCGTTATTCAATTTCCACCACCAGGAAGAAAGGAAACACCCGAGTGGCCAATGACAAGCAGTGCCCTTCACATCAAAGGGCAATGCTGCGTGATCAAACAGTGAAGGGGAGGGCAGGGATTAAATCAAAATAGAGTTGGAATCCCCTGTTTGTATTTTTTTTTAGACATAAGGTGTATGAATCTACACTCCTTTTTTTTAATGCAGAGAATCTTTGACACTGAGCCAGCTCCCTCAGAGCCAGCTCTCAGAGTGAACAGGATGTCTGACACTCCTTTTTTTTTCCTTGTTTCTTTTTATTTTCCCCACACTATCACCTAACTGCAGTAGTGGGTTTTTTCCCCAGCACCCGTGTTGTGTGTGTGCAGGCGAGACACACAGTGAAAGACAACAGGTGCATGAATCTTTATTCAATTCCCACCACCAGAAAGAAAGGAAACACCCGAGTGGCCAGTGACAAGCAGTGCCTTTCACATCAAAGGGCAATGCTGCGGAAGCAAACAGTGATGGGGAGGGCAGGGATTAAATCAAAATAGAGTTGGAATCCCCTGTTTGTATTGGTCAGCCAAGCGCTTCCTGATTGGTCCAGATTAACAACACCACTCAAGGATCTCATAGTCAACAAGATCACCTGGTTCCAATTACTACAGTTGTTATCAATAATAGCAGTGCCTATTGAAATTCTTACTTTGTTTTGTTAGTCTCTCTCCCTTATAACCTGTTTAGCTATTTTGTGTAGCTTTCCTATATATTCTTCCTATTGATTATGACTTACACTTTTATTTTCTACTGTGAAAGTACTAAATGCTTTTCTTTTAGTTCTAACTTTATTATAATTTGCTTATTGATCCATGGCATCCAGACTTTTGCTCTTGCTAGAACATTTTATTTCTATATTTCACATCCCCGATTAAACATTTCCCATTGTTAACCTATGCTTCCTTTTGTCAGTGGCACAAAGAAAAGGGGAATAGGCTTAAATTTAAATTACAATTTTTTTCCTCCTTTTAAGCTGAAGACAGTGAGGTACTTTTGATTTAGTTCTTAGCTTTATTCCCTTTTTGCCTTCTGACCATTACACCAATTCTTTTATTTCCATTCAGTCCAGTATGATTAGATTAGATTCCCTATTGCGTGGAAACAGACCCTTCAGCCCAACAAGTCCACACCGACCCTCTCAAGAGTCATCCACCCAGACCCATTTCCCTCTGACTAATGCACCTAACACTATGGGCAATTTAGCATGGCCAATTCACCTGACCTGCACATCTTTGGATTGTGGGAGGAAACCAGAGCACCCGGAGGAAACCCACGCAGACACGGGGAGAATGTGCAAACTCTACACAGACAGTCACCCGAGGCTGGAATCGAACCCAGGTCCCTGGCGCTGTGCGGCAGCATTGCTAACCACTGAGACACCTTATGGGCAATTGTATTACAGTCATTATTTCATAGATATATGTTTCACCGATCTTTTCCAATTTGTTATCCAGAACTGGTCATATTTTCTATCTGAATTCAGCTCTGAGTTAGGATACTTCAGATTTCTTTAGTTTCACAGTTTTTCCTTTTGCTGTCTCAACATCCTGCCTGTCTTCCTATTTATTATCATTATCTTCTTTGAATTATTTCATCTTTTCTGCCTGTTTTCCTGAGTTGCTTTCCGTTCCAAATCTTCAATTCTGACTCTTTCTTTTCTCCCATCCTCCTCCTCCCTCCCCCATCACCACCCTTCACCCATAATATTATTACGTTCACTCCCACATTTCTTGTCAATTCCTTTGAGGGTTTGGATCCCTTTTCTGTTTTTCTTGGACTTAACAGGAATGCTAAAGACAAGTTTCGGTTTGTGTGAAATAAATGATGAGGCAGCATAAATCAGCTGTCAGTTCTGTAGATTCACAAGTTAAGCTGCTGAATTTGTTGGCTGATTTGTACATGAATTACAGTTTCACCAATATTTGATTATTTTAGCAGCATGATTCAGCCTGATGTGTATATAATTAAATACAAATACATCTGTTGAGGTTTATCAATTTATTTCACTCAAGCATTAAGAATAGCAAATCTTTTTCAAAAATATTTCCAGTAATTCAACCCATAGTGTCTATACAAATTTAGAGATTTTGCCCTCAATACCCATGTCCAAATCGTTTATATAAATCAGGAAAAGCAAGGATCCCAACACCAATTCCTGGGGAAGACCGAGTCTGACAGTGCCTATTTAATACCGACCCGCTGTTTCCTATCATTTAGCCAATTTCTAATCCATGCTGCTGAGGACCCATCAAACCCAAACAGTTCTAATTTGCTAACCATGGGGTACCATTTCAAATGTTTTCTGAAAATCCAAATTTACAACATCCTCCGTGCTATCCTCATCCACTGCCTGTGTCACATTATCAAAAAACTCAATAGCAGACATGACCCACCCATTGACAAAGCTGTGTTGATTGTCCAGTAATAACTTATTTTTCTTGAAGTGTATATTTATCTGTTCCTGTATTATGGAATCCTATCTGTTTTCCCACTGTTGATGTTGAGCTGACAGGTTTGTAGTTTCCTGTGTTACCCTTTGCCCCTTTCTTGAACAACAGCGTCACATTTGCAGTTTTCTAGTCACCAGGATTAATCCTGTGTTCAGAGAGGCCTTGAAAATTTATGTCATCAGCTGTGCAGTTTGCTCCCTTATCTCTCTCAGCAATCCTGCCCGGACCTGGCCACTTCTCTACCTGGACTGCTGCCAGCCTTTTTAAGTACCTCTTCTTTATCTGTCACTATACTGCTCAGTTGCTCAACATTCACTTTTTCTACTGGGTCATTGTCACATTTTCTAATTTGGTAAAGACAGCAACAAAGTATTAATTTAATATCTCAGTGAGCAGCTTACCTTGTTCATGCCTTACGGGCCCCACTGTTTCTTTCCCTAATCTTTTCCTAGTAATATGTTTGAAGAACATTTTACTATTTATTTTGGTGAAGACTGCTATCTTTTCCTCATGCTTCCTCTTAGCCTTCCTTATTTCAGCCTACTCTTTCTCCTGCCTTTGACATACTCTTCCAGATTTCTATTGCTATTATTATTCCAAAAGGCATCATATACCTCCTTTATCTTCCTCATTTTCTCTTCAATATCCTTAGTCATTCAGAGCATTGTAGCTTTGGATATCTGTATTTATTTCTCATGGGTATGAATTTAGCTTGCACCCTCTTCACCTCTCTTTCACAAGTCTCTCATTTGTCATTCATTGTTTTATCCACCAAATTGGTTTCCAATCAACCTGTTCCAGGTCAACTTTTAGACCCCTGAAGTCTGCCCTTTTCCAGTTAGGAATCTTAATCCTTGACTAATTTTTATCCTTCTTTAATAGAACTTTATTATATTATGATTGTGGTTTCCCAAATGCTGCCCGGGTTCATGTTCTCCACCTGACCTGCCTCATTTCCTAGGACTAGGACCAGTACAACACCGTCCTGGTAGAACAGAAAATGTCCTCTTCCAGACAGTTCTCCTGCACACATTGTAGGAATTTCTTCCTTTTGTGGCCCGCACTCTTCTTTTTCCCCGTCTATCCCAGGATAATTGTTAATTATTTCAATGGGGACTTTCATAATTTTATTTTCAGGCCAAAGATGAACTTTGACACCCAGTAAAGAAGAATTTGACCCCAAAACTGAAGAAAGGGCAGTGGAACGATATGGTGATGTAGATGTCAGTTTCCAATTTGAACTGCATGAAGAAACTGCAATTCTGCAATGCTTACGAGATCCTAAGAGGGCTGCTATAAAAAAGCCACTACAATTGGAACAAGATGCTTCACAGTTGCCACAAGACTGTTACTCAGCTGATTTTTTTTTTATTAATACATCTTGTAAGATTTGTTTTGCTTTTAAAAATTGTTCCATTTCAAATTCATTGATGATCATTAGATGTTGAGTGAATGAGTAGAAAGGAACTATGCCAAAAATAATTCATAGACATGAATTTTGCATTGTTGTGATGCAAAACAACTTCAGGGCAATATTTTCCTATTTTCTTTCCAAAACCCTATCATAACAACCTGGACCTGTTCACCGTGTATCTATAAATTTAAAGTAAACAGCTGGAGAGATATAAAAGACTGGGATTGTAATTAGCTTGACTGTATTAACTAAAAATAAATCATGTTTAAATGAGGCATGTATGCAAATATGTACATTATCTTTGGAATTAACATTTTAATGTTATTCTGAAAAACTGATTTTAAATAGGATTGAACAAAATACTGCAACAAATGGTTCTATTTTATAGTCATGAGCAATCAAATTGTCTACTTTTATCATTTTCAGTATATTTTCAAAATGTTTTGTGAACATTTATCTATTTTTCAAGCCTTTTAAATGAAACTCAATACTTTGTTTCTTGTACTACCAAATATTACCTCACTACACTGTATAGTTATATCTGGGAATTAATCATGAACTATTTTTGATATAAATTGACATAAATATATTAGCCTAAATTTGGGTTAGTTACCAAAGCTCATCATAATGTGCCACCATGTCAAAATGTCTCTGCAAAAGTTGATTTTCAGTCAATGCCTTTAGAAATGATTATAATTCACTGTTACATATAGTATGATTTGAAGATTGTTCCAGATTGTATTGAGGAAGTTTTCATTAGTCTTTGGTATCATTTTTAAAAAGAACCAAATTGGACTAATTCATCATCAAAATGTTCACTTTACTTCTTTTCTTGAAAACTTGAATCTATTCAGCTACCTTGATGCTTCATTAGTTCCTTTTCTAATGACATTCCATTAGAGAAATGAAGGTGTGCTTAAGCCTAGTTTGTAGCCTCATGGAGATTAATAAGAAACGTTGCCACAAAGCAGTTCACATGCCCAGTTTCCAAGGTGTTGACTTCCTTTAATGGGCTGCTTTACCAGTGAATGCCTGAAATCGCTCTGCTGGAATAACAGAGTTTGGTGGTTGGCAGGGGGATATGAACCAAGTTAGTCTAACAATCAGGACCCTGATTGTGCTTTACCAGTCTCTTTCAGTGACTGGTGAATGATGTGAAGATTTAGAAAGAGACTCATTAACAAAAGAAATTGAAAATTGTCAGAGGGACATCCTCTAATCTGCTTTGGTTGTCTGGAATCATTAAACAGATTACTGGCAAATGGAACCAAAGATGTGGCAGCAAAACTGCCCTAGACTATATATGGCTGCTTAGATATCCATTATGAGATATTCCTCACAATTTTCAAGTACTGGAAACAGCATAATACAGATTTACAGCAATAGCATTTTTTATAGTTTACGTTGCATCACAAGATACACCAGTCGTCTTTTTCATATGTTTATGAAATGTTATTGTCTTATATAACTGATACAAAGAAATGTTTTGTAGACAGGTAGCTTATTCTTTTTACTGGATTGCAATTTCATTTTATATAAGGATAGTCTGGCATTTTTAATCATCTTTTATACATATGCATTTTCATGAATTACAATAAAATAATCTGTGTATGACTTCCTAAGACCATTAAATTGTGTGTTCATTAAACTATTTGGTATGACATGTTTAATGAAAACTACAAAAAGTAGAGTATTTAAGTTTACCTTGGCAATATTGAGAATTGTGAAAATAATATACAGACTGACATACCAATGGAAAAGAAATGAGTTTATTACAAATTTTGTTAACTTTTCTTCCAGTTTCTAAATCACAAACCTTTATTTTGAAACAAACAGTGACTGTTTGCAACATTCAGGAATAGAGTTAAAAATCACACAACACCAGGTTATAGTCCAACAGGTTTATTTGGAAGCACTACTTTTCGGAGTGCTGCTTCTTCATCAGGTAGTTGACAACCATTTGTGGGTCTCAAGCTCACAAGAATGGCCAGCAGGAATACAAAAGCAGTAACTTCGTAATTGCCCACCCATTAGTGGCAGTGGACTGGCAGCACCCGATGTGGCCTCCTATACATTGGGGAGACAGGCCGCCTACTTGCGGAATGTTTCAGAGAACACCTCTGGGACACCCGCACCAACCAACCCAATAGCCCCGTGGCTGAACACTTTAACTCCCCCTCCCACTCCGCCAAGGACATGCAGGACATGCTGGAGGAAGAGCGACTCATCTTCTGCCAAGGAACCCTCCAACCACAGGGGATGAATACAGATTTCTCCAGCTTCCTCATTTCCCCTCCCCCCACCTTTTCTCAGTCCCAATCCTCGGACTCAGCACCGCCTTCTTGACCTGCAATCTTCTCCCCGACCTCTCCGCCCCCACCCCCTCTCCGACCAATCACCCTCACCTTAACCTCCTTCCACCTATCACATTCCCCAATTCCCTCCTCCCTACCTTTTATCTTAGCCTGCTTGGCACACCCTCCTCATTCCTGAAGGGCTTATGCCTGAAACGTCGATTCTCCTTCTCCTTTGATGCGGCCTGACCTGCTGCGCTTTTCCAGCAACACATTTTTAAGCTCTGATCCCCAGCATCGGCAATCCTCACTTTCTCCTGCCTGCCCATGCTGTCAGTTAACCAATGTATGTCAGTACACATTTTCACTATAAGTTTTGGTTCTTGTAAAAATTCCCTGGCTGGTACCTTTGATTCCTAACTGAACCTAATTCAGCTCTGATCAAGCTGTGTTACAGAACTGTATAGTTATATGTTCTAATTAATATTGATAATTTGCTACATATTGCTGTGTCTTATCAGCAGCATCCTGATCTCAATTATTCAATTTTTTATGTGTATAGGGGGCATGGTGGCTCAGTGTTAGCACTGCTGCCTCACAGTGCCAGGGACCCAGGTTCGATTCCAGCCTCGGGTGACTGTCGGTGTGGAGTTTGCACATTCTCCCCATGTCTGCGTGGATTTCCTCTAGGTGCTCTGGTTTCCTCCCACAATCCAATGGTATGCAGATCAGGTGAATTGGCCAAGCTAAATTGCCCATAGTGTTAGGTGCATTAGTCAGGGGTAAATGTAGGATATGTGCCGGTTGTTGGGCCAAAGGGCCTGTTTAAATACTGTAGGGAATCTAATCTAATATATTTAATTGGTATCTCTAATGCCAGAATTCTTCAACATTGCTGAGACAATCTCTAAGTCAATCTTTATCTGCAGTTTCAGATAAACAACAAATGTTTAGTGCCTCTCTCCCCATATTAATAATTTTAATGGATTTGACATAGCTGAAGTGTTGTATTTGGAAGTTTGGAAGCTCTCTCTCTCCTGTTACAGCAAAAAGCTGAAGTTATTTCTGCTGGCAGAATCACGTGAGGTAGTTTACTTTGCTGACTTTGCCTTTGTCAAGGGTGTGTTCATGGAATGTTACTATATTAGAACAGTTGCTGTTTAATAATTAAATAATATGTTATTCAGTTAAGTTTTCCAATAGAGTTAAAGTTATATCAACTCTTCTTTCTTTAATTTGTACTTTAACTGGGGTTAAGAATAAAGTGTGTTTTGCTTAATGCTGAGTAGTATGACCAATTGAATTACATCTGGAACACAGCACCTTGCACTCGCCTGTAAAACAAGATAGAAGTGAAGGTCTAGGCTATCTCCTTGACATATTTGCAGCGTGTTTGTCTGGGCCATTAGAAAGTTCAGAGTAGTTTGCTGAAAAGGCACATGGACTTGTATCATTGTGCTGTGACCATTCTGTGGGAGGGGGGTAGGGAGCTCACCCTGTTTTGGAGTTCTCTCCCTCACTCATGTGATCTGTCTCACAAACTTACACTCTTACTCACTCAGTGTCAGAAAGAGGAGTGTGTGAGAGAGACATTCTCTTTGCTGTTTTAGCAAATAGACACAAACTTCTCAAGTTTCACTTTGTGACTTTGCCTTGTCATCCTTTCTAGTACGCTGGAGAACTTTAGTGCATTCTTTCCATTATAACCTTTTTTACTTGACTCAAAATGACACTAGTAATGACAATTACAAACCAATTAAGGTTCTGTAGAATTCCAGTATTACTTCCACTTCTCTCGCTCTTGGACAATCAGATCTTGAGCACTGGAACTGAAAAAAAATAGTCTTGGAGCTTAGCTTGCTGTGTCTCCACAATTGCTGCCTGACCCATTGTGATTTCCAGCATTTGTTGTTTTCAGAATAAATTCCAGCATCTGCGGTAATCTGCTGGAAATCTGCAGGAGAGGCATGGCCATTGCAGACCTGTCTGCAAGCAAATGGAGCCCACTTAAGAGACAGCAGAGTAGCTAAAGCCCTGACCTAGTGATGAGTACTATCTACACCACTCTGCTCCAAGGCCCTGATTCTGATAAATCCATAACACTTATAATTCACTGCAAATCCTTGCAAGTTGGGCGACGTGGTGGCTCAGTGGTTAGCATTGCTGTCTCACACGCCAGTGACCTAGATTTGATTCCAACCTTGGGTGACCCTCTGTGTGGAGTTTGTACATTCTCCTGTGTCCTGCGTGGGTTTCCTCCAGGTGCTCTAGTTTCTCCCACAGTCCAAAATGTGCAAGTTAGGTGGATTAGCCATGGGAAATTGTCCATAGTGGTCAAGGATGTGCAGGTTAGGTGGATTAACCATGGGAAATGCAGGGTTGCAGGGATAAGGTGGGGGGGGGGTGGGTCTGAGTGGGATGCTGTTTGCAGGGTTGGTGTGAATTTGATGGGTTGAATGGTCTGCTTCCACAATGTAGGGATTCTATCATTCTAATTGTTCCTCCATTTTTCCCACTAGTTGTTTGCTTGCTAATTACATTGAGTAAAATGATACGGTTATCAATTCCAAGCTTTTATTCAAATTCAAATTGTGTCATCAAGCCCGCTGCAATATTTCTGTTTCCAGCACAGTTCTTGGCTGAAACTGCCTGAGCAACTCTCCTGAGCGTTCTACATCCCGGGAGAAAGTGAGGGCTGCAGATGCTAGAGATCAGAGTAGAGAGTGTGGTGCTGGAAAAGCAGAGCAGGTCAGGCAGCATCCGAGGAGCAGGAAAAATCGACATTTCGGGCCGGAGCTTTTCATCAGAAAAAGCCCCTGATGAAGGCTTCTTGCCCGAAACGTCGATTCTCCTGCTCCTCAGATGCTGCCTGACCTGCTGTGCTTTTCCGGCACCCCATTCTATATCCAGGTATATTTAGATCTACTCCTACCTTATTTAAGGTAAGTTTTCATTATTGCCATAGCAATGTATTTCTACATTAGTATCACCATCTGTGACTGGATGTATTCTGGAGATTTAATGAAATGATATTCAGTCATTGATCCTGCAACATATCTGCCTCAAAAGAACCTATCCTTTTCTCACTTATTGGAAATAGACCGTATTTTACTTGATTAAATGATGATTGATTAATCAAAAAGCCATTCATAATCCATCTCCAATATGTTTCTTCCAAGAAAACAACAGCATACCAAATTGATAAATAAGATGCACAATTATTCTAATACCTGAGGAGTTTTCTCTAGAAATGTTCCAGCAGAATGCTCAAGATAATCTTCATCTTTTTTTAAGATTCCAGAGCAATGCTGACAGCTGGCACCCCTCTTCCACATGGCTATTTGTAGCTGCAGCTCCCAATGTTATTTATTTATTACATTGGAGTATTCATCTGGATCCACATTAATCTAATCTCTACAGAAATAGATAGGTTTTAGAATGGGTTTCAGAAACATCAATCATATTCAAATAGTGGAACTGACTTGACAGGTCAAATGGTTTAGTTCTGCTCACATGTCTTTTGGTCTAATTTAGATAATATGATTCTCTCTCTTACTTTCATCCCCATGAATTACAATTTTTTATTTCCTGTGTTTTTCTCTATTATCGCCTGGTTCTGACATCCCTGCCAAATATCACTAGCAAACTGCCCTACAAGGAAACTCTCCACGGATCAGGTGCAAGCCCACCAACCGGTACTGGTTCTTTCCCATAACGTCCTAATGTCCCAGGACTCTGAAAGTTGCATCTTTAACATCTGTCCAAACGTGCAAACATCTGCTCTATCTACCTATTTCTGTACTGACTTCCATGTAGCTCTAGAAGTATACTGGAAATTACTACCTTTGAGGTCCTACTTGCTAGTTTTATTCATAGCTCCCTAAACTCTGAATACAGATCATCCCTCTTTCTATGTTGTTGATAACAACCTGGGCCATTAACTTCACCAACCCCCTCACCCCTTACTTCTCTGCAGCTGCTTAGCGCTCGCCTTGACCCTTGCACCAGATGGCAGCATACATCCTGTAAATACTTTAACTACTGAATCCATTATCACCTTCCAATCTTCCTCCTGCCCCCTTGTACAGCTAAACCAGTTACAGTATTAGAGATGTACAGCACGGAAACATACCGTTCGGTCCAACTCATCCATGCCGACCAGATATCCTAAATTAACCTAGTCCCATTTGCCAGCACTTGGCCTACATCCCACTAAACCTTCCTTCTTCATATGCCCATCCAGATGCCTTTTAAAGTTGTAATTGTATCAGCCTCCACCACTTCCTCTGGCAGCTCATTTCTGCATGAAAACGTTGCCCCTTATATTGTCACACAGCTGGTTCCTTTTTTCTAAAAGCTGTTGCTTTTCTCAAGGATACTGTGTCCTTGGTTTTTTTCAGAGGGGTCATAAACAGGCTGGGCTCCGATTAGACTAGTTTGGTACAGAGACAAAAAAGATTTTGAGAGGCCTTTTGTTTATATGTAAACAGATGAGACTTCAGGTCAAAGTGGTCATGTTTTAGAAGTGACCTGTATAATGGAAGAGGAGTGGTCAGTTCTCTAGCTGAGCAGTTCAGTCCAGTCCAGAACGAGTTGAGAGTTCAGCTTTGAAGCTGTGTGAACAGGCTTTCTCTCCTTCCGCCCTTCTAACGTCAAACTGTAAGCATTTGTTCCCTTTGTACTGTGTTTTAAAGGGGGTTTGCTTATTGGGACTGTTGTGTAAATTTGGAACAGCATAATTAAGTCTACTTTGGATAGACTGAGTTCTGTAGGAGTTCTTTATTCTGTTCTTTGTGTTTTATTGTGTAATTTTGTGAATAAATCTTTGTCTGTTTTAAAACCTGGTAGTCAACCTCATTAACTTACTCCAGGTAATTTTCACTGTACACTCACTGAAACAAATTGCAAAGTTATGGTCTGGGCTGCATGCTAAAGAATATTTTGAATGGTCTGGCCTAGTCCATAGCATAACCTATTTTAAATCTTTCCTCTCTCACCCTAAACCTATGTCCTTTTGTTCTGGACTTCCCCATACCAAGGAAAAGTCCTTGTCTATTCACCCTATCCATGCCCCTCATGATTTTATAAAACTCTATAAGGTCACCCCTCAGCCTCCGAAGCTCCAGGGAAAACAGCCCCAGCCTATTCAGCCTCTGCCTATAGCCGAAACCCTCCAATCCTGGCAACATCCTTGTAAATCTTTTATGAACCCTTTCAAATTTCATCACATCTTTTCTATAGGAAGGAGACCAGAATTGCACACAATATTTCCAAAAGTGGCCTAACCAATGTCCTATACGACAATATAATGACCTCCCAACTTATGTACTCAGTGCTCTGACCAATAAAGGAAAGCATACTAAGTGCCTTCTTCACTGTCCTATGTACCTGAGACTCCTTTTTCAAAGAGTTATGAACCTGCACTCCAAGGTCTCTTTGTTCAGCAACACTCCCCAGCGCCTATCCATTAAGTGTATAAGTCCTGCTCTGATTTGCCTTTCCCAAATGCAGGACCTCACATATATCTAAATTAAAAACCATCCCACTCCTCGGCCTATTGGCCCATCTGATCAAGATCCTGTTGTAATCTGAGGTAACTTTCTTTGCTGTCCACTACATCTCCAATTTTGGTATCTGCAAATTTACTAACAAAACCTCCTAAGCTCGCATCCAAATCATTTATATAAATGATGAGAAGCAGTGGATCTAGCACCGATCCTTGTGGCACTCCACTGGTCACAAGCCTCCAGTCTGAAAAACAACCCTCCACCACCACCCTCTGTCTTCTACCTTCAAGCAGTTCAGCATTCCATAAGATCTAATCTTGCTAACCAGTCTTCCATGAGCACCTTGTCGAATGCCTTCCTGAAGTCCATATAGATCACGCCCACTGCTCTACCCTCATCAATCCTCTTCATTACTTCTTCAAAAAACTCAATCAAGTTAATGAGACATGATTTTCCACAGTGCATGAATGATGTATAGCTCTGCATAGGATGCCAATAAGGGATTAAATGTGAAATTGTGCCAAGTTGGGTCAATACAACATTAATGTCTTTAACCTTCACGGACATCTGTTGAGGTGATTTACTGAAAGGAAGAGGGCAAAGTTGGTGTAAAATGAGGGATTTTTAGTAGGTTGACCGTGGGCTAAAGGTCTATTAACTGTCCAGATCCTGTGTTAGAAAATAGCAGATGGCAGAGCATAATCAACACACAGTCACAGTGTAGAAATCAAACGTTGGTTCTCTTCCCTCCCTGCATCCTTTAATACGTCAACTCTGATAAAACAGGGACAGTTAAGTCTCAAAGATGATTTAAAAAGAGTAAACTGGAGCACACTGTTAGAAGCCACTTTAGATTACAGATTGTGACCATGCTTTGAGTGTACACATGAGGTTTGTTTGGCAGGGCCGTTGGAATGCAAAACTCGAAGCTGTTCTGGCTTGGCCAGAGTGTAAGCATAGCTGATGATTCTGCAGGCCAGGGGACAGGAGGCATATTGGATCAGCCTTTTGAATGGCGGAGCAGGCTGGAGGGGCTGAACAGCTGACTCCTTTTCTTATTTCTTGTCTTAACACTTCAAATCTGTTTTCAAACTACTGCAAGTTTGTTTTATCAATAGTACATATCATCTATATCATATAATGAACATATTGATTGCTAAGTTTTGGCAAGCATAATCATTGGACAATTCTACAGATACAAAGCAATAAAAGTAAAGTAAAACAATTTTTCCATAAAACAACTTAGAAGAATTATTGAAACACAGATTCAAATACCCAGAATCTGGATCAAAACTTTGTAACTGCCTCGCTAACAGCATTACGGATGTATTTGTACCGACACAACATTGACTGGAGCAGTTCAAGAAAGTAGCTCACCGCCCACTCTCAAGAATAGTTTAGGCCTAGCGAGAAATCGAAGTTCGAAACTTTTACAGCAACTTAAAACTAAATCTGCAAAATGTTTAATTTAAATTGTTTATTTTTTCTGCATTATTAACAAGTTGGAAGTGGATGAAAATTAATAATACTGTTTACTAACTAGATGCGGTTGACAATTGACTTATTTAAGTTGATCAATGAGTGGCATCTGAGTTGGCGAATGATAGAGCATCAGTTCATGTGATGCTTTTCGTGGAGGTGGTACTAACAGCTAAATTGATTGACCATGCAGAAGTTGAAGGATTTCGCCTTAATCGAAACGGTGTGTTTCTTAATTGTTTTCAACAAATTCTGAATATGTCGAGCTGCTGCTCTGTTATTTTTCTGCTGTGGGTTATTTGGAAGTTGTGAACTGAACTGGGGTTGGGTGATCACATTATTCCTTATCGGGGTTTCAGTTTTAATATTTAATGTGCTCCAATTGCTCGTTTGCAAACTCCAAACAGCCGCTGCCTTCGTTGTGTCTGTAAGATGATGCAGCTGGCGATTGAAGACCAGAACTTATTGAACTGTCCCCAGCCAAACCTAAAACTCAATCCCTCAGCCAAGCACGTTCATAGTACTCAAGGTTATTTATTTGACTTGCGAGCGTTGAAACCTACCGTATTAGAGGTAAAAACAATAACTGAGGACGCTGGAAACCAGATTCTGGATTAGTGGTGCTGGAAGAGCACAGCAGTTCAGGCAGCATCCAAGAGGCAGCGAAATCGATGTTTCGGGCAAAAGCCCTTCATCAGGAATACAAGCAGAGAGCCTGAAGCGTGGAGAGATAAGCTAGAGGAGGGTGGGGAGAAAATAGCATAGAGTACAATGGGTGAGTGGGGGAGGGGATGAAGGTGATAGGTCAGAGAGGAGAGGGTGGAGTGGATAGGTGGAAAAGGAGATAGGCAGGTAGGACAAGTCCGGACAAGTCATGGGGACAGTGCTGAGCTGGAAGTTTGGAACTAGGGTGAGGTGGGGGAAGGGGAAATGAGGAAACTGTTGAAGTCCACATTGATGCCCTGGGGTTGAAGTGTTCCGAGGTGGAAGATGGGGCGTTCTTCCTCCAGGCGTCTGGTGGTGATGGAGCAGCGGTGAAGGAGGCCCAGGACCCCCATGTCCTTGGCAGAGTGGGAGGGGGAGTTGAAATGTTGGGCCACAGGGCAGTGTGGTTGATTGGTGCGGGTGTCCCAGAGATGTTCCCTAAAGCCCTCTGCTAGGAGGCGCCCAGTCTCCCCAATATAGAGGAGACCGCATCGGGAGCAACGGATACAATAAATAATATTGGTGGATGTGCAGGTAAAACTTTGATGGATGTGGAAGGCTCCTTTAGGGCCTTGGATAGAGGTGAGGGAGGAGGTGTGAGCGCAAGTTTTACAGTTCCTGCGTTGGCAGGGGAAGGTGCCAGGATGGGAGGGTGGGTTCTAGGGAGGCGTGGACCTGACCAGGTAGTCACGGAGGGAACGGTCTTTGCGGAAGGCAGAAAGGGGTGGGGAGGGAAATATATCCCTGGTGGTGGGGTCTGTTTGGAGGTGGCAGAAATGTCGGCAGATGATTTGGTTTATGTGAAGGTTGGTAGGGTGGAAGGTGAGCACCAGGGGCGTTCTGTCCTTATTACGGTTGGAGGGGTGGGGTGTGGACGAGATGCGTTGGAGGGCATCTTTAACCACGTTGGAAGGGAAATTGCGGTCTCTAAAGAAGGAGGCCATCTGCTGTGTTCTGTGGTGGAACTGGTCCTCCTGGGAGCAGATACGGCAGAGGGGGAGGAATTGTGAATATGGGATGGCATTTTTGCAAGAGGTAGGGTGGGAAGAGGTGTAATCCAGGCAGCTGTGGGAGTCGGTGGGTTTGTAAAAAATGTTAGTGTCAGGTTGGTCGTCATTAATGGAGATGGAGAGGTCCAGGAAGGGGAGGGAGGTGTCAGAGATGGTACAGGTAAATTTAAGGTCAGGGTGGAATGTGTTGGTGAAGTTGATGAATTGCTCAACCTCCTCGCGGGAGCACGAGGTGGCGCCAATGCAGTCATCAATGTAGTGGAGGAAGAGGTGGGGAACGGTGCCGGTGTAATTACGGAAGATCAACTGCTCTACGTAGCCAACAAAGAGACAGTCATAGCTCGGGCCCATACGTGTGCCCATTGCTACCCCTTTGGTCTGGAGGAAGTGGGAGGATTCGAAGGAGAAATTGTTAATGGTGAGGACCAGTTCGGCCAAACGAATGAGTGTGTCGGTGGAAGGATACTGTTGAGGATGTCTGGAGAGGAAAAAACGGAGGGCTTGGAGGCCCTGGTCATGGCGGATGGAGGTGTAGAGGGATTGGATATCCATGGTGAAGATGAAGCATTGGGGACCAGGGAAACGGAAGTCTTGGAGGAGGTGGAGGGCGTGGGTGGTGTCTCGAACGTATGTGGGGAGTTCCTGGACTGGGGGGATAGGACAGTGTCAAGGTAAGTAGAGATGAGTTCGGTGGGGCAGGAGCCTGCTGAGACAATGGGTTGGCCGGGGTGGTCAGGCTTGTGGATCTTGGGAAGGAAGTAGAAACGGGCAGTGCCGGGTTCCCAGACTATGAGGTTGGAAGCTGTGGGTGGGAGATCTCCAGATGTGATGAGGTTCTGTATGACCTGGGAGATGATGGTTTGGTGATGGGGGATGGGGTCATGGTCGAGGGGGCAGTAGGAAGAGGTGTCCTCGAGTTGGCGTTTGGCTTCAGCGGTGTAGAGGTCAGTGCGCCAGACCACTGCGCCCCCCTTTATCCTCTGGCTTGATGGTGAGGTTGGGATTGAAGCAGAGGGATTGGAGGGCTGCGCGTTGTGAGGGTGAGAGGTTGGAGTGGGGGAGGGGGGTAGACAGGTTGAGGCGGTTAATGTCCTGGCGGCAGTTGGAAATGAAGAGGTTGAGGGCAGGTAATAGGCCAGCGCGGGGTGTCCAGGTGGATGCAGTGTGTTGGAGGTGGGTGAAGGGGTCGTATTAGGTTTGGCCAGTTATAGATAAAAGTATGAATCAATATTGTAGTCCGTAAAGTAGTCCTGGTGGGACTCCACTTTCTCAGCTTTTGGTAATTAAAATCCAGCAGGGTTTTAGGAGTCCTTCAAACAGTGCCCCTCTAATTATTTTCCAATGCAACCCCATATTGATACTTCAAACCAAACGCTACCAAAACCATTTTTACATTTAGAATGTAATTAATAAAATCCATTGATTATAGGTCAAAATATAATATCATTAGTATTAATTTTTAAAAGTATTTTGTAAAAATGTTATTTTATGTACCCACCAATCCATTGCTTCATCAATGTCACTCTAACTCATGGAATTTGCTCAGAAAATACAGGTGCAGAATCCTTTAGCTAACTGCTCTCCCACTTATATAATGGACCCCTCCTCCTCCTCCCTCTCCACACATGAACACAAACTACATAATCAGGCCTTCACACCACCCACACACACAGCAACTCCCAATGAAGAGATGCAGCAGTTCTGATGGCCCAAAGCCAAGCTGGTGTGTTGTGGTGACCCGGAAGGGGACAAATTTAAATTGTCTTGCAAAGAAGGCAGACGATTTATTGGGAATTGATTTCTCCCCCTCAAGCAACTAGCTTATTTTACTTAATAATCTATGATGTGGAGGTGCTGGTGTTGGACTGAAGTGAACAATGTCTGAAGTTGGACAATGTTAGGTTATAGGCGAAAGTGAGGACTGCAGATGATGAAGATCAGAGTCAAGATTAGAGCGGTGCTGAAAAGGCACAGCAGGTCAGGCAGCATCCAAGGAGCAGGAAAATCAATGTTTCAGGCATAAGCCCTTCATCAGGAATGAGGCTGATTGTCTCTGGGAGCCTCCTGATACCACCCTGGAGTCTACCAGCCTCATTCCTGATGAAGGGCTCCTGCCCGAAACGTCGATTTTCCTGCTCCTTGGATGCTGCCTGACCTGCTGTGCTTTTCCCGCACCACTCTAATCCCAACATCAGGTTATAGTCCAACAGGTTTATTTGAAATCACAAGCTTTTGAAGCGTTGACCCTTTTTCAGGCTTGTGATTTCAAATACATTATTTGGTCTATAACCTGGTGTGGTCTGACTTCCGACCTTCAATAATCGAGCAAGTGAAGATCACAATGATATGACTTGGGGAGACAGACAGAGAGAGAGAGAGAGAGAGACTCAGAGCAGGGAGGGATTGGACACTGCCTTGCTCTCAGTTCCATAGCATGTCAAGGTTTAAAAAAAAGTCAAAATCACCTCATCACCAGAATTTTCCAACAAGCACCAAGACATGGCTTAGTTGCTGGTGAGAAGGGCACTCTACCTGTGAGGTACTTCATGTATGCATGGACTCTCTACTCCACTGCAAGTTGCCCTCGAAGCAGCTGCAGGGGGGCTGTGGGCAGGATGGTGACTGTCACACATTCTGGAATGTGTCTTTGCAGGGAAGCCTGGGGTAAAATGGTGATTTTTGTTCAGAGCAGTTCTGTGATGCAGGACTCTGCTTTATGAATTGTTCCCCAGGACTTGCATTGAGACAAACATTGACTTTGCACCAAGAGAAACATTGACTGCGTCTGGAAGACCATCAACTCAGTGAAAGACGTTCTCTGGTTTGCCTGAAATGTTTTGGTCTTCCAGAGCAAGGAGTTGATTTTGACCGAGTGTTGCAGACTGTCACATTCCAAGGTCCAGGACCATGTGCTGAGGGATGCATTAAAGCTTGGAGCAGCTGCTACTAAGGCGCAGTGGGGAAAGACCACCTTCTAGGGTCTTTCTGCTGAAGTTAAATAGGAGTCCATTGTGTTTTCGGACTCTGTACAAAAGACATCTTGCTAAAAATATCTTCTTTTATTTCTCTTTACTAAAAGTAAATCAAGTTTTGTGATCTTGCTTTTAATTCAAAAACAATAAAATGCATCATTTTAAGCATAAGTTGTTTGCATGTTACATGACTTAGTGCACTATAATAAGATATTGTGTGGTAGTATGTCAAAATAAATTTATGTTCTGGATCTTTTTTAGGTTCAATTTAAAATACCATTTGGTGAAAAAGTTCTGAATGCAATCTATACAGTACCAAATGTGCCTTTCACCTGTGGAGTAATTCTCACACATGGGGCAGGTGGTGACATGAATTTCCATCAACTAATATCTTTGTCGAAATTCCTTGCATCTAATGGGATCCTATGTGTGAGATTCACATGCAAAGGCCTCAATCTAGACTACAGAATTAGAGCTTACAGGGCAGTGATGGTAAGATTAAGTATTTGTTAATAAAACTCCAATGTTTTGTACCCTTGTTTTATCATTTCTCCCTCCTCCCTTAACAATATTAACCCAATCTTTGGTGCTATTCATGGGCTCCAGAAGCACATTTTACCATTCCATATTCAAATATGCACTTTGACAATCGAGGTCAGAAGATTAGCAATTGTGGGGTGACTAAGCAATTGTGGGGTGACTAAACCATTGTTGCTTTCATGCAATGCCCACATATGTTGCACTGGTCACAAGAAATGAGCAAGAATGGAAGCACTGATTGAGATTTCCTCTCTAATCCAAGGATGTCACAACTACTCTGGTTTAGAATGGCTAATTAAGTACAGATTGTTGATTAATTCTGGAGCATTTGTAGTTTGCATGTCTCAACTATACAATGAACTATTGGGCAACTCACTTAAGTCTTTAGAAAAAACATTTTTCCCTCACCATGAATTGCTATTCTACATTATAACTTGTTTCTCAACAACAATTATTGCAGGAATATCTGAAATCATCAACAGATTATGAAGTAAAAAGCTGGTTTCTAGGGGGTAAGCGAAATTTCCTTGTCATTAACATTGTTATCATTAGCAATTTCTACATTGAATTGAACATGTATGAAAAGTTGTTTTCTTCAAACATTGTAATCATCAGTGATACATATATGTAAACAATCGTTGTTTTCTAGGTCGATCCATGGGATGTAGAGCTGCTGCCTGTATTGTCAAGCAATGTAAGAACAGCCCTAATGAAGAACTTGTGCAAGGTCTCATTTGCCTGTCATACCCACTGCACCCACCAAAGCAGAAGAGTAAACTCCGAACAGAAGATCTGCTTTTGTTACGTCACCCAGTCTTTCTAATTTCTGGATCAGCAGATGAAATGTGTGAGAAAGTGAGTTACAGTGAAATAATTTTCCTGACTAATAGAAGTAGTGAGGATGTTAATAGACTGCTGTGGATTAATTTGATAGCGATAGTTTCAATGGAAATATAACTGAATCAAGTGTGCTTAAATCAGATTGATCAATGTCTGAGAGTGAATAACATAAGTTGATCCAGCTTTTTAAATAGTAATAAAGTTTAATTATGCTTCCTTTCTCTATTATCCACAATGTTTTGTGACATTTTACATAGTGCCATTAAAAGATAAATTTTGATAGGTCTGGCATCCTTAATACCAGGAGCAGGTTCAGTGCCTTAACATGAGATTTGTCTGGAGATACAAGTGTCATTACTAATAGTAATCTGAAAAATGAAGGATGCTTAATAATTGAGAGAACTTAATTGTTGCAGATTAAGTATTTTATAAAGTAATTTTTATACTGAAAAGAGAAGCAATCATAAGAATGTTTGAGTAAGTAATCAGAATGCAGGTTTCAATGTGATATGCTAATTTTATTTACTGTATTATTATACCCATTAGACTGTTATATTGAGATAGTATCTGTATCTAATTATGAGTTTACAATTATTGGTATCTGTAGGATTTATTGGAAGGCATACTGAACCAAATGTCAGTGGCTGTCAAAGTCCATTGGGTGGAAGGAGCTAACCATGGAATGGAAGTTAAAGGAAGAACAAGAGAAGATATCATGGCTGAGATTAACACTGAGGTGCTTTCATGGATTCATGAAACGGTTCAAGAAAAATAAGATTGGTGTAGTCATAGATGTAACTGAGTGTATCTAACTTGCAATATGGATGTGAATAATTCGAAATTTCCAACGCCAAATATTGGACAGGATTTTTTTTAACTCAATTATTGATTGAGAAATTAATTTGACTTAATTAACAATGTCTGACCATTTAAACAAAATGTTAATGCAATCTATACATTGGGTTTCTCTATGGGCATTCAAAACATATGTCAGCAACTTTATTATTAAGATATTCACTTATACATGCCATTGAATAACTACATTGCAAACGAGTTTAAACACACTTTAAAATTAGGCTCAAACCTCATTATAAAATTAGAATGTCATGGAAAATGTAAATAATTATAAAACAGTAGAAAAATAAAATTCAAAGCAAAGGGTTGGGTTTCCGTTTTTATTGGTAATTATCTGTGTTAAATTATACTCCGGGATGGATACAGTATTTACTTTTAGCTTCTAAATTAAGCTATACCGGGAGTGGGTGGGGTAATCACTTTTAACTCCTTTGTTCACATTGCCATTTTTTTCACCTCTCGTTTTCTGCTTGTGTTTGTAGTGTGGCCCTAACCAGGAGGAGTTAAGAAGGTGGTTGGAATATCTAGATCCCCATCTAAGGGCAGTTTAAGCCCATTTTGGTATTTAACTTCCCCGATTGCCATATTGGCAACAGGGCAGGAAATAGGGTTTTGGGGTGTGTAGGCACCTCCTCTGAGTGGGAGGTAAATTCTCCTATTCAGTGCCATTCTCCCCTACATCAAAGACATCTCAGAAATCACTGCCAGACTACTCAGACCTTTTGGCATCCTGGTAGCCCACAAACCCACCAACACATTAAAACAGCAGCTAATGAATTTGAAAGACCCCATACAGACAATAAGCAAAACTAATGTCATTTACAAAATACCTTGCAAGAACTGTAAAAAACACTGCATTGGACAAACAGGCAGAAAACTAGCCACCAGGATACATGAACATCAACTAGCCACAAAAAGACATGACCCACTCTCACTGGTGTTCTTACATTCAGATGAGGAAGGACATCACTTCGACTGGGACAACACATCCATCCTAGGGCAAGCCAAACAGAGACACACCTGAGAATTTCTAGAAGCATGGCATTCCAACTGGAACTCTATCAACAAACACCTTGATTTGGACTCCATTTACCACCCTCTGAGAAAAAAAACCCAGGAAATGACATCACCTCAGGAAATGACATTACCAACCCAAGGAAACCTAAACACATAAATGGAAAGGGGGTCACTAACACCAGTGCTTCACTGGAGGCTCACTGATGATGTTACCTAGTATGCTGACGAAATGTCTAAAAACGAACCTTCCAGCTCAGTGAGCAAACTTGCATCCAGAACCTCAACCTGAGCTGCAAATCTTCTCAAAACCCGCTAGTGCCATTGGCATTTTATATGTGGTTCTGATTTTTGGTATTTGATGTACATAGTTTTTTTAACTTTTGTAGGTTTGTTCGTTGTAGCTGTTTTAGTTTGTGTAGTTTTTATGTTCTGTGGATTTTCTTTCATTGCGGCTCAGCAATTTGTAATTAGAGTTCTTCTCTAAATGTTGCGACAGAATGTTATGGCCAGTGATGTGATTAAATGGTGTACCTGGAAATATTAAGGTGAGTCACTTACCAGTCAAGAGAAAAAGGTACTCTCAGGAGATGCACTTGGATAATAGGGAACATTTGAAACTGCAGCAGAATGGGTATGATCGGGTTTATTTCTCATCCTTTAATACTTGGAGTCGGGGTCATACTTGTTAGGAGGAATTATTCATTTAGGTTACTAGAGTGTGTTAAAGACACATCAGGAGATTTGAATCCTTAAAACTTTGATAAATGGAGAAGAATACAGTATTTTAAATGTTTCCTGTCCCTTGGCCTACCCCCTCAAACTCCCGGTAGATGCATTCTCTAAACATATTAGTCTTACATCTCGGCATATTATCATAGGGGAGGATTTTAATTGTCTTATGGATCCCAAGGTAGACAGATTTCCCAAGGTCCCTGATACCCTCTTTACAATCTAAGCAATTAGTCATACAGTCATAGAGATGTACAGCATGGAAACAGACACTTCAGTCCAACCTGTCCATGCCGACCAGATATCCCAACTTAATCTAGTCCCACCTGCCAGCACCCAGCCGATATCCCTCCAAACCATTCCTATTCATATACCCATCCAGATGCCTTTTAAATGTTGTATTTGTACTAGCCTCCATCATATCCTCTGGCAGCTCATTTCATACACGCAGCACCCTCTACATGAAAACCTTTGGCCTTTAGGTCTCTTTTATATCTTACCCCTCTCACCCTAAACCTATGCCCTCTAGTTCTGGACTCCCCTACCCCAGGGAAAGACTTTGTCTATTTATCCTATCCATGCCTGTCATGATTTTATAAACCTCTATAAGGTCACCCCTCAGCCTCTGACGCTCCAGGGAAAACAACCCTAGCCTATTCAGCCTCTCCCTGTAGCTCAAATCCTCCAACCCTGGCAACATCCTTGTAAATCTTTTCTGAACCCTTTCGAGTTTCACAACATCCTTCCTATAGCAGCGAGACCAGAATTGCATGCAATATTCCAAGGCCTAACCAATGTCCTGTTCAGCTGCAACATGACCTCAGAACTCCTGTACTCAATACTCTGTCCATTAAAGGAAAGCATACCAAACACCTTCTTTACGATCCTATCTACCCCTGCGACGCCAATTTCAAGGAGCTATGAACCTGTACTCCAAGGTTTCTTTGTTCAGCAACACTCCCTGGGACCTTACCATTAAGTGTATAAGTCCTGCTAAGATTTGCTTTCCCAAAATGCAGCACCTCACATTTATCGAAATTAAACTCCATCTGCCACTCCTCAGCCCATTGGCCCTACTGATCAAGATTCTGTTGTAATCTGAGGTAACCTCCTTCATTGTCCACTATACCTCCAATTTTGGTGTCATCTGCAAACTTACAAATCCACTAATAGATATAGTTAGTATGTTAAACTAGAATTGGACAATGTCTGGAGGCATCTCCACCCTACAGGCAGGGATTTTGTGTTTGTCTCCAACCTGCACTGGTGTCACACCAGGATTGCTCTCTTTTGGACTCAGTGGCATCCTGTACAAATGGCAAAATTACTATCTCTGATCATGCTCCAGTGTACTTACTGGTCAAGAGTAAGGATATAGCAGCTTTGGGACACTGGCAAATGGATACCCTTCATCTTTAAGGGTAGTAAGTTTGTTGAGTATTTCTCCAATGAATTCAGGGCTTGCCTAGACATTAATTCAGGCTCGGCCAGTAATCCATCCATTCTCTGGGAAACCCTAAAGTTTACGCCAGAGGATTAGATATTTCCTACCCTGCCAGTAAGAAGCATGAGAAGCTTAGCCAGTGAGGGCCTTGGCAATGGCTGCTTGAAACATGGGTGAAGGCAGCAGAGAAGGCATACATTGATAGGCCCTCACTGGCTAAGCTTCAGAAGATCATAGCGCTTCTGTCCACACTGAACTCCATGATCACACGACAGCTAAGAAAGAGCTTACTTTTGCAAAACAAAGGTTGTTTGAGCATGGTGATAAACCAGGCAGGTACTTAGAGGATCTTGCCAGGAAAAGGGTGCCCTTCCAGCCATCACCTTGATCAGGGAAAGTGCCTGGAAACCTAACCTGTAACTCCAAATTATATCAGTCTGGAAGTTGTGAGGACGGGCAGGTTAGAATGGAGTTTCTTTTTCACGAATCTGGAGCTCCTGGGTGTAATCCCTGAACAAGAGTCTTTCCTTAATGACCCATTATCAGTGCAAGAGGTGCAGGAGGCTATGAAGCAGCTCAGAACGGAAAGGTGCCTGGTCCTGACGGACTTCCCAGTGAATTTTATAAAGAATTTATAAACATATTAACAGGACTGATGCTCAGCATGTTTGATGATTCGTACAGTCATGACCACCTCCTGCCGTCCTTGAGAAAGGCCAATATCTCTTAATCTTAAAAAAGGGAAGGCCATAAAGGACTGTGCTTCCTATAGGCCGATCTCACGTTTGAATGTTGATTTCAAAATCCTATGCAAGACTCATGCACTAAGGCTAGAAACTGTGTTGCCTTCCATTATTAAAGAGGACCAGATTGGCTTTATAAAGGGTCGTAGTTCATCTAATAATGTCAGGAGGTTACTCAATATGATCTAAGCATATCAACATCAATGTGGTCAAGGATTAGTGATCTTGCTAGATGCAGAGAAGGCATTTGATCAGGTGGAATGGCCATACCTTTTTTATACTTTAGAGCAGTTTAGCTTGGGCGAAGCCTTTGTTATATGGGTAGAGGTTCTTTACAGTGACCCTCTTGCCGTGGTTCTCACCAATGGTGTGTGGTCAAGCAATTTTAATATTTTCAGAGCAAGTTGACAAGGCTGTCCCCTATCACCATTGCTTTTTAGATTGGTGACACAAATGAGAATTCCTAGAAGCATGGCATTCCAACCGGAACTCTATCAATAAACACATTGACTTGGACCCCATTTACCACCCCTTGAGAAAAAGAACAGGAAATGACATTGCCACTGGAAATGACATCACCAACTCAAGGAAACCCAAACATATAAATAGAAAGCAGGAAACATCAGCAGTGCTTTGTCTGGAGGCTCACCGAAGATGTTACCTAGTATGGTGATGAAATGTCTGAAAATAAACCTTCTAGCTCAGTGAGCAAACCTACATCCAGAACCTCAACCTGAGCTACAAATCTTCACAAAACCTGCTAGTTAAAAAAAAGGTGACTTGGGAGACCTATTCCAGGATTTTTCAGGTAAACTTGCAGACTGAGTCAGTTAGGAAGTCAAATACAATGTTGGCATTTGTTTTGAGAGGACGAGAATATAAAAGCCTAGATGTACTTCTTAGGCTTTATAAGGTTCTGGTCAGACCATATTTACAACGTTGTGAGCAATTTTGGGCCCCATTCCTCAGGAAGGATGTACTAGCCCAGGAGTGGGTCCACAGGAGGTTCACAAGAATGATTCCGTGAATGAAAGTGTTAACATATAAGGAACATCTGAGAACTCTGGATCTATACTCAATGGAGTTTAATAGTATGAGGGGGGTTTTAATTGAAATTTACACAATACTGACAGCCTGGATTGACTGGACAATAGGAAGATGTTTCTATTGGTAGGAGAGACCAGGACCCGAGGGCACCCTTTAGAACAGAGATAACACACCCTTCAGCCAGCAAGTGGTGAATCATTGGAATTCATTGCCACACAGGGTGTGGAAGTCAGGTTGGTGAGCATATTTAAGACAGAGATAGATTGATTTTTTTTTATGGAAATGGAACATTTATTAAGAACGAAAACGGCATAACTTAATTTCTCATTGCTTGTTGATGTGCCAATGTAACCTATGAAACCAGGTGTTAAGTAACCTATTCTAATGAATCTTAATTTTTTTAATAGATATTTTTATAGAAAATTTAACGTGTTTTTACAAGTTTACAAATTAAAAAAAACCCAAGTATAAACATTGATATACAATTAAATTTTAAATAAATAATAGCCAAAATCTGTCAAACGAGATACTGAAAAGAAAAAAAAGACGAAACTCAACTAACTACTAGGTAAAAAATCTAACCTACAGCTAACCAGAGAGTATGACTAAATCTCTTACATTACTCAAGAAAAGAAAAATGATGGATAACACAGAAATTGAGTAGTAAAGTACATGCTTGGAATGTGCTAACATCAGATCGTAACAAAACCCGTACTCATGCGGGATTCCTCTCCCAGACCAGCCAGGGTCGTTGTCTCAATTAGATAAAAGCCCTTGATTGAATGGCCAAAATATCTGTATCTGTGTAATTCAAGAAGGGCTGCCATATTTTATAGAATAATTTGATTGTTTGGTGCACCATGTTTGTAAGGAAGTCAAAGGGAAATATTCCATGATTATTCTGTGCCAATTCGAAAGTCCAGGGGGGCCCTCAGCCACCCAGTTTACCAAAATATTTTTCCTTGCACAGAGGAAGAGAATGGAAAATAATCCCTTCCTGTGCTCATCCAGGGAAGGTAAGCTCGAAAAGCCCAAAAGGAGAGATACTGGATCCACTCTAATTTCTGTTCCCAAGATTTCTGTCGGAGCACTTGCTACTTTAGTCCAATATCTACGGATCTTATGACAGGTCCATAAGCAATGTGCAAGAGTGCCCACCTCTGTTTTACATTTGGGACACATTGGAGATGCTCCTGCCTTAAATTTTGCCAATCGGTCCGGTGCTATATGGGCCCTGTGAAGTATCTTCAACTGAATGGCCTGGGTTCTGTTGCAGATGGAGATTTTTCTGGCATTTTCCCAAATGTCATTCCACATTTCTTTGGAGATTTCCAGCCCCAAATCCTGATCCTATGTTTTAAGCAGATTGTCCATATCTTCTGATACTTCATCATGTAATAAATGATAAATAGTGCTGCCCGAAGAAACCCCCATTGGCCACAACGCTCTACGTTCTCTATCTGATTTATAAAGACTATCTAATAGCGTAGTCTTCTTCTGTATGTAATCTCGAATTTGGAAGTATCAAAAGAGATCAACATTAGGTAATCCAAGTTTCTGATGCAGCTGTTCAAAAGACATCAGGACCCCTTAAAACAGATCCCCTAAACAGGATTCCCCTGGATCTCCAGAGTTTGAATGTGGCATCTGTAAGCCCCAGTTGAAACCCCCATGCCCCCACTATTAGAGTATAGGGGGATGTTTTATGCAGGTTGCCCTCATTTTGCCGCATTATATTCCAAGCTTTAATAGTATTTAGTATTATAGAGTTTTTACAGTGGTCCATAATGATTTTCCTGTTGTCTGAAAATAGGAGGTTAATAAGTGGGCATTTTACTTGAGAAGCCTCGATGTCCAGCCAGATTGATTGCGGGTCAGACAAGACCCAATCGACTATGTAGCTTAATAGGGAACTTAACTGAATTTCCTAAAATCTGGAAAATCCAGTCCTCCTCATGCCTGTGGAAGCTGTAGCTTCCTCAGCTTAATGAGAGGCCATCTATGATTCCAGATGAAGGAACCCAGCCAGCCATACGATCTGCGTAGTGCCAGCCTCGGCAGCATCACTGGAAGCATTCTCACAGGGTATAGGAGATGGGGCAGGACATTCATTTTAATTGGTGCTATTCTGCCTAACCAGGAAATTGGAAGGTCTCCCCATCCTCTCCAGTAAATGCACAAAGTTAGCCTTGTATAGCTGGCCAAATACTGGGGTGATAAACATGCCTAAATATAAGAAACCCTCCAAGGACCACCGAAAAGGAAAGGGGAATCTGTCCGATAGGTGGGATATACTAGCGAGGCCGCCCATTGGCATAGCCTCCGATTTTGAAAAATTAATTTTATAGCCTGAAAATGCACTAAATATATTAATAACTTGGATTAAGCGAGGCATGGATATCAGGGGATAACTGAGGAATAGAAGATCATCTGCATAAAGGGTAATTTTATGTTTACTTGTACCAATCCTTGGGGCCGTTATATTAGGGTCAGCCCGTATAGCTTCTGCTAGTGGCTTGATTATTAGCGTAAATAACAATGGTGAGAGAGTACATCCCTGACGGCAGCCCCTATCCACACTGAAGCTATCCGAGCCTAGTCCATTGGTAATCGCAACTGCTTTGGGATCATTATACAGTGTTGAGACCTATTTGGCAAACACCTTTACAACGCCAAACCTTTCCAATGTGTAAAACAGGTATGACCATTCAACCCTGTCGAATGCCTTTTCCAGGTCTAATGAGACTACTACTCCTGGTATCTTTCCCTGATGGCAGGCTTGAATCACATTCAAAACCCTTCTAACATTATTGGATCATCTACGGCCCTTAATAAACCCCGCCTGATCCTCCTTTATGATGTATGGCAATACCCTTTCTAGCCTCAATGCTAACGTTTTAGAAAGGATTTTAAAATCTACATTTAACAAGGATATTGGTCTGTATGATGCACAGTCTTCTGGGTCCTTTCCTTTTTTGAGAATAAGAGAGATATTTGCCTCTTTCAGTGAAGGCGGGAGACAGCCCTGACTGTATGAGTAGTTATACATGTCCATAAGTGGGCCAGCCAGTATTCCTGTAAATTCTTTATGGAATTCAGCTTGAAAGCCATCTGGGCCAGGTGCCTTACCGCTCTGAAGTTGCCTGATTATGTCAAGTATTTCTTGGCTTGTTAGGGGAACATTCAGGACCGATACCTGTTCCGGAGTTAGGTCCGGAAAGGTCAGGTTTTTAAAAAATGACTGCATCCTCCTAGTCCTGTCTTTGTAATCCTGCGATTTATATAAATCAGAATAAAATTTTCTAAAGATTGCGTTAATCCTTTTCTGATCATGAGTCAGAATACCCGCACTTTCCTTGATAGACGTGATAGTTTGAGGGGCCTTTTTTCTCTTTGCAAGAAATGCTAAGTATCTACCAGGTTTATCGCCAAATTCATATAACCTTTGTTTCGCAAATAATATTTCCCTCTTAGCCGTTTGGGCAAGCGTGGTGTTTAGAGCTGTCCTAAGGGCCGTAATCCTTTGTAATTTGATAATAGAAGGTCTGTCAGCGCATGCTGTTTCAGCTGCTTTTCAGCGAGTTTCAAGCAGATGCTGTTGTTCTCCCTTTAATTTTTTCTGGGTCACCGAGTAGGAGATGATCAAATCTCACGCATAAGCTTTGATGGTCTCCCACATCATTGATGGGTTGCTAGCCATACCTGAATTAATTTCCAAAAAAGTTTTAAATTCTTGAGAGAAGTACTTTACAAATTTACTATCCTTCATCAGGAAGGAATCCATACGCCAATACTAGGTGGGGGGGGGGGGGGGGAAATGTCTCATTGTTCCTCGCCTTGATTTCCATATATACAACAGCATGATCAGAAATTGTTATACTGCCTATTTTACAGGATGATATGGAATTTTAAAAAATCGAGGGGGCAAAAAACATATCAATTCTGGTATGACATTTATGTGGATTGGAGTAAAAAGAAAAATCTCTGCCCTGTGGGTGAAGGCATCTCCATACATCTACTAATCCTAATTCTTCGTTCAAATCCACTAATTGTCTGGATCTGGGGGATACTCCTGCATTACTCTTGGGAATCCTATCTATTTCCGGATCCATAATACAATTATAGGGGGAGACTTTAATTGTATGATGAGCATCGAGAGTCATCACTTTGGAGAAGGCTTCCGTTATAAACTTAAAAGGATGTGCCAGGGGACAATATAGATTTAAGATCCCATATTCCTCTCCTTTTATAAGGGCTTTAATTAGAATATATCGTCCAGATTCGTCTTTTATCTGATTTAGGATTTTGAAAGGGAGATTCTTCCGAATAAGGATGACAACTCCCCAACTTTTTGAGCTGAAGGAAGAAAAGAAGGAAGAAAAGAATTACTCTATCGTAATTTCAAGTGTTCTTTATCCAATAAATATGTCTCCTGTAGGAGAGCTATATCAACCCTTTCTTTCTTGAGGTTTGATAATATTTTCTTCCTTTTGATTGGTGAATTACTCCCCTTGACATTCCAGGTGCATCATTTAATTGAATGACTAACCATAATTGTTCAGGCAAGTCCGAGACCCCTCGGGAGAAGAAGCCCCATACAAAACATCCCGAGCATAGAACATATAAAATTCACAAAAATAGAGGTTCTTTAATACACTCACATCAATACAGTAGCGCCTCGACATTCGAACGACCCCGTTCACGAACACATCGGTTTACGAACAGGATTGCACATAAAATTTTGCTTCAACGTACGTATGAAATTCAAGGTACGAACGAAGGTACAAACACAAAAAGCCCATGGTTTTATTGTCATTGTTCTGCTTTGCTACGCGCGCTTTGGACGCAAAAACTCTTGGGCCTGGCGTGATCTCATTCAGTTAGTCTTTGGTGCGCATGCTGTGAACATCGTTCGTTGCTACGTCCAAGCATTCTTGCATTTTTTTTTGTTTTTTGCATTAAATTAGCCCTCATTATGGCTCCCAAGAAAGTGAAAAGTGGTAGTGATAGTGGTGTTAAGAAGCCTAAATGTATTACTTTGGAAACGAAGAAGGAAATAATAGCTAAACACAAAAATGGTGCTCGCGTATCTGATCTCGCTATGCGAAGACATGGCGAAATCGACTATCTGTACTATCCTAAAGAACAAAGAGGCACTAAAGGCAGCTGACGTGGCTAAGAGTGACTATATTAACAAAGCAAAGGCCTAAATTGTTAGACGAGGTTGAAAAATTATTATTAGTTTGAATAAATCAAAAAGAGCTTGCTGGAGATCGTGTTAACGAGACTATAATCTGCGAGAAGGCTCTACACATAAACCGTGATTTGTTGGCAACACCGCCGAGTACAAGCACTGCTAGCGTTGAAGAATTTAAAGCCAGCAGAGGCTGGTTTGATAAATTTCGTTGACGAACTGGAATCCATAGTGTAATAAGGCATTGAGAAGCGGCTAGTTCAGACAAAAAGGCAGCGGAGGACTTTGTGAAGGAATTCAATAAGTTTGTCGAAGATGAAGGTTATGTCTCACAAAGTTTTTAACTGTGATGAAACTGGGCTTTTCTGGAAAAAAATGCCCAAAAGGACCTACATAACCCAAGAGGAGAAGGCACTACTGGGCCACAAACCAATGAAGGACAGGTAAACGCTTTTATTGTGCGCGAATGCAAGTGGGGATTGCAAGATTAAGCCTCTGTTAGTCTACCACTCTGAACATCCTCACGTTTTTAAACGCAATAATGTGTTGAAGGCTAAACTCCCGGTAATGTGGAGGGCGAATAGCAAGGCTTGGGTCACGTGAATGATTTTTATGGAATGGTTGACGGAAGTTTTTGCACCAGCTGTCAAGGAATACCTTGAAAAAAATAATTTGCCACTTAAATGTCTTCTAGTAATGGACAATGCTCCTGCCCATCCTCCAAATTTGGAAGAAGACTTGGACATTGAATACTATTTCATAAAAGTAAAGTTCCTTCCTCCCAACACCACTCCTCTCATCCAACCCATGGACCAGCATGTCATTGCAAATTTCAAAAAATTATATACGAAGGCTCTGTTCGCCAGGTGTTTCCAGGTCACCAACGACACAGATTTGACCCTTCGTCAGTACTAGAAGGACCACTTCAATATCCTCCATTGCATAAACCTTATTGATAAGGCATGGAACAAGATCTCTTTCCGTACGTTGCAGTCGGCCTGGAGGAAACTTTGGCCAGCTTGTGTACCTAAGAGAGACTTCGAGGGTTTTGAGGAGGAGACATCAGTAAACGTAGTGAATGAGATTGTGACCCTGGGCCAAAATATGGGCTTGAAGGTAGACGAGGATGATGTGGCGGAGCTGGTGGAGGACCACAGACAAGAACTCAGCACAGAAGATCTTGTTGAATTGCAACAGGAGCAGGTGAAGGTTATGCAGCAGAAGCATTCTGGAGAGGAGGAAGAAGAGAGGGAAGATGTATCAAGTGTTCAAATCAAAGACATTTGTAGCAAATGGAGTGAAGTGCAGGCTTTTATTGAAAGGCATCACCCTAACAAAACTGTGACCAACAGAGCAGTGAACATTTTAAATTGTTCCAAATTCTGCAACAAAGAAAAAAACAAGTTTCTCTGGATCGTTTTCTTGTGGCATCACCAACCTCCAAGAGACAAAAAAAAGAGAAAAGACTCCGGAAATATCTGAACAATGGGAAAATTGATACGGTTCGCGAACCGGGTCCCAGAATGGATTAAGTTCATAAGTCGAGGCGCTACTGTATAATAAAAAACTATTTCTAAATAGAAAAAATATAAAACATTTTTAAACGGAGATTTTCCCCCTTGTTCCCAGGGGGCATCACTTCCTTTCCGAAAGCTGATCATATCCTCTCCCAACCTTTGACCCAGGCACCCCACGATAGAGTAAAGAAAATTCAAATATACTACAGAGATAAAGTCAACAGTGAGTACCCTACACCCCCCCACCCCACTTACATCAACACCTACATATATTTGGTAATGTTAATACCATGTATGAACATATATAACTATAAAATTACAGTCAACAAATAATAATTAAATATAGTAATACAAAATAACAGGGGAAAACAGCCCCGCTCTTAAAGACAGAGATAAAACAGGATAAGGTAACCACCTCCCCCACCTACATTAACTAGACCACCCGGCCTATATATGAATATATAAAAATATATAAAAAAGGGGTAGAAAATCACTAAGTGAAGAACAAATAAATATACCCCTCTACCCACCCCCCGGAGATAATATTAAACAGTAAGGTAATAAAAGGAAAAAAAAGGGATGAGCCGGGGTGGGGGGTGGGTGATGGAGGGAGGTCAGAACAACATCATTCACCACTCGAATTAACTCTTACAATTTATCTAAGAGAGTCCAGAAATTCCTTGGCCTTCTCCGGCAATCCAAAATTGTGCACGGACCCTTCATGGCTAAAACGTAGCGTCGCTGGGTAGCGCAGGGAGTACTAGACGTTTAAGTCCCTTAACGCTTCTTCGCTTTGTCAAACACCTTCCTCTTTCAGACCCAAGCTGGGGAGAAGTCCTGGAATAGCATAATCTTGGATTCTTTGTAAATCATGGCTTGGGGATCTTATCTAGATTTCTGGAAGCTTCTAAGAGCATCTGCCTCTCCTTGTAGCTCTGCAGCCGGATCAGGACCGGGCGGGGCTGCTGGTTCAAGCCGGGCCCGCGCATTGCCACTCGGTAGGCCCATTCCACCCCTACTCAGCCTGATCCAGCTTCCAGATTTAACAGCTGTGAGCTGGCTTTCCTCTTCCCGTTCGGGAAGGCCAAGCAAACGAATTTTTTTTGGGTCATCGATTGTGATTTTCTAAGGTCTGGACTCGCTGTTCAAGAGACCGGACCCGACCCACGGCCAATTCTGCGGTAGTCTCGGAGGTCGTGGCCTTTAGCTCCACCCCTCCAATTCAGCACTCGATTTCCTCGATGTCTCAGTCGTGCTTTTGTAGCGCGACCGAGAGTAAATTCCATCTGTTCCTGGACTCTTCCATGAAGGCGTCGATCTTCGTGTCAAGTTTGGAAATTACTTCCACAAGGCTCACCACCAAAGGTAACCCCCCCCGGTACGGCTGCGGACACCTCTGCTGTAGCTGGGGAGGGGTTCCTGCCTGCTGAGAACTGCGGGCTCCCTTCCCTTTAGTCATTTTTACAGGAGATTAGATTGTTTAAATTTAGTACAGAGCAACTAATTATATTAAATAAAAACTATTTTAAATGATTTGGTGAGTGTGGGGGAGGCAGCGGCCCACTTTGCCCAAGTCTTCGGAGGAGCACTATGGACTCAGACTTGCTGGGTTGCTGCCATCTTGGATCTCCATCTTGAAATGCTGATGCCAGCAGAGATGTGGATGTACCCAGAAATTGGATTAGATATTACTCGTTCTATATCTTGAGGTCTTCAGAATTCCAAAAATAGAAAGTACTGAGAATAAGAAATACAAAGATCGGCAGCCAAGGTTGAGCTACATGGCTTAGTTCTAAAAGAAGAATTATTTCAGACTCAATATTAACTATTTTTGTCTCTTCACAGATGTTGCCAGACTTGCTGAGTTTTTCCAGCATTTTCTGTGCTTCCGTTCTCCAGCAATCGCAGTATATTGTTTTTATTGCCAAGTTGAGGTGCTACACTTTGGATGAACTGTGTGTCAGCTTTGTGTGAAAGTAGTTCTGACTTGTCTTCGACTTCTCCTCTACCACTATTTTGTTTGGTCACTTCCAGCGTTGTTGGACCCCTCTGTCCCCGAGGCTTTCTTTGAACCGCATCTGAATGTTACCCATCTTTTTTCTAGAGACTAGAAGAGTCAAGAGCCATGGGATCATAGAGATGTACAGAACAGAAACAGACCCTTCAGTCCAACTCGTCTATGCCAACCATCCTAACCCAATCTAGTCCTATTTGCCAGCACGTCACCCATATCCCTCCAAACCCTTCCTATTCATATACACATCCAGGTGCTTTTAAATGTTGTAATTGTACCAGCCTCCACCACATCCTCTGGCAGCTCATTCCATACTCATACCACCCTCTGCATGAAAAAGGTGCCATTAGGTCTCTTTTATATCTTTCCCCTCTCACCCTAAACCTATGCCCTCTAGTTCTGGACTCCCTGACCCCAGGGAAAAGACTTTGTCTATTTACCCTCTCCATGCCCCTCATAATTTTATATTGATGGAATTTTTTTAAATATCTAGAAATGCAGTCACGCACAAATGAACTTTTTTTCCCCCCAGCACCTGTGATATTTTTGCTTCTATTAACCACTATCAGTAAATCACCAACTGAAATAATTTAAGTACAGAGCCCTGTAGTGGCTATGGAGACCATCAGAGGTGAGTAGATGGAGTTTTTTATTTAATATATCCCGAAGTGCTCTTACACACGATTTTCCCCGCATAGTTTTTTAAAACATTTATTAACCGCGAAGAATGAATCACCCATATTTTTCAATTGATTAATTTACATGTAAAGCCCATTGGGCCAGATTGTGTCTTTTTCCACCAGGGGTGCCCTTACAACTGGTGATTGTATTTTCACCGTCAGCCTGGTATTTTTTTAGCGTTTATTAACCGCCACCAGTAAATCACACCCTTAACTGAATAATTTAGGTACAAAGGCCGTTCGAGGGCAGTGTGGGGTGAAGTAAAGTAGAGTGGGGTGCACTACTGTACCTGGCTGTCAGTGCGAGTTGGACCCGTGATTCCCGCCCTCAGGGCGACTGCCCGCGCAGAGGAGGCCGGGAGGTGGGGCCTTGCTCTGGTGGGAGACAGAGGAGGCGGGGCCTTGACTCGTGGAAGATGACGCTAGAAGGCGGGAGGCGGGGCCTTGTCTTGTGGAAGATGACGATGTGGGGCGAGAGGCTGTCCGCGCGGAGGAAGGTAGGAGGCGGGGCTTTGCTCTGGTCCGTGACAGCGGAGGAGGGCAGGAGGCGGGGCCTTGCTCTGGTGGAAGATGGCGGCTGGCGACTGGAACGCGGTGCACATTCCACGGCCGGGCTCGTGCTGCAGCGTAGCCGCGCCTCCCGCGTGCCAGTGGCCGCACACAGGTAGCTGCAGCGACACGAGCTTCCCGCCCAACGGTCAGAGTGTGTAGCCCAGTGCTCGCTCGCTCAGTCCCACATTAACTCGGAAACCTTTGACCGGGTAACCGGAATGGGGAAAGTTGGAACCGTTTCAATGTCCCGCGTGTGCCAGCTTCGCTTCTGCAGCGAAATATCTTCTTTTAGGGTCTTAAAAGCAGAAAATACTGGCGGGGATCAGGTCTGGCAGCATTGGCGGAGGGAGGAAACCCAGTTAACATTTCAAATCCAGTGACTCTTGCAAACCCCGTGGGTAGAGACCCACTCGGTTTGATTTAGTTCAGTTTTTATTTTCCGTGGGTAACGTGTCCTGTCACTGTCTTTCTCTCCCTCCCTCCCTCAATGACCTCAGTTTTACTCTAATCGTGAATGTGTTCAGCTTTTTTAAAACAATGCTGGAAGTGCTCAGCAATTCTGCGATCACTTCTGGAGAAATAAATAGTGGGTGATATTTAATGATGGCCTCAATATTGTCTTCTGCCCTGCATAATGAGCTAGAAAACTATATTTTTTTGGGGGGAGGGGGAACAGATAAGGATGGGAATTTTCTGGCTCAGTAGTAGCATGTTACAGTGTACAATTCCGGTCTCCTTCCTATCGGAAACTTGAAAGGGTTCAGAAAAGATTTACAAGGATGTTGCGAGGTTTGGAGGATCTGAGCTACAGGGAGAGGCTGAACAGGCTGGGGCTGTTTTCCCTGGAGCGTCGGAGGCTGAGGGGCGGCATTATAAAGGTTTACAAAATTATGAGGGGCATGGAGAGGGTAAAAAGTCTTTTCCCTGGGGTCAGAGAGTCCAGAACTAGAGGGCATAGGTTTAGGGTGAGAGGGGATAGATATAAAAGAGACCTTAGGGAAAACCTTCACGCAGAGATTGGTGCGTGTATGGAATGAGTTGCCAGAGGAAGTGGTGGAGGCTGGTACACTTATAGCATTTAAAAGGCATCTGGATTGATATATGAATAGGAAGGGTTGAGAGGGATATGCCTGAAATGCTGGCAAATGGGACTAGATTTATTTAGGATATCTGGTCAGTGTGGACGAGTTGGACTGAAGGGTCTGTTTCCATGATGTACAGCTGTTAACGTGCATACTGTTTTGATTCACTACAAATGACTGGATGATTTGTTTACACCTCCCTACAATTCAAACTGAAATTGACATCTCAAATTTAACCTAGCTGGAAGTTTTAAGAAATTGCTGGATTTCATGCTGGTTCCCAATTAGGAATTAGGGCTGATGCTTCAAAGTACCCTCTTTATGACCTGCAACAGGACTTAGCTTCTCTAGGCCAGAAAGGAAACATCTGAAATTGGAATTTCATCCCTACAGGTTGTAAACTGCTATAAAGACTTTTAAAATTTAAATATATTTATTTCTTTCTTATCTCTCTGGTACTCTTATTTCAACGATTTTTTCTTTACCAAATTTAATTCTAAATCCTGCTGTTAGTAAGTCAGGCAATATCTGTGTTTTCTATAGATGCTGCATGATCTGAGCATTGCAACATTTCCTGTTTTCAGTTTGATTTCAGCTTTTTTCTTTTATTTGTATTTGTCTCAGCTATGTTGGCTGAATTGTTACCGCACTCACCTGAGGAAAGCCTGTGGTTCAAGATTTTGAACATAAACGAGGCCTATACTCCCAATGAGTATATTGGCTTAGCTACAGTGGCATTATTTTGAGAGTAATTGTGGAAAGCAGCCAGTGTCCTGGGCAATATCTATTTTTCGATTCAAGAATGGCAATTTGTATTTATATAGTATTTTCAATGAAGTACAGATCCCAAGTGCTCATCAAAAAACATTATCTGGTGCAATTTAACATCATCAAGTTTCACCATCCCAAAAAGAGTGTAATGAGCATCTTGAAAGTAAGATCAGAAACATGGCTATAAATGAGTCGTAATGCTGGAACAGATTTCAAAGCTAAAGAGGGGCTGAGACCACAGAGGAGATTATTGAACTCCAGGTATTTCTGGACCAGGATCCAAAAATCCCAGATCAATGTAGATCAGTTTGCAGGCAAGTGAACAGGACTTGTGACAGAGGAGGATTTTAGTATGAGTGTTTTGAATGAGTCAAAGTTTGTTATCAAATTGATGGGAAGCCAACTAGAAGGGTATCTGAGTAGGTAGATCTGGAGGTGATGAGCTGAGATCTGGGAAAACTATATTTAGGGGAGTGGGTAGTCTTGATGAGGGTGAAAATTATAGGATCAGAAACTTGGAATCGATCGTAGGATATCATGGTTGTCACTGGAATTGTAATCCAGAAATCCAGGCTAATTCTGTTGGGAAATGGGTTCAAATCCTGCCATGGCAGATGGCAAAATTTGAATTAATGTTTTAAAACAAAACCTGGAGTTAAAAACTAGCTGAGTAGTAACTATGTAGCCATTAGGCAAAAGTGAGGACTGCAGATGCTGGAAATCAGAATCTAGATTAGAGAGGTGCTGGAAAAGTCCTGCTCCTCAGATGCTGCCTGACCTGCTGTGCTTTTCCAGCACCACTCTAATCTAGATTATGCAACCATTGTCAGTTGTTGTAAAAACTCATCTAGTTCAATAATGCCCTTTCAAGAAAGAAATCTGTTGTCCTTACCTGGTCGAGCCTGCATATGACTCCAGACCCACAGTAATGTCTTAATAGCTTTCTGGGCAATTGGGGATGAACAACAAAAGTTGGCCCAGCCAGCAAAGCCTATCTCATGAATGAATAGAAACACAGCTATAGAGTCAGTTGGTAGAGGATGAAATTTGTATTGTGGACTCAAATTAATGACATCATTCTCCCATATATTCAACTGTCGGAAATGTTTATTTGTGTGGCTACTCTGCTGCTCATCATTATGACAATTCGAGGATACTGGAGGAGGTGTAAGATGGTGGTTAGATATGGCTTGAGTCATCACAGAACATATAGAATCTCACTTGTTCATGGATGATATGGCCAAGAATACACTATGAATTACATTGTTGAGGAACTGAAATGGGCCCTTGAGGTTCTTCAGATGTAATGGGAACAAGAAGATAAACAATTGCTGTAGTTTTTTGTACCTGTGACTAAATAGATCCCATCATTAGTGTCAAATATTGATCCCAGACTGTGTACCTGTGTGAGCTATGTTCCAAACAAATAGTTTATATTTTTTATACAGTTATAGGGAACAAAAAACAGTTATGGAGTAACATTTCCATTTTTTTCTCAGAAGAAACCTGAAGATGTCATGACCTGTAATGGCATGTTTGCTTTGCAATGTTCCTCACTGAACTCTGCATCAAACCTTTCATCAGTTGAAATGTTTTGTTATTTTTAGAAATAAAAAATAACAAAAGTGAAATAAAAAGTACGGTTCCTCTTTATTTGGTGTTTCCTCAACCTCGTTGTCAGTGATATTCGAAACATGAATATGTTGCATATGTTATCCTGAATATGTTATCCTGTTGCAAATATTGGAATCATACCTGCTACGGGTAAAATATTATATGATGCCATAGATAAAACTGTTTAACCGTGGAACTCTGTTTTTGCCAGTTTTGCCATTGGTTTTTTCAGTGCAAGGTAATTTTCACTGCACATTCTATCCAAGTTTGGATAGACTAATCTGACAGGATTAGTCGGGCATTAGCCCTTCCTGAAGAAGGGCTAATGCCCGAAACGTCGATTCTCCTGTTCCCTAGATGCTGCCTGACCTGCTGCGCTTTTCCAGCAACACATTTCCATCTCTAGACTAATCTGACAGACTATTTTGGTAAGAGGTTTGACATTTTCCCATAGTGTACACATTTAACAAATTGTAGGTTTCAATAAATACCTATTTTAAGAACTTTACAATGTAAATTCAGTGTTAAAACCAGTAATTGCATCCTGTTATCTCCTAATATACAAGTCATGGTTGTAGCGGATATATTATGGAGGAATATTGTTTTGTTTAACTTTGTCTTACTTTCATCAGGACCTTGCGCAAGAATACAAATTTAAGAGGTAAACCAACATAGGAAACATAGTAGGCAGGGACTGATTGGATCAAAGGGTCTGTTTCCATGCTGTATTAACAAGAAAGGATAGTTTCTTTTTGTACCCTTTTCCCCCCTGGTTGGGGATTCTATAGAAATAGTGGACATGATCTGAGAATTTGAGCCAGACTGTTCAGGGGAGATGTTAGGAAGCACTTCTATAAAGAGGATGTTAGATATTTGGAACTCTCTTCTACAAAGGCAGTTGTTAATTTTAAATCTGAGCGAGACTTTTGTTAAACAAAGTTATTAAGGGATGGGCCGAAGGCAGGTATATGGTGTTAGGACACAGATCCACCATGATCTCACTGAATAGGGGAACAGACTCAAGGGGATGAGTGGGCTACTCTTGTTCCTATCTCTAAACCTCAGTAACTAAAACAGCTACAGTTTTGTAGATGGCCTGTGGAAAATTTCCATTAAAAACAGCTTAGGTAATATAGTATGCATAGATGGTTTGCAATGCAGTCAAAAGTTTTGGCATAGGTTTTTCTGAATGTCCCTTGGGAAAGTAAGCTATAGATTGATCCATTAGATGGTATGCCCAAGAACGCATTCCTTATACTGTATTTCCTCATGGTATTCAAATTTGGAGCTTAAGTGTAAGTGACGATTTAATGTCCTCTGGATCCTTTGGGATATTTAGTGTTCAGTAATTTAGTTGCCTGAATATTTTTATAGTGAAACCATTTGGTAAACTGGAGAAAGTCCTTTTGTTTTGGCTTAATCCATATTCTTAGAACTGATTGTTTTCTTTAAATGAAAGTTATGTCTCTTTGGGTTGATTCATATGGATTAGAATCAAGCAAATATAAATGATAGAATTCGCCTTCTTTTATTTTAGATGGGTACATACAAGACCTTGTGGCAGCCTGTGAAAATACCTTAAAAGCTTTAAGTAATAAGCTTCTTACAACAGAACTTGATATCTTGGGTTCTCTGTTATATGTTTTCCATAACCGGTTACGTCAGCACAAACCTTATTGTGCATTGAAACAGGTTAGTATTTGTGTTAAAATTAAATCTTACACTTTAATAAAATCAATTGTACGTTAATCGAGTGCTTGTTTGTTTGCATTATTAAATTAATTGTTCAATGTGGGTGTGAAGGGAAGTGATGGAACAGTGTATAAAATTAGTTTTGAAATTGATGCAGTTTGTTGTCATTTATGTATTTAATTCAAATATAAGTTACATTGTTTCTGTTCATTTGAAGTTATTTATTTTATTAAAATGGATGTAGGTTTGCTCACTGAGCTGGAAGGTTCATTTTTTGACATTTCGTCACCATGCTAGGTAACATCGTCAGTGAGCCTTCAGACGAAGTACTGCTGATATTTCTTGCTTTGTATTTATATGTTTGGGTTTCTTTGGGTTGGTGATGTCATTGCCCATGGTTTATTGACTTGGACCCCATTTGCCACCCCCTGAGAAAAAGAACCAGAAATAACATCACCAACCTAAAGAAACCCAAACATATAAATAGAAAGCAGGAAACATCAGCAGTGCTTTGTCTGTAAGTTCACTGAATATATCACCTAGTATGGTGACAAAACGTCTGGAAACGAACCTTCCAGCTCAGCGAGCAAACCTACATCCAGAACCTCAACCTGAGTTACAAATATTCTCAAAACTCACTATTTTATTAATATTTTTAGGTTGAACAATGTGTGAAGCGTTTGCACAATATGCAACTTGAAGGTTCGATTCAAGATCTGATTGAGTTGTGTCCAAGGTAATTTGTGAAGCAAAATTGAAATAGCATATGTTATTCTGCAGTTTTAGGCATATATGAGAGAGTGTGAAACAATAAGAAACCACAAGCCAGTTAGTTTGACATTAATTGGATATTGGGAAATGCTGAAATCTATTAAGGGAGTCTTAACAATGCACTTAACACATTATGATATAATTGAGCAGTTATGGCTTTATAAAAGGTAAATTGTTTGTAAAAACTATTCAAGTGAGCGGCACGGTGGTACAGTGGTTAGCACTGCTGCCTCGCAGCGTCAGAGACCTGGGTTCAATTCCCGCCTCAGGCGACTGACTGTGTGGAGTTTGCACGTTCTCCCCGTGTCTGCGTGGGTTTCCTCTGGGTGCTCCGGTTTCCTCCCACAGTCCAAAGATGTGCAGGTCAGGTGAATTGGCCATGCTAAATTGTCCCTAGTGTTAGGTAAGGGGTAAATGTAGCGGTATGGGTGGGTTGCGCTTTGGCGGGTCGGTGTGGACTTGTTGGGCCGAAGGGCCTGTTTCCACACTAAGTAATCTAAAGTCTATTAAGGATATAACATAGGATAGACACAGGGAAATTAATAGACACCATATATTTGAATTGCCCAAAGGCATTCTAGAAGATTTCACAGAAGAGGTTAAGAGGCAAAATGATGGTTTGTGGACTGAGACTATATGTTGCAAAGGATGGAGAATTAATGGGTGGGTAACAGTGGAGGAATAAATGAGACTGTTTCAAGCTGACAGCTATAACGAGTGGAGGGTCACAAAGAACATTACAAGTTTCTTATCAAAGATTAGTGGCTTAGAAAAGGAGACTGGGTCCAAGTTTGCTTACAATATAAAGCTAGTTTGAAATGTAGCTGTAATGTAATGGAAAAGTATGACAGGAGTGGGCAATAAGGCAGAGGGTGGAACATATTATGTTAATCACTTTTGTCATCATAATAATAAAAAGTATTTTTTTATTAAAGGCTTGAAACTTGAAAATGTTGACACGAGGAGATACTTGCATATAGAGTTATACAGCCTTTGATCCAACGTATAAAAGTGGATAAATCCCCAGGACCTGATCAGGTGTACCCTAGAACGCTGTGGGAAGCTAGAGAAGTAATTGCTGGGCCCCTTCCTGAGATATTTGTATCATCGACAGTCACAGGTGAGGTGCCAGAAGACTAGAGTTTGGCTAACGTGGTGCCAGTAATTAAGAAAGGCAGCAATGACAAGCCCCAGGGAACTGACAAGTCTGGTGAGCCAGATGTAATTGGTGGGCAAGTTGTTGGAAGGAATCCTGAGGGACAGCATGTGCATGTATTTGGAAAGGCAAGTACTGATTTAGGGATAGTCTGTGGTTTTGTGTGTGGGAAGTCATGTCGCATGAACTTGATTGAGATTTTTGAAGAGGTAACAGAGAATTGAGGAGGGCAGAGCGGTAGACGTGATCTATATGGACTTCAGTAAGACATTCGACAAGGTTCCCCATGGAGACTGGTTAGCAAGGTTAGATCTCATGGAATATGGGGAGAGCTAGCTATTTGGATACAGAACTGGCTGAGGGTGTTGACGGAGGGTTGTTTTTCAATCTGGAGGCCTGTGACCAGCAGAGTGCCACAAGAATCGGTGCTGGGTCCACTACTTTTCGTCATTTATATAAATGATTTGGATGTGAGTGTAAGAGGTATAGTTAGTAAGTTTGTAAGTTTGCAGATGACACCAAAATTGGGAGTGTAGTGGACAGCGAAGAATCTTGATCAGATGGGCTGAGGTGTGGCAGATGGAATTTAATTTAGAATAATGTCGAGATGCTGCATTTTGGGAAAGCAAATGTTAGCAGGACTTACACACTTAATGGTAAGGTCCTAGGGAGTGTTGCTGAGCAAAGAAACCTTGCAATGCAGGATCATAGCTTCTTGAAAGTAGAGTTGCAAGTAGATAGGAGTCATGATTTGGAGATGCCAGTATTAGACTGGGGTGTACAAAGTTAAAAATCTCACAACACCAGGTTATAGTCCAACAGGTTTAATTGGAAGCACTAGCTTTCGCAGCAAAACTCCTTCATCAGGTGAAGGATTGTCGCTCCGAAAGCTAGTGCTTCCAAGTAGATGGGATAATGAAGAAGGCATTTGGTATGCTTTCCTTTATTGGTCAGAGTAATGAGTACAGGAGTTGGGAGGTCATATTCCGGCTGTACAGGACATTGGATAAGCCACTTTTGGAATATTGCATGCAATTCTGGTCTCCTTCCTAGCGGAAAAATGTTGTAAAACATGAAAGGGTTCAGAAAAGATTTACAAGGATGTTGCTAGGGTTGGAGGATTTGAGCAATAGGGAAAGATTGAATAGGCTGGGGCTGTTTTTCCTGGAGCGTCAGAGGCTGAGGGGTGACCTTATAGAAGTTTATAAAATCACAAGAGACATGGATAGGATAAATAGACAAAGTCTTTTCCCTGGGGTCGGGGAGTCCAGAACTGGAGTGCATAGGTTTAGGGTGAGAGAAAAGATATGAAAGACACCCAAGGGGCAACTTTTTCACGCAGAGCGCGGGGTGTGTATTTGGAATGAGCTGCCAGAGGAAGTGGTGGAGGCTAGTACAATTGCAACATTTAAAAGGTATCTGGATGAGTATATGAATAGGAAGGGTTTGGAGGGATACGGGCTGGGTGCTGGCAAGTGGGACTAGATGAGGTTGGGATATCTGGTTGGCATGGGCGAGTTGGACCGAAGGGTCTTTTTCTGTGCTGTACATCTCTTTGACTTTAGTCCATGCTGACCATGCTCACAAACAAAACTAATCCCATCTGCCTACATTTTGCCCAGATCCCTTCAAACCTTTCCTATTCATGAACTTATCCAAATGTCTTTTAAGCATTGTAACTATACCTGCATCCTCCACTTCCTCTGGTAGTTCATTCTACACACAAACGATATTGTGTAAAAAGTTGCCCTATTATCCTTTTTAAATCTTTCTCCTCTTTCCTTAAAAATATACCCCTAGTTTTGAATACCCTCACCTTGGGTAAAAGACCCTTAATATTCATGTTATCGATTCCCCTCATGACCTTGTAAACCTCGAAGGTTACCCCTCAACCACCTATGCTCCGGTGAAAAGTGTCCTGGCTTACCTTTAAACTCCATATACTATTCCTCAGCCCATTGACTCAGTGATCAAAATCTCTTTGTAATCTTAGATAAACTTCTTCTCTGCCCATTATAGATTAAGTTTGGTGTCATTTGCAATCTTATATTCTCATCCAGATCATCTGTGTAAATGACAAATTGCCAATCCCTGTGCAATACTGCTGGTCACGGACCTCCACTCCACTCCAAATCAACAACCCTTCTCCACTACCCTCTGTCTCCTATCATCGTGCCAATTTTATATCCAATTGGCAAGCTCACCCTGAATCCCATGTGAGCTAACTTTACTAAATGGTCTACTATGCGGAACCTCACCACTGGCTTTACTAAAGTCCAAGTAAACAAGATCTTCCGTTCTGCCCTCGTCAGTTCATTTTGGTTATTTCTTCACAAAACTAAAATCATGCTTGTGAGACACGATTTTCCTTGCCCAAAACCATGCTGATTATCCCTAATCATTCCTTCCTCCTCCAAATGCATGTGACTCCTTTCTTTCACCTCCAATACCTTACCGGCCACTGATGTCAGACTCTCAAGTCGGTAATTCCCAGGCTTCTCCTTACAGCCTTTCTTAAATAAAGGCATGACATTAAGAACCCTCCAGTCCACCGGCACTCCACCCATGGTTATAGGTAATACAGGTATTTATACTAGGGACCCAGCAATTTCCTCCCTAACTTCCCAATCTAGTCCCACCTGCCAGCACCTGGTCATATCCCTCCAAACCCTTCCTATTCATATACCCATCCAAATGCCTCTTAAATGTTGCAATTGTACCAGCCTCCACCACATCCTCTGGCAGCTCATTCCATACACTTATCACCCTCTGCATGAAAAGGTTGCCCCTTAAGTCTCTTTTATATCTTTCCCCTCTCGCCCTAAACCTATGCCCTCTAGTTCTGGACTCCCCAACCCCAGGGAAAAGACTTTATCTATTTATCCTATTCATGCCCCTCATAATTTTGTAAACCTCTATAAGGTCACCCCTCAGCCTCCGATGCTCCAGGGAAAACAGCCCCAGCCTGTTGGCAGCCTCTCCCTGTAGCTCAGATCCTCCAACTCTGGCAACAGCCTTGTAAATCTTTTCTGAACCCTTTCAAGTTTCACAACATCTTTCCGATAGGAAGGAGACCAGAATTGCTCACAATATTCCAACAATGGCCTAACCAATGTCCTGTACAGCCACAACATAACCTCCCAACCCCTGTACTCAGTACTCTGACCAATAAAGGAATGCATACCAAATGCCGCCTTCACTATCCCATCTACCTGCAATTACACTTTCAAGGAGCTATGAATCTGCTCTCCAAGGTCTCTTTGTTCAGCAAAACTCCCTAGGACCTTACCATTAAGTGTGTAAGCCCTGATAAGATTTGCTTTCCCAAAATGCAGCACCTTGCATTTATCTGAATTAAACTCCATCTGCCACTTCTCAGCCCATTGGCCCATCTGGTCCAGATCCTGTTGTAATCTGAGGTAGCCCTCTTCGCTGTCCACTATACCTCCAATTTTGGTGTCATCTGCAAACTTACTAACTGTACCTCTTATGCTCACATCCAAATCATTTATGTAAATGACAAAAAGTAGTGGACCCAGCACCGATCCTTGTGGCACTCCACTGGTCACAGGCCTCCAGTCTGAAAAACAACCCTGCACCACCAGCCTCTGTCTTCTACTTTTGAGCCAGTTCTGTATCCAAATGGCTAGTTCTCCCTGTATTCCATGAGATCTAACCTTGCTAATAAGTCTTCTATGGGGAACTTTGTCGAACGTCTTACTGAAGTCCATATAGATCACATCTACTGCTCTGCCCTCATCAATCATCTTTGTTACTTCAAAAAACTCAATCAAGTTTGTGAGACATGATTTCCCACGCACAAAGCCATGTTGACTAACCCGAATCAGTCCTTGCCTTTCCAAATACATGTACATACTGTCCCTTAGGATTCACTCCAACAACTTGCCCACCACCGTGGTCAGGCTCACCGGTCTATAGTTCCCTAGCTTGTCTTTACCACCCTTCTTAACAGTGGCACCATGTTTGCCAACCTCCAGTCTTCTGGCACCTCACCTGTGACTATCGATACAAATATCTCAGCAAGAGGCCCAGCAATCACTTTTCTAGCTTGCCACAGAGTTCTCGGGTACACCTGATCAGGTCCTGGGGATTTATCCACTTTTTTGCGTTTCAAGACATCCAGCACTTCCTCCTCTGTAATCTGGACATTTTGCGAGGTGTCGCCATCTATTTCCCTACAGTCTATATCTTCCATATCCTTTTCCACAATAAATGCTGTGGGCGGCACGTTGGCACAATGGTTAGCACTGCTGCCTCACAGCGCCAGAGACCCGGGTTCAATTCCTGCCTCAGGCGACTAACTGTGTGGAGTTTGCACATTCTCCCCGTGTCTGTGTAGATTTCCTCCGAGTGCTCCGGTTTCCTCCCACAGTCCAAAAATGTGCTGGTTACGTGAATTGGCCATGCTAAATTGTCCATGGTGTTTAGGCGAAGGGGTAAATGTAGGGGAATGGGTCTGGGTGGGTTGCACTTCATCGGGTCACTGTGGACTTGTTGGGCCAAATGGCCTGTTTCCACACTAAGTAATCTAATCTAAAAAAAAAATTCATGATGAGAATGAAAAACTGAGTAAATTGGGCCACTACTTGAATTTAACAGTGATCTCATTGAAACAGATTCCAAAGAAGCCTTCGGGGTAAACATTAAAGGGCTGTTTCCTCTAGAGAAATATAAAACCAAGGGTCATAGTCTTGAGTGAATCATTTAGAACTTTGGGAAATTTGTTCAAGCAGACTTGATTTTTTGGAATTCTGTACTCCAGAGGCTTTATCTTTGATTATATTTAAAGTTGATGTGTCTCAGAACATTGAGTGCTAGTGGATAGTGGGCAAGCCAGAAAATCAGTAGTTCATGATCTTATTGAGCAGGCTCAATACATGGTCTATCTATTCCTCCTATTAGTTATGAATTTCATATTGTGACTTTGGTCTTCTTTAAAAATTTAACAGCATGTCTGAGGCACAGAGTGGTAAGACAAAATATATTCCCAGCCAACCTGTCCTGGAATGGATGTCGCTGAAAGTGTTGGGGGGCTGTAAGTTGATGCTGCGTCTGATGGAAATGTGCTGCAAAGCATTTCTGTATCCTTTAAATGTAGTTATATTGCACTCTGTGCATTTTCATAATGAATTTCAATCTGAAATTTGCTTATATTGTAATAGGATCAGTATTTGTAATGTAAACCATCTTCAAACCTTAATCATTAGCACAAGAGCTGCATATAATGTTCTAAGGTAGTAGGGCTGGTATAGAGACCACCAGACGTTGATGTTGGGAATGACACGAAACAGGAATTCAAAGCTTCTGTATTTATGGTTGACTTTAATCTGCAAATAGATTGGGCAAATCAAATTAGTCACGATACAAAAAAGGATGAATAACGAGAGTGTATGCGGGATGATTTTCAGGACTAATATGTTGAGGAGCCAACTAAAGAATGGGCCATCTTAGACTGAGTATTATGCAATGTAAAAAGAATGTTTAGTAATGTAGATGTGAGACACTCCCTTGGGAATAAATAGCCATAATATGATAGAATTCTTTATTAAGATTGAGTGTGAGGTAATTGATTCTGAGATTAGTATCCTGAATACTAATTAGAAAAACTATGATGGTATGAGGCTGAGTTAGCTATGATGGATGGAGAAATGTTACTGAAAGGAGTTATAGTTGATAGGCAATGACAAACATTCGCAGAACGAATGGATGAAATACAAAAATTCTTTATTCCTGTCTAGCACAAGAGTGCAAAGATAACAGTGAAAAAAGAGGCATACGATTTGGCAAGTAAAAGCAATAGATTTGAGGATTGGGAACATTTCAGAAGTCAGCAAAGGAGAACTAATCGATTGAATTAAGGAGAAATTCAAGTATGAGAGTAAGCACTGCGGGGAGCTTAATTATTGATTGCTGAGCTTTCTGTAAATATGTAAAGAGAACAAGATTGGTGAAAACCAATGTAGGTTTCTTACAATTCGAAACAGGGAAATTTATAATGGGGAACAAAAATGGCTCACAAACTAAATTCATACTTCACTTTGGTCTTCAAAGTAGGACATAACTAATGATGGGGAGCGAGGGGTTTAGTGAGAGGGAGGAACTGAAGCAAATCTGTATTTAAGAAAGAGGTATTGGAGAAATTGATGGGATTAAAGGCTAATAAATACCCAGGGCCTGATGATCTACATCCCAAAGTATTTAAGGAAGTAGCCATGCAAATACTGGAATCACTGATGGTTATCTTTCAAGATTCTCTACACTCTGACTCATTTCCAACAGATTGGAGGGTAGCTAATGTAACACCGCTATTTAAAAATGAAATGGAGATAAAACGGAATTATAGACTAGGGAGTCTGATGTCAGTAGTAGAAAGATACTAGAGTCCATAATCAAGGATTTTACAACAGAGTACCTTTTTTTAAAAAAATAAGTGGTAGAAGTCGTAACAATGAGAATGGATTTACAGAAGGAAAATCCTTCTTGACAAATCTACTCATTCTTCGAGAATGCATCTAGTAGAGTTGATTGGGGGACCAGTAGATGTGGTTTATTTGGACTTTCAGAAGGCTTTTGCCAAAATCCCACAAGAGATTAATCTCGCAAATTAAAGCAGTTGTAATTGTGATAATATATTGAGATGGATAAAGATTGGTTGGCAGACAGGAAACAGTAGGAATAAATGGGTCCTTTTCTGAATGGCAGGCAGTGACTTGTGGGGTACTGCAGAGATCAGTACCAGGACCCAACTGTTCTCTATATATGTTAATGACTTTGATGAGGGAACTAAATGCTACAACTTTGTGTCATCTGCAAATTTTGAGATGTATGGAAGGGTAAGCTGTGAGGAGGAGGTAGAGATGCTTTAGTGTGATTTGAACAGGTTGAGAGAGTGGATTAAAGGTATGGCAGATGAAGTATAATGTGGATAAATGTAAGTTTGCCCACTTTGATTGCAAAAATAGAAAGTCAGATTATTATTTCAATGGCTGTAAATTGAGAGAGCAAAATGTCTGAGACTTGGGTGTCCTTGTTCACCAGTCGCTGAAAGTAAACATGCAGTTACAATAGGCAGTAAAGAAGGCAAAAACTGTATGTTGGCCTTTGTAGAAAGAAACTTCCAAGTACAGGAACAAGGATGCTGCAGTTACATGGAGTATTGGGGAGGCCACACATGGTATGCTGTGTGCAGTTTTGGTCTCTTTATTTGAGGAAGGATGTTCTTGCTGTGGAAGGAGCGCACTGAATGTTTACCAAATTGATTCGTGGGATGCAGGATGAGGAGTGATTCTATCAGTTAGGACTGTGTTCAATGGAGTTTAGAAGGATAAGTGGGGATCTCACTGAAACCTGTAAAATTCTAATAAGTTCTAGACAGATGCAGAAAGGATGTTCCCACTGGTAGGGGAGTCCAGAACTAGGGGGTCATACTTGAAGGATAATGGGGAACCCTTTCAGGACTAGGATGAAGAGAAATTTCTTTATCCAGAAAGTGGTGTGCCTTTGGAATTTGCTGCCAGTGTTTCAGGCCACAACATTGTGTTGTCAAACAGAAGGTAGAAAAAGCTCTTGTGGCTAAATAGATCAACGGATATGGGGGCAGTATAGGATGAGGATATCGAGCTCGATGATCAGCCATGAACATATTGAATGGCAGAGGGTTGATTGGCCTTTTTCTGCTACTGTCTTCTATATTTCTTTTTTTTTAATTTTTTTAATAGATATTTTTATTAGAAATTTAACATTTTTACAAGTTTACAAAAATAAACAAAACTCTCAGATATAAACATTGATATACAATTAGCTCAAATATACAATAGCCAAAAACAACAAAAAAAAACCGAAAAGAAAAAAAAACAAACAAAACTCAACTATCTACTAATCTAACCTACAACTAACCAGGGTGTATATTTAAGTCTCTTACATGCTCGGGATGTGTTAGCATCAGATATAATAAAACCCGTATTCGTGCGGGATTCCTCCCCCGAGGGGCCGCGGACCAGCCAGGTTTGTAATCTCAATTAAATAAAAGATTCTGAAGAAGGGCCTGTGCCCGAAACGTCGAATCTCCTGTTCCCTGGATGCTGCCTGACCTGCTGTGCTGTTCCAGCAATAAAGTTTCAACTTTGATCTCCAGCATCTGCAGACCTCACTTTCTCCTCAATTAAATAAAAGCCCTTGTTAGGATAACCGAAATATCTGTATTTATGTAATTCAAAAAGGGCTGCCATATTTTATAAAATAATTCGGTCTTTCGGTGCACCATATTTGTAAGGAAGTCAAGGGGAATACATTCCATAATTAGTCTGTACCAATTTGAAAGTCCAGGGGGGCCCTCCGCCACCCAGTTCATCAAAATATTTTTCCTTGCACAGAAAGAAAGAATAGAAAATAGTCTCTTCCCGTACGTGTTCAGGGAGGGAAAGTTCGAAAAGCCCAAGAGGAGAGATACGGGGTCCACTTTTATTTCCGTTCCTAAAATTTCTGTCAGGGTACTTGCTACTTTAGTCCAATATCTACGGATCTTATGACAGGTCCATAAGCAATGTACAAGAGTGCCCACCTCTATTTTGCATTTAGGACACATTGGAGATGCTCCTGCCTTAAATTTTGCCAATCGAACCGGTGCTATATGGGCCCTATGAAGTATCTTCAGCTGGATAGCCTGGGTTCTGTTACAAATAGTAATTCTTCTAGCATTTTCCCAGATATCATTCCACGTTTCTGTGGAGATTTCTAGTCCCAGATCCTGATCCCATGTTTTAAGCAGATTATCCATATCTCCCGATACTTCATCTTGTAGTAAATGATAAATATTACTGACGGAAGGTACCCCCACTGGTCGTAGGACACTACATTCTCTATCGGATTTATAAAGACTATCTAATAACGTAGTCTTCTTCTGTATATAATCTCGAATTTGGAAGTATCGAAAGAGGTCTCCATTGGGTAATCCGAATTTCTGACGCAGCTGTCCGAAAGACATCAGGACCCCATCTTTAAATAAATCCCCGAGACATGAGATACCCCTGGGTCTCCAGAGTTTAAAAGTGGCATCTGTTAACCCCGGTTGGAATCCCCATGCTCCCACTATCGGTGCATAGGGGGACGTTTTATGTGAATTACCCTCATTTTGCCGCATTATATTCCAAGCCTTGATTGTATTTAGTATTATAGGGTTTTTACAGTGATCTGTAATGATTTTCCTCTTGTCTGAGAATAAAAGGTTAATAAGTGGGTATTTTACTTGAGAAGCCTCGATGGCCAACCAGATTGATTGTGGATCAGTGAAGACCCAATCAGCTATGTAACTTAATAGGGAACTTAATTGATATTTCCTAAAATCTGGGAAGTCCAATCCACCCCTTGCCTGTGAAAGCTGTAGCTTCTTCAGCTTAATGAGGGGCCGCCTATGATTCCAGATAAAGGAACTCAGCCAGCCGTATAATTTACATAAAGCCGTCCTCGGCAGCATCACCGGAAGCATTCTCATAGGATATAGGAGACGGGGCAGGATATTCATTTTGATTAATGCTATTCTACCCAACCAGGAAATTGGCAGGTCTCCCCATCGCTGGAGGTCCTGCCTTATCCTTTCCAATAAATACACAAAATTAGCCTTATACAACTGACCAAATACTGGAGTAATAAAAATGCCTAAATATAAGAAACCCTCCAGGGACCAGCGAAAGGGAAAAAGGGAACCGTCCGCTAAGCGGGGTATCACAGCAAGGCCACCCATTGGCATAGCCTCCGATTTTGAAAAATTAATTTTATAGCCTGAGAATGCACTAAATGTATTAATAACTTGGATTAAGCGAGGTATGGACATCAAAGGGTTACTGAGGAATAGAAGAACATCATCTGCATAAAGGGTAATTTTATGTTTACCTGTACCAATCCTTGGGGCCACTATATTAGGATCAGCTCGTATAGCTTCTGCTAGTGGTTCAATTATTAGCGTGAATAACAACGGCGAGAGGGGACATCCCTGACGGCAGCCCCTACCCACACTGAAGCTATCCGAGCCTAATCCTTTGGTAACCACAACTGCTTTGGGATCACTATACAATGTTGAGATCCATTTGGTAAACACCTGTCCAACACCAAACCTCTCCAATGTGTAAAACAAATATGACCATTCGACCCTATCAAATGCCTTTTCCGCGTCTAATGAAACCACTACTCCTGGTATCTTTCCCTGATGACAAGCTTGAATCATATTCAGAGCCCTTCTAACATTATTGGATGATCTACGGCCCTTAATAAACCCCGTCTGATCCTCCTTTATAATATGTGGCAGTATCCTTTCTAGTCTCAGTGCTAACGTTTTAGAGAGGATTTTAAAATCTACATTTAGCAAGGATATTGGTCTGTATGATGTACAATCTTCTGGGTCCTTTCCTTTTTTAAGGATAAGAGAGATATTTGCCTCTTTCAGCGAAGGCGGGAGACAGCCCTGACTATATGCATAGTTATACATGTCCATAAGTGGACCAACCAGTATTTCTGTAAATTCTTTATAGAATTCAGCTTGAAAGCTATCTGGGCCCGGCGACTTACCATTTTGAAGGTGCCTAATTGCATCAACTATTTCTTGGGGTGTAAGAGGAGCATTTAGGACCGATACTTGTTCCGGAGTTAGGTCTGGAAAAGTCAAATTTTTAAAAAATGACTGCATCCTCTTCATCCTATCTTCACAATCCTGTGATTTATATAACTCAGAATAGAATTCTCTAAAGGTCGCATTAATCTTTTTATGATCATGAGTCAAAATACCCGTACTTTCCTTGATAGACATAATAGTCTGAGGGGCCTTTTTTTTCTTTGCAAGAAATGCTAAGTATCTACCCGGTTTGTCGCCATATTCATATAACCTTTGCTTTGCAAATAATATTTCCCTCTTAGCCGTTTGAGTAAGTGTAGTGTTTAGAGCTGTCCTAAGAGCTGTAATCCTTTGCAATTTATTAATAGAAGGTCTATCAGTGTATGCTGTTTCAGCCGCTTTTAAGCGGGCTTCAAGCAGACGCTGTTGTTCTCCCTTTAATTTCTTCTGGGTCGCTGAGTAGGAGATGATCAAACCTCGCGTGTAAGCTTTGATGGTCTCCCACATCATTGACGGGTTGCCAGCTGTACCTGAATTAATTTCTAAAAACGTTTTAAATTCTTGAGAGAAGTACTTTACAAATTTACTATCTTTCATTAAGAAGGGGTCCATACGCCAATGCCGAGGGGATGTCCCACTGTTCCTCGCCTTAGTTTCCATATATACAACAGCGTGGTCAGAAATTGCTATATTACCTATTTTACAGGATGATATGGAATTTAAAAAAATCGAGGGAGCAAAAAACATATCAATTCTGGTATGAAATTTATGTGGATTAGAGTAGAAAGAAAAATCTCTACCCTGTGGATGAAGACATCTCCATACATCTACTAATCCTAATTCTTTGTTCAGATCCATCAATTGTCTAGATCTGGGAGATACTCCTGCAGTACTCTTGGGAATCCTGTCTATTTCCGGATCCATAATACAATTAAAGTCTCCCCCTATAATTATATGACGGGCATCAAAAGCCATCAATTTTGAAAAGGCTTCCATTATAAATTTAAAGGGGTGTGCCGGGGGGCAGTACAAATTTAAAATCCCATATTCCTCTCCATTTATGAGGGCTTTAATCAAGATATATCGTCCAGATTCGTCTTTTATCTGCTTTAGGATTTTGAAAGGGAAATTCTTCCGAACAAGAATAACAACTCCCCTGCTTTTTGAGCTAAAAGAAGAAAAAAAGGCCTGATCAAATCCGCCCTGTTGTAATTTCAAGTGTTCTTTATCTGACAGGTGTGTCTCCTGTAGGAGAGCTATATCAACTCTTTCCTCCTTAAGATTTGATAATATTTTCTTCCTTTTAAGTGGCGAATTACTCCCCTTGACATTCCAGGTGCACCACTTAACCGACTGATCAACCATAATCCTCTGGGCCAATCCGAGACCCCTCGGGGGGGGGGGGGAACCCTATCCAGAACATTCCGAGCGTGGAACATTTAAAATTTACAAAAATAAAGCCTCTTTAATACACCCACAACAATACAGTAAAAAACTATTTCTAAATAAAAAAAATATAAAACGTATCTAAGTGGAGACTTTCCCCCTTGTTCCCAGGGGGCGTCACTTCCTCTCCAAAAGTCCCTCATATCCTCTCCCAACCAATGTCCCACCCTTGACCCAGGCACTCCTCAATAAAATGAGGAGAATTCAAATATAATACAAAGCTAGAGTTAATAGTGAGCACCCCACCCCCACCCATACCAACACCTGGGTATATTTGGTAATGTTAATACCATATATAAACATATAACTATAAAATTACCACTTCAACAAATAATAATTAAATATGATAATACAAAATAACGAAGGGAAAAACAACCCCGCTCCTAAAGACAGAGGTAAAATCGAATAAGGTAACCACCTCCCCCCACCAACATTAACCAAATCCCCCAACTTATATATATATACATATATATACATACACACACACACATATATGTATGTATATATATATATATATATATATACATATATATATATACACATACACACACATATACATACATCCCTCATATATACATAAAATAATAACAGAAAACAACTCCGGGGGGGGGGGGGGAGAAAATCAAATCCCTCTCCCCACCCCCCATGATAATATTAAGCAGTAAGATAAGAAAAAAAAAGGGAGGGGATATAAACCAAAGCGGGGGGGGGAAGGCAGACCAACATCCATTATGTCCTACAGTTTATCTAAGAGAGTCCAAGAATTCCTTAGCCTTTTCTGGTGATCCAAAGTTATATACGGATCCTTCATGGTTAAAGCGTAACATCGCTGGGTAGCGTAAGGAGTACTGAACATTTAAGTCCCTTAAACGCTTCTTCGCCTCGTCGAATGCCTTCCTCTTTCGAACCAGAGCCGGGGAAAAGTCCTGAAATAGCATGATCTTGGATCCTTTGTAGATCATAGCTTGGGGGACTTTTCCGAGATTTCTAGAGGCTTCTAGGAGTATCTGCCTCTCCCTGTAGCTCTGCAGCTGGAACAGGACCGGGCGCGGGCGCTGGTTCGAGCCGGGCCCGCGTATTGCTACCCGGTAGGCCCATTCCACCCTTACCTGGCCTGATCCAGCTTGCAGATTTAAAAGTTGTGGCAACCACTGCTCCAGGAATGCTGTAAGCTGGCCTTCCTCTTCCCGTTCGGGAAGGCCCAGCAAACGAATATTTTTTCGGCGACCTCAATTATCGAGGTCGTCAATATGATTTTCCAAGGTCCGGACTCGCTGCTCGAGAGTCCGGACCTGATCCACGGCCGATTGAGCGGTTGTCTCGGAGGTCGCGGCCTTTAGCTCCGCCCCTCCTACTCGGCGTTGAATTTCTTCAATCTCACGGTCGTGCTTCTGCAGCGCGGCCGAGAGCGACTCCCAACGATTTCTGGATTCGACGATAAAAGCATCGATCTTCTAGTCAAGCTTGGAAAGCATTTCTGCAAGACTTGCTACTGTAGGTAAGTCCCCCGGGGCGGCTGTGGACGCCTCTGCTGCAGCTGGAGCGTGTGGGGGAGGGGTTCCTGCTTGCTGAGAGCTGCGGGCTCCCTTCCCTTTAGTCATTTTAACTTAGGATTAAGTTGTTTAAATATAATATTACACAACTAATTGAGTTACTAAACTATTATAAATGATTTAGTGAGCTTGGTAGGGGGTAGGTGACCCACTGTGCCCAAGTCTTGGGAGGAGCACTATAGACTCAGTCTTACTGGGTCGCCGCCATCTTGGATCCCCCCGTCTTCTATATTTCTAAGTTAGCAACAGATAATGAATTATTAGAGGATGTTTATAACATGTCAAGTACAATAGAAATCATACTACTTGTACTGATTGCTCTTTCTTTTTGGTTGAACGTATTTTGTTTTACTCTCTAGTTGTGTACTGTATACAGCTAAAATTGACAGCCGTTCTGAAATGGATGCTGAGGCATCTGAATTGTGCCATAGGATTTTTCTGTGCATTGTAGTTTGTAGAAATGGCTTATTTTTAATGCATTTTCGGGTCAAATGGCTGAAGTTGTGGAAGACAATTTTAGTCAATGCTATTTTAAGTTACATTATTTGAAATGTCTCGACAAATGTTCTCTTTGTATTTTTTAAAATGTATTTCTAATCACAGCCAGGTATTATAGATAGGTACAATGTTTCTAACCACAGCCTGTGGTCCAACAAAACATTATGCTTGAATGGCAATTAGTTACATTGGTGTTTCAGCATCTCACCTCTTTTCTTCCCAAAGCACTCACTCCACCTCTTGTTAGCATTCTTCCATTTTAGTGAAATGATGGGCATGGTTTAATTTTGCTGTTGGCTGAGAGACCATGTTTGAGTTTTGAATATTTTAATATTTAAATCTGAGTGCTCTTCCAAGAAAATGTTTAATTCCTACTTTTAATTTATTAAGTAGTTGAATTGTGCTGCAGAAAAATCCTTTTGTTTCTATTCTTTCAATGTTTGAACAGCAACTGGTTATAATTCCTTAGATAAAATTATTCAATCCATTTTTACAGAGGATTCAAAAACAGATGAAACGCTAAAGAATAGTGATTATGAAGGATGATTATGCAATGGGCTCCCAGCAGTTATTAGGTAAAAACAAGGGCTGCAGATGCTGGAAACCAGATTCTAGATTAGAGTGGTGCTGGAAAAGCACAGCAGATCAGGCAGCATCTGAGGAGCAGGAAAATCGACATTTCGGGCAAAAAGCTACTGATGAAGGGCTTTTGCCCAAAATGTCGATTTTCCTGCTCCTCTGATGCTGCCTGACCTGCTGAACTTCGCCAGCACTACTCTAATCTAGAATCCCAGCAGTTATAAGCATTGTTGCCAGTGTTTACAATCGATGGAAAGGAAAATAGAGGTTCAGGGTCAAGTGAAGGATAAAGCAAAATGTGTTGTATGAATTTAAATCAGAAGGAAGAATTCCAAGTTTGAGACTTTGAATGCTGTCTAATTCAGCAATGAAAGTAAATTTATGTGGCTTAGGGAAAAGGTGGCAAACATTCATGGTGCAAAGAAGACTGGCCAGATGAGAATAGAGTAATTGATATGAGATGGCAAAGCTTAAATTGGGGCTTTAGTGTAGATTGGCTGAAATAGAGAAGGAGTTGGATAACGTTGGGATGAAAGTCAGTTTATGAGAAAATATTGGCTGAGAAGCAATATTCCTTCTTTAGTTATGCAGAAACAGGGAAGTTTCTATACAAACTGCACACTAGTTTGTTGTGTGTTGATGCTTCAAATGCTGAACAGCACAAAGTTTAAAAGGCTGTTTTTCAATGAATCTTCTGTGCACTACAAAAAAAAAGTTTTGTTGATTAGAAGCTGAGTTGGCATTTGATTAGCAGTGTTACTATTGCAGATTTTTTGAGATGGTTTGTAAGTCTTTGGGGTATCTCAGCTATCTTCCCCACCCCCTCTCCCATCTTTGTCTCAGTCCCCTAGCCCACAAACCTCATTCCTGATGAAGAGCTTATGACTGAAACGTTAATTCTCCTGCTACTCGGATCCTACCTGACCTGCTGTGCTTTTCCAACACCACAGACTCGACTATGAAATTGGTGACCAAGGTCAAAAATGTTGGCTTAGTTCTCTAGAATTTTGAAGTTCAGCCAAGAGTGGTTAGTGAACAAGCAATTTGACACGAAGTGTGATTTAAAGTTATCAGTAGAAATAGGGGCAAGACTGGATGTTGTGAGTTGTACATGTGGAAGCTGAATCCATGCCTGGGTCTGTGATAGAATGGAGGATACTGGTGGAAATCACTGTTCCTGAAAGGATACAGTTTGGGAAATTTCCTTATGGAGCACTTCTAACTTGATTTGCTGGTCAAAGAAGCCTTTTGAAATAATGTATCCAACATGTTTACCTTCAAAATGCCGCATTCAATTGCATAAAGATGGCACCCATTTTAGTCTTGGTCTGATTCTTATTAAAAATATTCTGGACTGTTGGGTTTCCTTAATTCTAATACATGATAGTTTGACTATTCAATATCTTCATTGTAAAGAATTTATAGTCCTAAATGTCGTAGTTACAGGATTGCTCAGCAGACTATGGTAAGTAAAAATTTAGTTTGTTGAAGCCATATTTACATTCACTGTCATTTTTAGAAAAATAACTGAAATTTCACTTTTTTTTTCTTTCTAGGATAATGTTTAGAAGTATTGTTTTAAGCCTAGAACTTTTATATGATAAGCTGTTCCTGTTACTGAATGAGGTAACTAAAATTCAAGATATGTCCTACGTGAAGGAGTTTTCCTTCCCTGTTAGCGTCAGGCAATGGCTTGGTCTTTCCTATTGCAATTTCACACAAATAAAGCTGCCAAGTGTTTCAAGTCAGATGAGTGGATTGCTTTCAGATAACTCTGGCTTACTTGATAAATTGTTCGCGGAGACTGAACCTTTATTATTGGAGGATGATCAACATACAATATTAAAAGAAAATAAAATGACTGATAGCATCACCTCTAAAACAGATCAGATTTCAGATATTGGACCCCCTGAGCAAGGCCATCGTGAGATTGGTGAGTATTTGTGTGATGTTTATTGCAGTAAGTTATTCTGTTGATTTGCCATATAATATTTAATAGTCTAAACTGTATTTTTCCTACAATGACGTAGTAATATTATGTGTGTTCTACAAATGTTAATGTTTCAAAAATACAATTTATTTTGGATTGTAATGTATTTTCTTCTGTTGAAGAAACTGGACTTCAGTTGGGATTTGAAATTAAGTCTGTGCAAGTTCAGAGCCACAACAATTCTGAGGTCAGTATGTTTTTATAACTCTTATTAATGCTTTATTCCCATTATGCTGTCTCTGCCCTTGCTCTCTCTCCAGATGCTGACCATTTCCATTTGGCTTACCAGCATGTGCAGTGTTTTGCTTTTAGTACTGTGAATAAAAGTATGTTTCCCTGTTAATCTACATTCATTTTAAAACTAGCTTTGTTTTTCTTGACTGGACAGAAGTCTCTAAAGGACTTTAACTGCAGAAGATTACAGAAAAGTAAACAACTGTTTCCTTTGGATGAGTTTGTGAGGAGGATTGGTGCCACACACACTTTCAGTGCATTGTGTTGGGAGCTCCAGACAATGTTCCGTTGGTTTCGACACCAAAAACTAAAACATGAAACGTGCTATTTTGGAAATCAGTTTCTCCGGTGTCGCAGACTTAGAATGGTGGAAACTCATGGTTACAGGTATGTGAAGTAAAGAGGAGGAGCTTAGTAAAGAAGCAAATCAAATTCTAATGGTCATAATGGCTTGTGGTAAAGCATCCAGCTACAGTTGTTTGACTACAGTTTTGATGGCTTGGGTAGTAATAGTCAATAGCCAAAATAAAGAAAAGCAAATTGTGTAAAACACCTGTATGAAAACGATAAAAAAATTACATGTAATCTGGTCATTACTCCAGACTAAAGCATTTGATCTGTAGTTGTGGCTTGTTTTACATAATCAAAACAATAAGGAAGTTTCTGTACAGGTATTGATGCAAATAAAAGTAAACTATGCGTAACTTTGTTTGAGTTGAGATGTGCAATTTTGGGGTCAGTCTCCACATCTTCTCCTGCAATGCCTAATTGGTGTGCTCTAGCCTTTAATCACTGTCTCCTGCCTCACAGAGCTACCATAGCACTAGTATGCCTTTTCCATTTCACATGTCAGCAACCATCCTGACTCACATACTGTTTAAAAAATGAAAGCGGGCCATTCAACCCATCTGATTCATTCCAACATTTATGCCATTCACAAGCCTCAGGAACTACTAAATTGGCCATTAAATGCTTTTGCAACATCTTGAGATTGAGAAAAGCGCTGTAAAAATGCAAGCTCCTTCTTGAAAATTTGTTTGTTGGATCAGATATAACCAGGCTGACTAGTCAGCCTGGTCATACTTAGTGCCTCTTCTCAAATAATGAGTGACTTAGTATGCTGATTTAGCATTGAGATGTCAATATACCCAGCACAGAAATATTGTCTTCAGGAGGAGAAGGGAAATAATGAGAAAAGGTCTGAAATCAATTCAGAAAATCAACAGAGCATCCGTTGAGAATATTTTTCATCTTTGCACAATCTCAGCATCTAATTTATTGCATGTAATATTTTGAGCTAGTAAAAAGAATGAAATTTTTCATCTTGTTGCCAAATCATATAGATTTTTAACTGCCTGTATTCTTTTTCCTTATACAATGTAGTTTCCCAAAGAAGATCAATTTGATAAAAATGTCCGTCTCCAGGTATCTCATTAAAAGATCTCAGGGAAAATTGCATCAAGGTGAAATATTTAAATATTGGAAAACTTCAGTGTCCCCTCTTCAAAACTGTAAGATAAGACGTTCAAAATTGTACAGAAGAAAAGATTCCTTGCTCAAGAAGAAACTGAGAAACAGTAGATTTCACACAAAAGAAGGAAGCAAAAGGACATTTAAAACTATTTCACAGTTTGCATTTGACACACAAACTGCCATAAAGAAACAGTGTGTTACTGGAGATTTTCACACTAAACTTGGAAACAGTGGTTTGCATCAGAATGGGAAAACTCTGGCACTCCCCCTGGTTTCTTTGAGAGGAGGAGGTTCTGCAATTGTGCCAAATACGGATGATGATATTGATGCCATTTTTGCATCAATTGGTATATAGTTTGTTCTTTCAAATTTAAAAATTGCTGTAAGTGGAAGATTTGACAATATAAAGTAACTGGAAGCAAACTAAATGTGCATTTCTGTTCATGTTTTTGGAAATAGAATGCTTAATTTATATGTTGCATTTTTGACTCTTCAATTTGAATAACTTTACCAGAAAACTGGGTTTAATAAAAGGAAGGAGAAGAGACGTGGTTCTGTTTTTCCCATCCATAATGAGTGAGTATTGGGTGTGGTTGCACAAACAATCTTTCTTCATGTTTTCAGTTTTGCATTTATCAGCTAAATTTTGCAATTACTGTTATAAGTTTTACTCATTTGCTACATTTTCAAAAGTTGGGTGTTATGCCTGAAAATACTTTCACTCCTGATTAGAACTTGTCCTTTTGTGAGTCACCTCTTGTAACTTAGCTTCAGTTTCCAAAATCAACGTTTTTGATATTTTGTATTCTTATTGATATACTTAAAATACCAGCAGCTTTTGATTGCTATTTCAAAATAGTTTTGTCACACACGATGTATCATAACTTAGCTTTTCCACATACTTTCAACTTTATTTGAATTTATTACATTGCAGTATTACATTTTTGCAACTTGATGAGGCTGAGTAACAAAAGCAGCATTGTAATAATACCTCCTAGATAAATGCTAAACTCCAAAGTGTACAAACTCTTGACAGTTATAATTAACCTTGACAACATAGTTTTGTTTCAGTACTGGTCTAATGTTAGACTAGCACCTTGTACTTTCCTTACTTTAGGAGTGGGGAGCTTACATTTTCTTGCTACATGCCATGAAATCAGTAGCTGTTTTATCGAAGCACTTTTATTTCCCTTCCCTATCATTTGGTCCAACATTCAGTAATGATCATGTAATGCCATAATGTATTGTTTTCATAATAAATATGCAAAAATTTGATACATTAAGTTTTCATAACTGCATGCAATTTTTCAAAAGACATACAAAAGGGAGCAGGTAGTTATAATCATCTGCTAGTATCTGGTAAAATATTGCTGATGGAACTGTATTCACCTTCATCACAATAATGAACAATTCACAAACATTTTTTAGCTGTGTCCTGCAGAATCACTTTTAGTTTCGTAAAACATGCATAGCTATCATCTCAGGATGCTAATAACTGTAAAGGTAGCAGCCACTTTTCTTGTTCATTTGTCTTTTTCCTTTTATCTGCTTTCCTTTCTCGTTCACGCTTACTCATTATACTTGAATGACTTTTTTCTGTTTTCTACGCTATTATACCAATGCATGTAGAGTAATGGAAGTGAGCAGACATGACTGATCAGGAATGGAAATAATATGGGAATTGGAGTTCTTTGCTGCATTTAATTGTTTGACTACAGTTTTGATGGCCTGGCTAGTCATGGTCTACAGCCAAAATAAAGAAAAGCAAATTGTGTAAAACACCTGCATTGAAAATTGGGGGGTAGGGAATTCCAGCTGTATTTTTCCCTCTAGGATGTAACATTAGAAAGGGAAGTTACATAAAAGAGGGCATGGTATTAATAACCCATGATTAGTGTGTTCAGGTTTGTTTTAAGTTCTTTCGAAAATAAAACACTGCCATTAACATTCATAACAGTGAATCCCAAATGGCCTCAACAACAAAAATATGATCAGGATGATCTAAATCTTCACAAGTTGGTACTTATGTCTAAGACACTACCTGGTGGCTTCTCTTCTGTTGAGAGCCCTCCCTTCAAAATGCCATTTTGGCATTTTTCTTTCAAATGGGGGGTATCATTTGTTAAAACATCACCTGGTAATTTCTCATCTGCGTGAAATCCTCCATTTGTAAATGCATTAGCAGGGTTAGCTTTTTCTTCATCATTTGCACATTCTGAAGAATCATCTGTGGTGCTCTTGAAATGTCGTTTGTAGAGTTGGTAAACTGAGTAATACACAAAAATAAGACTTAGTAAGTATAAACAAAGATTATAAATATTAGCATATGATAACTCTGCATTTATTTAGCACATTCAGCATATAAAAATGGCCCAATAGATTTCTCACACACCAGTAAAAGCCATACCACTTGAGCGGAAACCAAATATTTATTCGACCAACTGAGTTTTAGAAGTGTTTAATGAAGGAGGGGAGGCAGAGAGATTGGGTTTGGACCTGCCATAATGTAAAGCAAAAATGCCTGAAGGCATAGCAGATGCTGTGAATGAAATGGTGGATGGGCAAGAGACTAGACCCAAAATAATGGTAAACTTTCAGGGAGGCACTAGGCCAGGGAACAGAACTAATTGCTCCGCATGGAAATTGTTCTGAAATGTAGCAGGGGGTATGATGATCAGACAGTACATGAGAAAGCTCAATCTCTGTTGAGATAGTCTTATCTAAAGAGGCTGAAAGTAGGGATAACGTCTATCCATTCAAACACAGATCCCAGTGTTAAAGAGGAAAAGGCTTGCACATGCTAAAACATTTGCTTCTAATTTCTGTTTGCCTGGTGATTTGAATATTATGATGAAGTTTGTGTTTGAATACTCTAAATGCAAATGTGGCACAGTCCACCACTACCTTCAAGCAGAATAGGGGAGCCCTGGGAGCTTGTTGACATTTATTCAGGTCCTTCCTGAAGAAGGGCTTATGCCCGAAACGTCGATTCTCCTGCTCCTCGGATGCTGCCTGGCCTGCTGTGTTTACCCAGCACCACATTTTTCAAAATTTATTCAGGTCAGCCTTTCTAGAAAGTAGGCTGGTCATCTTCAACAATTACATTTGGGGAGTGGATTTGCCAGCAGTCATGTCCTGTCCACACATAATGTATCGGAAAGACACGTCAATATTGGTGAAAATACCCACCAAAAGTAATTAGTCGATGCTGAATACTCCAGACAGATTAGAAACAAGCTAATGGGGCTGGTAATGCTGCATTGTGAAAGTAGTGTATGCGTGGACACTTTTCAAGCTGCTTCTAACTTTAATTCAAGTTGGAACTGTAATTGGAAAAAAAACTGGGTTTTTAATGAGAGGTCACGATTTCAAGGTGAGAGGTGGAAAGTTTAATCTGGATACACGTGGCAAGTACTTCAGAAGGTGGTGGGCGTTTGGAACGCATTGCCAGCAGAGGTGGTAGAGGCAGGCACGATAGATTCATTTAAGATGCGTCTGGACAAATGCATGAGTAGGTGGGGAGCAGAGGGATACAGATGCTTAGGAATTGACCGACGGGTTTAGACAGTACATTTGGGTCAGCGCAGGCTTGGAGGGCCGAAGAGCCTTTTCCTGGGCTGTAAATTTTCTTTGTTCTGAGTCATACAGCATGGAGGCAGACCCTTTGCTCCAACTCATCCATGCTGACCAATTTTCCCAAACTAAACTGGTCCCACTTGCCTGCATTTGGCCCATATCCCTCTAAAACTTTCCTATTCATGTACTTATCCAAATGTCTTTTAAATTTTGTAACCGTACCTGCATCTACCACTTCCTCTGGAAGTTCATTGCACATATGAACCACTCTTTGTGGAAACAATTACCCCTCCGTTCCTTTTTAAATCTTTCTCCTCTGATCTTAAAAATATGTCCTCTAGTTTTGAATTCCCCTACTCTTGGGGAAATATCTTTGCCATTCACTTTATCTACATTGGAAAAAAGAAACAAAAACAGAAATTCCTGGGAAAGCTCAGCGGGTCTGGCAGTATCTGTGGTGAGGAAGCAGAGTTAATGTTTCAGAACCAGTGACCCTTCAGAAATGATAGTAGATGTGAAGAGGTGATATTTATTCAATATGGGGGGGGGGGGGGGGGTCTAATTGATAGGTGGAAACGAAGTCTAGAGATAGAGAACAACACTGGGGCAGACAAAGGAATGGGTAATGGTCAATGTGGGAGAATGAATAGCAGCTAATGAGGACTATTTGTAGCTGACAATAGAATGGTTGCGGTGGCAGCCCATGTGATGACAAGGCCTGGTGTGTGGGGGTTGGGGTAAAGACAGAGGAAAAGGTGTTGGGGGCCTAAAATTATTGAATTTGCCGTTTAGTCCTGAAGGCTGGAGGGTCCCCAATCGGAAAACGAGATGCTGTTCTTCCAGCTTAGCTGCAGCACTGCAGCCAGTCCAAGACACAGATGTTGCCCAGGGATCATGATGGTGTGTTAAAGTGACAGGCAGTAGGATGCTCAAGAGTGTTCTTGTGATCAGAATGTAGGTGTCCTGCAAAGCAGTTTCCCAGTGTGCGTTTCATCTCCCCAGTGCAGAGGAGACCAGATTATGAGCAGCAAATACAGTTAACTAGATCAAATGCAGTGTAGATAAATCGCTGCTTTACTTGGAAGCAGGGGAAGGTGCTGTGGGGAGTGGTGGAGGAGTGGTCCAAGGTGTCTCAGAGGGAACGGGCTCTTACAGAAGGCTGACAAGGTTTGGGAGGGAAATAAGTGGTGGTGGAATGCTGCTGGAGGTAGCAGAAATGACGGCTAATGATCCTCTAGATGCTGGTGGGTTGGTAAGTGAGGACCAGTTGACCCTACTGCTGTTGTGGGAAGGAAGAGAGGGGTGAGGACTTAAGTACAGGAGATGGGTTGGATACAGCTGAGGGCCCTGTCAACACTGGTGAGGAATCCTAGGTTGAAGAAGAAGGTGGACATTTTGGAGGCACCTTTGTAAAAATTGGCATCATCGGAACAGATGTGACAGAGATGAAGAAATAGGTTGAAATCGTCTTTACAGGAAGCAGAGTACTAGGGTGTATAGTCATGGAAACTGAAAGTCAGTGGGTTTATAGTGTAATCTGTCATGTCGGACCCATTTCCTGCACTTCAGCCCTCACACCTATCTATAACAAATGAGAGGCCTACTGGCGTTTGGATTTCTGACAACATATGCCCTTTTGTTTTATCATGGGTGAAGTTAACTCTCTTTCATTTCTCAGCCACACAAAACTGTAATCATCCCCAAAAGGTAACAAGAATGTGACCTCATTAAGCAATTGCTTTAAGTATATCATTTGATTCCATCTCGATCTGGTGCTTAGCCTTCAATCAATAATTGTCATGTGCAAATTCTGTATTTTTATTAGATTGCCACCTGCTCCAAAATGCAACTTCTTTCTTGCTGTCAGAAATGCTTTCTAACACGTGTTATTCAGTTTTCAATAGTTCAAAGGTTTCCTTTATCACCTTCTTGCAGCAAAACCTAAGGACATAAGTAGATATAGGCCCTGTGGCCCCTCCTGCTTGCTTCGCCATTCAAATGATCCTGACTGATATGCATCAGCTCCACTTGTTTGTTTTCCATATCCCTAGGAAACCAAAAATCCATCTAGTTGTGCCTTCAATTTACTCCGTGACGGAGCATCCACTCTCTGAGGTAGACAGTTCTAAAAGTCTCTACTGCATGAGTAAGAAACAACTTCACATCTTAGTCTGTAACGACTGTCCTTGTTCTCTGGATTTCCAAAACCAGCATAAGCTACTTTAGCATCTGCCCTGTCCAGTGCCTTGAGAATCATGTATGTTTCAATGAAATTCTCTCTCGTTTTTGTGTACCAAAGAGTTTGGTGCCGTTTTCTCACAATCTCAGCCCACTCATCCCAGGAGCCAATCTAGTGATCCTTCACTGTATTACCTGTAATGCTAGTATATACTTCCTAAAATATCAGGGATCAAAACTGTGCCCAATATTCCAGATATGGTTTCACTAAAACTCTAAACATTTCTAAAAAAACGTTATTCCTGTGCTCAAATCCCCTTGCAATAAAGGCCAATATACCATTGATTTTCCTAACTGCTAGCTGTACCTGAATGTTAACTTTATTTTTCTTTAAACTTCTGAGCATCAATATTTAAAATTTTTATGCAGTTTTACATATATTAAAAATATCTGATTTAGCAAAATGTTGCCACTTTTCCATTCTGTTTCACTTGAGATAAAACTCAGTGTTTGGTTTGCACGTTTATGGCCTTGCTATTGTGATGCAACTTGTATATTCGTACCCCATCTCCACTTGCACCAATATTACTTTGCTATTCTTAGCAACATGTACATCCTCACATGTATCTATCCTTTCTGGAAGTTTATTAATGGTCTCCCATAATTTCTTAGTCTTTCTCCATATCCATCCATGGTCCCAGTTTGGTTTCATTGACAAATTTAAGTACTGTGTCCTTGGTTTCAAGGCCCAAAACCCTGAGTATAAATTGTGAACAGCAGTGAATTCAGCACACATCCAGGTGGAATATTTCTTGCCATAATAATCCCTCCTCCTTAGTCCGATCTTCCTCTTTCTGTCTTCTAACTTATAGTCGATTCTGCCACTTGTTTCCTGACTCTTATTCGCTGTATTTATTATGAAAATTTGAACAAATTATGTCTATTTCCTCTGTCTCCTCCCCAAGGAATATGAAACATACAATAAGTAAGAGCACTGGTAGTCTATTTGGGTCCTCAGTGCCTTTCAATAAGATCACAACTGATTTTTCCTCTGTCTTTAATTCTGCTGTCCTTTGTGCCCCTAAGCCTTTGTTGCCATTTCACAGTATTATGGATTGGTATCCTGAAACAGATTGACTAGAAACCACTGCTTTTATTATGTATTATCTCTTTTATATTGTTATGATAAAAACTTGAGTAAAGCTTGTGGAAACATAGTTGTACTTGAAAAAGTGTCCTGTAACAAATCAACACCAGTAAATTGATATAGAAATTGGGCAGGTCTGGCAGCATTTATGGAGCTAAGTTTCAAGTCTGGAAACATTAACTTTGTTTTCTTTCCACAGTTTCAGATTTCCAGCCTCTACAGTTTTTTTTTTTGGTTAGTAAACTTTTAGATTGGCTCTCTCATTTAGTAAGTGACTTATTAAAATTAAAATTAAAATGACCCCAAAACTTTATACTGGTATCAAATTCTCTTTTTCAAAAGGCCACACTATCTTCAGATTGTAATTTTTCATCAATACGGAGTAATCTGTATTCCTGTATGTTTACCCAACCTGTGTCATTGCTAAACTCGATCCTCTGAGATACCCATGAACTTGGAGCCTCCCTGTCTAACAGGCATCTGCGTTTTCTTCACTTTATTTCTGAGTTTCTTTGTATTTATGGCGAGAGCTTTGAGAGCTGCACTTCCCACTTTTATTTAAATCAATATTTTCCCATTTCATTGCATGCTTAGAATCTATACACCTTCCAGTGATTTTAAAGTCTGTATCTCCAACTGCTAAAGGTCACTTCTTGCTCTTTATCAATAACATGCAGTTTACCTTCACTTTTACCCTCATTCTGAAGCTGCTAACTGCCATTGCATTGTGCTTTATTAAGTTAAATCTTCCTTTTGTAACTGAATTACCCTCTGTGCAAAAACAAATCGTACTAGTTCAGTTGGGTCTTTGCTCCGCAAAGTTTTGGCTTATCCAGTACATTTCCAAATGGGAAATTAAACTCTTCACTTCTGCATCATCATTTCTAACTACATGCTGAAAGGTATAATATTCCTCTCTCTCATATATTTTAATTCTATCCAATGGTCCGTTTAAAGTCAAAAGTAGAATAAAAAACTTACATCCAATCATTATAGCAGCAAATGCTATTTGAAAAACACTGTAGATCAGTGGAAACGTGAACATGAGCACAAGCTGTTCAGGTGAAAAGGAAAGCTGGACAATGGTTGTGCAGAGTTGAGTATTCTGTGCACCAGTCTCTACAGCTACAGTACGACATCTGTAACATAAAGTTGCATTGGTGAGTTAAAGATGCTGGTCAACTGAGCCTTTGCAATACCTAGCATTGTTCTGAATTCATAAATCAACGAAATCTGCAAAGAACTTTGCCACCTTAAATTGTGGTCATGATGTGGAGGAGCCGGTGTTGGACTGGAACGGACAAAGTTAAAAATCTCCAAAAGCTCAGCTTTTGGAGTGCTGCCTAATGAAGGAGGAGCGCTCCAAAAGCTAATACTGTACTTCCAAATAACCTGGTGTTGTGTGATTTTTAAATTGTGATGGATGATTAGGTTAGATTGTTAGATTCCTTTGGAAAATCTTTCATTTCAACTACGTGTAAATTTGTTTAATGTCAATTCATTTTGTGAAATGTAAATTGAAGTCATGAGGCCATAAGATATAGGAGTAGAAGGAGGCCATTCAGTCTATTGCAAGTGTTCTGCCTTCACTGAGATCATGGCGGATCAGTTACCTCATCTCCACTTTCCTGCCTTTTCCCCTTAACCTTGGTTCCCTTACTGGTTAAAAATCTGTGTATCTTAGCCTTGAATATTCTTAACGACACAGCCTGTATAGCCCACAGTGGCAAAGAATTCTACAAATACACTAACCCCTGAGAAAAGAAATTCCTCCTCATCTCTGTCTTAAATGTCTGATCCCATATCCTGAGACTATGACCTCTGCCACAAAGGGAAATAATCTGTGAAGTTAAAGATTACAGAGGAGGAAGTGCTGGATGTCTTGAAGTGGATAAAGGTGGATAAATCCCCAGGACCTGATCAAGTGTACCCGAGAACTCTGTGGGAAGCTAGAAAAGTGATTGCTGGGCCTCTTGCTGAGATATTTGTATCATCGATAGTCACAGGTGAGGTGCCGGAAGACTGGAGGTTGGCAAACGTGGTGCCACTGTTTAAGAAGGGGGGTAAAGACAAGCCAGGGAAATATAGACCAATGAGCCTGACCTCAGTGGTGTGCAAGTTGTTGGAGGGAATCCTGAGGGACAGGACATACATGTATTTGGAAAGGCAAGGACTGAATAGGGATAGTCAACATGGCTTTGTGCATGGGAAATCATGTCTCACAAACTTGCTTGAGTTTTTTGAAGAAGTAACAAAGAGGATTGATAAGGACAGAGCAGTAGATATGATCTATATGGACTTCAGTAAGGCCTTTGACAAGGTTCCCCATGGGAGACTGATTAGCAAGGTTAGGTCTCATGGAATACAGGGGGAACTAGCCATTTGAATACAGAACTGGCTCAAAGGTAGAAGACAGAGGGTGGTGGTGTAGGGTTGTTTTTCAGACTTGAGGCTTGTGACCAGTGGAGTGCCACAAGGATTGGTGCAGGGTCCTCTACTTTTTTTCATTTACATAAATAATTTGGATGCGAGCATAAGAGGTACAGTTAGTAAGTTTACAGATGACACCAAAATTGGAGGTGTAGTGGACAGCAAAGAGGGTTACCTCAGATTACAACAGGATCTTGACCAGATGGGCCAATGGGCTGAGAAGTGGCAGATGGAGTTTAATTCAGATAAATGCAAGGTGCTGCATTTTGGGAAACCAAATCTTAGCAGGTCTTATACATTTAATGGGAAGGTCCGAGGGAGTGTTGCTGAACAAAGAGACCTTGGAGTGCAGATTCATAGCTCCTTGAAAGTGGAGTTGCAGGTAGATAGGATAGTGAAAAAGGCGTTTGGTATGCTTTCCTTTATTGGTCAGAGTATTGAGTACAGGAGTTGGGAGGTCATGTTGCGGCTGTACAGGGCATTGGTTACATCATTGTTGGAATATTGCGTGCAATTCTGGTCTCCTACATTTTGGGAAGATGTTGTGAAACTTGAAAGGGTTCAGAAAAGATTTACAAGGATGTTGCCAGGGTTGGAGGATCTGCGCTACAGGGAGAGGCTGAACAGGCTGGGGCTGTTTTCCCTGGAGCGTCGGAGGCTGAGAGGTGACCTTACAGAGGTTTACAAAATTATGAGGGGCATGGATAGGATAAATCGGCAAAGTCTTTTCCCTGAGATTGGGGAGTCCAGAACTAGAGGGCATAGGTTTAGGGTGAGAGGGGAAAGATACAAAAGAAACCTAAGGGGCAACTTTTTCATGCAGAGGGACGTGTATGGATTGAGCTGCCAGAGAAAGTAGTGGAGGTTGGGTACAGTTGCAACATTTAAGAGGCATTTGTATGGGTATATGAATAGGAAGGGTTTGGAGGGATATGGGCCGGGTGCTGGCAGGTGGGACTAAATTGGGTTGGGATATCTGGTCAGCATGGACGGGTGGGACCGAAGGGTCTGTTTCCATGCTGTACATCTCTATGACTCTAAGAGTTTTATTTTAATTCATTCGTGGGGTGTGAATGTCACTTGCTGATCCAGCATTTATTGCGTTTCCCATATTGCTCAGAGGGCAATGTAGAGTCAGGCACGTTGCTGCTCTCTCATTAGAAACTGGGACTAGTTTAACCTGAGGGTCACCATGCCTAGGAGAAGACAGACGTTGAGGAGAGTCCTTCATGGTACCCTCAGCCAGTATGGGATTGACCCAAGTGGTGAGCATCACTCTGCATTGCAAACCAATCATCTAGCCAACTTACATTCAGCAAAGTTGACTGAAGACTTTATTAGAGGGATGTAACTTAAGATGTTTTAAAAATTGGAATATGTTTTACTCCATGGTGTTTATTGGTAATTGTGTCTTATTACTAACCTGCCTCTGAAAATAATTGACACATACTAATAAAATGCAAAATCTGCAATAAGTGAAGTATTTGAGATCTCATCCAAGCACTGACCGGTCGAATGCAACTCCCAACAAAATTTGAGATAGCTATCCAAGAGAGTGTCTTTAGCACTTCATCTTTAACATTACCTCCCTCCACAACTTGTAACAGTGTATATCATCTACAAGTTGCATTGCAACAATTCATCAAAGTTCCTTAGCACCTTCTAAACATGTAACCTCTACCATCTAGAAGGGCAAGGACAGTAGGTACGTGGGAACATCAGCCCCTGCAAGCTCTCCCCCAAACCACATGCCATCTGAACTATATTACTGTTCCTTTATTGATGCTGGGTCAAGATCCTGTATTTCCGTCCGAGCAGTATTGTAGGTGTACCTACATGACAGGTGTTGCAGTGTTGAAGACAGCTGACCGTTACCTTCAAGGGTAATTTGAGATTGGCAATAAATGATGGCTGAGCCAATGATGACTACATCCTGTCACCCAGGAAATAAAACTAGTGAAACTGGTGAATGAAACATACTGGTTCGACTAGCCTTGAGTATTTCAAAATGGAGATCCAGTGCAACCAGCATATTCATTTCCAAAAATTACCTTTTTTTAAATAGTTTTTCTTCCTTGTGGGAATGAATTTTAAGAATGCACCTATGGAGAAAGTTATAAATTTTTTCTTGACTTGTAACTTCGCAAAACAAGTAACAAGACCAACTTATATAAATATATTAAAGGGAAGAGGTTAACCAGGGAATGAGTAAGGCCCGTTAGGGACCAAGGAGGAAATGTGGCAGGATATTGGAAGGGTATTGAATGAAAACCTCTCTTCAGTCTTCCCCCTAGGAAAGGAGAACATAGATATGGAGTTCAGGAAAAGGGACTGTGAGGAACTTGTGCAGTTTGACATAGGAAATGGGGAGATATTGGAGGTTCTGTCAAGCTTAAAAACAGACAAATTCCTTGGCTTAGGTGAATTGTATCCCAGACTGCCATGGGATGTGAGGCAGGGAATTGCAGGGGCTCTGACACACATTGTAAATTCCTCTCTAGCCATAGGGAGGTGCCAGAGGACTGGAGAGTGGCTAAGGTGGTTCCACATTTTAAGGGAGATGGTAAAGATGAACCAGGAAATGACAGACAAGTGAGTCTTGTGTCAGTAGTAGGGAAACTATTGGAGAAAATTCTGAAGGACTGAATTGATACCCACTTGGAGAGGCATGGGTTAATTAGGGATAGCATGACTTTGTGAAAGGGAGGTCTGTCTAAGAAATCGGGTACAATTTTTAAAAAATGTGCTCAAGTTTGTGGAGAAGGCAGTTCAGTTGATGTAGTTTATGGATTTTAGCAAAACTTTTGACAAAGTTCCACATGGGAGATTGAGAAGGTTAAAGCACATGGAAATGAGGGAAACTTAGCGAGATGGATCAGAAACTGGCTTAGTAATAGGAAACAAAGAGTTGTGGTAGAAGGCTGTTTGAGTGAGTGGAGGCCCTTAGTGTTTGTTTTATACATAAATCGGTGGCAGGGTGGCACAGTGGTTAGCACTGCTGCCTCACAGTGCCAGAGACCCGCCTCAGGCAACTCTCTGTGTGGAGTTTGCACATTCTCCCTGTGTCTGTGTGGGTTTCCTCCGGGTGCTCTGGTTTCCTCCCACAGTCCAAAAATGTGCAGGTTAGGTGAATTGACCATGCTAAATTGCCCCTAGTGTTAGGTGAAGGGGTAAATGTAGGGGTATGGGTCTGGGTGGGTTGCGCTTCGGTGGGTTGTTGTGGATTTGTTGGGCTGAAGGACCTGTTTCCACACTGTAAGTAATCTAATCTAAATGACATTGATGAAAAGGTGGGGGATTGTTAAGCAAATTTGCATGTGATGCCAAGATTGGTAGAGTGAATAATAATGAAGAAGATGGTTGTAGATTGTATGAAAATGTAGATGAATTGCTCAGGTGGGCAGACCAGTGGCAGATGGTATTTAACCTTGGTAAGTGCGAGGTGATGTGCATTGGAAGAAGCACCGAGATGAGGGAGTATTTAATGAATGACAGGATACTGGGTAGCTTAGATGAATAAAAGGGACCTATGAGTAATTATTCAAAGATCGCTAAAGTTGGCAGAGCACTTGGTTGGGAGGGTTAAGAAGATGTATGGGACACTTGCTATCATCAGTTGTGACATTGGTTATATAGTGCAGGGTCTTTCCTGCTGTTCAGGGACACAACACTAAGGAACTGTGTTAGTGGGCATTTTGAGCAAGGAAGTGAAACCGCTGTCATTAAATCAGTATGCATCCTGTGTGACTTCATTATCTGCCTTTCTGCTTACATCTGGCAGAAGCTGACAGTACATGAGCAATGTACTCAGCAATGTGGCTTCTAGAACAATTCGCTCACGTGAAGGTAAGAGGGCTAAAGATGGCATGTTGGGCATTCAAGGGGCACACACAGTTCCCACCAGACAAGTGCCAACACGTTTCACATCTCACCCACTAATTCTCCAAAGTGCTTATGGTCATTATTTGCCTGAGATAATTGTTACATCATCCAAACACCACTGAAGCTTCAGCAGAAATTTTACTCATTCAAAACTCATTCACTGAGACAGAGTAAAATTGGGTCTGATCTGTGTGGATTCACCTGTTATTTTTTCCTGTTATGGTTCTAACATCTGTTTTTCTCTTAATCTCAAACTGCATTCTTGCATGTTCCTGACCTTCCAGCTGTGTCTGGTTTTGTTTTTCCTTTCTGATAAAGTATAATTTACAGCAGTGCATCATGTGACTTCATTTCATTTCATTCATGACTTCACAAAAAGTTTTACCTGAACCAAGGCTGGCCAGCAATACGTGCCAAAATAAATCCGAGTGCATATCCAATAGCTGGATAGATTGTCCCAATGATCCACAGGTAAGGTGATGTAGCCCAGGAACCTTTGTACAGCAGAGCTCCAGTTACAGCTGTAGCAACTATAAGGAACGCTCCAGTGATAGATCCAATCTAGGTGAAAGGGTTATATTAAAATGACAGAGTCAGATTCACCAAAGCACATAAGGAGGCCTTTCAGCCCATCAAATCCATGCACAGTCTCAATAGACCGACTTGTCCCGTTCCACTCAACCTCCACCCTCTTAGCTCTGAAAATGTATTTCCATCAAGTACCCACAAAATCTCCATCCACTATAAAGCAATAAAAAATACAAGTTTTTAAGAATGAAGAATTGTTTCTGAATATTGTATCACATTGAGAACAAGTCTGAGTTGGTGCTGTGAGGCAGCAGTGCTAACCACTGAGCCACCGTGATTCAATTAATGATGTGAGCATATAAACAGGTTACTTCAGTAAATGAAATTCTCATCTTCTAGTATAGAGAGTTCGTTGTAATATTTAAGGACACTTTTAGTAAAACACTAAAATAAAATTCAGTGAAATATTGAAGAAAATGAAATTATAATATGGCACCTAAAAGGATGAGCCTGAGATTAATGATCTACAAACGGAATTACATTGAGACTTCCTGCACAGAGCTTTAACACAACAAAACTAGTTTAAGGGGGCTCCACTCAAAATCTCATTCAGTTAGGGATGCCCATTACAGATTGGGAACAGGGATGACTTGTTGCCGGTATGTTGTGTTTTCCTATGTGCCACATTGAAATGGATGCCAGTCCAAATTTCTGCCAGTAATCAGAAAAGCATTAGAAAGAGAGTTAAGCAAGCTCAAAGAATCACCACGATGCCCATCAAATCCCCACCAACCTGCTGAAGGGCATCCCACCCAGGCAACCCTGCATTTACTGTGGCTAATCCATCCAGCCTGCACATTATGGACAGTTTAACATAGTCAACTCATTTAGTCCACACATGTTTGGACTGTGGGAGGGAACTGGAGCACCCAGAGGAAACCCATACAGACACAGGAAGAATGGGAAAACTCCACATAGACGAGCACCCAAGTATGGAATTGAATCTGGGCCCCTGGTACTATGAGATAGTGGTGCTAACTGCTGAGCCACTGTGCTGCTCAAACAGCTATAACGTAGGACAAGTTCACCAGAGTAACTGTACCTACCACCTTTCTGCTCGATGGCAGGAGTGAGTGTCATTCGATTGGGCATTCTCATTGTGTAGCTGGAATTATGACATCAGGGTGCTCAGATAGTATTAAAGAACTTTAATGACACACATACACACGACACAAAGAACACTGAGATCAAATAACTTTTACATATTTTATATTAAACAATGACACAGATTCATGTGGTGAATATAGAGGTAATCTATTCTGAAATAAAACTTAACTTTTCTAAAGAAAAACCCAAACATTTCACATATATAAAACGATTTGGAGGTGCCAGTGTTGAACTGGGGTGTACAAAGTTAAAAATCACACAACACCAGGTTATAATCCAACAGATTTATTTGGAAGCACTAGTTTTCGGAACGACGCTCCTTCATCAGGTGGTTGTGGAGTATAAGATTGTAAGGCACAGAATTTACAGCAAAAGTTTACAGTTGCATCACACTGACAACATTCACACCAGTTCACCTGGTGTTCTTCTAAAACTTTGGCAAATCATTCAAAGAAGAGCCAGAGGAATTGTAGGCTCCACAAAATGTTCTTGTTTCACAATTGTTGGAAGTCACTTACCTTCAATATGAGCTTGGCCTTTTGTGGCCATTTGTAGTTCGTATAAACCCCAACTGCAACAGGAATTAGAAGGCTTGCCAAGGTAATACCTAGGATATGGAAATTTCAGCTTTATTCAATTCCTATAAGCGAACATGTTAAAACAAAGTCTGACCATTCTTATGAAATTTGGTGTTCACAAATTACCTATGCTGTCATAGGGAATCTGGACGAAATCTGTGTCCACCCAGGTTTTAGTGTAGATGAAAAGGCAAAGAGGCATCATTCCCATCCCCAGCACTGTCGAGCATGTCGTCATACTTATGCTGAAAGCAAAAATATTTTAAAATAACGATGGAATATAAAACTGAATTGTAAAATAGGTTCTTGGTCCTTAAAGTTATATTGTTAGTATATTAGCAGAGAAGCACTTAAATCTGTTGCATTGATCAAGCGCTGTTTTCGGTGTTTGAATTTGCTAATTAAATGAAGATTAAACCAGTCAAAGCTCCAATCGAAAGATAGTGTTTTGACATTGTAAATAATGGGAAATAATTGAAGGATAAATTAGATAATACTTCACCAAATAATAGCCTTTGGAAAGTCAATTTGCTTGCAATATCAAATTGCAGATTCTTTACATTTCCTGCTCTAAATAATTTGCAGACAGGCTATATTCGATAATAAAGTTAAAGAATACCACAGTTCTATGTATTCCACAGGTCATAGCAGGTAATCATTTATTTAATTTTGTCTGGGTGATGTTTCTAATGCATTGATTAATGTAATTATTAGGATGTAACTATTGATGTTAATTTTAAATAAAAAACAGGAAAATAATAAAGAAATATTAACCAATCTATGGAGAAGCAGTATTTGGTGGTATTTAAATTAATGCGGCATATAAATTTTGCTGAACATGTTAATTGCTATCAATACTTTCCGAACAAAATTGAGACGCCCTCTGAAGTTGAAATTGATAGAACAAACTGGGCGGTAGCAGTTTGGGTGACCTTGTTTTGCACCATATCTGATTTCATTTTAGAACATAGAACGTAGAATATTACAGCGCAGTATAGGCCCTTCGGCCCTCGATGTTGCACCATCCTGTGAAACCAATCTGAAGCCTATCTAACCTACACTATTAGGTTTTTTTCTATTTGTCTATCCATTGACCATTTAAATGTTCTTAAAGCTGGCATAGAAAACAGTTGCTGACATGCTATCACCCATTTTGTGTTATTATCCGAGGTCAATTTCACTCGTTTTAAGACCAAAGGAATTAGGAACAGGAGTAGGCCATTTGGCCCTTCAGGATGGCTCTGCCATTCAATAGGATCATGGCTAATCTGACATTCCTCATGTCCACTCTCCTGCCATTCACCACAGCCCCTGAGTCCCCTTCGTTTTATATCCAACTTGTTGAGTCGTCACAGATTTTAAATAGTGATGGTACGTTTGAATATTGATCATGTTAGAAATGTAACTTAGATGTATTGACATGCACCTCAGGAGCTGCAACCTGTGGGACTATTGGCTAAATGCCAAAAAAAGGGGATTAGATCAGCAGCTCGATCTTAGGCTGCCTTCGACATTCAGTCATAGAGATGTACAGCACGGAAACAGACCCTTCGATCCAACCCGTCCATACCGACCAGATATCCTAACCTAATCTAGTCCCACCTGCCAGCACCCGGCCCATATCCCTCCAAAACCTTTCTGTTCATATACCCATCCAGATGCCTTTTAAATGTTATAATTGAACCAGCCCCCACCACTTCCTCTGGCAGCTCATTCCACACACACACCACGCTCTGCATGAAAACATTGCCCCTTAGGTCCCTTTTAATTCTTTTCCCCTCTCAGCTTATACCTATGCCCTCTAGTTTTGGATTCCCCCACCCTAGGAAAAAAACTTGGCTATTTACCCTAGCCATACCCCTCACGATTTTATAAACCTCTATAAGGTCACCCCTCAGCCTCCGATGCTCCAGGGAAAATAGCCCTAGCTTATTTAGTCTCTCCCTATAGCTCAAACTCTCCAACCCTGGCAACATCCTTGTAAATCTTTTCTGAATTATTTTTATGTTCCACAAAATCCGTCCTATAGCAGGGAGACCAAGATTGAACTCAGTATTCCAAAAGTGGCCAAACCAATGTCTTGTACAACCACAACATGACCTTCCAACTCCTGTACTCAATGCACTGACCACATGGCTTTATTCTCTGCTTTAAATTTTCTATAATTCCATAGGCCAACTCATCAAATATTTCACCATTGGCTGAAAGCTCTAATGATGTAAAACACTCCAATTATTGCACAAGTTTGACTTACCAAAAAACCTCATTAATAACAGTTTAGACATTTTCATTGTGGTACGTGCCTTTTGTTTTAATGATACACATTTGGGTTAAAATACGGAGAGCAATGGAAACAATTCATGTCTGAAGTTGCGTAGACAGATGGTAATTGAAATTTAATATGAACAAACGCAGGTTGTTCTGCTATAACACGTTTTGTTAAATCAAATTCTCCCCTAACACAATTGATGAATTGGGAACACCGTTTCTAAAGCACAAACTTTTAAAGTGTGTCTTGATTGTAATGTGATTAGGTGGGACTAGTTCAGTTTGGGATTATGTTTGGCATGGACTGGTTGGACCGAAGGGTCTGTTTCCTTGACTCTATGATAAGTCCATCTCCTGGGGAAAGGGATGGCTAGGCCACATATAAGAATAAAATTCATACATAATCATGATTTTAGAATTAGATTTAAAGACACACAGTTGTAGGAAAGCTGGTCAAAATATATCTGTCCATTTCTATTTACTTCAGAAATGACCAATTATATTTGGAGTTGAGAGTGTGGTGCTGGAAAAGCACAGCAGGCCAGGCAGTATCTGAGGAGCAGGAGAATTAACGTTTCAAGCAAGAGCCCTTCATCAGGATGGGTTGCAGGGTTCAGTTCATTAATCCCAGAACTTCCTGATGAAGAGCTTATGCCCGAAATGTTAATTCTCCTGCTCCTTGGATGCTGCTTGACCTGCTGTGCTTTTCCAGCACCACACTCTCGATCCTGATCTCCAGCACCTGCCAGTCCTTACTGTCTTCCAATTATATTTGGATTTAGTTTGCAGCTGTTTGCTGTCATTCAGTGACTCCTGCTAGAAAAAATTGATAATGTGGATGGCGTAAAATACAGAATAGCTCTTCACTGGGAATCTTGTTAACACTGTGAAGGTATAGATATGAAGAGTGTGGAGCACCATTGGGTGGCAGAGTTTGAGGGCAGAGAAAGGACAGAAAGCTGCTTCTGAAATGGCACATAGTTCAGGCAGACAGCTAACAGTGAAATTCTGATAGTTTAACTTTTACTTTTACAGCACATTGCTACAAAATACATCTTACTGCTGAGTATAATTAACCAGTTAAAAGGGTGGCAGAGTGGTTAACACTGCCACCTCATAGTACCAGGAATCTGGGTTCAACCCCAGTCTTGGGTGACTGTGTGGCATTTCCATGTTCATAGAATCCCTACAGTGTGGAAACAGGCCATTTGACCTAATAAGTCCACACTGGCCCTCTGAGGAGTGACCCATACCCCTACCCTACTACTCTACATTTACCCCTGACTAATGCACCTAACCTACACAATTGCACATTCTGCCTGTGATTGTGTGTTTTTCCTCCCACAATGCATACATGATGAGCTGAATAGTCTCTTTATACCCTAATTTTCCATTAGGAATGATATTGTAAATATTATATGACTATATTGTATGTATATATAATATTATGGGGGTGTCCAGAGCAGGGGGCGTCTGGTTATCAGTGTGTTGACTCAAGACTGGGATACAGACAGACTCTGACCTCACACCTTTAATGTATTGTCTGAGCTGAGATGTCACTTTTCCTTATACAACCTTAAGTTATCTCAAGAATAAGACTGGAAGTAAGTTCTAGGTTTTACATATTAATGAACGGAAACCTGCAGCCTATTCTAAAAGATGAAAGACTTAACAACAATTTAGGTTTGTTCAATACATCATTTTAATTGCATGACACTAAGATCTTTTGTATAAATTCTGTGTCCTATGATCCTGCTCCACAGCTACCTGATGAAGGAGCAGTGCTTTGAAAGCTAGTGTTTCCAAATAAACCTGTTGGACTATAACCTGGTGGTGTGTGATTTTTAACACTGATGAAGTATGTATAACTCCTACATGTGGAAGTATATAAACTATACCTGATACATGTGGCATTGCTGATTGAGGTGTCCTACAGTTACCAGTTAGTGACTCTCAGCCGTTTGCAATGACTGAGGGGGAGGTCACAGGCTGGCTGACACAGAGGTAGGTAGCACTGCTTGACGAATGAGCTATGGGTTCCCTTGGGCCAAAAACACTTTGTGATCTATATTGTTAACAATTTTCACCATTTCAAATATCATCAATGTGTGACCAGGACAATAGAGAAGCTACCCAATGAATCAATTTATATTTTATAGCAGTTTTCTTGTTAATAACAATTTCTATTATTGTCGAAATCGTCCAGACGCAACAAGCTTATGTTAGATGGCAATAACATACGAGAAACAGAAACACTGCACGTAATATTTTGCAGGAATATCGAGTTACGAATTAGATTCCCTACAGTGTGGAAACAGGCCCTCCAGCCCAACAAGTCCACACCAACCCTCCAAAGAGTAACCCACCCAGACCCATTTCCCCTCTGATTAATACACCTAACACTATGGCCAATTCACCTAACCTGCACATCTTTGGACTGTGAGAGGAAACCCATACAGACATAGGGAGAATGTGCAAACTCCACACAGACAGTCACCCGAGGCTGGAATTGAACTTGGGACCCTGGTGCTGTGAGGCAGCAGTGCTAACCACTGAGCCACCGTGCCACCTTAATGTTATGGCAAACAATCTGAGATAATATTAGAGAGAAATTATCAACTTACCTAAGATCCATGTCTCCATCCAACCAGTAAGTCATAATGTTGGAGCCCGTTCCACCTGGACAACATCCCATTATTAATACGGCCACCGCTTGGACAGGGTGTATTTGAAAGGCCGTTGACAACAGAAAGGCAATCAGGGGCATAATGCCGAACTGACAAAGAAAGCCCACGCATATTCCCCACGGCCTCTTAATATGGCCCCAGAGCTTTTTGGCTTCAACATTACAACCCATGGAAAACATCACCAACGCCAACAGGATTGTCAGCACAGTACTTAAAATAAGGCTCATCGACTGGTTAAAATCATCAATAGGCAACAGACAGGACGTGTCATTGCAATTGGTGGCATGTTCAGGACAGAACGAATAAATCATTGAAAGGCTTTTCACGGTTTTCAAAGTCATAGTTTCTCCCATCCTCTCAGGTTCACAACCCTTTCAACAGTCGTTCTTGCCAAAAACAAAAAGATGTAAGGAACTCGGAAATGATCTGCTTAGTAGCTTGAGTGTAAAGAGAAGGAACTGAATGTGAATTTGCCTTTAATATAGCTGGAGAGCAATAAAAATGTTATAAACACTTACTCATATTTTATAGGTTTGGCCATTGGAAATATGCAGAAATGATCGTCAGCATTATATGAGTGAAATTATATTGCTAACCCTCTTGGTGACTGGATTTAGCTTTCAAGGTGCTGTACGAGCTGCAAAAGTATTTGATCATAAATATAAAGCATGTGAATTACTAATTAAGGATAGAACATATGCAACATTTAAGAACATCTTTACTCAGCGAGTCGTGAGTTCATGGAATGCCCTGCCAGTAGCAGTGGTGGACTCTCCCTCATTATGGGCATTTAAGCGGGCATTGGATAGGCATATGGAGGATAGTGGGCTAGTGTAGGTTAGGTGGGCTTGGATCGGCGCAACATTGAGGGCGAAGGGCCTGTACTGCGCTGTATTCTTCTATGTTCTATGTTCTATGTTAACATGTTTTAATTTACTGGATTACATATTTCCTCAACTAAATCTCCCAACTACCTTTTATTCCCTTCTTTCTCCCTTGTCTGGTTTTTCCTTAAATTATTTTAAATGATTCACTTCTAATACTCCCTGTGGTCATGAATTCCACAATCTCACCATTGCTGAGATTTAAAAGATCATTAGGGTTTCTGCTTCTTTGAAATTAAGCCTGTCGTCTTATAAATCAAATCCAACTTTATGCATGCAATCTATTTAAGCATAGCTCAAGGATGGCTGCAAAATCAGAGAGATTGTGCAATTTCCCTGCAATCTAGTGATCTCTTCCGTAATTGAAAAAATACCATGGAGGCTAAATTTGATCACTGACAAAAACTGACATGGGACTCATGATGAAGCATTAACTTGCACTTTTCCCTTTACACGTAGACAGCATCGAAATATCATACTCTCTGCTCATTTACACAATAGTTAGAGACACCAACACAGCTCCAAATGTGCTGTTAAATGGTTGAATGGCTCAGCCCAAGTTTATTCAAGAGCAACATATCAGTCCAGTCTGCACCTTTCCAGAGGTGGATGTGTTGTGGTGCAGTAGCTGGTGAAAGTCTATCTGGAGAAGGCTAGAAAGGTGTTTCATATCTTCAAGAACAGTTTATATTCTGTCACAGGGCAGAGTACACCTTCTAATTCTCTGACACAGCTATGGAGTCCTTGATGAATAAAGTTGGATTGGAGGAGAGACACCTCTCTAATACAGAGAGGTCTTCAAGCAATCCAGCCAAAGGTAATAGAAACAGATCGCCAACATTGTCCATGCTGTTGTGTATCATCAAAGGATATGGATATATTGGAGGACGAGGTTTACTGGCCTCACAAGAGTGGTCAAGGTCAACAAATTAATCGACAAATGCCATCCGGTTACTATAGAACCACTAGCCTTACACAGTGTTCAGTTCACCACATCCATATCACTCACACGTTAACCACATCCTTCATAAATGACTCATGCCTTGCTACTGCAAGTCCCACACAACTCAAGGCTTGCAGATTCTGCCAGCATGTCAGACATGTCCAAGACTGATTGACAGATCTTCCTGTCTATCTTACAGGACAAGGTGACACACAAGTGCAGGTAGCAGGGGGGCAGGCAGAGATGCATTTTTGCCATAACCACATCTGAGATGCTTTGTTGTGGCTGAAATGATTGGTGGGTGGCACGGTGGCACAGTGGTTAACACTGCTGCCTCACAGTGCAAGAGACCTGGGTTCAATTCCTGCCTCAGGTGAAGTTTGCACATTCTCCCCTTGTCTGTGTGGGTTTGCTCTGGTTTCCTCCCCAGTCCAAAATTATGCAAGTTAGGTGAATTGGCCATGCTAAGTTGCCCATAGGGGAATGGGTCTGGGTGGGTTGCGGGTCGATGTGGACTTGTTGGGCTGAAGGGCCTGTTTCCACACTGTAAGAAATCTTGTCTAATTATGGAAGTTTATAAAATAACAAGAGGTGTAGATAGAGTTAAAAGTAGTTGTGTTTTCCCTAGGGGGCACATTTTTAAGGTGAGAGGAGAGAGATTTTAAAAGACATAAGAGGCAAATTTATTTACACAGAGGGTGGTTTGCATGTGAAATGAACTTCCTGAGGAAGTGGTGGATGGGGGTACAAATATAATGTTTAAAAGACACTTGGATAAGCACATGATTAGGAAAGATTTGGAGGAATATGGGCCAGGAGCAGGCAGGTGGGATTACTTCAGTTTGGGATTATGTTTGGCATGGGCTGGTTGGACCGAAGGATATGTTTCCGTGCTGTATGACTCCTTGACTTCATGATGATGTGTTCATCCCTTTTGCTTTTTCTCACTTCTCTCTCATCCTAAAATCTTTGATTTATAAGCTATGAATGGTCACAGTATAAACTGCTTGTCTTATCCTTAGCACGTAACTACTGTTGTACCTGCTCTTTCAGATCTCCAAAAACTACACCTGACCAGGCAATGGCACAGGAACAGGGTCCGGTGGAAGAAAAAAGCGATTAATGATGAAGAAATGCAGCCACTCACTCTGACACTCGCAAACTGGGACTGAAGTATTGTGGAGGATAGCAAGTGAATCATCAGACATGAGAATCCTGCAGCCAAGACAGACAGTCGCACCAGGCTCCTGCTGCAGAGGGCTCACAGCAGGGGTTCATCGGGACAGCCTCTAATAAAACATTAGCGAGAGTGTGGTGCTGGAACAGCACAGCAGGCCAGGCAGCATCCGAGGAGCAGGAAAATCGACGTTTTGGCCCGGAGCCCTTCACCAGGAATGACGATGAAGGGGAAAATCATTGCCAGGAATTTGCAACATTATGATCCCCATTTGACTCCAATCTCAAACTGTTGTGCCAATTCCTGCACATGCGGCTTCTGCCAAAATGCCTTTTGGGCTTTTAATGTGGGAGTATTGAGTGATGAAGGGCTGATGAGAGGCTCCTGCCCGAAACATCGATTCTCCGGCTCCTCAGATGTTGCCTGACCTGCTGTGCTTTCCCAGCAACCACACTCTCGACTCTGATCTCCAGCATCTGCAGAACTCACTTTCTTCTAATAAAACGTTGACAAGTGTGTGCATAGAAATGCCCGGTGTATTAACGAGGCAGCCTGGAAGCTGACTGTCATTGTTGGGGAGCGTGGAGGTACCATCAACTTGACAGGGAGCTTTGGGCAGAACTCCATACTGGCACTTTTCAACCAAATCCATCAGAATACAGGCTGACCCAACCATGACAGTCAATATCTCAGCTTCTACTCCAGCTCAGGTCTAACCTTGTGTTACTCTTCTGATTGAGCAGGTATCAGGGATAGCAGCTGCTCCAGAACGCTTACAGTCATTGACATTTGCCTGACAGGAGCTACAAGCTAATCTTGCAATGTTTAGTCAAAACAAAATGTTAGTTATATATTGGGAATGAGATAACAAAAGTACTACTAGCCTGCTCACATATATGCACATAAAATGGAACAGCCTCAATACTCCCACAATAAAAAACCAAAAGGCATTTTGGCAGAAGCTGCATGTGCAGGAATTGGCACAACAGTTTGAGATTGGAGTCAAATGGGGATTATAATGTTGCAAATTCTTCAATGATTTTCCCCAAATAAACTAATTAGTTTCCAGAGGACAGGTTGGCCCAGAGGGGACAATATTGAGCCCCACTGTTACATTTCAATATACTCTTCAGGTCAACTTAAATGAAAAGACAATCAAAATGTTATCAACTTCAAAAGCCTGGCTCCATATCAGTGGAGATAAAAAGAAGAACATATTAGCATTTGATTTTGCACATGTCTGTTCCAGAGTTGCTTACTAATTTAACAAACGCCCCAAAATAATTTAAAGGATTAACAGATCTGTTTGGGTACAGGAACTTTATACAAATACAATAGGATGATTTATATGAAGATCAGCGTGACATTTTCCAGAGATTTCATTTAGTAAAACACAGCAATAAAATAACAGTTTTTAAAAACAATGGTGTTAAAATATTATTCCACTCTTTAAAGGGTTACATCTGATTGCCATTGCATTTTCAGTTTTATAGCTTGATTTATCTGGAGATATCACCTGAGTTAAATTACCAAATGATATAGCTGATGGGATAGTAAAGTGATAATGGCACAATGTACTAATGTTTTCACTCATTTTTCATCAAGGGTAATAGCGATAATCCTGGTCAATATATTCACATCAACGTTAGAGCAGGGTGCCCGGTGATGCAAGCTCACTGTTTGCTCCAAAAGTCGCTTGTGTTGGCATCACCATCCCCTGTTTATAACCTGCACAGTGCAACATCACCATCCCCTGTTTATAACCTGCACACTGCACCATCACCATCCCCTGTTCATAACCTGCACACTGCACCATCACCATCTCCTGTTCATAACCTGCTCACTGAACCATCCCCATCCCCTGTTTATAACCTGCATACTGCACCATCACCATCCCCTGTTTATAACCTGCACACAGCACCATCATCATCCCCTGTTTATAACCTGCACACTGCACCATCACCATCCCCTGTTTATAACCTGCACAGTGCACCATCCCCATCTCCTGTTCATAACCTGCACACTGCACCATCACCATCCGCTGTTTATAACCTGCACAGTGCACCATCACCATTCCCTGTTCATAACCTGCACACTGCACCATCACCAGCCCGTCTATAACCTGCACACAGCACCATCCCCATCTCCTGTTCATAACCTGCACACTGCACCATCATCATCCCCTGTTTATAACCTGCACACTGCACCATCACCATTCCCTGTTTATAACCTGCACAGTGCACCATCATCATCCCCTGTTTATAACCTGCATACTGCACCATCACCATCCCCTGTTTATAACCTGCACAGTGCACCATCACCATCCCCTGTTTATAACCTGCACACTGCACCATCACCATCCCCTGTTTATAACCTGCACACTGCACCATCACCATCTCCTGTTCATAACGTGCATAGTGCACCATCACCATCCCCTGTTTATAACCTGCACACTGCACCATCACCATCTCCTGTTCATAACGTGCATAGTGCACCATCACCATCCCCTGTTTATAACCTGCACACTGCACCATCACCATCTCCTGTTTATAACCTGCACACTGCACCATCACCATCCCCTGTTATAACCTGCACGTCACCAGGTTTAGCCCAGTTGTAGATTTTACATGGTGGCATTGATGATTCTCCAATCTCCTTCACTCTTCCTACTGCTAAATGCTCAGGCTACATTGGTCAGGCTGCATTGCTGATACCCAGTGGTGCGTGAACAGAATTTTCTATAAAGGTAGAAGTCATTGGTTTTAGTCTGTTCAATAAACTCTGATCTCTATCTATCACTTGTATCTTTCCCCTTGTTAACAGTTTGACACAAAACCATTCTGCTTGTAACATTGATATCATGTTTGATATTAAGCTGAGCTTCCCATCACAATTTGTAATTTTGCTAAAACGGCTTTTTTCCATTCTGTATCATCTTCTGACTCTGCTCTTGGCCCATTTGCTGCTGAAACCCTTAACCATGCTTTTGGTGCATCTACACTTGACAATTCCAAGACAGTCCTGAGTGGTCTCAGATATTCTACCATTTGTAATTTTCAGATTATTCAAAACTCGCAGCCATGATGTGGAGGAGCTGATGTTGCACTGTTGGGCAAAGTTAAAAGTCAGGTCAGGTAGGACAATCAGGAATTCCTGATGAAGGGGTTTTGCCTGAAACATCGATTCTCCTGCTCCTCGGATGCTGCCTGACCTGCTGTGCTTTTCCAGCACCACACACTCAATTCTAATCGCCAGCATCTGCAGTCCTCACTTTCACAAAGTTAAAAATCACACAACACCAGGTTATAGTCCAACAGGCACCATCTGATGCAGGAGCAGCACTTTGAAAGCTAGTGCTTCCAAATAAACCTGTTGGACTATAATCTGATGTTGTGTGATTTTTAAACTTTACTCACAGCAAGTATCATTCCTCTGTCACAATTGGACTCACTGATCAACATAAGCAACATCTTCATTTCAACATTCTCATTCTGGTTTTCAAATCTCTGTGTAGACTTTCCTCTTCCCTGCCTCTTTGGTTTATTTCAGTTCCATAACCCTTTGGAATATTGTATTTGTCTCATTCTGGTCTGTTGCTCATTCCTGGACGCACTATTAATGGCCGGGCCTTCAGTTGTGTTGCTCCCAAGATCTGGAATTTCCTCCCTTCAATTCTCTGGCTTTGTCCTTTGAGACATCGCTTAAAACCTTTCTCTTTGATCAAACTTACGGTCATTGGATGTAATGTCTCATTGTAGTTTGGTGCTATAATTCATCCTGTATTGGTTTTGTGATATACCTTGGGATAGTTTAATCTAATAAAGATGTGATATAAATATAAGTTGGTGTTTGATTTATTTTCAGTAAAATTAGAGCTGGGATTTGTGTGCAGTTTTGGGCTTGCCTCAATATTTGTCAGTTGGAATTTGAAGCAATTAAGGGTGTAATATAAATTCACTAACTCTGATGAAAGGTTGTTGACCTGAAACATTCTCTCTCTCTCTTTCTCCCAGTCTCTCTCTCTCTCTCTGTCTCTCTCCACAGATGTTGCCTCATGGGTCTGAGTGATTCCAGTGTTTGCTGTTTCTAGTTCACCAAGATACTGCCTGAAAGGAGGACACACAAAATGCACAGAATGATTTGAGATTGTTGCTGTCAGAACAGCTGAGATTATGGAGTCAATGGATAGAGCTATCTAACATAAAGGAGAAATATGACAAAGTGAAAATAAACCCATTGATTGAAGGGTCTAGGATGAGAGGCTCTAGGACACAGAACCGAAGAGGCCTTGTGACAGTGACATGTATTACCAGCGTTAGTGACTGAAGCAATACCCATGGGATATTAGTAGGTTAAACATGAGATGACAGAAATAAAGGGGTACATATGGACACAGAACATGTACATATGGGAACAAGGGACACAGAAAATTAAGATTTTAATCATGTGGAAGTCAAGCACCAACGTACACTGGTTGGGCCTGTCGCCATGTTGCAATTTCCTTTTGAGTCCTTGCATTCTATTGAGGCTTCGGGGAAAATTGAATGACCGTTTATAACAGGAAAAAGAAAATTCACTCTCTGACATTTAATACCATCATCATTGCTGAGTCATCCACTGCTAAGATCTCCAAAGGCCTTGACAGGAAATGTATTGAGTCAGCCATAACAAAAACTGTGGTCACAAGAGTCAATTTGCACACAGTAAATTCCCACAACAGCAATCAGGAAAATGACCAGTTAAACTGTTTAAATTATGCCAGTTCATGGTTAAATGTTAAATCCCTTGCCTTTCTTCAAATTATGACCTATGGCCTGTAAAACCAACTTGGAGGAACAAGCAGGGACTCCTGCACCAAGAGGCTGTTCAGTGCTAATAATGAACACATCCCAAGGTGTAGTGTTGCAGGAGTCTAGAAAACCACAGCCATCAGAGACAGAGGGGGACATTTCAGATGATTTTGTAGTCTTTAGCAGAGATTGGAAAGAACATAGTATAGGCAGCTTCACTCCGGGGAGAGGCCATTCACTTGCTCCTTGTGTGGAAAGGAATTCAGTCTGTCATCCAAACTGTTAACACACCAGCAAGTTCATGCTGGATAGACACTGTTCATCTGCTCCATCTGTGGAGAGGGCTTTGCTGTTTGCAAAAACATCAGCAAATTCACAAAGAACCACAATGCTCTGACTCACACCAAGATTAGATTTCTTACAGTGTGGAAACAGGCCCTTCGGCCCAACAAGTCCGCACCGCCCCTCCGAAGCGCAACCCACCCATACCCCTACATGTACCCCTTACCTAACACTAGGAGTAATTTAGCATGGCCAATTCACCTGACCTGCACATCTTTGGACTGTGGGAGGAAACCGGAGTACCCGGAGGAAACCCACGCAGACACGGGGAGAACGTGCAAACTCCACACAGTCAGTCGCCTGAGGCGGGAATTGAACCCAGGTCTCTGGCGCTGTGAGGCAGCAGTGCTAACCACTGTGCTACCGTGCTGCCCACCAAGGAGTGAATCATGGTCTTTGGGCCATTTGTACTGATGTTATTAATCTTTGCTCAATTAAAGGTGCTGATATTGTAGATAAAATATTCATACAATTGTGTGCATGTTTATACTTCACCAGGATACTGCCTGAAAGGAGGATACACAAAATGCACAGAAAGATTTGAGATTGTTGCTGTTAGAACAACTGAGACCATGGATTGAATGGATAGAGCTGTCTAACATATGACAAAGTGAATATAAACCCATTGATTGAAGGGTCTAGGATGAGGGGACTTGAGGCAGTGACATGTATTACCGGAGTTAGTGATTGATGATATAATGTAAACCCTCCACAAAATTCCAAAAATACTAATTAACCCTCACCACCAACACCCCACCCCCAAACATGGACTCTGCTCCTAGTTTGGTTCAGGTGCAACCTGCCCACAGACTAGTCCTTGCCCCTGTGTACAGAAACCCAAAGGTGCATTATATTTCCAGCATCCCACACTATCCCTCACTCAGGTGGTGCTTGCTCCAGCCTGCCGTGTGAAGAGTCCTGATTGGCTCATTCTGAGTGACAAAAACACTCCAGGAAGTCATGATATATCAATAGGTTAGATATGAGGTGACTGAAATAAAGGAGGATTTATGGACGTGGGAACAAGGGACTCAGAAAATTAAGATTTTAATCATGTGGAAGTCAAGCACCAATGTCGGCAGGTTTAGGAAATGATCACATCATAGGAGACATCAACACATTCACACTGGGTAGACACTGTCCACCTGCTCAGTGTGGGAAAGGGGATTTTCTGGTACATCAGGGGGGAGTTCTCATTTAACTATAGGAATTGGTTTTCGATGCTATTGTTATCTATATGTTTTCAGGGCTTCTTTCTGATGGTGGTTGTAAACACTGGTTACATGTGATAGAATAATGTAAATCAGCTTTCTGTTACATCTCTGGTACTTAACTCTTCCTGGTATCTCTGGGGCAGGTTGTTCACGAAGGCTCTCCATACCTCCTATGTCCTCCATTCTTCCCTCCAACAGGCACGGGGACTTCCTGGAGTGTTTTTGTCACTCAGAATGAGCCAATCAGGACTCTTCACACCGCAGGCTGGAGCAAGCACCACCTGAGTGAGGGATAGTGTGGGATGCTGGAAATATAATGCACCTTTGGGTTTCTGTACACAGGGGCAAGGACTAGTCTGTGGGCAGGTTGCACCTGAACCAAACTAGGAGCAGAGTCCATGTTTGGGGGTGGGGTGTTGGTGGTGAGGGTTAATTAGTATTTTTGGAATTTTGTGGAGGGTTTACATTAGCTTGGCAGGGAAGTGCAATCCAGACAGAATGTTTAAACCAGTAAGATGAGCAGCCAAAATGAGAAGAACTAACAAGTGAATCAGAAAGATAAAGACTGTACAGGCCAGTTAAGGTACAAGGGAGCTAGCATTTCCAGGCAGTGTAAAAGTAACAGGGTCATGATTAAATGGGATTTCAACTTCTCTAACAGTAACTGTAATTGTTATAGTGTGAAACGTTTAGAGGATTTTTAAAGAAATGCAGCCAAGACAACTTTTGAACATCAGAGAGTGGTGCTGGAAAAGCATAGCCGGTCAGGCAGCATCAGAGGAGCAGGAGAATCAATGTTTTGGGCATAAGCCCGAATTCCTGATGAAGGGCTTATGCCCAAAATGTCGATCCTCCTGCTCCTCGGTTGCTGCCTGACCGACTATGCTTTTCCAGCACCACTTTCTTGACTCTGATCTCCAGTATTTGCAATCCTCACTTTCTCCCACTTTTGAAAATGGTTTGTAGAAGTCTCAATGAGGGAGAGGGAGGTCCTTAATGTAATGTTAGGTAAGGAATCCTGGCAAGTGGTTGAAGTGTCAGTGGGGCAACATTGTGCCTTTACATTCAGGATCAGTTGTTTTATGGGTACATTAAGTATAAAGGGGTGATAAGTGCCTGGAATGTGCTGCCAGATACAATAGCAATAGAAGCAGATTCAATCACAACATTTAGGCTGCAACTCGATAGACACTTGGCTTGGCAGAGAATAGAGAGATAGGGACTGCCAAAGGACCTGTTCCTGTGTTGTATTGTTCTTTCTTTCTTTGTAAGGAGATAATGGAAGAATTGTTCAAATAGTTTTGGCCCATTTTTAGTAATCCTGTATGGGAGTGGGGAGGAAACTTCTGTCTGATACGCCTTTTGGTACATGAGTTAGAGGAGGCTTCAAAGTCAGCAGTAAATTTCAAAAGAAGGACTATTCAGTGGTAAGGAATAAAGTATTTATTAAATGGTAACATTTTATTTGTGGAAGGTAAAATGTCAAAGTCGACAGCACCATGAGCCAGGAATATGACGTTCTTAAACTTAATTCTCATTGTTGCATCCAGCATCCTAAACAAATGAGGAGAATAATTATCAACAAACTATCCAAGAAAATGCAAAATCATTTGAAAACTGAACTCTATCAGTTAAATATTAACAATCTGTTAGCTAATAAAACATTTCTTTATGTAAATGAATATTTTTACAACTACAGTATTGTGAAAATAAGCTTGAGTTACAAATTCCAGGAATGAACACAAACGCCCTCTGCTGCTTTATCTGAGACTTTGCTTGACATTAGGTTGATCTATATTAAAAGTTACTTAGGAAATGATTAGTAGCTTAATTGCTTATTGTAACAGTATTGTATTGTGATAATAAATGGGGATGATAGCCACTGTTACATTTAAAACATTACAGGTAATTAATTGGACAGAATTTCCCCCTCTCTGGTCAAAATTAAAAATCACACAACACCACTTATAGTCCAACAGGTTTATTTGAAAGTACAAGCTTTTGGAACACTGCTCCTTCATCAGAATTCCCTCTCTGGTGTGTGGTGAAAAAAATCAGGATCTCAACAATGAGAAACATTTTCCTGATTTTCCCTGCAAGCCTTAAATGACAACTTTGGAATCTCACCATTTAGAAGTCATTAATTTCCATTCATTAGAACCTCAACCCACCATATTAAGAAAACCCTTCAAATTCTCCTCCTTCACGAAGAAATTCAACAGCACTAACTCTCCACAAACAGGTCAATGGCTGCAGCACATTCCAATTTTTCTAGCAATCGAAGTGCTACCTCTTCACAACAACTGGCTTCATCGACAGGTCATTCATCATCCAAGACAGTTTCAAATAATTGCAGCATTCCATTTTGTACATTAATCACCTCCTTTTCATGTCAGCTATACCACAAGGCACTAAAAAATTGAACCTGAAGTACAAATTTAACAAACACAGAAAGCAGCGTCTAGGCGTAACTCAGCAAAGGTCTGCAGCATCCCACTCATAAAACAAAATGAGCTTTAGAAAGAGGTTTCCACACTCTCAGAATGATAATTTTTGGGTTGTTGTCATGAAGATCAACTCACAATTGGGACAAAGGGCTGGTATTTCTTTTGTTGGATACTCTGAGATTCACCCAAAGGGTACCCAATGGACTTCCTTTTGAATTAGATAATGGATCTGAGCAAAAACATCCTCTAAAGTTAATCAAAGGAACATTCTTCGGACAGATGGATGTATCCTCCACATTTGCTAATGCAGTCATGTTCCTAAAGCAGTTTACAGGATCCTGCAAAGTAACCCTAACCCTAACCCTAACCCTAATCCTAACCCTAACCCTAATCCTAACCCTCAACCTAACCCTAACCCTAAGCCCCATCCGTAACCCTAAACCTAATCCTAACCCTAACACTAACACTAACCAATCCTAATCCTAACCCTCAACCTAACCCTAACCCTAACCTTAACACTAACACTAACCCTAACCTTAAACCTAACCCTAACCCTAACCCAAAACCTAACCCTAACCTTAACACTAACTCTAACACTAACCCTAGAACAGGATGGAACAGACCACAAAGCATGTCAAATCCTGAACATTTCAACCAGGGAAGGAGTTGTCCGGATAACTGCAGTTTGATCATTGAAAGCAAAGTTCAGAAGTCCATTCAGGGTAATCACAAGGATTGGTAAAATAAATTATTTGATTGATGCCTCAGATCACCAGAGGAAGAATTGGACTTATCAAACAAATATACTGAAGATGTAGCACACTGAGGGAAGGATTAGCAAAAGTAAGTATATCAGAGAGTAAAGACAGTGGATGGTAAAATGGCATTGAGAATGAGGCATAGAGAAACCTAAACAATCCTGAAAATGAGTACTCTACTATTTGGTTAGTTAGCTATTTGTGAGATCAGACACCATGTGTTTTATATTTGGAGCCAGAACAATGACGTAACCTGAACAAACCTCCTGACAGAGTTTAAAGGAGACTTTAACAACAGTATAGGGTGCACAGTAGGCGAAAGTGAGGACTGCAGATGCTGGAGATTAGAGTCAAGATTAGAGTGGTGCTGGAAAAGCACAGCAGGTCAGGCAGCATCCGAGGAGCAGGGGAATCAACGCTTTCGAATCAAATGAGGCCTCATTCTTGAGGAAGGGCTTTTGCTTGTAACATCGATTTTCCTGCTCCTCGGATGCTGCCTGACCTGCTGTGCTTTTTCAGCCCCACTCTCTCGACAAGGTGCACAATGATAACCATACAAGATATAGGAAAATTCTCTCTTATCCAACAGCATCCATATCATTTAGGGCCAGAGTAATATGCCCAGGTGAATGCAGAAATCATTACATGTTGGCAAACAAGTCAAAGTAGCTGGAGGTTTCCAGTCATTTTAGTGTTTAAACCTGATGGTTCAATTAAATTCTGTACAGAATACAAAACATTCAATGCAATAAAATTACATTCCTACCCAACTGTTTGCTCGTGGGACCGGACCAATAAAGATGGTGTTAATAATTTGTTAAAGGGATACTGACAGATTGCTTTAACAGCCTGAGCTTTAGAGATACTGGACTTTGTCACACCAGATGGTCCTTTCCAACACTGAGTGATGCCATTTGAGTTAAACATTGCCACATCCGCTTGCCAGAGACTGATCAGCCAAGTAGTTGTGTGATTGCCCACAGATGCCAAATGTGTTTTACACAAACACTGCTCACTCTTGTTAAATGGGAACTTCAGGTACAGCTTTTATACTGGACAAAGTGAAACTCCTTGACAGTGGAGTTGCAGGTGGATAGGATAGTGAAGGCAGCGTTTGGTATGTTTTCCTTTATTGGTCAGAGTATTGAGCACAGGAGTTGAAAGGTCATGTTGCAGCTGTACAGGACATTGGTTAGGCCACTTTTGGAATATTGCATGCAATTCTGGTCTCCTTCCTATCGGAAAGATGTTGTGAAACTTGAAAGAGTTCAGAAAAGATTCACCCGAATGTTACCAGGGTTGGAGGATTTGAGCTATAGGGAGAGGCTTTACAGGCTGGGGCTGTTTTCTCTGGAGCGTCACAGACTGAGGGTTGACCTTACAGAGGTTTATGAAATCATGAGGGGCATGCATAGGGTAAATAGATAAAGCCTCTTCCCTGGGGTGGAGGAGTTCAGAATTAGAAGGCATAAGTTTAGGGTGAGAGGGGAAAGATATAAAAGAGACCTGAGGGGTAACATTTTCACACAGAGGAATGAGCTGCCTGAGGAAGTGGTGGAGGCTAGTATGATTGCAACATTTAAAAGACATAGGAAGGATTTGGAGGATATGGGCCAGATGCTGGCAGGTGGGACTAGATTGGGTTGGGATATCTGGTTGGCATGGATGGGTTAGACCAAAGGATCTGTTTCTGTGCTGTACATCTCTAGGTAAAAAAAATGACTGCAGATGCTAGAAACCAGATTCTGGATTAGTGGTGCTGGAAGAGCACAGCAGTTCAGGCAGCATCCAAGGAGCTTTGAAATTGACGTTTCGGGCAAAAGCCCTTTATCAGGAATAAAGGCAGTGAGCCTGAAGTGTGAAGAGATAAGCTAGGGGAGGGTGGGGGTGGGGAGAGAGTAGCATAGAGTACAATGGGTGAGTGGGGGATGAAATGAAGGTGATAGGTCAGGGAGGAGAGGGTGGAGTGGATAGGTGGAAAAGGAGCTGGGCAGGTTGGACAAGTCCGGACAAGTCATGGGGACAGTGCTGAGCTGGAAGTTTGGAACTAGGGTGAGGTGGGGGAAGGGGAAATGAGGAAACTGTTGAAGTCCACATTGATGCCCTGGGGTTGAAGTGTTCCGAGGTGGAAGATGAGGCGTTCTTCCTCCAGGCGTCTGGTGGTGAGGGAGCAGCGGTGAAGGAGGCCCAGGACCTCCATATCCTCGGCAGAGTGGGAGGGGGAGTTGAAATGTTGGGCCACAGGGTGGTGTGGTTGATTGGTGCGGGTGTCTCGGAGATGTTCCCTAAAGCGCTCTGCTAGGAGGCGCCCCGTCTCCCCAATGTAGAGGAGACTGCATCGGGAGCAACGGATACAATAAATGATATTGGTGGATGTGCAGGTAAAACTTTGATGGATGTGGAAGGCTCCTTTAGGGCCTTAGATAGAGGCAGATAATTTGGTTTATGTGAAGGTTGGTAGGGTGGAAGGTGAGCACCAGGGGCGTTCTGTCCTTGTTACGGTTGGAGGGGTGGAGACTGAGGGCGGAGGTGCGGGATGTGGACGAGATGCGTTGAAGGGCATCTTTAACCACGTGGGAAGGGAAATTGCGGTCTCTAAAGAAGGAGGCCATCTGGTGTGTTCTATGGTGGAACTGGTCCTCCTGGGAGCAGATCCGGCGGAGGCAGAGGAATTGGGAATACGGGATGGCATTTTTGCAAGAGATAGGGTGGGAAGAGGTGTAAACCAGGTAGCTGTGGGAGTCAGTGGGTTTGTAAAAAATGTCAGTGTCAAGTCGGTCGTCATTAATGGAGATGGAGAGGTCCAGGAAGGGGAGGGAGGTGTCAGAGATGGTCCAGGTAAATTTAAGGTCAGGGTGGAATGTGTTGGTGAAGTTGATGAATTGCTCAATCTCCTCGCGGGAGCATGAGGTGGCGCCAATGCAGTCATCAATGTAGCGGAGGAAGAGGTGGGGAGTGGTGCCGGTGTAATTACGGAAGATCAACTGTTCTACATAGCCAACAAAGAGACAGGCATAGCAGGGGCCCATATGTGTGCCCATGGCTACCCCTTTGGTCTGGAAGAAGTGGGAGGATTCAAAGGAGAAATTGTTAAGGGTGAGGACCCGTTCGGCCAAACTAATGAGAGTGTCGGTGGAAGGGTACTGTAAGGGACGTCTGGAGAGGAAAAAAACGGAGGGCTTGGAGGCCCTGGTCATGGCGGATGGAGGTGTGGAGAGTTTGGATATCCATGGTGAAGATGAGGCATTGGGGGCCGGGGAAACGGAAGTCACCTCTATAACTCTAATGATAGTTGTCTCCAGTTCCCTATCCACTGCTGAACTGTGGTGGAGTGGAAGTGCCACTGTCATTGTTGTCATTGTTGTAGTGAGTTTGTTGCTCCGTGGACATATCCACTTCTCTCCTGTTAACATTCCCAGTGTTCAGAACGTTTCCTTCAGCCCATCTTAGTGTCAGTATCAATATGTTTCTGCCCAGTTTAGACTAGCATGGTGACAGTACTGACAAGTACAGAAATCAATCAGTTTTCTACGATGTCTTCTTAACTTATAATGTGTCTTAGTGTTTTGAATAAACTAACCCACAGAGTTAATCAGTCTGATGAGTGATTTATTGTTAGACATTATCAATAACATGACAGTATGCAGTTGTGTTCAGTACAAGATAATATGGATGGGGCAACTTCAAATTATTTGAATTATTTAGCGTTACACTGCCTCCACATTAACAGGTAGTTGAAAAATCATTCCGTATAAATGATCAGCAACCTGAAACATTAACGCAGTTTCTGACTGTACTTCCTGACCAGCTGATTGTTTCCAGCATTTTCTGTTTTTATTTCACATTGTCAGCATTTCCAATATTTTGCTGTTGCAATTGGAAAACGCAAGGCTGTGTTTTGGAACGAGAAATAATTGGAAGGTCATAAGCTTGGGCTGAATGTTTTTTTGTGCACTAATACAAATTTTACAAATTGAACAAATAAAGAACGGTTCTCTATAAATTAATCAACACTGTGCATTGCAGGATTCCATGCCACACCTACTTACAAATGTCTGTGCAAATAAATATCTGCCAGACCTAAGTTATCTTTTAATCTACTAGTGACTATCTTTATTTTGGACTCAACCACACTTCGATATAATCAACTCAGTTTATTACATGTTTTAGTTTCTCTCTCCGGTGACAGCAGCTCAATCTTTCCTGAAAGTCGTACTCTTTAAACTCAACAATCCTGTCAGGTTTTTCAGCACCATCACTTGAGCTTTGATATTCTTTTGGCAACATTGAAACCAAAACTGCAGAGTACTCCCAAGGTGATCTAACTAGGTTTCGGGTATATTTGGTTTTGTTACTTTGTTGTCTCCCATTCCTCCAGAAATGAGCCCCTGTGCTTCTTGATATTCATAATATCCTCATCAACTTGTGCTGCTGCTTTTAACAAGTTATGTACCTCTTTTCCCAGATCCTTTTGCTCCTCTATCTGATTTAGTTTCATGGTAGTACTCGAGAAGGTGCAAAACCTGACCTACTCTGGGGAAATAAGGCAGGGCAGGTGACTGAGGTGTCAGTGGGGGAGCACTTTGGGGCCAGCGATCATAATTCTATTCGTTTTAAAATCGTGATGGAAAAGGATAGACCAGATCTAAAAGTTGAAGTTCTAAATTGGAGAAAGTTGAAACTTTATTGCTGGAACAGCACAGCAGGTCAGGCAGCATCCAGGGAACAGGAGATTCGACGTTTCGGGCACAGGCCCTTCTTCAGGAATTGGAGAAAGGCCAATTTTGACGGTATTCGGCAAGAACTTTCGAAAGCTGATTGGAGGCAGATGTTCGTAGGTAAAGGGACAGCTGGAAAATGGGAAGCCTTCAGAAATGAGATAACGAGAATCCAGAGAAAGTATCTTCCTGTCAGGGTGAAAGGGAAGGCTGGTAGGTATAGGGAATGCTGGATGACTAAAGAAATTGAGGGTTTGGTTAAGAAAAAGAAGGAAGCATATGTCAGGGATAGACAGGATAGATCGAGTGAATCCTTAGAAAAGTGTAAAGAAAGTAGGAGTATACTTAAGAGGGAAATCAGGAGGACAAAATGGGGACATGAGATAGCGTTGGCAAATAGAATTAAGGAGAATCCAAAGGGTTTTTAAAAATATATTAAAGACAAAAGGGAACTATGGAGAGAAAATAGGGCCCCTCAAAGATCAGCAAGGCGCCCTTTGTGTGGAGCCACAGAAAATGGGGAAGATACTAAATGAATATTTTGCATCAGTATTTACTGTGGGAAAGGATATGGAAGGGATAGACTGTAGGGAAATAGATGGTGACATCTTGAAAAATGTCCAGATTACAGAGAAGGAAGTGCTGGAATGTCTTGAAATGGTTAAAGGTGGATAAATCCCCAGGACCTGATAAGGTGTAACTGTGAACTCTTGTGGGAAGCTAGAGAAGTGATTGCTGGGTCTCTTGCTGAGATATTTGTATCATCGACAGTCACAGGTGAGGTGCTGGAAGACTGGAGATTGGCAAACGTGGTGCCACTGTTTAAGAAGGGCGGTAAAGACAAGCCAGGGAACTATAGACCGGTGAGCCTGACCTCGGTGGTGGGCATCGTTGGAGGGAATCCTGAGGAACAGGACGTACATGTATTTGGAAAGGCAAGGACTGATTAGGGATAGTCAACATGGCTTTGTGCGTGGGAAATCATATCTCATAAACTTGATGGAGTTTTTTGAAGAAGTATCAAAGAAGATTGATGAGGGCAGAGCAGTAGATGTGACCTATGTGGACCTCAGTAAGGCGTTCGACAAGGTTCCCCATGGGAGACTGATTAGCAAGATTAGATCTCATGGAATACAGGGAAAACTAGTCATTTGGATACAGAACTGGCTCAAAGGTAGAAGACAGAGGGTGGTGGTGGAGAGTTGTTTTTCAGACTGGAGGCCTGTGACCAATGGAGTGCCACAAGGATCGGTGCTGGGTCCACTACTTTTTGTCATTTACGTAAATGATTTGGATGCGAGCATAAGAGGTACAGTTAGTAAGTTTGCAGATGACACCAAAATTGGAGGTGTAGTGGACAGCGAAGAGAGTTACCTCAGATTACAACAGGATCTGCACCAGATAGGCCAATGGGCTAAGATGTGGCAGATGGAGTTTAATTCAGTTAAATGTGAGGTGCTGCATTTTGGGAAAGCAAATCTTAGCAGGACTTATACACTTAATGGTAAGGTTCTAGGGAGTGTTGCTGAACAAAGAGACCTTGGAGTGCAGGTTCATAGCTCCTTCAAAGTGGAGTCGCAGGTAGATAGGATAGTGAAGAAGGTGTTTTGTATGCTTTCCTTTATTGGTCAGAGTATTGAGTACAGGGGTTGGGAGGTCATGTTGTGGCTGTACAGGACATTGGTTAGGCCACTGTTGGAATATTGCGTGCAATTCTGGTCTCCTTCCTATCGGAAAGATGTTGTGAAACTTGAAAGAGTTCAGAAAAGATTTACAAGGATGTTGCCAGGGTTGGAGGATCTGAGCTACAGGGAGAGGCTGAATGAACTGGGGCTGTTTTCCCTGGAGCATCGGAGGCTGAGGGGTGACCTTATAGAGGTTTACAAAATCATGAGCGGCATGGATAGGGTAAATAGGCAAAGTCTTTTCCCTGGGGTCGGGGAGTCCAGAACTAGAGGACATAGGTTTAGGGTGAGAGGGGAAAGATATAAAAGAGACCTAAGGGGCAACTTTTTCATGCAGAGGGTGGTGCGTGTATGGAATGAGCTGCTAGAGGATGTGGTGGAGGCTGGTACAATCGCAACATTTAAGAGGCATCAGGATGGGTATATGAATGGGAAGGGTTTGGAGGGATATGGACCGGGTGCTGGCAGGTGGGACTAGATTGGGTTGGGATATCTGGTTGGCATGGACGGGTTGGACCGAAGGGTCTGTTTCCATGCTGTACATCTCCATGACTGCATGATTCAATGCTGACTAGGCCAGCATTTATTGCCATTTCCTCATTTGCTCAGACAGCAATGAAGAGTCAACCACATTGCTATGGGTCTGGAGTCACATGGAAGGTAAGGATGGCAAACTTCCTTCCTTCAAGGACATCAGTGACAATCAACGGTGTTAACATGGTCACCATTAGACTAATTTTTTTCTGTTTTAGTTTTTATTGAGTTAAATTTCACAACGTGGTATTCGAACCCATAACCTCAGAACATTAGTCTGGGAGTTCTGGCTGAGTTGTCCAGTGCCATGACCATTACACCAGCTCACCTTCATTAATACATATGTAAAGAAGGCAGCAATAGAAAGGTTGGTATATAGACAAAAGAGGTAATTAGAGTTGGAGGAGGTCATGCAGATTATATCAACCTCATGGGTTGAATGGTCTATTTCTATTCTGTGGATTTGATGTAATCTTATATAATAGGTTAATATGGATGACCCAGCAACCTTCAGGACTCAATCTTGAGTTCATTAGCTTGAGGATTTGAGCTCTCCCATGTCCTTACCCCAACCCCACACATCAGGCATTGTTACCACATTGTCTGTCATTATACACAACCCATTGTTAGCCACAAACAGTCTCCATTACCCAGTTGGTTATTCATCCTCCTAGCCTGATTGCTATCTACTCCTTTGTCTGTCCAACTGTTCTTCTCTCTCTCTGGGCTCTATGCAGACTCATTGTTTATGCCTCACCCCCTCTCCCCACACTATCTCCCACATTTAACCACCATTTTTCTAGCTCCCATCAGTTCTGTGGAAGGGTCACTCAACCTGAAACATTAACTGATTTCTATCCACAGATATTGCCAGACCTGCTGAGCTTTTCCTGCAATGTCAGTTTTTGTAATGGAAGAACATCTATCAGATTACTATTTGTCATGTGAATGAGAAATATGGTCTAGGGTTTAGGGTTACGTACAGGCTAGTTTCCGTGTGCCCCATCTAGAAATTTTCAAAATTAAACCCAGACATCAATAGTATGACTCTATCTAAGTAAAGTAATTGCTTTCACAATGTCTGTGTTCTCTGTTTGGAGGAATCAGATTTCTGAGGTTTGCTGTGAATGTGCAGCTGCTGTTTCCTGTTTAGACTTGACCAGCCATTCATCTTTACGTAACCTTCTTTTAAAATTGTTTTTTTAAATTCCCCTGTTTATTCTAGGTGTAATTTTCTCACTTGCAGTTAGTGTTCTGTTGAGTGTGATTTCTTGGATCCAGCCTGACCTAGCTCAGAGTGAGGATTCTCACACTATCTTCCTGTCTGCAGCTTATTAATGGCAGAACTAGGTTTTGGGATCGCTCGCTGTAGATCTGCCATTGCACATATCTCACCATTGCTTGTTGGTTACCCCTCTCACTGTTACATGTATACGTCAACTCACATCCACCCCATTCCAAACTAATTCTTCCTGGCCTCTGCATTCATTAACGTGTCACTACCCCTCCTGGTCAAGAGTGACCACTACCTGCTCTTCCATTCACTTCCATCATGATCAAACCCTCCCTTGGACTCATTCTATGAAAAATTGACCCACTTCCAGAGACTGCCATCAGGGGTGGCACAGTGCTAACCACTGTGCTAACCACTGTGCCTCACAGCGCCAGGGACCCGGATTCAATTCCCGACACGGGGCGAATGACTGTGTGGAGTTTGCACATTCTCCCCGTGTCTGTGTGGGTTTCCTCCGGCGCTCCGGTTTCCTCCCACAGTCCAAAGTTAGGGTGGATTGGCTGTGCTAAATTGTCCATAGTGTTCGGGTAAATGTAGGGGAATGAGTCTGGGTGGGTTACTCTTCGGAGGGTCGGTGTGGACTTGTTGGGCTGAAAGGCCTGTTTCCATACTGTAGGGAATCTAATCTCATCAGCTTCCTGACTGGCCCTATCTCCTTTATCCTGACCTGTACGAATGACTATGGCCCACTCTCATTATAGCAAGTGCCAAGCTGACTGTGGCCAATCCCCCTTAGTCGAATCCATTGAGCCATTGGTTTATTGTGGTGAGACCCCTGAATGATTGCAGTCCCCTGTCACCACATTAAGAACTGCTGCTCCCATTAGCTTTCATACATAGCCATTTCCTGAAAGCACGGGCTGTGTGTTTATTTATTGTTCCTAACCATTACCCCCTTGCTTCTCCCTCTTTGTTAAAAATCAATTCAAGTCTTGGAGGTCTCCAGCCTTGAAGTCAGTGCTGAAGTCAGTGGTGCACACTAAGGAAACAAAGTCATGTATACAGAGGCGAGCAGCTTCTGACTAAGTGGTGAAGTGAGAGAATTCCAAGTAAGGAAGCCAGGATTGCAACTCTTGGATGTCCCTGAGCCCCAAAGTAAAGTGTTGAAGGGTAGAAGTGGCATTTGAATTGGTCTGAGAGCAGATGTGGTGATGTGGAGAAGATTGTCAATGCTGATGCGTATGGAAGACCAGTCGGGAGGATGGTGTCAATGGAAGGTTCTGAGGGAGCAGGTGCACGCTGCCCAGGGCAAACATTGACTGAGCTGCAGCTGCGAGCCCGCTGTGGTTTATGTGTCAGGTACTCGTATCTAATTTTCTGGGCAAGGAGTGGGGAATTGGAAATGGAGTATAAACAAAGTGAGTTAGGTTTTAATGAGGTGCAAACATGTGAAATAATACCCAATGTCAAGATTCTAAAGTCACCATTTCTAGCTTGAGAGGAAACTTGAGAAAATTTTTTCTTGATACGTCGAATCAGATTTTTCTATTCTTACCATATTTCCCTACCTTTCTCTCCGTTTCCTGAAGAAGGGCTTATGCCCAAAACGTCGATTCTCCTGCTCCTTGGATGCTGCCTGACCTGCTGTGCTTTTCCAGCAACACATTTTCAGCTCCATTACCCACGCCACACAGACATTCCTCTTATTATTACACTTACTTATACAAAACGGAAGCAGATCATTTTGCTCAACAGATTTAGCCCTGTATGTATGCACCATAAGGCTAGCTTGAACCTTACTTAAAAGCAATACATTCTTATGGAATAGAGTATGGTCAAAGTTCTGACGTTTAAAAAAAACTAAATGCTTAAGTGTAAAACATCTTATGTATAAACAGCATTTTATTTTAAAACATTTTACTGGATATTACACAACTGTTTGTAAATAGACAAACTTTTCTATATAAATGTAGTGCATGGTTTACACTATTCACTGGATTTACTCTCGCAGTCAATGGAATGGGATTTGTTTACTGTAGGGAATATCATGTAAATGGCAATTCTCAGAATTTTTCTCAGCAATTCCAATAATTACACTTCACTGTAAGTTCAATGGATGGTTTTCAATATAAATATTTATCAAATATTTTAAAATGATTCCTTGGGGTCGAGTGTCACTGACAAGGGCCAGTACTCATTATTCTCTCATTGCCATTGAGACAGTGGTGTTGACTGAATTTCCTGAACCACATGGTGAGGCTGCGCTGACAGTGCAGTTAAAGAGGTCATTCCAAGTTTTTGTCTCAGCAAAAGTAAAGAGACAGCAACATAATTCCATATGAGATTGGAGTCGAGAGGGTGGCACTGGAAAAGCACAGCAGGTCAGGCAGCATCTGAGGAGCAGGAAAATCAACATTTCAGGCAATGAGACTTGCAGGTCGGGGGGGGCGGGGGGGTGCTGAGAGATGAATGGGAGGGGGGTAGGGCTGGGGGGGAAGGGAACTGGGAATGTGATAGGTAGATGGAGATGGGGGTAATAGTGATAGGCCGGTGGGGTGGAATGGATAGATGGGAAAGGTGGACAGGTCAGGAGGGCAGGGCCGAGTTGGAGGCTTGGGACTGGGATAAAATGGGGGGGGGAGGGGAAATGAGGAAACTGGTAAAATCCACATTGATTCCACGTGGTTGCAGGGTCCCAAGGCAGAAGGTGAGGCTAGTGGTGGAGGAGGTCCAGGACCTGCATGCCCCTTGACAGAGTGGGAGGGGGAGTTGAAGTGTTCAGCCATGGGGCAGTGGGGTTGGTAGGTGCAGATCTGAAAATGTGTTGCTGGAAAAGCGCAGCAGGTCAGGCAGCATCCAAAGAGCAGGAGAATCGACATTTTGGGCATAAGCCCTTCTTCAGGCTTATGCCCGAAACGTCGATTCTCCTGTTCCTTGGATGCTACCTGACCTGTTGCGCTTTTCCAGCAACACATTTTCAGCTCTGATCTCCAGCATCTGCAGTCCTCACTTTCTCCTTGGTAGGTGCAGATGCCCTAGAGATGTCCTCTGAAACGATTCGCAAGTTAGCATTCTGTCTCCCCGATGTAGAGGAGACCACATCGAGGACACAGTAGGCGACCATTGTGGAGATGCAGGTAAATTTCTGTCGGATGTGGAAGGATCCTTTGGGGCCTCGGATGGAGGTGAGGAGGGAGGTGTGGGTGCAGGCTTTGCATTCTTGTGGTGGTAGAGGAAGGTGCTGGGAGTGTGGTGGGGGCTGGCGGGGAGGGGGGCGGGGGGTGGGGGGGAGCATGGATCTGACAACGGAGTCCCTGAGGGAATGGTTTCTCCAGAACGCTTTTAGGGGTGGGTAGGGAAATAAATCTCTGGTGGTGGGATCTGTTTGTAGGTGGCGGAAATGGCGGGTGATGATGTGATGTATACGGAGGTTGGTGGGGTGGAAGGTGAGGACCAGGGAGGTTCTGTCCTTGTTGCATTGGGAGGGGTGGGGTTCAAGGGTGGAAGTGTGGAAAATGGATGAGATGTGCTGGAGAGCATCGTCAATTACATGAGAAGGGACGTTGCAGTCTTTGAAGAAGGAGGCCAGCTGGGACTCTCTGTGGTGGAATTGGTCCTCCTGGGAGCAGATGCAGCAGAGGCAGAGGAATTGGGATGGCGTTTTAACAGGAGGTAGGATGGGAGGAGGTGTAGTCCATGTAGCTGTGAGAGTTGGTAGGCTTGTAGTAGATGTTAGTGGTTAGTTGGTCGCTGGAGATAGAGATGGAGTGGTCCAGGAAGGGGAAGGTGTCTGAGATGGTCCAGGTGAAATTAAGGTCAGGGTGGAACATGTTGGTGAAGTTGATGATCTATTCAACCTTCTAGTGGGAGAATGAGGTAGCACCGATATAATCATCAATGTAATGGAGGAACAGTTGGGGTTGGTGCCGGTGTAGCTGTGGAAGATAGACTGTTCCATATACCCAATGAAGAGGCAGGCATAGCTGGGGCCCATGTGTGTGCCCATGGCTACCCGTTTGGTTGGAGGAAATGGGAGAATTGGAAGGAGACGTTGTTGAGGGTGAGGACCAGTTCAGCTAGGCAGTGTCAGTGTCAGTTGGGACAACATGAGAGGAAGAAACTGAGGACTTGGACTCCTTCATCATGGTGGATAGACGCGTATAAGGACTGGACGTCCATGGTGAAGATTAGGTGTTGGGAGCTGGGACAAAGCAAGTCATGGAGGAGGAGAGTGTGGGTGGTGTCCTCGACATAGGTGAGGAGTTCATTGACTAAGGGGGACAGGACTGTGTTAAGGTATGTAGAGATGAGTTCAGTGGAACAGGAGCAGGCTGAGAAAATGAGTTGGTGCCTGGCTTCAGTGGTGTAGAGATTGGTGCGCCAAACGACCACTGTGCCCCCCACCTTGTATGGGGGTTTGATGAAGCCAGGGCGCCAACATGCAGACACCGCCTTTTTGTGTGTTTTGATGGAGATGCTTTCAGCTGGGCAATTGAAGGGCATTGCATCAAATGAGAGACTGGAACGGGAAACAGAGTCTTGATGGTGGGGAAGGATGTGGAATTCTGCAGGGAGCTGTATTCTCTCCTTCTATCTTTGGTTCTGCCATGAGCCAGCCTTTTGCAGAACATCGTTATGCTCCCATTGCCCTCAATTCTTCCCTCCCCCTCTCCCTCCTTCAGTACTCCTGACTGTTCCAACCTTTTGTGCTTCATCAGTTTTTCCACTTAGCCCCCACCCTCAATGTCACTGCTCACAGTTCTCCCACCCTTCCCCACCCTCAGTTTAACAAACCCCTCTCACCCCTGGTTTCTCTTGATTATGCCTCCCCTATTCTTGCTCTCCTCCGGCTGCGGTTCCCCCATGTCTCCAGCCCCTCAATATCTCTACTGATTCCTTTCCACCCTTCCCTCCAACACTTTTATTTCCTGTCACCCCTCCACCTGCAAAGCCCCTTTGTCTCTAGTAGCTCTCTCAATCTTGGAATTTGACGTGCAAAAGCCCCTGTCACAAAATGGTGAGGAGAAACTCTTAATGATAGGAATCTCACCTGTTAGCTGGTAGCAGCTGTAATGGTTGTAAGAAGTCATGTGATCTGATTGCTTGTAGTTGGAATATCATGTGACCAACACTCCAACCAAAATTGGCAGCCCTAATTAATCATAACCTCAGAAGCATATCTCCAGACAAGATTTGCTCTTAAACGTATTTATGATTATAAGCTGCATATATACAAGTGCAGAAAGGTTCTACACAAACTCACTGAGGAATAAGCATGTGTTAGTAATGTTCAATGCATGGAAATGCAATGTCAAGACTTTTAAACACATGCACAAGTTGTATTTACTGTTCAGGAGCATAAGCAGAACTTTTCTCTGTGCTCCATGTGTTTCTTTACAATCCTCAAACAAATGCAGGAGCTCAATCATTAAACATTTATCCTGACCATGCTGCATTGCTTTTTGCTTTGCTCATGAAAGAACATTGGCGATTTCTGTAATGGCTAGCTTTCTTCAGTACCTACACTAGGTTACAGTGACATTAAGGCTTTATATTAATTACAGGATTACAATAACAGTCGCTGCAACTCCCTTTCTCATAAAGTGGGAAATTTTCAAATAATTCGCAAAATATGTTTTGGCAGTAAGTCAGAGATTTATAAATCAATGTTCAGGAATTAGTCAGACCACAATAAATGTTGTATATGGGTCAATCTACACAATTTCATTATTATCAGCATAGAGAGGGTTAGACTAATAAACAGTTCCTCAAATTGGAATGAACTTTTCAAAACTTCTGCACATCTGTTCTGTAAATGATATTGAGCAATCAATTATATTTCTGTAGAATTTAACAAAATCCCAGTATAGGAGCACCATAAAGTGCCTGTTATTAAGGACTCTTAAGGTACACAGACTCAGGGAACAAAATTACAGCATGGAGGCTCAGTGGTGCTCTGGTTCCCTCCCACAATCCAAAGATGTACGAGCTAGGTGGATTGGCCATGGGAAATGCAGGGATACAGGGATAAGGTTGGGGGGTGGGTTGGTGCAGACTTGATGGGCTGAATGGCTTGCTTCCATACTGTAGGGATGCTATGATTGTGATAAAATGACTGATAGGCAACATTTGATTTTGGTGTGGAACATATGCAAGGGTGGGCAGTAGGAGATGACTTGACGATGACACTTTTGAAAGACCGAAACCAATCTGATCTTCAGTTCGAATTAAACAGATAAGCTATCAGCTGGAAATGATTACTATTCAATTCTATGCTAACACCTTCAGCTCAGCAACTGTGAAAACTTTCATTAATGCGTTTGCTAACTCTGGACTATTCCAATGTAACTCCATAACTTGACATTATATAAATATTTGCAATCCGTGTCCTTGCTCACACCAAGTCTTCACCTTCCATTGTCAAGTGCTCACTGATTTCCATTTGCTCCCAGAAGGACTCTCTCTATTTTACAATTCCCATCCTTGTGCTCAAATTCCTCTATGGCTTCATTTTTCCTTAACTTTGTCATTTTCTGCATGGTCTACAGCCCTCTGAGGTATCTACACATGGGGAGATGATGGCCTAGTGGTATTATCACTTGGCTATTAATCTAGAAACTCAGCTAATGTTCTGGGAACCCAGATTCAAATCCTACCATGGGAGATGGTGCAATTTGAGCTTAATAAGGAATCTGAATTAAGGGTCTAATGATAAGTATGAATCCATTGTTGGGGAAAAAAACTCGTCTGAGTCACTAATGTCCTTCAGGGAAGGAAACGTGTCATCCTTACCTGGTCTGGACTACATGTGGCTCCAGACCCTGGTGATGTAGCTGACTCTAAAAACTTAGGAATGGGCAATAAATGCTTGTGTAGCTTGAAACAATCCCATCCTGTGAGTGAATGAAGAAACTTCTGGCCCATTGTGTACCCCTGATTGTAATAGCTTCACCATTGGTGGCCATACTTCCAACTTCCAGACCTTGAGCAGTAGGAATGTCATCCCCAAATCTGTGTGGCTCCTCTACTTACTGCCAGACCCAATGACCACCACCGTCACCCCAGCCTTTAAGTTGATGCAGAACATCTCATTCCAAGCTTTTTGATGACGTAATAAATTTTGTAACCAATATTGAGCACTTCATTTTTTTTTAGAAGTTAATCAAATCACAGCACAAAGCATCACAAAGTGCCCATTGTTAAGGAATTCTAACATAAAAATATTAAGGGAAAGATTGTCATAAAATGGACAGGTAGGTAACATTGCAGAGTACTGATATCTCACTTTATGGTGACAAGCCTCATCTCCTTCCAGGTAGTTTGTTTTGGTGTGAGGAGTGCTTTGTTGCTCGGTAATGATTTTGAGGTTGGTGTCAGTCTTGTTCCATGCCATTTTAATGAGTCCATTAGTGCACACAAGGAATGGTTGGTAATATGATACAGAGTGATGGAGTGATGGCATCAAACGGCAGGTGAGATGAGTTCACTACCAACCAGCATTACCAGCTGGAAGCTCAATGCTCCACATTGTCTCTTAAATATACACAACTGGACATGGAGTCAGCAGTAGCAAGGAACCACCAGGTTACATAAAGAGACTTTCAGATCAATTGTTGATTGCTTTCTTCTGGCTGTTGCTGTAATTGGAGAAGTATTTTGTGGTTTCTCGAGTTGACAATGTTATTTACATTACTGGGTTTAAAGGACTGAAAGACTTTGTTCTGAGATCCCAGACATGAGTGCTTGGATTACAGCATGACAGGGAGAATGTTCCTTTGAGTAATTTATGGGATGTGGTTGCCAGCAATTATCACCCATTTCTTTTGAGAAGGTGATGTTGACCTGCCTTCTCGAACAATGCAGACCTTGTAGTTCAAAAATATCCCAGTTCTACTAAGTAGCAAGTGCCAGAACATTGACATAATAATGATACAGCAACAAGGGAATGTTTCCAAATTGGTTTGGTGTGTGATTTGGACGGGAAGTTTCAAGAGGTGATATTCTCATGTACTGGTTGTCCTTGTTCTTCCAGGCTGTAGGTTGAAAAGGTGCTGCCAGAGGAAGCTTGGGGAATTGTTACAGTGCGCCTGCAGATGGTACGTTGTGAACGTGGGAATCATGAGTAACAGAAGGCCATTCAGCCCCTCATTAATACTCTGTCATTCGTTAAAATCATGGCTGATCTAACTAACTTTAAATCCACATTCTTGCTTACCCAATGGTAAACTTTCTTCCCCTTGCTAAACAAGTATCTACCTTCATCTGCCTTTAAAATATTCAAGGAATCTGTCTTCACCACCTTTCCACGAAGTGAATTCCAAAGACTCAGCCTTTTCTGAGAAAAACAAACCTTTGCCTAATCTCTGACTTAAATGGGTGGCTCCGGATTTTCAGACAGTGACCTGTTGATCTAAATTCTCCCATTAAAGGAGAAGTCCTCTCCACATCCACCATGTCAACACCCTTCAGGAATTTATTTGGTTCTCCAGTAAATACAACACTAACATGTCAAACTTTTCCTCAGTAGGCAATTTACCCATTCTAGCTATTAGTCTGGTAAACCTCCTCTGAACTGCTTCCAATACATTTATGGTCTTCCTTAATGAAGTGGTTAGTATGGTGCACAGTACTCCAGACGCAATCTCACCAGTGCTCTGTATCGCCTGAAGGATTCCCAGTTCGCCGAGCTGGGAATTTGCAGATGTTTCGTCCCCTGTCTAGGTGACATCCTCAGTGCTTGGGAGCCTCCTGTGAAGCGCTTCTGTGGTGTTTCCTCCGGCATTTATAGTGGCCTGTCCCTGCCGCTTCCGGTTGTCAGTTCCAGCTGTCCGCTGCAATGGTCGGTATATTGGGTCCAGGTCGATGTGCTTATTGATTGAACCTGTAAATGAGTGCCATGTCTCTAGGAATTCCCTGGCTGTTCTCTGTTTGGCTTGTCCTATAATGGTAGAGTTGTCCCAGTCGAATTCATGTTGCTTGTCATCTGCGTGTGTGGCTATTAAGGATAGCTGGTCGTGTCGTTTCGTGGCTAGTTGGTGTTCATGGATGCTGGTCGTCAGCTGTCTTCCTGTTTGTCCTATGTAATGTTTTGTGCAGTCCTTGCATGGGATTGTGTACACTACACTGGTTTTGCTCATGCTGGGTATCGGGTCCTTCGTCCTGGTGAGTTGTTGTCTGAGAGTGGCTGTTGGTTTGTGTGCTGTTATGAATTCTAGTGGTCACAGTAGTCTGGCTGTCAGTTCGGAAATGCTCTTGATGTATGGTAGTGTGGCTAGTCCTTTGGGTTGTGGCATGTCCTCGTTCCGTTGTCTTTCCCTTAGGCATCTGTTGATGAAATTGCGGGGGTATCTGTTTTTGGCGAATACATTGTATAAGTGTTCTTCTTCCTCTTTTTGCAGTTCTGGTGTGCTGCAGTGTGTTGTGGCCCTTTTGAATAGTGTCTTGATGGAACTTCTTTTGTGTGTGTTGGGGTGGTTGCTTTCGTAGTTCAGGACTTGGTCTGTGTGTGTGTCTTTCCTGTATACCTTTGTGGTGAATTCTCCGTTCGGTGTTCTCTGTACCATCACGTCTAGGAATGGGAGTTGGTTGTCCTTTTCTTCCTCTCTAGTGAATCGGATTCCTGTGAGTGTGGCGTTGATGATCTGGTGTGTTTTCTCTATCTCTGTGTTTTTAATTATTACAAAGGTGTCATCCACATATCTGACCCAGAGTTTGGGTTGAATTTGCGATAAGACTGTTTGTTCTAATCTTTGCATTACCGCTTCTGCTATGAATCCAGAGATGGGTGAGTCCATGGGGGTGCCCTTGATTTGTTCATATATTTGGTTGTTGAATGTGAAGTGTGTTGTGAGGCACAGGTCCAGTAGTTTGAGTATGCAGTCTTTGTTGATAGGTTCCCCGTCTTGTTGTCTGTTCTATATGTCCAGCAAGTTGGCTATTGTTTCTCTGGCTAGGGTTTTGTCGATAGAGCTGAAAATGTGTTGCTGGAAAAGCGCAGCAGGTCAGGCAGCATCCAGGGAACAGGAGAATCGACGTTTCGGGTATAAGCCCTTCTAGAAGGGCTTATGCCCGAAACGTCGATTCTCCTGTTCCCTGGATGCTGCCTGACCTGCTGCGCTTTTCCAGCAACACATTTTCAGCTCTGATCTCCAGCATCTGCAGACCTCACTTTCTCCTCAAAGAATTTGTCGATAGAGGTGAACAGTGCCGTTATATCGAATGAGACCATAGTTTCTTCCTTGTCTATGTGTATATTTCTGATGATGTCCAAGAATTCCTGTGTTGACTGTATAGAGTGTCTGGATCCGCTGATCAGGTGTTTCAGTTTCTGCTGTAGTTCTTTAGCCAGTTTGTGTGATGGTGTCCCTGGGGTAGTGATACTATGGGTCTGAGTGGGATGTCTGGTTTGTGCACTTTAGGTAGTCCATAGAATCTGGAGGTGTTGTTGCTTTCAGGTTTCATTCTTTGTAGGTCAAACCTGGTTATCTGTCCGTTTTTGTGTCGGTTCCTCAGTGTATTACTTATCCTATTGGTGAGCTGTGGGGTGGGGTCAAACTCCCTCTTTTGGTAGGTGTTGGCATCTGCAAGTAGTTGTTGCACACTTTTTGGATGTACTCTGCTTTGTCCAGGATGACCGTCATTCTGCCTTTGTCTGCTGGTAGTATGATTATGTTCTTATCGTTTCTTAGTGCTTTTAGTGCTTCCCTCTCCTTGGTGTTGGGGTTATGTGTTTGTCTTTTCCTGGTTATCAGAGGTACAATACTTTGTCTTACTGTTTGTTGTGTCTCTTCTGTCAGTCCATTGTTTCTGAGCGTACATTCTAGTGCTGCTAGGAAGTGTGCTGTCTTGGCGTCCCTGTGGTTGTAGTTGAGTCCCTTGGCCAGTATTGTTCTTTCTGTGTCTGTGAGCTGTCTGTGGGAGAGGTTTCTAACCCAGAAGTGTGTTGTGGCGTCCTCTCTGTTGTGTGTTAGTTTGGCCATTTTTTCTTTTAGTGCTGTTTTTTTGCGGTGTGTGGTCCTGTTCTGTACTATGGTGACGGCCTGTTCTATGGTCTGGGTCCATTCCTGATTGGTGGTTTTTGAAATTAACGATTTTTGGCGCGCAATTTCTTGACTGTATCTGTGTAGTCTGTTGTGTGCATCTGTAATCTTTACCTGGATCATCCTGAATCCGTTCTGTCTGGCTGTGTCTCTGGCTTGTGGGTTGTTGACTGGTGGTCTGTATCTGACACATGGTGAAAGGATTCAATTCTTTCAGCACTCGTGCAGGAACCGGAGTTGTTCGTATGTGGTGCTTAGGCGGTTGGCACAGGATATACATATAGACAAGGAAGAAACTATGGTCTCATTCGATGTAACGGCACTGTTCACCTCTATCGACAAAACCCTAGCCAGAGAAACAATAGCCAACCTGCTGGACATACAGAACAGACAACAGGACATTGAACCTATCAACAAAGACGGCATACTCAAAATACTGGACCTGTGCCTCACAACACACTTCACATTCAACAACCAAATATATGAACAAATCAATGGCACACCCATGGGCTCACCCATCTCTGGACTCATAGCAGAAGCGGTAATGTAAAGATTAGAACAAACAGTCTTACCCCAAATTCAACTCAAACGCTGGGTCAGATATGTGGATGACACCTTTGTAATAATTAAAAACACAAAAATAGAGAAAACACACCGGATCATCAACGCCACACTCACAGGAATCCGATTCACGAGAGAGGAAGAAAAGGACAACCAACTCCCATTCCTAGACGTGATGGTACAGAGAACACCGAACGGAGAATTCACCACAAAGGTATACAGGAAAGCCACACACACAGACCAAGTCCTGAACTACGAAAGCAACCACCCCAACACACACAAAAGAAGTTGCATCAAGACACTATTCAAAAGGGCCACAACACACTGCAGCACACCAGAACTGCAAAAAGAGGAAGAAGAACACCTATACAATGTATCGCCAAAAACGGATACCCGCGCAATTTCATCAACAGATACCTAAGGGAAAGACAACGGAACGAGGACATGCCACAACCCAAAGGACTAGCCACACTACCATACATCAGGAGCATTTCTGAACTGACAGCCAGACTACTGTGACCACTAGGACTCATAACAGCACACCACCAACAGCCACTCTCAGACAACAACTCACCAGGACGAAGGATCCGATACCCAGCATGAGCAAAACCAATGTAGTGTACAAAATCCCATGCAAGGACTGCACAAAACGCTACATAGGACAAACAGGAAGACAGCTAACGATCCGCATCCATGAACACCAACTAGCCACGAAACGACACGACCAGCTATCCTTAGTAGCCACACACGCAGATGACAAGCAACATGGGTTTGACTGGGACAACACTACTATTATAGGACAAGCCAAACAGAGAACAGCCAGGGAATTCCTAGAGGCATGGCACTCATTTACAGGTTCAATCAATAAGCACATCGACGTGGACCCAATATACCGACCACTGCAGCGGACAGCTGGAACTGACAACCGGAAGCGGCAGATTCAAACCACTACAAATGCCGGAGGAAAGATCACAGAAGCGCTTCACAGGAGGCTCCCAAGCACTGAGGATGTCACCTAGACAGGGGACGAAACATCTGCAACACAAATTCCCAGCTCGGTGAAAAGAACCACAACAACGAGCACCCAAGCTACAAATCTTCACCCAAACTTTGGAGTTATCTTTAGCTCATTAGCTGGGGCTCATTATCTTTTAGAGAGCAGGTTTGCTCAGCCACATCATCATAACTTGTGGAGTGAATTGGCTGGAGATTGACAGATTGGGGATCTCAAGGGAAGACTGTAGTGGATCATTCACTCAGTATTTCTGACTGAAGATAGTTGGAGTTGCTTTAGGTCTGCACTTTGCACTGATTCTGCATTTTATATTACTGAAGGGTATAATTCTGGAGTCTTGTTCCCCTCTTAGTTCTTGAACCACCCAGCACTATAATGGGATTTGAATTCATGCCTGTGACCCATATGCCCGTTTCTCTCAGTGACAAGTTTTGTAACGTGTTCTCTGCTGCTTCCTGCTAGAGAATATAGCAGAGGTGACAGATTTGTTGGAGCAGGTGGAAGAGGAGGCGCTTTCTCAGCTGGAGATCAGAGTCAAAAAGTGTGGTGCTAGGAAAACCCAGCAGGTCAGGCAACATTTGAGGAGCAGGAGAGTCAATCTTTCAGGCATTAGCCCTTTATCAGGAATTTCTGATGCTGCCTGACCTGCTGTGCTTTTCCAGTGCCACACTTTTCGACTCTGATCTCCAGCATCTACAGTTTTCTCTCTGAGGAGATCATATCATCCCAGGCTGTTCAGAAAGCACAGCTTCTCCCTGTACCTGGGTTGGGAACTGTCCACCACATATCTGCTCTTCACCAAGGGAGTCCTCAGTGAAACCTGCAGCTATAACACCTACAGTCGGTGAGGGCAACAATGACACCCTCTGACTGCAAAGGTGACCGGGACAATGAAATGTTACATATCTGGCCTCCTTTAGATCGAGGAGGAGAAAGTGAGGACTGCAGATGCTGGAGATCAGAGTCAAGAGTATGGGGCTGGAAAAGGGCAGCAGGTCAGGCAGCATCCGAGGAGCAGGAGAATTGATATTTCGGGCATTAACCCTTCCCCTAGCCTGATGTCTGAAACATCGATTCTCCTGCTCCTCGGATGCTGCCTGACCTGCTGTGCTTTTCCAGCACCACACTCTTGACTCTTTTAGATTGAAGTAGGTAATATTTACAACATCTTCCCGTTTGTATAAAAAGGTTCAAAAAAGGTCATTAAGGGTCTGTGGAATAGGTAGTGGTATAGAATTCATAATCTTTTGGTTGAGAGAAGCAGGATTAATGGAAACATGGCTATCAATGACTGAAGTTTTCCTTATTTGTACTATTGAGTAGACACAAGTTGCAGGGCAATAATTGAACTTTGGAACTGAACTGGACTGGAAGGGGCTTCACCATCTCACCATCTAATCGGGGTCCTACAGATCAAGGTACAGACTCTATTCTACAAGATTTGAGTCATCTTGGAAAAGCAAAGGATGTCTATTGGGCAACAAGGGATATCATAGGATCCAAGTTGAAAAGTGTGGAAAAGCAGAGCCAGTCAGGCAGCATCTGAGGAGCAGGAGCATTGATATTTCAGGCACAAGCTCTTCATCAGCTAATGCCCGAAACATCGGTTCTCCAATGCTGTGCTTTTCCAGCAACACACTCTCGACTCTGCTTTCCAGTTCTCACTTTCTCCTATATCATAGGAGTGGAAACAGACCATTTGGCCCAACAAGTCCATACCGACCCTCTGAACAATATCCCGCACAGAATCCATTCCCCTGCATTTCCACAGACTAATGCACCTAACCTCCACATCCCTGAACACTATGGGGTAATTTAGCATGGCCAATTCACCTAACCTGCACATCCTTGGATTGTGGGAGGAAACCGGAGCACCCAGAGGAATCCCACGCAGACACGAGGAGAATGTGCAAATTCCACCCAGACAGTTGCCTGAGGCTGGAATCAAACCTCAGTCCCTGGTGTTGTGAGGCAGCAGTGCTAACCACTGAGCCACCATGCCGCCCATTATATTCCAGATTTTATTGAATTCAACTTCCACCACGTGTTGTGATGAGATTTGAACCTGGATCAGCAGACTGTTACCTGCCTTTCTGAGTTAATAATCTAGTGAGAACACCATCACACCACCATCTCCCCTTTAAATATCTGCTGACCATGTGGCTCATGCATTCGGCACACAACTCACACACCAATGAAAAAAATATTTTCTCTGTACAAGGTAACGTGGTAAAGAGCTCACTGGGAAACTGGTTTGTTGGCTCCCTTGCTGTCGACGAGCCCTGCAGTACTGGCTAGAGTGGGAATTCAGATTGGACGTTGCTCCTGAGGGCTGCAGCAGCTTGCTAGCATTTGAGAACTGTGGTTGCCACCAACTGGCAAAGTGCAGATCAAAACCACAGCTCATTGCACATTCTATACATTAAGCAACATCATCTTGTGTATCTTGGAGGATGTGGCCATGAGGTTTGCAGCAGGCTGCGATGTCTGAAGCTGAGATGAATGTAAAGTCTGAGTCATCAGTGGTCAAGATTGTTAATGAGTAAGTGATGGGGTGTGGTGTACTGAGCAGTATCTGAGGCTAGTATCGACTTGGTAAGATGTTAAGAGGAATCCACCAGCCATGATAATTCTCCTCTCCCTTTTCCTACCCAATGCAATGTCAGAGAACCTCGGAACATGTTACCATCCCATTGCAGTATAATTCACTATTCCTCCCAATCCATCTCTCATCCACAAGCAGTTAATGCGCTTGCTCCAGAGTGAATGCATCTTCCCTTTCTACGGTGCAGTCTGACTTGGGTAGACCTTAGCAAGTGTTAAATGGTGCTGTGGTCACACAGATGTGGGCCTCCAGCTGGGGCAGCCAGTTACTCAACAATTCAAATCTCATTGGCTGCTTACAGTCATCATTCAAACTTAGGAGGCAGGAGGGATTTGGGTCCTGTCAGGAACTGCAGCAATGTATGTGTATCAGTGTTGCATCATGGGGCTATTTCTATTCAAATAACCATCTAATGCTCCATCAATTCATTGACAAGCCAATGAAAATGTCACCAACAGACCTGAAAGGACGTTCAAAACATTTCCTCGGCTGTGGGAGAGATCATCTAACATGTATCACAGAGTCACTGTGTAAAAACACCTCACAGAGTCACTGTGTAAAACCCCATCACAGGCTGTTTGCTTTAGCTTTGGAAGACTTCTTAAGTATAAATCTGTGATGAAACTGGTTGGCCAAATCTGAAAACTCAAATTAATCTCCAAACCCTCTTTAACTGTCTCATCCCATTTTCTTCCAAAGGTCTATGACTTTATTTCTTGTGTAATTGATTCAAGTTATGGCCTCCTTTTATTCTCATGTTTGTTGGCCTAGCATTGCGCAATTGCCCTCTTGAACTTTCAGAATATCCTTCTCTGGTATGAGTTTGATCCTGATCCAAGTGGCAACTTCACCTGTATTTCCGTAATCTGCCTTCCTTTATCTCAGGTCAAAGTAAGAGAAAGACTTTCAGCAATAACCTTTGTAGTTCAAGGTGAATGCTTTTTCTGACAGGAATGTCATAGAGAAGATGTTTCGATTAAGCCTGCTATCAGTCATCTGACAAGTGCCAAAGAGTCATTTCTGTTCCATTCCACTTGGGGGACAATGAGAGGTAAACATAGGTGACTGATGTAAGAGTCATGGATGACAGTAAAAGTCTCCAAATGTATTTCTGGATGGATACACCTTCAAACTTGCCCTGCTTGGCCTGGGAACATACTGTCTATTTACGAACATTTCAATTTGAGTTCTCTTAAAGCAATTATTCACAATAAACTGTGTGCAAGTGTAGTCACTTCCATAATTACTGGGGTCAAACTACATATCATTCAATCTAATTTTACAGAATTTGAAGGTGGAACAGTGGTTATAAATCTGACTAAATTATTAATTCATGGAGCAGGAAGGACAAACTACCCAAAGATCAACATTTTGTGAGGGTGATGTTATTCTTTGGCAATGCTGAAAGGTGGGTAATGGTTAATCAGTAGCCAGTCTTACACCAACACATTCTTTTATGGCAGACAATGAATATGTAAGAGGTAAAAACAATGACTGCAGATGCTGGAAACCAGATTCTGGATTAGTGGTGCTGGAAGAGCACAGCAGTTCAGGCAGCATCCGAGGAGCTTCGAAATCGACATTTCGGGCAAAAGCCCTTCATCAGGAATAAATCAAGTGACATTGCAATATGTGCCACTGAATCATTTTCATGGACAATTTCATCCCCAGAGCCCAGCTATTCCAATGGAGCAACATAGACAGTAATTAGATCATCAACCATAAGAAATCGACTCAGGTGTAAGCTGATTGGCCCACCCTTTGCATCTGCTTCCTAATCCGATAGGGCCATGGCTGATCCGACATTTCTCACATCACTTTCCATCACCCTTGATTCCCCAACTGATCAAGAATCTAGTGATCTTAGCTTTAAATATACCCTCATAACTCTCTGTGGCAAAGTGTTCCAAAGATTCTCAATCTCTGAGAGAAGAAATTTCTCCTCATCTCAGTCTTAAAATGGTGCCCCTTCATTCTGAGACTACGCCCTCTGCTCCTAGGCTCGCCAGTGAAGGGAAATAGCCCCTTATGAAGTCAATGTTCTGTAGAATCCCTAGTGTAGCAGTCTCCATGGGACTTGTCTGGGAAATTTCTGTCTGCTTCTGAAGAGTCACTGCACCCAAGATGTTTACTCTGTTTCTCTCTCCACAGATGCTGCCAGACCTACTGAGTTTCACCAGTAATTCCTGTTTTTGTTTCCCATGTATCTGAAATGCTCTGAAAGTATCCAGTGAGACCAGAAATTTGGGAGAGGTTACAACTCAATTAAGCTTAATGATTACCCCCAAGAGTTTGAAGACTAAATAATTACTCTATCACCTGGATAACAATTAAATTGACCCAAAAACTGCTACTTACCCTTCCCAGTGATGCCTCACATTGACCCCTCAAACCTATCAATCCTACTGGACCCAACATCCACACATCCTCTGCCCATCCACGGTAGCAATCGTCCCCCCGGCTGACTCTACCAGACCTGATAGACCTACACCCTGACATTTGAGCTGATCTGGCATCTCATAACCAGATCCCAACTAACACCTCCTGCCCCAATCTGAACTGAGAGCGCTCTTCCACGCAAACCCCACCCCGACCTGACCCGACACTGCCTGTGACAGGACTCAACCATGGCCACGGGGAAGTCATGAAATGGTAAATGTGTAATTTTTAATCTCATTATGGTCAGAAATAGGTTTTCTAAACTTGATTGGAATACCTGGGCCATTATTATCTTACAAACTGTGTAATGGATTTCCCCATGATTTGTTTATCTCTCTCTCCTATGGATTACTCCAGCGAGTTGTCAGCAGTGCTCACATTAACTGTGTCTTTGCATTGAACATTCGATGTGTTAGGCTCTATAAATAACCTTTCCTTTAATGGTTGTTTCTCAGACCTTCTAATGACAGATAGTGCATTCCTGTTCACTCTTATGTTACTCAACAATTTATGAATTATATTATAACAGAATGTAACAGATGGGATTTAATAGTGTCATTGTTGGTTTGGTCTTTTAGCAGGATATTTTATTGACCATGAGGCACAGATTTCATAATTAGCTTCATATCTTATGGGCGGCACGATGGCACAGTGGTTAGCACTGCTGCCTCACAGCGCCAGAAGACCCGGGTTCAATTCCCGCCTCAGGCTGACTGTGTGGAGTTTGCGTGGGTTTCCTCCGGGTGCTCCGGTTTCCTCCCACAGTCCAAAGATGTGCAGGTCAGGTGAATTGGCCATGCTAAATTGCCCGTAGTGTTAGGTAAGGGGTAAATGTAGGGGTATGGGTGGGTTGCGCTTCGGCGGGTCGGTGTGGACTTGTTGGGCCGAAGGGCCTGTTTCCACACTGTAAGTAATCTAATCTAATCTCAATTGAATAATAAACAAGTTGTATATTAGCAGACTATGATCATAATTCTCACTATATAATTTATTCCTAATTAAATCCTAATTTGTAATAGGAGATTTGTACATTAGAGTCCAAACCAATATTGTGTGACATCAGTTTAACAAAGTGCATTGTAACCAGGAGCTTGATCCTTCCTAGTTATCGATTAGTAATCGACCAAATGGTTGTAGCAGTGGAAATGACTGTGCTCTATCCTTCAGCAAAGGTCTTTTGTTGTTAATCTTACAATGTAGTGCACACACGTAACTGCTAATGGAAGATCTTTATCCCTTAAATTGGGGGCAGCAAGTTAAACTCTTCAAAAATACTTCACTGTTGATGATGTTTGTTATGCTTGTAAGATATTCATTAGATTCCTGTTTCAGTGCAAGTTTTTACTTGTTAAAATACCTGAGTTAAATGGGGTGGATAAGCACATGTTATCGATATTAGACATGCACCTATTCATCTCAGTCAAAGTCAGTTTGAGCCTTATGTAAAATTAAACAAAGAAAGGTTGATACTGGAGATCTGAAACAGAAGCAGAAATTACTGCAGAAACTCAGCAGGTCAAGCAGCATCTGTGGAGACAAAATACTATTCATGTCTCCAATCCAGGAAAGAGTCACTGGACTCAAAACATTAACTCTGCTTTCTCCCCACAGATGCTGCTAGACCTGTTGAGTTTCTCCAGCAATTTTTGGTTTTGTTTTCGCCTCTGATAATGTCTTGTGATGGGATTCATAGGCAGCTTGCAGTTGAGAACATGATCATGATATTCAGCGATGAAGGCAAATGTGCGTTTAAACTGGTCTGGCCTTTAGGATCACTGTCAGCTGCTGTATCTCTGCTACTACACACACTCCCACCATGCTCACCATTTTCACTACTGTATGCAGTATCTTCCATTATACAGCCTCACTCATTCCAAACCTCCAAACCATGAATCCTGCATGCCCTCTATACTGTGGGGACATCTCCCCACCTTTACCCCACCAGCAATACCAGCCATGCCAGCCACTTCCATCTCACTCAATGCCTCATGCTGCCTTATTGCAGGAGTAAATGGCCCACAATAGGGCAGAAAAAGCCAGGACAACTGCCCAACATATTGTTCCTCACCCCTATGTGGGAGGGTCCTGTTCCTGGCTGGTTAGGACTGTGGCTGTTCATGAGTTCCATATCCTGAAAAACAAGTAAGAAGCATCTTCCATTGCTACGCTCCTCTCTCATTCCCAGCATTGTGAGGTTATTGTTAACATTCCACAATTGTCTGTGTTGATACTCATCTGGGAAAGCCATGGATATCCCAATGGACCATGCACCACTGTCTGTCATCATCACAGCCAGGAGGGATTCAAAAAGCAGCTGCTTTCTCCCAGCTTCCTTTGCAAGTTACCATCCTTGAAGGAACTGTTTCTGCCGCAAATCAGAGTCAAAAACAAAAGTTGCTGGAAAAGCTCAGCAGGTCTGGCAATATCTGTGGAGAGAAATCAGAGTTAACCTTTCGGATCCAGTGACCCTTCCTCTGAATAAGTGACGATTTCTGCCTCTGGAGAATGGTATAATATTTATTTTATTTCTTGTCACGTATATGTAGCATTTTGTGTGTTTTGAGCAGGGTGATAATCAGTGATTGTGAAACAATCATTCTGCTTTGTAAAGTGCTTGTGTTGAACTCATAAGAGAGTTACTCAGTCTCTGGGGATTAGCAGCCACACCTACTCAGCTTTACTCAGTGACTGCTAACTTCGCCAAGGTGCAGGTGTGTGAAAAACTTAAAGATAAGAAATTGATCTTAACAAGTGAGTCATCTGGGAGGGAGACGCTCTGATTATGTTTCCTGTTTACTGTTTTCTACGTTACAGCAGTCAATAATTAACAGCAAAGAAACATCTCGTAAGGAATTGAAACTTAACTATTTCATTAAGCTCTGCAAAATCAAACCAACTTGAAGTTCAAATCATCAATAATCACTTAAACAAATTACATGCCAATATGAATAATTTGCAGTACATGTATCATTTTACATGCATACATATATCTATTAAAAAACAGCAAATAATTGTCTTGTTCATTGGTTATATATTTGAGGTAAATGTTACAATCTGTGTTAGTCTTATTTCAACAGAAATGAACCATTTGAAATCTTGCTGAATTTTTAATTCTTGTAAAAGTTTCCACATTTCAAAACTGAGCTGACAGATTAACAACTTAAGAGACATACAAAACCAGAAATTGCTGGAGGAACTATATCAGCATGTGTGGAGAGAAGCAGAGTTAACGATTTGAGTCCAATGATGCTTCATCAGAACTGACAACAACTTGGAAAATGTAGTATTTACGTTGATGACAGAGGGTGGGAGGTGAAAGGAGTAAGCAGAAAGATGGAGAGGGAGCCCAGAGAGGGAGACAGAGAGAGAGAGAGAGAGCAAAAGGTAGGTGGACAATAGGATTGCTGATAGTGAGCCAGAGTTAAAGAGAAGCTAGTTAGGTGATAAGGGGGCTATGAGTGGGTGAAAATAGGTTGGCTGTGCAGAAAGGGACCCATTCCATGACAGGCCTGCATGTGGGGTTGAGAGTGTGGTGTTGGAAAAGCGCAGCAGGTCAGGCAGCATCCGAGGAACATGAGAATCGACGTTTTGGGCAGAAGCCCTTCATCAGGAATGAGGCGCAGACTTGTGTTTGGGGGGGTGGGTAATAGACAGGAAAGAGACGGACATGCTCTACAATTGGTAAACTCGGTGTAGAGTTTTACAGGCTGCAGAGTCTCCAAGTGGAAGATGAGGAATTGTTTTTCTAGTTTTTCCTCTGAGCCTCATTAGGACACTGCAGCAAGTCCAAGGCAGAGATGGTGGCCAGGGAACATGGCAGTGTATTGAAGTGGAAGGCAACTGGAAGCTCAGGATCATTTTTATGAACAGAACATAGGTGTTACGCAAAGTGGTCACTCAGTCTGTGTTTTCTCTCCATTGATGCTGCCAGATCTGTTGAGTTTCTCCAGCAATTCCTGTTTTCCAACCTCCAGCATCTGCAATGTTTTGCTTTATTTCGACAAGTTTATTACAGCACTGCTACATACAGTCAAGGTGAGATTGAGAGTTAATTTTCATTGTGCTGACAATGAAGGGAAGGTGTATTTGAAACAATTCCCTTGCTGAAATCAGACTGCCTGGTGAACATGCTTCTGTTCCATTCGCTTCTGCTTTGTTTGTGCTTTTTGACTTTAAAACATAATAACTGCACGCTTCAAGATTCTAGAGTGAAGGGAATGTACACTATTCATTCAGACACTCTCTTATCTAGCATGTTAGTGACCTTAAATACTTCAACTAGGCTTGTGATATATCTTTTAGATATTATTTAAAGGCCAGTTCACTATATTGGAAACAAACCCTCTCCAGTCCAGAATCGGAAGTCCGGTGACATCATTTGGGTGGAAATATTTTGAACAGATTCACAAACTTGTCACTTGATTGCAACAATTTAGGAAGCTGTAGGTGGAGCCTCTGTCTGTGAAACTTGGAAAGTATAGCATGAGATTCCAAAACTACTCAATTGCTTTCATTGTTCTCTCTCTCTCTCTCTCTGTGTGTCTCTCTCTCCCCCTCTCTGTCTCTCTGTCTCTGTCTCTCTTGCTCTCTTTCTCTCTGTCTGTGTCTCACTCTGCCTCTCTGTGTCTGTGTGTGTGTCTCTCTCTGTCTCTGTCTGTCTCTGTGTGTCTCTCTCTCTGTCTCTCTGTCTCTCTCTCTCTGTCTCTCTCTCTCTCTGTCTCTGTCCCTCTCTCTGTCTCTCTCTCTCTGTCTCTCTCTCTCTCTGTCTCTCTGTTTTTCTCTCTTCCCTGTTGCTGTAGTGATTTTGAACAAACCCAAGCATTTCCAGGCAACACATCTTTTTAAACCTTAGCCATGGCATTTAAGGGAATTAGAGCACAAACTACCAAGGGAAGCATGGTATTTTGTTTCCAATTTTTGGAAGATCAAGATAACTTTCATTATATTGTGGCTTGGCATTCAACCTTCACCCTCGCGACCTGAAAATTATGAAAGCGAGACATGATCTGGTTCCAAGTTTGATGAAATTTAATTGTCACTTGGAATATTGGTCTTGCAGACTGCAGAGCATTTTCCATCTTTGATTTTGATTTGTTATTGACCCATGTTCCTAGATACTGTGAAAAGTGTTATTTTGTGTGCAGTACAGATAGATCATACTGTACAAAGGGCATTAGGGTGATAGAACAGAGCAAGGAATACAATGTTACAGCTGCAGAGAAGGTGCACAGAGAGTGAGATCACCATTAAAGATAAAATCTGAGACGTCCATTCAGAAGTCTAACAACAGCAGGGAAGAAGCTGTTCTTGAAAATCTGTTGGTCTGTGTGTCTAAGCTTTTGTATCTTTTGCCTGACGGAAGAGGTTAGAAGAGATTGTAACCGGGGTGGGAGAGGTCTTTGATGATGTTGGCTGTCTTCCTGAGGCAGTGGGAAGTGTAGATGGAGTCAATGGATGGAAGATTGGCTTGTGTGATGGTCTGGGCTGTGTTCATAACTCCCTATAGTTTCTTATGGTCCTGGGCAGATCAGTTGCTGTACAAAGCTGTGATGCATCTGGATAGAATGCTTTCTAGAGGGCATCTATAAAAATTGGTAAGAGTCTTTATGGACATGCTGAATTTCCTTAGCCTCCTGAGAAAGTAAAGGTGTTGTTATGTTTGCTTGATTGTCACATCAACGTGGGTAGACCAGGATAGACTGTTGGTGATATTTACTCCCAGGAATGTGATGCTCTTGACCGTCTCCATCTCAGGCCCAGTGATGAAGATAGGGGCAAGTCCTCCTCCTTCTGCCAGAAGAGGTGAACAAGGTTCATATCTTGGTGAAACTATCATTCTTATTGTGAAGACCATCTAAGAAAATTCACTCTGCTCATCCCATCTCACAGATGCATGGAGCTTACTGTATGAATAAAGAGAGAACTGAGGGAACTTTGGGGCAGCACGGTGGCTCAGTGGTTAGCACTGCTGCCTCACAGCGCTAGGGATCCGGGTTCGATTCCAGCCTTGGGTGACTGTCTGTGTGGAGTTTGCACATTCTCCCCGTGTCTGCGTGGGTTTCCTCCGGGTGCTCTGATTTCCTCCCACAGTCCAAAAGATGTGCAGGTCAGGTGAATTGGCCACGCTAAATTGCCCATAGTGTTAGGTGCATTAGTCAGAGGGAAATGGGTCTGAGTGGGTTACTCTTCAGAGGGTTGGTGTGGACTAGTAGGGCTGAAGGGCCTGTTTCCACACTGTAGGGAATCTAATCTAATCAAAAGAAAGCCTGAACATAGAAATTAGATGGTATGGACAAAGAGAGGGGATTAGTTTAACATTTCCCCCTTTGCTGCCACCACTCCGCAGTTAATTACAACAAGATGTATCTGGTTTAGGACCAATGTCGTTTTGAGTGCTGTGGCTTTAAATAACAGATGTGGAACAGGCTTTCTGGTAATTTTAAAGTGAAAAGAAAGAATCAATACTTTTTTTACACGAATGCTCACAGATATAGGGGAATACCACCACTTACTTTTCCCCTCCAAACATTCACCAACCAAACTTAGAAATATATTGCTGTTCCTTCATTATTACTGAGTGAAAATCCTGGAATTTGCATCCTTTATGGCACTGCTGACTCCAGGGCCTACAGCTGTTCCAAGAAATAGGCCCAGCATTCCTTCCCAAGAACAGTTCGGGACAGTCAGACAGGCCAATCCAGTGAATGACTAAAATCAAACCTCAGGCCCTCAAACACACAGACTCATAACGTCATAAAAGTTGCATTCTACTCAGCATGCATTTAGATCAGAAATAACAAGAATCAAGTGATGTTCTCCGTCAGTCTCTGAAGCTGCGATGTTGGAGCTCTGAAGGTTTCTCACTTTGGTTTCCCCCTCGTTAGCAGTGGCCTGGCAGGCAGACATGGATAGGAGCAATGAGATGCTGTCCCCTTCATCTCAGCGCTGGAACAGAGAAAGCTCTGCTGTACAGTATGTGTGTGCGACACTCCCCTTGAAAAATGCTACCCCTGCCTGTTCTTACCCACAGCATCCGTCCTCATTGTGGCCCTTCAGCATTCCCACCCAGGCCTGCCTGACTAGCCCAATGAGAGCCGTTCCCCTAACCCATTCACCATCGTCTCTAATGTCAGTGATGACCATAGCCGAGGTCTAGCTGCTGTGCCAGCACTGAGCTCGCGTGCTCTGCTGAAACGCTCGGAGGTACTCCTTCCACCATTTCTCTGGGCAGAAGTCCCAGTCTGACCCAATTAATGCCTTTAAATCCTGTCAGGTCCTCCATCCACTTACTTGATCCTGAAGTTGGGCAACAGGGGGACAGGGGACAACATCTCATGGGGAGGTGATGGCCTGGTGGTACCATCGCTGGATTATTAATCCAGAGTCCCACACTTGTTCTGGAGACCTGGGTTCAAACCCTGCCACAGGCAGATGGTGGAATTTGAATTCAGTATAAAAAATACTGAACTAAGAGAGTAGTGATGACTATGAATCAGTTCTTGGAAAAACCCATCTGGCTCTCTAATTCCTTTAGGGAAGGAAACTGCTATTCTTCCCTGCTCTGCCCTACCTGTGACTCCAAACTTACAGCAATGGGGTTGGTTCTTAACTGCCCTCTGGGCAATTAGGGATGGGCAATAATTGCTGGCCTAGCCAGTAACACCCTTGTCCCATGAATAAATAAAAAAAGGATCCTGACCATCACATGGAACTCCAACCATTAACTTTCTTTCCTTCTCCACACACGTTGCCAGACCTGCTGAGTTTCTCCAGCAATTTCCTGTCTTTACCTCAGATTTTCAGTACTTCACTTTGGTGTTAATTATATCTTGCAGAATGGTTTGGTGCATGATTGGAATATGCATGCACATATATGTAAAGGCTCGATTTGGAGAATGAGGAGGAAGGATCACAAATGGAAATTAAACATGTTATGGCATGGAGTCTTGAGTTAACCTCTGGACAGATGATACTGTTGAGAAGTCTGCCTTTCCTGAGTTCTGTACAACATGAGTTGGCACACATTCCCGGGCTCTGTAGCAGATGTACACACCATTGAACCTGGTGATGATGTCATGACGAGTGTGCTGTGCTACTCCCTTTGTGAGGGGAAAGGCAGAGGTATCACAGAGCAGCATGCAACAACCTGCCCACTCTCCTAGCATTTCCACGGCTCACAGTTCTCTACATAACACTAACAGAAAGGTTTTCGTGCTCTGTCATTTAATTTCCTTGATGCAGCTGCAGGGGAACTCCAGAAATATTTCAAAATAGTTTTCAGCCTTTCTAAAGGCTACAATCATAAGACAGCTAACTCTAATTAGTTTTATTATATATATCACAGAGACCATAAGACAGTGGCGTAGAAATAGGCCATTGGGCCCATCAGGTCTGGTCTGACATTCAGTGAGACCATGGTGGATCTGATCATCCTCATCTCCACTTTCATGCCTTTTCCCCACAATCCTGGATTCCCCTCCTGATTAATTTGAATTTGGTTAATGATCCATAAAATACTATATCACATTATATTATAGTAACTACAACAACCTATATGACAAGTTGGACCGAAGGGTCTGTTTCTGTGCTGTACATCTCTATGACTCTATAACTACCAGGTGATGTAATGGCTCCATGTTAATGTCACTGAGCTGGTTAACTGGAATCCCAGGCTTGTGTTCTGGGGAAATGGCTTCAAAACCCACCAATGACAGATGGTGAATCTTGTATTCAGTAAAAAGTTGGAATTTAAAAGTTAGCCTAAAGGTGTCTATGGAGTGTCATGAGAGCACATCTGCTTCATTAATGGTGTTAAGAGAACATGCCCTTCATGGAAGGAAACTGCCATCCTTACCTGATCTGGCCTACATGTGACTCCAGACCCACAGCTTATACTGTTGCCCTCTGGGCAATTAGGGATGGGCAATAAATGCTGGCCTAACCTTCAATACCCACATCCCAGGAATGATTAAAGCCACTTATACTAGTCACACTGAGCTAGTCACTATCGTGATTTGGTGAAAGTGAGGACTGCAGATGCTGGAGATCAGAATTGAGAGTATGGTGCTGGAAAAGCACAGCAGGTCAGGCAGCATCCGAGGAGCAGGAGAATTGACATTTCAGGAATAAGTCTTCATCATGTTCATGTTAAGTAATCACACCAGCAATTGGGACTTACAAAGATGTCTGAGATTTGCCTAAATTTCTTCTTTTTCTTGTTAAACCATCATAGATCTATCTCTTCATCCCTTCTCCCTGAAATGTTTCTCTTTCAATTTCAAGGTTTTTCATCTCTATTTTCTTTCCTGTTCAAGTTTTTGATCATTTCATTTTGTTGAGCTGTATGGACTTCAGTAAGGCATTTGACAGGGTTCCTCATAGGAGACTGGTTAGATCTCATGGAACACAGGGAGAACTAACCATTTGGTTACACAATTGGTTCAAAGGTAGAAGACAGAGGGTGGTGGTGGAGGACTGTTTTTCAGACTGGAGGCCTGTGACCAGTGGAGTGCCACAGGATCAGGGCTGGGTCCACTACCTTTTGCCATTTAAATTATTTGGATGTAAACATAGGAGGTATAGTTAGTAAGTTTGCAGATGACACCAAATTGGAGGTTCAGTGGACAGCAAAGGAGGTTACCTCAGAGTACAATGGGACTGTGATTAATGGGCCAATGAGCCAATGAGTGGCAGATGGACTTTAATTTAGATAAATGTGAGGTACTGCATTTTGGAAAGGCAAATCAGGGCAGGACTTATACATGTAATGGTAAGGTCCTGGGGAGTGTTACTGAACAAAAAGACCTTGGAGCGCAGGTTCATAGTTCCTTGAAAGTAGAGTCCCAAGTAGGCAGGATAGTGAAGAAAGCATTTGGTGTGCTTGCCTTTATTGGTCAGAGAATTAAGTATAGGAGAAAGTGAGGACTGCAGGTGCTGGAGATAGAGTCAAGATTAGAGTGGTGCTGGAAAAGCACAGCAGGTCAGGCAGCATCTGAGGAGCAGGAAAATCGACGTTTTGGGCAAAAGCCCTTCATCAGGGATACGGGCTGGGTGCTGGCAAATGGGACTAGATCAGTTTAGGATATCTGGTCGGCATGGACAAATTGGACTGAAGGGTCTGTTTCCCATCTGTACGTCTCTATGACTCGATAATTCTATGTTCAAACTGCCTTATCTGTCACAGAAGGTGCACTAATTCAATTGAATTCCTAACTGTATTCAGGCAGGAGCCCTTCATCAGGAAAGAGCTTCAAATTCTTTCCTGATGAAGGGCTTTTGCCCAAAACGTCGGTTTTCCTGCTCCTCGGATGCTGCCTGACCTGCTGTGCTTTTCCAGCACCACTCTAATCTAGACTCTATCTCCAGCACCTGCAGTCCTCACTTTCGCCTTCCTAACTGTATTGCCTTTCCTCTCTTCCATAGTGAAACACTGTGTGACTATCCCAATTGCAATTCTAATATTTAGCCCTTGTTTTAAATCTCAGTTCAATTTATCCAGCAATTCAAAGAACCTAGACTTACTTACTTTGCAAATCAGTCAGGGATAAATCTTCCCTCTCCAGAAATATTCAAGCAGCTGCCTTGTAATGATGTACAAGGAGTCTGATGCCTTTCCTTTCATCCACTGCTAATTATCATTATCTCACTTCCAACTTGATATTGGTGGTGTTGGTTATCGTGAAAAATGCCCTTATGACCGAAGAGGTGGTGCTGGATGTCTTAAAATGCATAAAAGTGGATAAATCCCCAGGATCTAATCAGGTGTACCCCAGAACTCTGTGGGAAGCTAGAGAAGTGATTGTTGGGCCTCTTGCTGGGAATGGCCTACTCCTGCACCTGTTTTCTCCGTTTCTATGTTTCTGGTTGCAGTTGTTGTTGCAAACCTCTGCAGAGGTTCAGGAAATATCACCAGACTCTTTCAGGAACATTTCATGTTCGGAAACCTTGTCCTGGGCTCCAGGTACCATACGGGCCCCCATTGGAGGTTTCTGACGTTACCCATGACGAGTAGGTCCAGTAACCAGGTGAAGAATGGAGAAGTAGCCAGCTGTCATTTTCCTGTTTTGAACACAAGCCATGGGAAGCTGCACACTGTAAGCACCTTTTGGAATGTTGTGCCAGATGATCCAAGCTGTTCACTGCAGTGACTCTGAGTTGGAAACCCTCTGGTGAAATATAGTAGGATACAGAATTAGCTCCAGCACAGGCCCAAGCATTGAACATTACCTTAAGGTTCATTTGTGGTTTCTGATCTTAAGCTTGCTTACCATTTAACCCTAATCATTTCTGGATTCCCATCTTCATCAAGTCATTTTGGCTGGTGACCATTCCCTTGGGTGTCATCAGTGGTCTGCAGTCTTGGGAAATCTCACGTCCGCTTGGCACTTAATTGTGTGTTCCAAGTGTATTCAGCTCTGTGCTGGAGTATGGTATTGAGACCTGGGAATTAAACAAGCTCAACATTCACACACATACCACGGGCGCTTCTCAGCTCCCTCTCACTTGCCCTTACCCTTACTTGCTTCTTGTTAAAATCAAGGTCAAAGGTTGCTCCAGTTGAACTGATGTGTTGCAATAGTAAATCTGTTGATTTAGCGATGGTAAGTGATGCAGATAAAAGACTGGAAATGGAAGTTGTGGCAGAAACCACCAAGTGAGTAAGTTTGATATTGTTTGGGATTCAGCAATACTGAGTGACAACAGCCAGGATTGCAGTTTGCAAGAGAACAGCCTGAAACGATTTAGGGAACAGTTTAAACAAATTGTTGGGCAACAAATTAATTAATTCCACTGGAAATGGAGTTCAAGTGATAATACTGATTTATACAGATTACTACAGATTTATTCAGCGTATAGAGGCACGTAATCTGCTAATCATCAAAAAACATTATTCATGGGATGTGGGTGTCACGGGCTGGACCAACATTTATTGCCTATTCCTGTTGCCCTTCCAAAGGGCTATATTGAAGCTTGATGTTAACGAGGGACTTCCAGTGTTTTGACCCAGTGATCTAAATTAATCAAAAGCAAATGGGAGATTAAGAAAAAAAATGTGATCACCTAATTGCTTCTCTGTTGAAGTTCAAGAACAATTACCTTTCCATAAAAAACAAAATGACTGTGGATGCTGTAAATCAGAAACAAAAAACAAATTGCGGGAAAAGCTCAGTGGGATTGGCAGCATCTGTGGAGAGAAATCAGAGTTAACGTTTCAGGTTGAGTGACCCTTCCCCAGAACTGATGATAGTTTCTGTGCGGGAGATACGGTGGAGAGAGGGGCTAAGGAGGAAACAATGGTTGGGGATAGAGCTCAAAGAGACAGGAGGACACTTGAACAGGCAAAGGGTGATTAGCTGTTACTGGAGACTGTTAATGGCTAACAATGGATAGTGTGTAATAGCAGAATCTGAAATCTCTGATTTCTCTCCACAGATGCTGCCAGACTTGCTCAACGTTTCCAGCAATTTCTCTTTTTGAATCACATTTCTATGCTTGCTACAGAATCTTTGAGAAGAAAGAAAGGGAACAAAAAGGGAAAGATAAACACTTCATAAACTAACAAGTCTTACCTCTGTCTGGAATTTGGTCAAATGCACCATTTTCTTTTTGTCCATTTGGGAGAAATTAAAGAAAAGGTCATGTGACAATATCACTCCTGCAGGCAAAAACCCATCACTACAACCTGCAATGTTAAAGGAACTGCAATATACAATAAAAAAGGCATTAAAAACACAGGTAAACACTACAATGCAAAACGGAATCTTACTCTGCTATGTTAAAGAGCACAAAGTTGAAAAGCAATGATATAATCATGGATGAGCATTCCAGTAACATATTGTCAGTACTTCGGTTACTTAAAGAAATCAGTGTCTAGTTTATGGATCAGCAGAAAAGTGACAATAACAGGCAGCCAACTCTCTCCTTGACTTGGGCATTGAAAGGCTAAGAAGACTCGACTCCTCTGGTATCTCTGACAATGACCACAAAGATGGTAACAACAGGTTTCAGATTTTGGAAGAATGACCTAAAATTCAAGTCAATTTCAGGATACACAGGCTCAAACTCATTTGATATTGAAAAGAGCCAAGTGAACAAATTAATTAAATCATAAGCAGCTGACAACATGGGGGTATGGAATGTGATTTCACAGAAGACAAGTTAACTGAGAGGCTTTTCAGAACTAATTGTTCCATGTGGACCTATTAAATCTTTCCAAATCATACTTCTGGAAAATCCTAAAGAATATCCTGTTGATGCTCTGCTTGAAAAACGATTCAAGTTGGACACGATTGAGGCAGTTCAGCAGCCTCTAGACGTGTATATACCTAGGACAAACACTGCAGCAGCAACAGGTTCAGTGCAGTATTCACCTTTTCCATGAGATGTGGCTGGTTTCATCCTTGTCCATCATTGTAAGACATGTGCAATCTACATTCTACAAGAGGACATTGGACTAAAATGTATCAAAATCCAATTGTCTGGTGTGCCACAAAATGTGATGTAATATAGTCTGAGTGAAGAGCTGTCATCCAAGGTACAATGCTATAGCTTGTCACAGAGTTTTGTCAATGGCAACAAAGTCCAAGAGGTAACCACAACATTACAGCTGACAGACATTGGTCAGGCAGCAAATGTGCTAACATCCATATAGTATTGGGATGTCCTTAGAAAAACTGAGCTTTAGGTCCATTCGAATGACATAGATACATCCAGATCTTGTAAACATAGAACAGTCCTGCAGAGGAACAGGTCCTTTGTACCACTGTGTCTGTGCCAACTATGATGCCATTCTAAACTAATCCCATCTGTCTGCACATGGTCCATATCACTCTATTCCCTGCCCGTTCATCCCTACAATGGGACTGATATCCCATACACTTGCATTATTGCCCTCGAATGCCAATAAGGCTCATCAGGATGAACAGCAGAAACCTTCATTTGAAAGAGAAGGACCTCACATTGACTTTGCAACAGTTGTCCTGACTCCAGGGTGGTGTGCTGTCTTCTGGCTGCCAGGTTCCAGGATGCTGGCCAATGGGAGGCTGTGCAGTTGGAGTCATGGTCTATGCTTGGACTAGTGGCTCAGAAGGAAGAGAAAGGAGCAGACGTTAGGGAGTTAGGTAGGAAATTGAAAAGTAAGTTGCTAATAAATTCCAAACTCCATGTGTCATATAGAAATCGGTGTGGGGTCAGAAAGATAGAGCAGACAGAAATGTGGCTGGAGGTTTGGCCCAGAAAGGGACACATTTAGATTCCTACAATATCAGGTCAGTTTCTGAGGGGAGTGGGACCCAGACAAATTAGACAGGTAAATCTGAACAGGAGTCGACCCAGCATCCTCATGGAAAGGTTTGCAAAGGCTATGGGACTGGATTTAAACTTGGTTGGCCGGAATAGGTTCTGGGCAAGCAGCTGTACCCTGAGAGAATACTAACATAGAGGCAATTAGAAGTTGGAAAGTGAGTAAGTGAATCTGAAAGGTAGACAATCCTTAAACTAGATAAGAAGGAAGTGAATTTAGCGAGGCCAAATGGAACCTATTTTAATGCAAGGAGCCTGAGGACTAAGATAGACAAGCTGAGGGCAGAGATAGGTATGTGGGAGTATGATATCTGCTTTCAATGAGACTTGGTTGAAAGACTGGCATTCTGGATTAGTGGGGCTGGAAGAGCACAGTAGTTCAGGCAGCATCCGAGGAGCAGTAAAATCGACGTTTCGGGCAAAAGCCCTTCATCAGGAATACAGGTAGACTGCCTGAAGAGTGGAGAGATAAATGAGAGGAGGGTGGGGGTGGGGAGAAAGTAGCATAGAGTACAATAGGTGAGTGGGGGAGGGGATGAAGGTGATGGGTCGGGGGGAGGGTGGAGTGGATAGGTGGAAAAGAAGATAGGCAGGTCGGACAGGTCATGGGGATAGTGCTGAGCTGGAAGTTTGGAACTGGCGTGAGGTGTGGGAAGGGGAAATGAGGAAACTGTTGAAGTCCACATTGATGCCCTGGGGTTGAAGTGTTCCGAGGCGGAAGATGAGGCGTTCTTCCTCCAGGCATCTGGAGGTGAGGGAGCGGCGGTGAAGGAGTCCCAGGACCTCCATGTTTTTCGGCTGAGTGGGAGGGGGAGTTGAAATGTTGGGCCACAGGGCAGTGTGGTTGATTGGTGCGGGTGTCCCAGAGATGTTCCCTAAAGCGCTCTGCTAGGAGGCGTCCAGTCTCCCCAGTGGAGGAGACTGCATTGGGAGCAACGGATACAATAAATGATATTAGTGGATGTGCATGTAAAACTTTGATGGATGTGGAAGGCTCCTTTAGGGTCTTGGATAGAGGTGAGGGAGGAGGTGTGGGTGCAGGTTTTGCAATTCCTGCGGTGGCAGGGGAAGGTGCCAGGACGGGAGGGTGGGTTGTTGTGGGGCGCAGACCTGACCGGGTAGTCATGGAGGGAATGGTCTTTGTGGAAGACTGGCAGAATTGGCAACTCAACATTCCTGACAGATTGACTGTGAAATAATAGAAGAAATTAACGTAAAGAGAGAGAGAAAGCGCAAGTGAAGGGTGGAGTCTGGCACTCATTATCTGAAAGGGTGGTTGAGTCAGAAACTCTCATAGCGTTTAGGCAGTTTTTAGATATTCACTTGTGTTGTCATATTCTTGAAGGTTATGGGCAAAAAGCTGGAAAATGGAATCAGTGCAGACAGATCTTTGTTGGCTGGCATGAATATGATGGGCCAAAAGTCCACCTTCTGTGCTGTAAACGTCGATGAGTCTATCAGTTTAGCAGCATGCTCTGTCTACATACTCTTACAATATACGAGGTGACAAATCCTTTAGCTGCAATAGCAAAGCTTCCAGATTGCAACATCAATCTCTTCCATCTTGACCACAGTTGAGCAGAGCACATTTAACACGCTCACAAAGACTATCATCAGGGGTGGCTTCAACACATTAAACCTGAACAAATACATTCCTTCTGGTCATTTAGAGCTAAACAAAGACTCTTCAAGAATGTTATTGTCAAAGCCAAACACATCATAGATTCACAAGTTCTAAGTCAAGACTTGCTCGGCCATATAGGTCTGGGTCACATGGACGCAGAAAAAGTCAAGAGATTGCACATGGGTGTGGCATTAATAAGGACCTCAACCAACTGATCAAATCACACGCAACCTCATCAAAATCAACCATCAGGAGACTGTGCCTTTCCACATGAGAATTCTTCTCTGCGATGATACAGGATCTCCTCCAGACCAGCCACGTCGACAAACATAATTACGTTTTGGTGACTGGCTATTTGACCAAATTTCCTCTTATGTGACATCTTTAAGATGCCACTAGTACAATGGTTGTCGACATGTTAAATATGTGTTTGATGATTGTCTGCAGTACACCAGGGCATCCTTTCAGGACTTGTGTAGAAAGTATGGTGTTCAATATTTTACCTCTTTTCCTCACTGTCCTCAGTCAATGGTCTTGCAGTGTACACTATTCACAGAGTAACACCTATGATCAATCAATGTAAAACAGCTGTAAAACAAGAATAGTGGATAGCTATACACTACTCTTCTACGTACTGATTTATCCTCAATAACAGCTCTCTTGTTCGGGAGAAAAATCAACACTGTTTTCCATCTCACTCTCTCGCCGCCCAGCCTATCATGCACATGGCATTATTGGAAAGAAAGAAGAAAATGGGAGAAGATAGTTATCCCCAGTTCACACCAGGACAACATGTACCAGCTTGATGTTTTCACACAAACAGATGGTTTATGAAAATACACAACGTTGTTGTGTCCAGCCTTGGTCAATAGGGGTGGTAATGACAAATGGCCAAGTCCTGTGAAGAATTGGAAGATGTGTCATCAACCACAAGTCACACAGGGTGCTGCTGATGCAGAAGCTGGAGAATTCATGTCAGACAGCAACCATGTATTTATGACAAGAATACACATTTATCCATGATGATGGATAGCTCGCTACAGTGAGAAGCCAAACTGCCAAGTCATAGTAATGGAGTAAGGACATGTCATGTGTTCACCAAAATATTACCAAAACACATTGTGACAATGTACAGAGTCTTATAGGGGTCTGACTGGAATGGGCTAGAATTGTAGCAAAGTCCAGCAAGGCCTATCCTGAGGTGAATTACCAATGAGGAGGATTATTGCTTGTCAAACATTTTGTTAATGGTGCAACTCACCTCATTAATATTCAGCTTCTTCTTTTACTAAATGTGCCAAACAATTGAGAGAACCCGACAGGGGAATCAGAGCAGGTGAGATGAGCTGAGAGTCACAGCCCTTGACATCAAGGCTGTATTTGACAGGCTGTGGCAACAAAGAGCCCGAACGAAACAATAAATGCTGACCCAGCCAGAGACAACCACATCCCATGAGTGAATAAAATAATAATAAGCTCACTGCTTGATCCGAAGGGCCTCTGTGTTTGACTCAGGGCATTGTCCATGGGTCTAGCCCCATGAAATTCCTGTCCTTGGACATTGGCATTTGACATGCGCCATGGTACATCTCCGATCCACAGCATTTCCGGCTGTAACAACAGTGATCACTGTAACACTGCTCTGATTCCCCTGTCGGGTTCTCTCGATAGTGCTGTAATAATCTTCAAGTTATTGAATCAAAATAACCCAGGTTTCATGGTGTGTGGTACGAGGTATTGTCTGTAGTAAACCACAAACCGTTGTGAGTATGTGGGTCATGTTAGATGGTTTCAAACTTCTCGAATTGTTGGCATTGGTCTCAACCTGCTAAATAGAGTGTTCCCCAGTAAACTCCTGACTTGTGGATGAAGGAGGAAGACAGTTATTCACCACAGAATTCCTAACCTCTGATCTGTTCTGTAGTACTTACGCGATTGTTCCAGTTCAATTCCTGATCGATTGAGATTCTCCAGATATTGATGCTGCTCAGTGTTAAAGGAGTTGGTTAGAATTTGTCTTGTTCTAACTGGACATTGCCTGGCGTTGCTGTGGCATGAATGTTACCATTAAGTTTCATCCTAATCTTAAATGCTGTCCAAGGTGTTATAGCTCAGGAAGCCTGATTGGAAATGACCATTGTTTATTGTTGAACACCCAGAAGAGAATCATGGCTCATGATGTACACAGCCCAGGTCCTAGTCCCACGGCTGGCAGCTCTGCAGATTTATCCCTGAAGCTGCTTTATTTTCACTTTCTTATGCTTTTCCTTAGAAATGCTACCACACACAACAGAGCACCTTCACACCACCCAACATCATCATGGTGGCTGATTTGCTTTTTTTTTGTCACCAGTAAAAGCACGCAGGCATCCAACTGAGTGTTTATAAGCAGAGCCCATCCCCAGCTCTATTTTTTTTAGATTAACCTATTTTTCTAGTCCACCTGTTCAGAGGTGTTATTGCACACCAGTGGGGTAGTGGGACTTGAACTCAGACTTTCTGGTAGAGAACTAGGGTCTGCTCTCTAATGGGCTCAGGTGATGAGTTCCAACTGGCCATTGCCTGTTACCAACGAAACCCATACTCAATGAGCTCCACAAGGAGATTAATTAGTGATTCCCTCTGAGCTGTTAGAGGTTATCACACATGGACTGATTCAATATCTAAGGGAGTTGAGGATAGTTCTGAACTCTGTACAATTATCAGCAACATCTTGCTTTTGATCTTCCTTTGGAGGGAGGTGATTGATGAGAAACTGAAATGGTTGGCTGGAGGGCAGGAGCCTCCAGAACCCTGCAACAATGTCTTGAGACTGAGATAATTGTTCTCCAAAGTCCACTAGCATTTTCTGTCATGCTTGACAGTGGAGAGATCTCACCCTGATTCCTGGTGACATTGCTAGGACTCCTTGATGATGCACTCAGTGAAATGGTGTCGTGATTTTTTTTTGCCCCAAGTTTGTTGCCAATGCAAATGTACCAAAGCAAAACCAAAGAAGCCTACCTGCAAAGTCTGTCTGGCCGTGTCCAGTGTCAAAGCAAGTCCACCATGAGGAGGATAATCTCTCAGCTCTGCTCAGGATCAGAACTGTTGCCATTAACCACTAACATGGAGGGAGACTTACTCAACCACCAACCATTCAAACTGCCCATTTCCTCGGAGTACTGGTGCCGTTGTGACTGTCTAATTGCAGATAAATGAAGGCAGCATCCTGGTAGTGGAGCATTCACTTAGATTTACCTCATCACACAGTTTGGTAGAAATCTTGAAAGGGCTATGGATGCCTGTATATTCTACAGGCATTCTGAACCTGGAGCTGACCTCTACTGATTGAAAACCTTCTCATGATGCAGTGCAAAATCATTTGATAGGAAATGAAGTGGGCAAATAATGCAGGAATAATAACAATACTTCAGTGACAATATCTGACAGACAAAGCAATGGAAAGGAAGCTGGGCGAAGGTATTCTGTGGCACTTTCACTGTCACCGGAGCGGACTTACCTCTGATGGAGGTGCCCTCTAATTCTGGGACACACGGGGCACAACTTTCTAGCAACCTGGAATGTCGTTTTATCACAGAATCCCTACAGTGTGAAAGCAGGCCATTTGACCCAACAAGTTCACACCAACCATCCCACTTCCCTACCCCCATTCCTGTAACGCTGCATTTCTAATGGTTAGTCCACCTAGCCTGCACATCCCTGAACACAATGGGTAATTTCCCATGGCCAATCCACCTAGCCTGCACATCCCTGAACACAATGGGTAATTTCCCATGGCCAATCTACCTAGCCTGCACATCCCTGAACACTATGGGTAATTTCCCATGGTCAATCCACCTAACCTGCACATGTTTAGATTGTGGGAGGAAACCAGAGCACCCGGAACAAACCCATGCAGACATGGGGAGAATGTGCAAACTCCACACAGACAGTCGCCTAAGGCTGGAATTGAACCTGGAAAGATGAAGCAAGCAAGTTTTGGGTTCATTGTAGATAGGAAATGCAGCTTTCCACACTGTATGAGATTGAAATGTTATTACCAATAGGGGGTTTCGGGGTGTGTTGAGAGCTGCCCACATTCTGACACATATGTGTTGCTATGTCTTAATTGATTAATTTTCATGTTCGGCCTTTCTAAATCCATCAGATGAGAAAAATCCATTGGAGGGTTCAGACAGCAGCTCATATCTTTCCATTGTGAAGTCCTGACTCTGAGTCACTTCTTTGTGGTGAGGTTTCCCAGCTCTGTTTGTGACCAAACTGTTAGGTGGGGTTTCCTCCCTAGGACTATGCTGGCTGTTTCATCTCAGTGAGTACTTTTTTGATCATTGATTAGTGTTGCTTCCAGGATCTAGTGTGAGATTTGCTGTACATTACTGGAGGAAAGTGGGGGAATGCATGGGTGGGGTGAAAGCAGATGATTGGATTTATGCTGAATAATTACTGATTTGGCTTTTTACTTTAATGTTAACTTGTTTCCACATGTGTGTCCTGGGGCATACATTACTTTACAAGCACATAGTGCTAAGGGCTTGAATGGTGGGGAATTTTGTAAATGTGTTCAAGAAAATTATCTTTATCAATATGTACTAGAGAAGGAGTAAAACTTGACCTTCTATTGGGAAATAAGGCAGGGGAAATGACTGAGGTGTCAGTGAAGGGGCACTTTGGGACCAGAGATGATAAATCTATTAGTTTTAAAATAGTGATAGAAAAGGCCTTGTATAAAAGTTAAAGTTCTTAATTGGAGTAAGGCCAATTTTGACGGGATGAAACAGGAACTTTCAAAAGTTGATTGGAATAGACATTTTGCAGGTAAAGGTACGACTGGCAAGTGGAAGACTTTCAAAAGTGAGATAATGAGAGTCCAGAGACATTACGTTCCTGTTAGAGTGAAAGGTCAAGCTGGTAAGATTAGAGAACAATGGATGAGTAAAGATATTGAGGATCTGGTCAAGAACAAGAAGGAGGCTTGGTTGGGTAAAGACACTTGGATCAAGTGAATCTCTTGAAGAATATAACAAGGGAACTGTTAAGAGGGAAATCAGGAGGGCAAAGATGGGATATAAATAGCCTTGGCAGATAAAGCTAAGGATAACCTAAAGAGATTCTACAAGTACATTAACAGCAAATGAGCAACTAAAGCAGTCTTGGGGGCCCCTTAAAGATCAACAAGGCCATCTTTCTGTGAAACTACAAGAGATGGAAGAGATACTAAGCAAATACTTTGTGTTGGTTTTCATTGTGCAGAAAGACACAGAGGCTAGAGAATTTGGGGAAATTAATAGTACTGTCTTGAAAAGTGTCCACAATTAAATCTGTTGGACTATAACCTGGTGTTGTGTGATTTGTAACTATGAAAGAGGAAGTGTTGGAGGTCTTAAAAAGCATAAAGTTGCAAAAATCTCCAGAACCTGATCAAGCGTATTCCAGGACATTGTGTGAAGTTAGGGAAGAAATTGCAGGGTCCGAGCAGAGATAATCGTATCACTTATAACCGCAGGTGAGGTGCCAGCTGACTGGAGGGTGGTTAATGTCATGCCTTTATTTAAGAAAAGCTGTAAGGAGAAACCTGGGAACTATAGACCGGTGAGTCTGGTAGCGGTGGCTGGTAAGTTATGGAATCCCTACATTGTGGAAACAGGCCCTTCGGCCCAACAAGTCCATACCAACCCTCCAAACAATATCCCACCCAGCCCCATTCCCTATTACTCTACATTTCCCCTAACTAACCCATCTAACCTACACCTCCCTGAATGATTTTGCACGGCCAATTCACTGAACTCGCACATCTTGAGTTGCAGAAGGAAACTAGAGCACCTGGAGGAAACCCACGTAGACTCGGGGAGAATGTGCAAACTCCACACAGTTACCTGAGGCTGGAATTGAGTCCAGTCCCCTGGTGCTGTGAGGCAGCAGTGCTCACTACTTAGCCACCGTGCCACCCAAATAGTGGAGGGCATTCTGAGAGATAGGAGTTACAGGCATTGGGAGAAGCAAGGACTGAGAAGGGATAGTCAGCATGGGTCTGTGCACGGGAAATAGTGTCTCACAAACTTGAGTTCTTTGAGGACATAACCAAAATGATTGATGAGGGCAGAGTGGTAGACATTGTCTACATGGACTTTAGTAAAGTCTTTGACATGTCCCACATGGTAGACCAATTAGTAAATTTAGATGACATGGGATTCATGGTGAACTTGTCAATTAGATACGAAATTGGCTTGATGGTAGGAGACAGAAGGTGATAGTGGAGGTTTTATTTTGGGCTGGAGACCTGTGACCAGCGGTGTTGAACAGGAATCGGGTACACTTTTGTTTGTCATTTATATAAATGATTTGGATGAGAATTTAGGAGGCATGGTTAATAAATTTGTGAATGACGCCAAAGTTGATGGTATAATGGACAATGAAGAAGGCTATCTAAGATTACAGCAAGATCTTGCTCAATTGGGTCAATGGGCTGAGGAGTAGCAGACAAAGTTTAATTTGGATAAATGCAAGATATTGCATTTTGGTAAAACATCCAAAGGCCCCAGGCTAGGGACCTTTGCTATTTGCCTTATCTATGCCCCTCATGATTGTATAAACCTCTATAAGGTCACCCTTCAATTACAATTAATGGTAGGACCATGGGTAATATTGTAGAACAGAGATGCAATGGTTCAGGTGCATAATTCTTTGAAAGTTGCATCAGAGGTAGACAGGGTGGTTAAGAAGGCATTTAGTACGCTTGTCTTCATTAGTCAGACATTTGAGTACAGGAGCTGGGACGTCATGTTGAGGCTGTACGGGACATTGGTAAGGCCTCTTCTGGAGAACTGTATCCAGTTCTGGTCACCCTGTTATAGGAAGGAGATTATCAAACTGGAGAGGGTTCAGAAGAAATTTACCAGGATGCTTCTGGGTCTACAGGGTTTGAGTTATGAGGAGAGGTGGGATTGGCTGGGGCATTTTTCACTGGAGCATAGGAGATGGGGAGTAACCTTACAGAACTTTATAAAATCAAGAGGGTCATAGATAATGTGAATAGCAAAGATATTTTCCCTGAGGTGGGGGAGTTCAAAATTAGGGGGCATATGTTTAAGGTGAAAGGAAAAAGATTTAAAAGAGACCCCGAGGGATAACTTTTTTACACAGAGAATGGTTCATGTGTGGAATGAACTGACAGAGGAAGTCGTAAATGCAGGTACATTTCCAACATTTAAAAGACATTTGGTTAAGTGTAGGAAAGGTTTAGAGGGATAGGAGCCACATACAGGAATGTTTGGGCACATGATCAGCATGGACTGATTGGATTGAAGACTCTGTTTCCAGGCTGTATGTCTCTAGGACACTATGACACTTGTTAAGAAATGCCTTTCGAGCTGAGAAGGATTCCCCTTGGAATTTTCACTGTAACTCAAGGTCCTGGTATGGACCTTGAGGGGCTGTTTGGGGCTGAGCTCTCTCGAGACTGGGAGGAAGATGGTAACCTCTCCAACCAAAAGCTGGCCATAGACATACCTGAGAAAATCAGCAGAATGTGTGGATTTTGGAGTCTGGAGGCAGTACACCAACAGGATCCAGAAGTCCAAGAAGATGTGACAGGCAGAAGATATCCAGGAGAGAGGCGCCAGACTCTAACATTCGCCTGTACCTGATGCCTCAAGTGAACACACCTCAGGTCTCCACTTATTCCTGAGTGTGCAGGAACCCCCATGTCTCTAACTGAGATACCAATAGTCAGCCCCATGTCTCACAGTCACCCTGCACAAATGCTCTTCCCCCTTTTCCACACATGCACATCATTTCAAACAGTCACACCTCCCTGCTTTGTCTTTCTACATGAGAAGGCAACACAAAACATTTTGAGAGGACCGAGTCTGGGGTGAAGGCCCTCCAGTGACACACACCATGTCATCATTGGTACCACATGTCCAACTGTTGGATGAGGATGGAGGTCTCATTCTAGGAAGTTGTAAGTGGAGCAGTTCCTGGTGGTGAAAGGAGGCTGAATGCTGAAGGGATTTGTATTGAGCTTGCCTCTTTCCAGTTGGATCTCAGTGTCTCACCCCTTTGCCCTCTGGAGAGCCATGCAGCCAAGCAGAATGTAGCCAATGATGGCATTGTCTTTGCTGTTACGGAAGAGGTTTGTGATGGTGCACGAGTCTGAGCTCTGCTCTGGGTCCAGAGCTGGAGCGGGGGAGCTGTCTGAGCTACTCCCTAATCCAAGCAGATGGTAATCCTCTTCCAGGCTGTACAACATCCCAGGGACTGGAATATTGCTCTAGGGAAAGCTGGGAGAGAATAGAATCTCATTAGGATTCCAACTCCAAGTCATTTTCCAGAACCGTCCCACTCTCACACTGGCAGGAAATTCTGCCTTTTAACCTTTTCCATCTCTTCCTGATACTCCCAGCCCTGCTAAGAGTTTCCAGTATTTTCTGTTTTAATTGCAGTATTTTGCTTTGTGAAAATAATTGTAGCAGCAGGGAGGAGGGTGCAATTTGGAAGCCTGTCGTAGTCTCACAATTATAGTGTGGTATGGAGAGCACCAACCAACACAGAAACACAGTGTTCTCAAGGAAGTGACATTAGAAATAGACAGTCAAATCTTTCCATCTTTCTTCTCTCTCCATCAGTGCAAGAAGCGGACAAGCATCATTTTTCTGAGGAAAGCAATCATGAAATGTTAGAGTCAGCACTAACTACCACAAGGAAGTAGAGATTGAATATTTTACTGTACATGAAGCGTTGTCAGCTGGCTACAATTCTGAACATCTGGATGGCTTTCATGTTCTTCCAGGAATATATTATTCGTAATTAGAGATTCAGTTGGTGATCAGGGCTTCCTTCGAAGAGCTACACTAATGTAGGCCAATGACGCATAGACATTTCAAACATCTTGTACATGAATAGGGCAAATTCAATTATTCTTCATAATTTTCTTTTTACCGTAGCTACCCTCTTACTCCACACCCCTAAAATCACAACAAGGACAGAACCCCCAACCCCAAAACCCCAGTCTTCACCTTCCACCCCACCAACCTCTAGATACATCACATCATCCTCCGCCATTTCCACCACCTACAAACAGACCCCCACCAGAGATATATTTCCCTCTCCCCCTCTATCCACTTTCTGTGAAGACCATTGGCTCCATAACTCTCTTGTCAGGTCCACACCCCCCCACTAACCCACCCTCCCCTTCCGGCACCATCCGCTGCCACTGTAGGAATTGCAAAACCTGCTCCCATACCTCCTCCCTCATCTCCATCCAAGACCCAAAAGGATCCTTCCACATAGGACAGAAACCTACCTGCACTTCCACACAATCACCTACTGTATCCGTTGCACCCGATGTGGTCTCCTCTACATCGGGGAGACAGGATGTCTTCTTGCGGATCATTTCAGAGAACATCTCTGGAACACCTGCACCCACCAACCCCACCGCCCCCTGGCTGAATACTTCAAATCCCCCTCCCACCCCATCAAGGGCATGCAGGTCCTGGGCCTCCTCCACCGCCAAACTTTTACCACGCAACGCCTTGAGGAAAAACTTCCGCTTTGGGACCCTCCAACCACACGGGATCAATATGGTTTTCACCGGGTTCCTAATTTCCCCTGCCCACACCTTATCCCAGTCCCAATCTTCTAACTCGTTACCGCCCTCTTGACCTGTCCTACCTGTCCATCTTCCTTCCAAACTATCCACTCCACCCTCCCCAACGACCTATCACCATCATCCCCACCTTCATCTACCTATCACATTTGGAAACACTCAGAATGTCAGGCAGCAACTGTGGAAAGAGAAACAGTTAACATGACACGTCCCTGCCCTTCTTTCAGAACTAATGAAGGCACATAAAACAGACCTGGTTTCAGAGCAAAAAAACAAATAGGAAGGCGATTGTGATGACAAGAGTCCAAAGGTAAGATTCTGGCTAAAAAATTTGATCATGGAGAATAATTGAAGTTTTAGGACGATAATGGATTTTGATTGCTGGGTTTCTGAAGATCATTCTCCATAACAAAGAACTTGCCTTATCGATGAATAAAGTGAAGTTGAATTTTGTGATTGAGAGGTCTGCATCTGCGAAGAACCTCAAATACAACCGATGGATGTTAGATTTGATGTAAAAATGGAACATGCTGTTAATATTCAGCAGGTCTGGCACCTTCTGTGGAGAGAGAAACATGGGTAACATTTCTGACTGAGTCAGATTCCAGGGTGATCGTGAACAGTAACAGTTCGTTTTCGTGAACTGAATGGTTAAGTTGCCAAAGAATCAGAATCTACATAACCACTTGCGCCCAACTTTGGATCAGAAGTTAGAATCTAAATATAAGAGGGAAAGTGAATCATTTTGAGGTTAAGTTGAAGTGACCCTGGTTTTAAGGGACTGCGGGGAATGATGGACCGGAAGATTAAAATAGCTGAAGGATAGGAAACACTTTGGACATGGAGATTTTATCAAAAGGCAGGACTTGATTCCCATTCTCAGCATCTATTCACCCATGTTGGCTCAGTGGAAAAGTAACCTTGTGAGGTGAGGTCGTAGCTATGATGCTTGAGAACAGATTCTGGCACTTGGGAAAAGGCTGATTACCCCTTGGTGCTAATACATTCACAGAGAACATCTGCAGGCAGCGATATCAGATATCAGGGCTGGAGGGAGAGGAGAGGATCTGCTGTTGGGTGGAGTGGAGTGAGGGATGATCTTCCTTTGGTTTGCAAGGTTGGAAATAGCGATGGGAGGAGAATCGAACATTGGGAATGGGTGGCATCGGTAAGTAAGTGACTGAGAGGTGAATGGGAAAGGGAGACATTGAGTGGGGCTTAAAAACTTTCTTGAGGAACACAAATTAGGAACTCCTGCTCCTGACTCACAAAAAAGTGCTGGAAAAAGTACTCCCCTTATGGAGTTGACACTCCTGCCTCCCTTTCACTTTCAAATTTCAAACAACAAATTCTCAAATTGAGTTCCAAAACACATTTTAGTTGGAAAATCAAGCACGCAAATAAAGAATTCAGTTAACCATGGTCTTCCTACTTAGGGATCACTTAATTTGAAATTGCTGTTACACAAGACCATAAGAACCAGGAGCAGGAGTAGGCCGTCTGGCCCTTCGAGCCTGCTCCCCCATTCAATAAGATCAGGGCTGATCTTTTCATGGACTCAGCTCCACTTACCCACCCTCCCACCATAACCCTTAATTCCTTTACTGTTCAAAAATCTATCTGTCTTTGCCTTAAAAACATTCAATGAGGAAGCCTCAACTGCTTCACTGGGCAAGGAATTCCACAGATCCACAATTCTCTGGGTGAAGAAAATCACCCTCAACTCAGTCCTAAATCTGCTCCCCCTTACTTTGAGGCTGTGCACCCTCGTTCTAGTTTTATCCATCAATGGAAACAATCTTCCTGCTTTCTTTTTAAACTAATCCCTTCGTAATTTTATATGTATCGTAAGGTCCCCCCTTATTCTTCAAAATTCCAATAAGAATACCCAGTTGCCTCAGTCTCTCCTCATAAGCCAACCCCTTCAACTCTGGAATCAACCTAGTGAACCCCCTCTGCACCCCCTCCAGTGCCAGTACATCCTTTCTCAAGTAAGGAGACCAAAACTGCAGACAGTACTCCAGGTGTGGCCTCACGAGCACCCTGTACAGCTGCAACATAACAGCTCTGTTACTTATGAGGACAATAAAATATCCGATTCCATAGTTTTAAACAAACACATTGAAGGATACTATCTACAATTTAAAGCAAACAGTGAATACTATCTTTCTCATGCAATAATATCTAAAGTGAATGTGAGATAAACAAACTTTAGTTGAACACACCAACAAACCACACATTAAAATACAGACATGAGCAGTTGTTTGCTGCCTGCAGAATAATGAGATGGGCATGGCAATGTCACATTGCAGCACAGTAGGTTATCACTGAAGCTGACATTCCTCGGGATATTGTTGCTTGGTAAGACCAGACATGTCTATCACGGCAAACTTCACTGGGGTTTATCTGTTAATGTGCGCATGTCCCAGAATGAAAGCAATGGATTCAGACTTTTCACAGTTGGGTGGCTGTGCTGTGGGATTCTTTTCACAGCCATAGCTCCCAACAGGAATGTTTGATGGATGAGAGGTAGGAAAAGAGGAAGAGAAAGAGTGAATCTCAGAATTTTGGGTCTAATCCTGAAACAGATAGTGGAGACAGAGAGAGAGAGAGATCTGTCACTTTTGGATCGAGTTCTAGGATTTGTTAGGCTGCTTTACTCTCAGATATGTTTGCACTCATTTTTACTCAATGTTTTATTTATAGGACTTTTTCAAAAAAGTTTGTTTATTTACAGCATGCTAACTATAAACAATATAATCCCACATGAGGTCCATAAGCTGTCACTCTGCCTCGAATCTCATCATCATCCTATGACCATGACATGCTCATGACGAAGGTCCTTATTAAATATTCAGGAAATAACCCTTTACCTCTACCTGAGAGAGCGATCATAAAACTGGAACTGAGACTGGGAAATTCCTTAGCTGTTTGTATAGAAAAGAATGGTGATCTTTCTTTATAAGATGTAGTTTCTCTCCCAGAGCTGAAAGAAAGATGAGTAGGCTATAAGTCTTAACAGTGACCAATCAAAAGACTCCCAAAACAATCCACAGCAGTTTACTGAATCACTGAAGTCTGTAGAATAGGTTGATCATCATTGTGACTAATAGCTCACACCTTTCAATCACAGATGTTACATAGGTCTTGCCTCTCTCTTCGCCATCTTGACTTTTTAGACAAATTTTTCTAGTTTTTCCATTACCTCAGAGCAAAAAATTATTATTATATGATTCAAAAGTTTTACAATACATTACGCTGTTGGTAGCCTTGAGGAGTGGATATTGTTGATTGATTCAGTCGGCAACATTTGTGCAGAGAAACAGAGTTAACATCCCAGCTCCTTGAGGCATTCAGGAAAGTACACTCACCTGAATTGTTCACTCTGTTTCTCCCAATCACTGCGGCCTGCCCAGCTGAGTACGCCCACCATTTTCTGTATCTTTCATTTCAAATTTAGGATCACTGCAATATTTTACTTTACAGTTACACTCTTTGTGGTTTTAAACTGGCCCTTTTGTATTTTCAAACTTATCGAGATTGTTCACTTTTAATGTTCACATCCATGATTGTGTGCACAACAAAAAAGCACGATTATTTTAAAAGCACGATTATTTTAAAAGCAATATACTTTGGATGATGGAATGCTGAGACAAAAAAAATGAGAATGTTGGAGAAACTCAGTAGGTCTGGCAGCATCTGTGGAGAGAAAGCATATTTGGTATTTCAAGTGCGACATGACTCTTCAGATTTGAAGAGGGCTTGAAATGTCATGGGTTTTATGCAAAATGAGGCAGATGTGTTATTATGAATCTTTTCCCTTTACCAATACAATTTTGCCTGTCCAACAATTCAAGCATTTTCAGTTTTTGTTTTAGATTTAAGCCTTTGCTACATTTTTTTACATATCCTACTAATAACATCAGAGCTATTTGAAAAAGTCAACTTACAGCTTCGAAAGCAATGTACCCTTTTGGCCCCTTAGCTTTGAGGAGAAGACATCTTGCTCGGTTTAGATTAGATTCCCTAATCTTAACAGGCCTTTCAGTCCAACAAGTCCACACAAACCCTCCGAAGAGTAACCCATCCACACTTGTTCCCCAATCCTGTATTTACCCTTGACTGGTGCACCTAACACTAGGGGCAATTTAGCATGGCCAATTCACCTAACCTGCACCTTTTTAGACTGTGGGAGGAAACCCATGCAGACAGGGGAGAATGTGCAAACTCCACACAGACAGTTGCCCAAGGCAGGAATCGAACCCAGGTCCCTGGTGCTGTGAGGCAGCAGTGCTAACCACTGAGCCACCATGCCATCTCACAGTTTAGTACGAATGCTCAGGTACTAGTACTTTAGATAAGGCCTCCTTTGCATTGTTCATTGATTCCAGTAGAACATCTTTCAGAATTATCCATCAGTAAGAAATCACGGGTTCAGTTCCTGTGCTGACTGAGGTTGGTTTCTGTATTGTAACGTATTGGTTAGCTCAGTTGGTGAGTGATATAAAATGTACGTTCGGTTACTGTGTGAGATGATGTTGCCAACAAGTTTCTGTCATCTCAACCTTACCTGAGGCATGATGACAATCAGGTAAAACTAATCTTTTATTGCCTCAACTTCTGCTTCTCTTTCTTATTCATAACATAAGAAAGTGGGTGTAGATATTGTGGTATTGGAGTATGCAAAGAGTTATAATACAGTTAACTGTTATTGTACAGACATTACATTTCCCAGATCCCTATTATTAACGTAATAAACCACAGGAGAGGAGTATGTTCCCATTCTGGCGTCATGCTTCAAATGATTCCCTGTAAGATGGAGTATCAGATCACATGTCACACGTCACAGTGACAACACTGTGATTAAAAGCAAAAGTCTGTGGATGTTGGAAATAAAAAGAGAAAATGTTGAAAATTCTTCGGAAGAAGAGCCATATTGCTTTTGAAATGTTACCTCTGTTTCCTCTCCATAGATGGTGCTATTCCTCCTGAGTTGCTCCAGCAATTTCTATTTCTCTAATATGGTTTGTCTGTTAAAGATGTACTGATGGACTGATTGTCAGATATGACAGAACAACTTCAGCCTTCTCTGGCTTGTGTACTTGATGCTAAGAGTTGAGGAGAAATATTTTTACTCGAGAGGTTTTGGGAGTTTAGAACTCACTGGATGAAAGTGTGATTAAATCAGAATGCTTAAGCACGGCATGGATTTTCACTTGTTATGGGGCTATAGGCCAAGAACTGGAAAATGGGATTAGTGTAATCAGATCTTCATTGACTAATAGAAAGTGAGGACTGGAGATTAGAGTCAAGAGTGTGGTGCTGGAAAAGCACAGCAGGTCAGGCAGCATCTGAGGAGCAGGAGAATCGATATTTCGGGCATAAGCCGAAACGCATCATCAGGCATAAGCCCATCATCAGGAACGGCTTGATGATGGGCTTATGCCTGAAACATTGGTTCTCCTGCTCCTTGGATACTGCCTGACCTGCTGTGTTTTTCCAGCACCACACTCTTGACTCTTCATTGACTAGTGCCAACATGCCAGCCTAATGATCCCTGCCTGTGCTGTAATTGTCTGTGAGTTTCTGAGGTTTTGCGTGAGCCTGTTATTCAGATTTTCCTAAGGCCATCGGGTTTCTGCGCCTACTCCAGATGTCGCCCAGCGCTAACCCTGAGCCAAGTTTATCAGTCAGGCTAAGGACCAGAGGACAAACTGTCAACACCAAAAGACGCCCAAAGAGGTTTAAAGTCCACTCTGAAAAAAGGTAATCGAATTGAAATGTAAATATTGATTCACTGTCTGTTGAGTATTTTTACCATTTCCAGCATCCTCAGTGTTTTGCTACTATCATGTTCCCTGGAGGATGATCCTTTTGGCTGGGTGCCAGCATAGCCCTGATGAGGACTGATAACATCTCAGACTGACAAGCCCCTCTTTGGAAATCCCCAGCTAATGACTTGCTGTGTGATGCAAGGAAAGCAAGTTTGTTCATATTGTGTGGAGAAAGAGTCACCCTGAAAAGGTTATTCATTGTTTATATCAACAGATGGAGTTTGAATATGGAAAATAATGAGTCGGAGACACACGTGAAAAGTGCCTGCACACTGTGATTTAGATGCTAATTGAAACTTATAACATAATGGTTCTCTTTGTCAAGGGCCCTGTATGACTCTATGACTCTATGACCTGGTCTTTTAATGCTGCTGGGGTTCAATGATACTATGGCACACCACTAGATCCCTGCACTTATTTATATGTCACAACTAGAAATGAAGTATCTTTGTAACACTGTTTACATCTGGGAAGGTGTTGTTCAGTTGGTTTATTCCGTCTATGGGAAACAGGCACCAGAGGCAAGGCTAGAATTTGTGCTTCGCTCAGTGCCCTTTGTAGTGAGATTATTGCTGGGCATTTCAGACGAGTGAGATGGGCTTTAACAGCTAAGTCATCTGGAGTCACATGCAGAGTGGACTGGGTAAGGATTGCCAACTGTGATGAGACAGAGTACAGGAAAGAGATAGCGGGCTTGGTAGTGTGGTGTAAAGACAACAGTCTCTCCCACAACATCAGCAAAACAAAGGAGCTGGTCATTGACTACAGCAAGTAAGGAGGAGGGCATGCCCCTATCTGCATCAATGGTGCTGAGGTGGAGATAGTCGAGAGCATCTACTTCCTAGGAGGGACGAACACCAACTATCTATCCTGGTCCAGCTACATTGATGCCAAAGACAAGAAAGCACAACAGCGCCACTATCTCTGAGGAAGAGTCACTGGAGTGGAACCGTTAATCTGATTTCTGCCCATAGAGGCTGCCAGGCCTGCTGAGTTTTTTTAACAATTTCTGTTTTTGTAACTCCTCTAATTCCTCAGGAGGTTAAGAAAATTCACATCCAGAAAGACTCTTACCAATGTGTACAGATGCACCATAGAAAGCAGGGTTTTGAACACAGCCCAGTACATCACACTTCATTCCTGATGAAGACCTTATGCCTGAGACGTTGACTCTCCTGCTTCTCGGATGCTGTCTGACTGGCTGTGCTTTACAAGCGCCACACTTTTTGACTCTGATCTCCAGCATCTGCAGTCCTCATTTTCTCCCAGTACATCACACAAGCCAATCTTCCATCCATTGACTCCATCTACACTTCCCACTGCCTCAGGAAGGCAGCCAACATCATCAAAGACCCCTCCCACCCTGGTTACAATCTCTTCTAACCCCTTCCATCAGGCCAAAGATATGAAAGCTTAAACACACATACCAACAGATTCAAGCACAGCTTCTCCCCCGCTGTCATCAGATGTTGAATGGACCTCTCAAATTTTAGTTTTAATGTTGATCTTGATGTCTGTGCACAGTCTCTGCAGCTGTAACATTGTATTCCTTGCTCTGTTCTATTACTCTAAAGCCCTTTGCATGGTGTGGTCTGCCTGAATTACACACAAAACAAAATGTTTCACTGACTACTGAGGTACATGTGACAATAATAAATCAAAGCAAATCAAAGAATTAATGAACCAGCAATAGTCTTACAAATAATGCAATGGTATTTTTATAAGCAAGCTTTCAATTCCAGATTTTATGAATTAAATTTAATTTTCTACAGCTGCCTTAGTGAAATTTGAACACATGTGCCCCATAGCATTAGCCAGGAGTTGCTGGATGACTAATGTAGAGGCATTACTACTATACCACCATGTTATTCAACAAGCTGACAGAGAAAAAACTGACATTCTTCAGTCACCCATCCCGTTCCAGGGCATTATATATTTTCTAATACGTGACAGCTTAAACTTTTTTCCTGTGCCTATTGAGAGGGAAAGGGCGAGGGAGTGGGGAAGAAGGTAAAGGTGAGAAGAGGCCAGGAGGTGACTGGTCAGAGAACACAAAGTTGAGAGTGAATTTGGGAGAGACCAAAGGCAGGAGTGGAGCAGCATAAAGAGCAAAACCAGTGGTGAGAGAGCACAGAGACTCACTTTAGGAAAGCTATCAAGGGTAGAAGAGTGAAAATCAAGCAGTGAATTCCAGAGCTGAAAATGTGTTGCTGGAAAAGCACAGCAGGTCAGGCAGCATCCAGGGAACAGGAGAATCGACGTTTCGGGCATAAGCCCTTCTTCCAGACACCGTCCATGTAAAATCTTTTTCCTCACTAATCCTTCTGCCACTTAGCTTGAAGCTCCGGCCCCTGGTTTTTGATTTCTCTGCCAAAGGAAACAGGTTCCTCCTGTCTGTCTCTGCCCCCCCACAGTTTTGTATCCCTCAATCATGTCACCTCTCAGCCTTCTCTGTTCCATGGAATACAACCCCAACCTCTCCAATCTCTCCTCATAACTACAATTTGCCAGCCCTGGCAACATTCTGGTAAATCCTCTCCACTCTCTCTCCAAAGCAATTCCATCTTTCCCGTAATGTGGTGACCAGCCCCGCATACAATCCTCCAGTTGTGGCCTCACCAGTGTCTTATACAGTTTCATCATTAGGTCCTTTCTTTTGTATTGTATACCTCTGTTAATGTAAGACAGCTTTCCAAATGCCTTCTGTAAAACCTTATCCAGCCGTATTACTGCTTTCAGGGACCTCTCTATATGCACACCAAGATCTCTCACTTCATCTCCCCCTCTCGGTTTATGCCCATTTATTGTTTATTCCCTTTCACTGTTTGACCTCCCTGAATGCATGACCTCACACTTATCAGAGTTGAACTCCATCTACCACTATCCTACCCACTCCAACCCATCTATATCATGGTGGAGCTTACAGCTCTGCCATACACTACGCAGCCAGTTTTTATGTTCACGTTCAGGTCCAAATCATTGATGTATAAAACAGATAGTAGGGATCCCAACACTGAGCCCTGTGGAACATCACTTAAAACAGCTTTCTATTCGCAACAGCAGCCATCGATCACTACCCTTTGTTTCCTGTAGCGGAGTCACTCGGGATCCAGTTGGACACATTGCCCTGGATGCCATGAGCTTTAACTTTTTTGAAAAGTCTGCCATGTGGGACTGTCCCTTACTAAAAGCATCCACTGCACTGCCAACATTGATCCACCTCATCATTACCTCCTTCACGCTGTAGCTTAAACCCAGGATATGTAAAAGTAGTAATGAGACAACAATCATTGTGGAAATTTGAGGGGAGGGAATTGGAACTTTTGATCCTCAGAACAGTCCAACAAACATCTTAACAATTACAATTTTTATTCATTGATTAAGTTGAAAACTTTGTGAAACAAAAGAGTACATAATACATTTGTGGATTTATGTCCTCTGTGGATTTTGATCACCTAGAAACCATTAAAAGTAATTTATTTTCTTTTAGTTTACTGTTTCCTTGGTCTAATGTGATCAAGTTGTGACAGATAGAACCGGACAGAAGATTTCAGTGTATTTTTCCTCTGCTGGATATACAGCATTATTCATGTGCCCAGGGTGATTTGAATAGGGAATGTGATGAGGAAGGAGGAGAAAGTGAGGACTGCAGATGCTGGAGATCAGAGTCAAAAAGTGTGGCGCTGGAAAAGCATAGCCGGTCAGGGAGAATCCGAGGAGCTCGAGAGTCAATGTTTCAGGTTTTAGCTCAAAAGAAGAGCTTATGCTTGAAACGTTGTCTCTCCTGCTGCTTGGAAGCTGCCTGACCTGCTGTGCTTTTCCAGTGCCACACTTTTGGAATCTGATGAGGAACGCTTGGTGAATAGTTCCTTATGGTCACCCCAACCTTCACGTGTCCAGCAGAAACACATTCAGAATCTGCAGCCTTTCCACAGAATGCAGTTGCCTGATCCCACCTTGCATCCTTGTCTGATTCTGAACATTGTGAATAAATGAAGACCAAAGACAAATCAGAAATTATCTGGGCCCAGTTTTTTCCTGTTTTATTTTATTCTCGCTTATTTTATGAATTACATAGTTGCAAGAGGCCTTGCTGAGTTCTTCGGCAACTTTGTATAATCTGTGCAGAACGGCTTTAGTAAAATCATGTTTCATTGTAAAATCGTTACTCACTTACAGCTTTTGGGGTAAGGAGTTTGACTGACTTTTTTTACAATCCTTTTCATAAATTAGTTCAAATACTTCATGGGTGAGTGAATAATATGACAAAATGCAAAATGTTATTAACCAGCTTCACCAGGACACTGACAGGGGCTGGATAGATTATCTGTCTTGGACTTGAAAGGGTGAAAATAGCCTTGATATTTTTCTGTTGGACACCATTGTGTCCTGGCTATTGTTGGGAATATGAGGAGAAGAGATTTGGTTGTATCCCAGTCAACCTGAGTGTAATAATTCAGGAAAGAAAAAACATTCTATTTCCAGTGTAGTTAGAAAATAATGCAGAGTCTAGAAGCTTATCATTGTGTGGTGATAGCATGACACTTTGCACTGATTTATCAATAATGGATAATTTCAACATTGTTTGAAATTGCTGCATAGTAAGTATATAGCATATAGTAAGCATAACTGACTGGATGAAGGAAGGAAAGAATATCCTTTAATGGACTTCCTGGTTGCACTTAACCAATTATGAGACCACTGTGGTTTTAGCTGTTAGTCACATCTGAATCATCCTGCAATTAACAAATCATTGGTAATAAAACACTATAAAAGCCACAGTGAGAAAGCCAGAGATACAATTTCCTCTCTCAATCTTCAGTTGAGAACAGAATGATGAAGTGCCTTTGGTTTTCAGTTTTATTTATTGTACTTTATGTCACATTTTCTTCCGCTGTTCCACTACTTTCAGAAGTGGAGAAAAATGAGCAGGACCGGCAATTTGCAGAGGTATGGTGTGGAGTGCAATTAGCAAAATAAAATTTGTGATCCCTTTAAGTTTAAACATTTTTTTCTTTCACAGCTAATATCAAGTTTAATAAAGTGAATATTTATTTTTCTTGAAGACATATTTGAACAGATTTTACAAGCTTGAAGACAGTTCAACAAAGTTTGCAAGAAAGCTGGAAAACTATGTATCAAAGAGGTCCCTATCAGATAAGATTAAGAAAATGCAAGAATTTTTTGGTCTTCGGGTAACTGGGAATCTGGATTTGGCAACAATGGAAGTCATGGAAAAGCCTCGATGTGGAGTCCCCGATGTTGCTGAATACAATCTCTTTCCAAGAAAGATTAAATGGAAGAAAAACAATATCACATACAGGTAACAGTTTTTATAATATTTCATGACATTATTTCCGTGAGTGATTGGGCCAAAACTTGCTCAAAAAAAGTGAGAGTGTTAACAGCATACATTATTAGTAATGAACAAATAAGTTGGCAATTTAATTGTGGATGCTCAGATCATGCTACATTATCATCTGTCTTATGGAAATAGCATTATTGTTTTTTAAAGAATTTTCTGGATTTGTATGTGATGTACTGATTAAACTCACCGTCAAAAATTAAAGCTGACAATTCATAAGTATCCCAATAATTCTGGGATAATGTTATGGAATTACTGCTCAATTTCAGTGTTAATTGACAGGAACAATTACATCTGTTCAGGCTCATTCATTCATGCAGTAAATTCTTCTTATCAAAGAATTGCTAAATTTGATTCTATTTCTTGAAATTCTTATGATTCCATTTTGTTTCTTTCCCCTTACCTGCTTGGTCCAACCTTTCCATTTCTTTATTTGCCTTTTCTGTACCTGGTTCGGCTCTATGTCTTCCATTCTCCCTGTCATCCTTTCTCAGTTCTAAGCCCTATTGGTGGAAGAGGAAGATGGTCCTGGCTGTTCACTGGTGTACCAGGCTCTCATTGCCATTGGTGTGACGTTATCATTTTCAACAACACATGATAGTTTTGAGTTGAAGCAGGGGCGTGTCTATCTGATTATATACTTTACAATGCCTTGCTGCATCAAGTTTTACTTCAGAATATTAAGCACAATATATCACTTCCTATTCTTTTCAATACAGAATTCTAAACTATACTCCAGACATTTCATCCGTGGATGTGAATAAAGCAATTAAGAATGCATTTAAGATTTGGAGTGATGTCACACCTTTAAATTTCACAAAAATCTACGAAGGAGAAGCTGATATTATGATCGCTTTCGGAGCTCAAGGTATCAAAAGATTAATTGACTTTTGGTCAAGTTTGGAAATAAAGACCTCAATTATTTTGTATAACTCAAGACAAATAAGACACACACTTACCATGATTTAAATTTCTGTGAATATATGCACGCATTAAAAAATACAAACGGAGAAGCACTTTATGCATGTAAATATCTGACTGGCAGAGAGGTGTGGGAAAGGGGATTCTGTTTCTTGAGACACTGGCATTTATGTCAAAATGAAAAATCTTTGTACCTTTAGGGCTGGCTTTACCTGGCCCAGGCTGGAAGCAAGCTGCCAGTAAGCCCGAGAGGAAAGGATAAATAGAATGGTTACAAGAGAACTTGAAGTGGAGGAAGGACTCCAGTATAAAAGGTCACATAAATAAGAGGCTGAAAATGGGGAAAAGTGAAGAGAGTGGGAGTTACAGTCAGAAATTGTGCTGTGCCCAGCACATACATGGGGTGTTATTAGGTGTGAATAATTAAAGCAGGAGAGAGATTTAAGAAATGTACGTGAGTGAAACAAATGGGCAAATTGGGCGCGTAGGCCAAGTTAGTGTGTTTTAGATAGACATCAAAATGAACAGTAATGATTTAATAATCAGTGCAGGGAATTATAATGTAATAGCAATCACTACTAAATGGCTGCAAGGGTGGCAAGACTGGGAATTAAATGAATGAATTGACACATCTCTAAGAAAGTTAGGGGACATTGTAGCTGGGCAGGAATAGTGTGAAAGAAATTGTCTCAATGTTTAGTCAGGATATAGTAAAAGATAAGCAGATAATGGAGACTTTATGGGCTGAGTTAATAATCAGGAAAGTGTTGAAATGTTGTATACGTCTTATAGGAGCAGCTGCAACATGGAGAAAACAAAGTATAAATCTAGAGATGAGGGAAACTTGTAATGAGTTAGTGAGTTTACCTCTAGAAGAATGCACTGCACCTGATGCAGTGATGGTTATGCAGTCTCTCATAAGAAACTGGGTGTGGCTGTCAGGCTACTGAAGAATCAAAGAGACATTTATCACACCTGAGAATAATGCGAAAACATTACACTGCTCAGGGATGTCAGTAAGCTCTTAGGTTGCACAGAGGATCATGCTTCAAGTGAGGTGAGATGGAATATGAGATTGTTATAGGAGAAAGTGAGGACTGCAGATGCTGGTGATCAGAGAGGATAGTGCTGGAAAAGCACAGCAGGTCAGGCAGCATCCGAGCAGCAGGAAAATCGATGTTTCGGGGATAAGCCCTTCATCAGGAAAAGTCCCTGATGAAGGGCTAAGACCTGAAACATCGATTCTCCTGCTCCTCGGATGCTGCCTGACCTGCTGTGCTTTTCCAGCACCCCACTCTCGACTAAGAGACTGTTATACCCTCCCGTAACATCCAAATTACAGCAATTGTATTATGAGTATGTAGGCATACTGATTGTGGGACACAACACAACATGTAACAAAGATAAGATGATTTCAGTTCTCATATAGTTTGTGATAAGCAATCGACCAATATCAGCAAGATCGTGAAGGTTTTGAGTGTGGCTGCAGCAATTCTGGACAAAAGTATTTCTTAAAACAAGCAAAGGTAAATATTGCATTAGACTATAACCTGAGATTGTAATCTGAGATTGCTCGAATCTTTTAAGAGATATAATACTTGTTTCTCCATCGTATCGGAAAGATGTTGTGAAACTTGAAAGGGTTCAGAAAAGATTTACAAGGATTTTGCCAGGGTTGGAGGATTTGAGCTACAGGGAGAGGTTGAATAGACTGGGGCTGTTTTCCCTGGAGCGTCGGAGGATGAGGGGTGACCTTCTAGAGATTTATAAAATCATGAGAGGCAAGGATAGGATAAATAGACAAAGTCTTTTCCCTGAGATAGGGAAGTCCAGAACTAGAAGACATTGGTTTAGGGTGAGAGGGGAAAGATATAAAAGAGACCTAAGAGGCAATGTTTTCATGCAGAGGATGGTACGTGTATGGAATGAGCTGCCAGAGGAAGTGATGGAGGCTGGTACAATTATAACATTTAAAAGGTTTCTGGATGGGTATATGAACAGGAAGGGTTTGGAGTGATATGGACCGGATGTTGGGAGGTGGATCTACATTAGGTTAGGATATCTGGTAGGCATGGACGGGTTGGACCAAGGGTCTGTTTCCATGCTGTACATCTCTATGACTCCATGATACTGACATGTGGAGTTAGCTTGCAGATTAGTCTACGTTTCATTGAATGGTGGAACATTCTGAACGGGAGGACTAACCAGTTGCAGTGCCTAGGTTCTGAAGATTGCGTTGTGGCTAGTGAGGTGCAATGCGGCATTCACACAGAGGCAGGTATCTTGAAAGTAGATAAGTGGATTGGCATTCTCCTACAGGATTGGCAGCTTGGGTCATGAAGTTCACAAATTGTTCACCTGATAGGTGTGTGAAGAGAAAATCGAAGAACATTGAAATGTTGGCATTTCAAGTTTATTTATCTTAAAATGTATTGTAATTGGCATGTTACCAGCTAGTCACAAGTTCAGTATGAACTCTGATGATTCTTTGTTCCATTATTTCCAGAACACGGTGATAGTTATCCCTTTGATGGAGCGGATGGATTATTGGCCCATGCTTTCCCCCCTGCAGCAGGCATTGGGGGTGACACACACTTCGATGAAGATGAGACCTGGACAATGGGGTCGAATGGTACATAAACTGATCAGAGTTATTAAAGTGATCCAGTAGAGAAAATGTAAAAAAATTAATTGGATGTTTCTATTTGAAGAGCTATTTATATAAGTTGGTAGCTGATGATGTTAATGTTAGCAATATTTTCCCCTTGCTTTAACATATACCCATATACATGCAACCTTAATTTTTTGTCACCAAGAAATGTTATTGGATTAGAAATTTAGTAAAGCTTTTCAGTTTGACTGATATCTATTTCTAAATATTTGTCCAGTTACAATTGCTAATGTTAAATTTTCTAAAAGTGTTATAAATGCTTTAAAGTATTGGGACATCTGAACCACTCCTATATAAGCGGACGTATAGGATGCTTACATGGATTTCAGGATTTAAATTAATATGCTGGTCATATTCCATTCAAATAGCATTCAGCTCTTTATTTATGGTAATGTTAAAGAGCAGCAGAGATAAATGTGTTGGAATTGATTTTAAACAGGCTGCTTTGTGATTGTTTCATTTAGGTTATAACTTGTTCCTTGTGGCTGCCCATGAATTTGGCCATGCACTCGGACTGGCTCACTCTCGTGATCCAGGTGCATTAATGTACCCGACCTACACATATACAAGTATGGATGAGTTTCGCCTTTCTTGGGATGATGTCAAAGGAATCCAGGCTCTGTATGGTAGGTTCACGTCTCAAATATACACAGAAATATTGCTTCCTAAATAATATAGATTATTAAGGAGCTGATCCTCTATCACTGCGATAACATCTTAAGATATTATTGCATTGTAAAAATGAATTATTTTTATAACAGTAATTTATTCACAATGAGCTAGACCATAACACTGTGAAAGATAGGTCATTTGGCAATCATCTATGATATGTTCAGTGGACAACATATGGAAACTCAAGAGAAATGATATAAATTTAATTCCTCCTTTTTCCCCACATACTGCAGTTTTCCCGACGCCTTAGAAATAATTTTGAAGAAGTTTTCTTCTTCCTACTTGTTTAGTACACTGGCTGTTCTCTCCAGGATAAATTCCCCTCTAGACTGATATTATCTGTAACCTCCAATCATTACAGTGCTGTAAACCATATACAGTAGAGTTGTCATTTAATGAGAATTCAATGTGAGTATTAATCTGCTTTAGTGTGTAATTACTAACACTGCCTTGAATACTTGTGTTGCATTGTTTAGTAATATGTGTGGTTACTTTAAATTAGGGAAATCAAATAAAGTCAATCCAAACCCCAGACCACCACCACCACAGACGCCAGAGAAATGTAATCCAAACCTGTCCTTTGATGCAGTAGCTGGGCTTCGGGGAGAAATGATGTTTTTCAAAGACAGGTATTACAAGGTTTTGAATATACCACAATATTTTTATTGATGTTTATATTGGTATAATATTGATTTCTCTTGTTGTAAATGTTTTACCAAAGGTATTTGCAAATTATTTGGTGATCATTCCTGTCTTTTGACCTTCTCAGTCTTCAGTATGGTTTTTTCTGCCTGTAGTTCTGCAAACCTTAGGTTTCTGCTCTGTTGAGATCTAGAGAAATTATGACAATTCAAATCAAAATACATCGTTGGATAAAACAATGAAAACCATTTCAGCCTGGCGAATGTGACATGGTCACAGTAGCTGGTTGTGGAATGAAAGCATTTAACAAGAGCCTAGACTGATTTCATCTTTTTGTCTGTCAGCTCAGGATGTCTTGTGGTGCTTTAGAATGAATGAAGGGTAGTCACCATTATGAAGTAAAAGTGATATTCACACAACCTTGCCACCGGTATCCACCTAGCTTTGGGAAAGCGAAATCTTTTGAGACATGACATGCACCTTTAAAATACATTATTTGAAAGCAAAATTTACAAATTGGTAATAGAAAGCATATGATATGATTTACCCATCCCTGAAGGTGGTGAGAGAGGTGGCAAGAAGGGCAAATACTTAGCCCTGGAAGGAAAGTCACCCCCTCTCACTAAAACCATCCAATTTCTGAGTGAGAAGATCCCTGGCCAACCCTCTTGAGTGGCCATCAATCAAGTGATTGATTCATTATCAATTAAAGGCCTCGATTTGTCACCTACTCAAATTGTCTTTTTTTCCTCAAAAGGCTGGCTAGTTTCCAAACTGGATAGCCATGGCAACCAATGCAATTAATTGCTGGGGGCTGTCACTTGTCAGAGTCTGGAGGCAGTTGGGTAGAGGCAGGGTGAGGTCTGGAACCTAATACCCTCCCTTGCCCTTGTTTTTCAATAACACCACACTTCACATGAAGATTTCACACTACTGAATCCCACCAAGAAATCGGTTTGGACTCAGAAGATGATTGTATCTGAGGGGCCCCCAGCCTCTGACAACCAAGGTCACCCATGCCCAGGCTGAGGAAGGACCTCACCCTCCCTCCTGTGTTTGTGTTGTTTGTTGGGAAATGGGTGATGTTCTCAGGCGTGGAGGTGACCTCACCTTAAAGAAAAGAAAACAAATGGGACAAAGATCATGTTAAATGCAGAGAATTTCTCTCATTGTTGTCTAAATTTTGATATATTCGAATAAATCATTGTTATTCATTAGGTTTTTCTGGAGGAGAAATGTACAACTGCCTGAGGTTGAATTGACTTTAATTCGGTCATTCTGGCCAAAGTTACCTGCACAGATCGATGCGGCCTATGAAAACCAGGAGAGGGACTTCCTGGTTGTTATTAAAGGTTGGATCCTGTTACTTTTCTTTGCTAAAGAACATAGGAATAGGATTCTGTGAGGATATAGTGCGAGAGGGCTGAAGCTTGAGTTCATTTCATATCTTTAGTGTACATGTTTTGAGATTAGAAATCGCAAAACCTGATTTTGAAATGATAATCTCCTTTAGGATTGGGTCTGTGGCAATGTATCATACCATATGCAGGGGGCTGAGCTTCCTCAGTCAATAGAAGCACTTTCTTCAAATTGTATGTCTTACAAAAAGAAATTAATGTGAGTGCATTATCAGAAGAGGATTAGCTGTCAAGTTTCTCAGGAGAAAGTGAGGACTGCAGATGCTGGAGATCAGAGTCTAGATTAGAGTGGTGCTAGAAAAGCACAGCAGGTCAGTCAGCATCTGAGGAGCAGGAAAATCGACGTTTCGGGAAAGACCCCATCACATGGAAGGTTCTCAGGTTTTTCAGTTGAGATGTGATGCACACATAAGGAGATTGTAGGTTTGAAAAATGAACACCATTTATTAATGTGCAGATGCTAATCGATTTCCTGTAATCCTACAGGGAAAAAATACTGGGCCATCAATGGCTACGATATCATGCCAGGTTATCCAAAGTACATCTACCGATTCGGTATTCCGAAATCCGTCAAGAAAATCGATGCAGCTGTACATATTGCGGAGACATCAAAGACTCTATTCTTTGCAGGAGACCAGTATTGGAGGTAACGGTTCATTCTGAACGTAAATATTCATCAATGTTTCTCATCACCAACACGTCACTGTTTACATAAAGAATATGCGTCTCTTTCCAGTTATGATGAAAGGAAACGAGTGATGGATGAAGATTCCCCACGCCTGATAGCAGATGACTGGCCAGGAATACCCGGGAGAGTGGATGCAGCATTTGCACAACATGGTAAATTTAAAAGCAAATAATCAATAAACTATTGAGATAGTCAAAATATTTGCCCTCTGTTTTTCAGTTAAATGCAAAGATAAACTTTGCAATGATAAAATGCAATTTTCTTGTGTAGAGTAATAACCGTACAAAGTTTTGTAATGTTCATTTAATTGACCCAATAGATACAGGAATCATACAGAGCAGAAAAGCTCCTGTTGATTCTGTCTATGCAGACGTGGGATCTGAGTTTGGACAATACTATTTGGCTGTGCAATTAGGCCAAATGTTTTTGGTATAGCCACAGCTGTGAGTTGCTGTACAGTGACCCCTGCTGGAAAGTGTGAATTTGCATCTTTGCTTGAGTTTTTTTGTCTGTGGATTGTCAAGTGGGACAAAATTGGATTTTGTGCCAATGATTGTGCCAAACATCCATCTGAGATGATGCAAAGAGTATGTTAATTTGATTGTGTAATTTTATGGGCTTTCTGAAGAGGAAATAATTTTATTCAATCGGTTTGAGTTGAACTGAAATTCTGAACTCTAGACTAGAGCCATTTATATTTGTTTCAGTGTATGGGTAGAACTAACAGCTATTCCATTTTGCAGGATATATTTATTTCTTCCATGGATCTACTGAGTTTCTGTTCAACATCAGAGAGCAGCGAGTTCTTCAGGTGCACAGGATCAACTATTGGGTGGGCTGTTAGAGAGGGACGTATTCAAGATGATCTTCCCTGTCTTTAACTGATCCATCACCTCATCAACAAAAGCAATGATTTGCTGGACTTGCATTAACCACAAAACCATATTCAACAAATATAAGAAAAACCTCAAAGTATTTTTTAATGATTCTAGACAATACTGTTTTGAAGAATAATTCCAATTATTATAAACAGATGTACTGTTTGAAATAATTTATTTCTAATGTTCAATGTTAGTCTAATGTTATACATGTTATTTATTATATTTCTATAGAACAGATTTAATTTACAAAATATTTTTAAATATTTTATGTTTTGATATTTATGCTGCAGTCCTGGTGTATGCGCAGAGCATCCATGGTCATGTGACAGAAGTATTTTTATTCAATATCTAATTATGTCATCCTGCATATTCTTGAATTACGTGCAGGGCTTTGTAACGAAAAATGGTTCATGAGTAAATGAAGTGTCAGAACGTTGTAAATTGAGCCCTGTCATTTTCTTCAAATATGTTGTAAACAAAATTAAATGACGTGAAATTCATTTGCTGATGACTCCTGTTTGGTTTGTGACACAACACACCTCAGCTTTATGCATGACGATGTTTTAAAAGCAAATAAAATGTGGAACTATTTCAGAATATGTTCAACCTTCTGTTCAAATGTTTAGACTCACATTGGGGCCCTAGGTCTAATACCATAAGAAGATAATGTAGAGGAGCAGAATTAGACCAGTTGGTTCATAGAGTCCGCTGTACCACTCAATCACAGCTGATGTGCTTCTCAATCCCATTCTCCTGCCTTCATCCTTACCCATCAAGAACCTGTCTAACTCTCTGTCTTAAATACATTCAGTGACTTGGCAATGAGTTTTACAGATTCCTCACCCTTTGGCTGAAGGAATTCCTCCTCTTCTCAGTCCTAAAGGATCGGGCCTTCACTCTGAGGCAGTGCCCTCAGGTCCTAGTCTCTCATACTCATGGGAACATCTTCTCCATGTTCACTCTATCCAGGCCTCTTATTATTCTGTAAGTTTCAATCAGAGCCGCCTGCATCCTTCTAAACCCCACTGAATATAGACCCAGAGTCTACAACTGCTCCTCACATGACAAATCCTTCATCCCTGGGATCATTCTTGTAATCATTCTCTGGACCCCTTCCAATGCCACCACGTCCTTCCTTTGATATGGGTTTTGCTAAATACCTCTGACACATTGCTGTTGTATTTCTCAGATAGCGTAAGCCCCCTAAATTGACACTGATGCCCAATTCCTCCGCCTCCGCCGTATCTGCTCCCAGGAGGACCATTTCCACACCAGATGGCCTCCTTCTTTAGAGACCGCAATTTCCCTTCCCACGTGGTTAAAGATGCCCTCCAACGCATCTTGTCTACATCTCGCACCTCCGCCCTCAGACTCCACCCCTCCAACCGTAACAAGGACAGAATGCCCCTGGTGCTCACCTTCCACCCTACCAACCTTCGCATAAACCAAATCATCCGCCAACATTTCCGCCACCTCCAAACAGACCCCACCACCAGGGATATATTTCCCTCCCCACCCCTTTCCGCCTTCCGCAAAGACCGTTCCCTCCATGACTACCTGGTCAGGTCCACGGCCCCCTACAACCCACCCTCCCATCCTGGCACTTTCCTCTGCCACTGCAGGAACTGTAAAACCTGTGCCCACACCTCCTCCCTCACCTCTATCCAAGGCCCTAAAGGAGCCTTCCACATCCATCAAAGTTTTACCTGCACAGCCACTAATATCATTTATTGTATCCGTTGCTCCCGATGCGGTCTCCTCTACAGTGGGGAGACTGGACGCCTCCTAGCAGAGCACTTTAGGGAACATCTCCGGGACACCCTCACCAATCAACCACACTGCCCCGTGGCCCAACATTTCAACTCCCCCTCCCACTCAGCCGAGGACATGGAGGTCCTGGGTCTCCTTCACCGCCGCTCCCTCACCATCAGACGCCTGGAGGAAGAACGCCTCATCTTCCACCTCGGAACACTTCAACCCCAGGGCATCAATGTGGACTTCAACAGTTTCCTCATTTCCCCTTCTCCCACCTCACCCTAGTTCTAAACTTCCAGCTCAGCACTGTCCCCATGACTTGTCCGGACTTGTCCGACCTGCCTATCTCCTTTTCCACCTATCCACTCCACCCTCTCCTCCCTGACCTATCACCTTCATCCCCTCCCCCACACACCCATTGTACTCTATGCTACTTTCTCCCCACCCCCTCCCTCCTCTAGCTTATCTCTCCACGCTCCAGGCTCACTGCCTTTATTCCTGGTGAAGGACTTTTGCCCGAAACATCGATTTCGAAGCTCCTTGGATGCTGCCTGAACTGCTGTGCTCTTCCAGCACCACTAATCCAGAAACTGATGCTGTCTTGTTGATTCTTTGAGGTAGAGGTGACCAAGTTTGTTAGCTATAGTAGTTTGCAGGATTGTGCTGGGTGTGTAGGTGTCTGCTAAGGCTGTTTTGTGTCCTGAATGTCCTGCAGCAAGTAGGACATGATACCATAGTTGTAAGGTTTGGATGTGTTACTGACTCGAATTTCCTCTGCTTGTGTTTTCTCTCTACCTCTGATGTGAACTTGCTTTAAAAGGAGGCAAACGCAATGGTGTACAAATGTCCTTCTGGCTCTCCTGATGAAGGGTTCCTGCACGAAACATTGACTTTCCTGCTTCTTGGATGCTGCCTGACCTGCTGTGCTTTTCCAGCACCACTCTAATCTTGACTGTAGTCATGTGACCTCTACTGCGAGGCACGCATATTGCTAGCAGTTATCTTCAAAGGACTTCAACTAAGAACTTTGACTAATGGGGAGGTGATGCACTTTGGAAAAAGGAACAAAACAAGGGAGTACTCAATGAATGGTAAGCTCAGAGGAGCAGAGGGATCTTGGGGAGCTTATCCATAGATCCCTGAAGATGGCAGAGCAGGTTAACCAGTAGGTAAGGCAGTATATGGAATACTTGCCTTTACTGGTAATGGCATAGATTATAGGAGCAGGGAGATGGTTGGAGATGTTAGGCTGAGCCACAGCTTGCAGTACTTGTGCAGTCCTGGCTGCCAAGCAAGAGGAAGGCTGTGATTGCACTGGAGAAGGTACAAAGGAGATTCATCAGGATATTGCCTGGGATGGGGTGCTTTAGCCAGGAAAAGAGGTTGGATAAGTTTGGGTTGTTTCCTTTAGAGCAGAGAAGGCTGAGAGAGGGCCTGTGATGTATTTATAAAAATGCATTACTTGGAAAATAATTTACAAAGTTGTGTCACAGAATATCTAATTATAATAACACTTACGGCACTGATTAATGCTGAGAATACACATCAGTGGTTACTTTTAATAAATTTTAATAAATCCTGTCAGTCATTACTGTTTTTTCTCGAGGGGAACATGCACAAATGCCTGAGGTTCAATTGGCTTTAATCAGACCATCCTGGCCAGGGGTAGCTATAGGGATTGACGCTGTGTATTAAAATCTGGAGAGAGATTTCCTGGCTGTGATGAGAGGTTGACTATGTTACTTTTCTTTAATAAAGAAGAGTTGGATTCTGTGAGGGTATAGAGTTGGAAGCAGCACTGAAGAAGGACAAAAGTTTCCTAGAACTGAAATACCTTTACATTTTAAAACATATGTTTCTAGACTGAAATTTGGGAGAACCTGCTTTGGAAATGATAACTTGTTTTTGAGATTGCACATTTGCTAATGTCTTATGCTGTGTGCAGGGGGATGGGCTTCATAAAATAATCAATGAGAGACAGAGAAACACTGAGCACCACAGGATCAAGTATAGGCTGTTTTGCCCTTTGAGACTGCACTGCCGTTCATTTACCTCATGGCTACTCTATTGGAACACCAGTTTTCCTCACTATCTCCAGGTTCCTTAATAATATATCCTGTGGAAGTTGTATAAAGCTTTGGTTACATCTCACTTGGAAAACTGTATACAGTTTCAGTCTCTTTAACAAAGGAAAATTTGCTCAGTCACTAGTTCCGAGGATCTTATCGATTTCTGAGTTGAACATCTCAATGATTGAATTGTCACAAGCCTGCTGGGGAGGGAATGCCAATGTTTCACCATCCTCTGAGGTAAGACATATTCCTCTCTGCCTCTGTCTTAAATTTCCTCCATTATGTTGAAATGATGTTCCCTGATTATTGAATCACCAGCCAACGGAAATATCTTTCACTCAAACATGTGCACTCTAAGAAATTTGTAAATTTCAGTGAGGTCACCTTGTGGTCTTCAAAACTCAAGGGAATACCAGCCCATATTCTTCAGTGTCTCCTCGTATAGCAATTTGGCTATTTCAGAGATTAATTAGGTGGCAAGTACATCTGTCCTTCATTAAGGAGACAGAAACTGTACACAGTGTTCCAAGTGAAGTGTAAACAAGGCTTTATACAACATCAACATGATTGTTTTCCTTCTGAATTCAAATCTCCTTTAAATAAATGAGTAACATCCCAAAAATTCAAGACAGTCGGGGGGCAGAGATGAGTGTGGTGGCCATCACCTAGGAGAAGGTGCTAGAAAAATTGAAAGGTTTGAAGATGGATAAATCCCTCGGATCAGATGGACTACATGCTATCTGAAAGAGATAGTGTTAGTGGTGATCATTCAGGAATCACTGCAGTCAGGCAGAGTCCCAGAGGACTGGAACATTGCTAATGTAATCTTCCCCCCATTTAAAAAGGGAGTGAGGCAAAAAGCAGGAAATTACAGACCGATTAGCCTAACCTCAGCCGTGGGTAAGACCCTGGAATCCATTGTAAAGGATGAGATTTCTGAATATTTGGAAGTGCCTGATAAAATAGGACAAAGTCAGCTTGGCTTCCTCCAGGGGAGGTCATGCCTGACAAATCTGCTGGAATTATTTGAGCAGGTTAGACCAATGAGAGTCAATGGATGTAATCTACCTGGACTTCCAGAAGGCCTTTGATAATATGCTCCACAGGAGGCTGCTGAGTAAGATAAGGGCCCATGGTGTTAGAGGGAAGGTACTAGCATGGATAAAAGATTGGCTGTCTAGCAGAAAGCAGAGTGTGGGGATAAAAGGGTTCTTCTCAGGATGGCAGTCAGTGACAAGTGGTGTTCCGCAAAGCTCAGTGTTGGGACCACAACTTTTCACTTTATATATTAGCAATCAAAGCAAGGAACTGAGAACATTGTGGCTAAGTTTGCAGATGATACAAAGATAGGTAGAGGGTTAGGTAGGATTGAGGAGGTGGGGAGGCTGCAGAAGGATCTGGATAGGTTAGGAGAGTGGGCAAAGAAGAAATGGGTAGAATACAAAGTGGGAAAGTGTGAGGTCATTGCCTTGGGAGGAAGAATAGAGGCATAGACTATTTTCTAAACAGGGAGAAAATTCAGAAATGTGAAGTGCAAAGAAACTTGGGAGTCCCAGTCCTGGATTCTCTTCCGATAAACTTGCAGATTGAGTCAGTAGTTAGGAAGACGTATACAATGATGGCATTTGTTTTGAAGGGGCGAGAATATAAAAGCAGAGATGTGCTTCTGAGGCTTTATAAGGCTCTGGTCAGACCACATTTAGAACATTGTGAACAATTTTGGGCCCCATATCTCTGGCCTGGAGTGGATCCAGAGGAGGTTCACAAGAATGGTCCCAGGAATGCAAAGCTTAGCATATGAGGAATGTCTGAGAACTTTGGACCTGTACTCAGTTGAGTTTAGAAGGATGAGGGGGGATTTAATCGAAATTTGTAGAATACAGAACAGCCTGGATCGATTGGCTGTTGGGAAGATGCTTCCATCGGTAGGAGAGACAAGGACACATGGGCATGGCTTTAGAGATAAAGGAAGACCTTTTAGAACAGAGATGAGGAGAGACTTCTTCAGCCAGAGAGTGGTGAATCTGTGGAATGCATTACCACGAAGGCTGTGCAGGCCAGGTCATTGAGTATATTTAAGACTGAGATAGATAGGTTCTTGGTTGTCGAGGGGATGAAAGGTTACAGGGAGAAAGCAGGAGAATGGGGTTATCTATTTGTTCAACTTGTCCAAATCCCCTTAAAGCTTCCTCGTACCCTATTCAAAATGTATTTTCCCACCCAGTTTGATGTCATCAACAAATTTGGTAAGATGAGAATATGTATCTGCATTCAACCTATTTCTGTAGATTGTGAATAGTTGGGGACCTCGGACTGACCTTTGGCAGACCCCGTTAGTGATATCCCGCCAATCAGAGAATGGTCCACTTCCTCCAACTCTGTGTCTCCTATGTATTAACTGTTATGACACGGGGTAAACCCTCCTACTTAACTTAACCCAGCAACACAGAAAAGATTTATCCTGTGCAGTAATCTGTGAAAATTCTAAAGGCCAAGAGCTAAAGTAAAAGTAACAACTTTATTTCTTCAAGTATAACAGAGAATGATTAACTAACAACTATTTACAACTCTTTCCTCTAACCTATCTTTTACTTTCCTTTCTATAATACTAGTCCGATAAAACCCCCGACTAAGATTTACCAAAATTCAACTTTTCAAAAAAACAAGCCAGATGTTGAATGTTCTTTTCTTCTTCTTAGGGATTTCTGCTTCACAGGAGAAAGTGAGGACTGCAGATGCTGGAGATCAGAGCTGAAAATGTGTTGCTGGAAAAGCGAGCAGGTCAGGCAGCATCCAGGGAACAGGAGAATCGATTCTCCTATTCCCTGGATGCTGCCTGACCTGCGGCGCTTTTCCACCAACACATTTTCATTTCTGCTTCACAGATCACTGATCAATAAAGGTACCTTTAAGAGAGCTATTCTCTCAGCAGTTTGCAGATGTCTTTGGCTTGGCAGTTCTCCTCCTAATTGTTCAAATTTCTCTGGTCTTATACCCCAAAGCATCAGATTGTGTCATTGGCTTTTAAGATTGTCAATATACTAAATTCAAACTTAATTGCAATTTGTTTTTTTTGGGGTTAAATGTAAACTGATTGGCCTAATTTGAAACTGTTTTTGTCTTCAGGCAACCAGCTACACTAACTCGACCAAAAGGTTATATTATATCTTTTTTCAGAACATTTGGTGCTGTTCTGTTGCTTTTAACTCTCTTAAAGGTACAATGCACCCACATATTCATAACATAACCAATTGGCAATCTACCTTGTCAGTCATTTAATACTAATTTCCTGAAGCTTGCTGAAAATCCAAATACACTGCATCGTCTGGCTCCCCCTTGTCTATGCTCCAAGTAAAATGTTCAAAAACCTTGAACAAATTTGTCAAACATGATTTCCCTTTCAGGAATCCAATTCCTGTTTTGTAAAAAAAGGAGTCAATGTAAGGGTGGTGTCAGGAAGGAGATGGGTTTTCAGCAGGTCACAAAATTCAATGCTTGTAGTCTCACATGAGATCAGGTTTCTGCACTGTGGACCTGAAGAGGAACAGACTGACAGATCTGGAGATGTTAGAGTCTCCTGCTTTTAAAAGGAGTGAGTGTTGTTATCCCGTTTGGTGCTGACTCTGCAAACATTTGCTTCTCCTGGGTTCTTGCAGTATAACATTTGTTGACTGAAGACTCTTTTGGTCAGGTGACCCACTCTGATTAATAATTTGATTGTCCACCTGTAATGATTTAGAAATCTGGAGTCATTGCAATAAAATGGGGAAATTGATAGGTAACTCACACCACCTTATAATGAACTGATATCTGGGATTTCAAACTTGGAGTCATAAATTCCGTACTTCAGTTTTTGAGTAAGTCTACAAGTAAAAACAGCTATGAATTTCAAAGATGCCTTCATTCTTGGGGGTTCTCTTGAGTGAAGGCGCTCCACCCACACTCAACTAACGAAGAATTTTCTGGAGAGTTGGGATCTTTCCGGGTCTATGTAGAAATTGCACCCGACCCTAACCAGAAGTCTTAGCAGTCTTTCAGGTTCCATTTTAGAAGAAAGTTATTTCTGGAAGATTCCAAACATTACAATTCATGATTTAAAGTTATGCCTACTGCGTACGACAAATTTTTACAGTAGCTAAGGGGGTGAAGCAGTAATTCTATTACACAATAGAGTTCTGAAGTCAAATAACATTCGAAAAGAAAAAAATTCTCCACATCCTGGTAAATTTCTTCTGAACCCTCTCGAGCTTAATAATATCCTTCTTATCGCAGGGATTACCAGAACTGGACACAATATTCCAGAATAGGCCTCACCAATATGCAATACAACCTCAACATGTGTCCCAACTTGTGCACTCAAAAGTATGAGCAATGAGGACAAGTGTGTTAAACACCTTCTTAACCAGCCTGTCTACATATGATGCAAACTTCAAGGAGTTATTTACCTGAACTTCTCTGCTAATTGAAGAGGAGGAATGGTTTCAGTTAGAATGAGTGGGCTTGTGATTAGATGGAGGTGAAAAACATTGAAATGGTCAGCTTCTCAGGAAACCAGCTCCCATCCCCCTCCCATCCCCCTCCCATTCCCCTCCCATCCCCCTCCCATTCCCCTCCCATCCCCCTCCCAACCCTCTCCCAACCCTCTCCCATACCCCTCCCATCCCCCTCCCATCCCCCTCCCAACCCTCTCCCATCCCCCTCCCATCCCCCTCCCAATCCTCTCCCATACCCCTCCCATCCCCCTCCCATCCCCCTCCCATCCCCCTCCCATTCCCCTCCCATCCCCCTCCCAATCCTCTCCCATCCCCCTCCCATCCCCCTCCCATCCCCCTCCCAACCCTCTCCCATCCAATTACCATCCCCCTCCCAACCCTCTCCCATCCCCCTCCCATCCCCCTCCCAGCCCTCTCCCATTCCCCTCTCAACACTCTCCCATCCCCCCTCCCATCCCCCTCCCATCCCTCTCCCATCCCCCTCCCATCCCTCTCCCATTCCTCTCCCATCCCTCTCCCATCTCTCTCATCCCCCTCCCAACTCTCTCCCATCCCCCTCCCATCCAGCTCCCAACCCTCTCCCATTCCCCTCCCAACCCTCTCCCATTCCCCTCCCATCCCCTCCCAACCTCTCCCATTCCCCTCCCATCCCCCTCCCAACCCTCTCCCATTCCCCTCCCATCCCCTCCCAACCTCTCCCATCCTCCTCCCATCCCTCTCCCATTCCCCTCCCATCCCCATCCCCCTCCCATCCCCCTCCCAACCCTCTCCCATCCCCCTCCCATCCCTCTCGCATCCCTATCCCAACTGTCCTTTCCATATCTCACTGTGAGATATTACACTGCAGAAGGTAAGCTCCTCTGGTTTCTCAGTTTCAATGTCGGTGGCGTTAACATTGGCTTTTGCGAGAAACAAAACTCACATATTAATAAATTTCAGTCTGAATCAAATTCTGAAGCAGGGAATTTTATTGAAACGTACTTGCAAGAGCAGGTGCCTAACGAGTAAGTACCTCGAATTATGCTGTTCAGCTGCATCTCTCGGTCCTCCCCTTTCATCCTATTGGTTACTTTTGCTGTAGCGTGTAGCCTATCACAAGCTCTAGCTTCACTCCACCTTTGTCTAGTTTCTCTCCGCCTCTGTTTACTTCTCCCATTACTCTAAGCCTGTCGCCCCTTACTCTTATTTATGTCATTCCTTATATGTGACTATCCTGGCATCGTTTGCTGTCTTTGTGTGATCATCCTGCCAAACTAAATTCCATCCATTGGCCACATCCCCCCTGAGACTGGCACACTATTCTCCTGTTACTGGTACATCCCGCTACATGGTCACTCTGCCCTATTAGTCAGCGATAATTCTACCTGTTTCCGCTTCTCCTCTTCTCCTATGCCTGAGGATGGAGACTACCACGCCTTTCCTCTTCCCAAACCATGATTCCAGCCATCCCGTGAGTGATGTGTCCACTCCTGAATTCTCAGCCAGTTCTTCCACCAAGGTGGTCAATCCTCGCAAGGCCCGAGAGATTGACCAGTCAGGTGCTGTGTTATTTGGAATAAAAGTACAACAGCTCCCTCCTAACATCACACATACACCTCCTTTTATCGGCTAGGATCATATCTAAGGCCAGTCTGTTTTCCCAGGCCATTCTGCTGGTTTACATCAAGTTGCTCGGAAATACCCTTGACCACATCTCTACTATAATTGATGAATCTTTGCTGGTTGTAAAAAATATAGTTTATCCAATCCACATTCTTGTTGACCGTTACCCACCAAAATAGGGCCGATTCAAACCTGCTGCAATCTGGTTGTGGGCCTTGAACTGATCGGGGACCCCTCTAGGAACTCCGATAGAGTTGAGATAAATCCTATCATCAAAGGAAGTATCTAATAATGACCTTTTATTCCTCCCATTCTTTGTTGCTACCACCTTCTCCTTCTCAAATGCCAAGGTGAATGGGATTGCCAATTGCACAATTGCACATATCCCTCTCCAGTCAGGAGGTAGGGTAGGTCGCAATATTCTGCCTCCACAGTACCACCAGAGATCCGCCCGGTGAACCCGGAGTGCTGAGTAGTTCCCTCCTTTGTCTGTTTCGGTGTCATTCTGAGTTTCTATACATAACCTCAGCTCCCCTAAGTCTCTAGACCGATTTGTACCCTGCCGGCTTATACACGATGTGTGATTCCCGACCGTGGTCAAAAACGGGGCCGGGGAGTGGGGGGAGCTTTCAAATCTGTCTTTTCGAAAGGATTTGGAGATGCTGGTGTTGGACTGGGGTGTACAAAGTTAAAAATCACACAACACCAGGTTATAGTCCAACAGGTTTAATTGGAAGCACACTAGCTTTCGGAGCGACACTCCTTCATCAGGTGATAGTCCTTCTCCAAAGGAGGGAACATTAGAGATAGGGGTGTACAATTCCTATCATTCCATGCAGTCTTATCCTGACACAGGGCTATCATACATTCCATGCCCTTCCTGTTTCGGTTCTACCTGAGTGGAAAGGGGACTATGTAGGTAACCGGTCTACCGGAGGCACATGCATAGCAATTGCTTTTATTCAGAGTTTTAACAGTGAACTTTACCCATTCAACCCAGGCATTTGCATCCCCGTATCCAGTTTCTATTTCAATGGTCTGCTTCAAGTCTTTCACCTCGATAATTTTTACCACCTTTGGGTCGTTGGGAGGGGCAAAATGTTGTATCTTATTATCAAGTTGTTTGGCTCGTTTTCCGTTTCCTACGGCTATTTGGAAACAGCAGCCCGAAAAACACTTCCCAGTGGCTGCCATTACTAACTTTAAATCATTACTAAGGAGTCGAGACCCATTTTTACGGGGAAAGGAGTCTTCAGAGGAGATATTTTTAGTGGTGAGATATATCGGGTGGCACTTTCTGTCAGGACAGTCTAGGGCTGTGTGAAAGGGGGATCTATGGACAGTGATGCCAGGTGGCGGTTTTTGTGAACCATACCTTGTGTCTGGTCGGGTCTTAAGAAGGATTTCGGAGGAAATATATTCCCTCTGATACTTTAAATCTCTGCAATTTACTAGGATGCAAGCATCGACCTCTATTACTTGCGGATATTCAGACTCAGGGACCGTTAAATAACAAATATGGAGATGACAGCATCGTTTGACAAAATCCCAATACTAAGAAAGCTAATATGGTAGCCCTAAGCATCCCCAGCATCCTACAATAGTATTGAAGGACCGAGAGATTTAACATGCAATACTATATATAGATATCAAAAAGAAACTATCCCGCGTCTGCATAAAAATTCTGTCCATGACTTAATTAGGACCCAATCTCCCGGCCGGATGGGATGAACTGTGAATTCAAGAGGCGGAGTCTGTGCCAGTAAACCTTGTCTCCTAAGAAAAGACAAAGACGAGGACAAGCCCAGTATATACTTCTTTAAGAACAGGGTTGGCAATTCCCCTTTCATTCCCAGATAGGGCAGGCCAAACAATATCCCATAATGGGCCAGTCCCAAATCTTTCCTTGGGGCCGTCCACATTCGCAAGAGGGCTATAGGTAAACACTTAGTCCAAGGGAGTCTGGTTTCTATTATTAATTTAAATAACTGCTTCTTGAGTGTCTGGTTCATTCTCTCAACCTTTCCTGATGAAGGTGGGTACCAAGGGGTGTGGAACTCCCAGGAGACTCCTAACCCCTTCATTACTCCTTGGAGTACCCTGGAAGTAAAATGAGTTCCCTGATCTGAATCTATACACTCCACTATCCTGTATCTGGGGATTATGTGTTCGAGTATTATCTTGGACACCCCACTTGTGGTGGCAGTGGCTAAAGGGTACGCCTCCACCTATCCAGATCGGTGATCAACCATTACCAGCATATACCTCAGTCTTCCCACTCGGGGTAATTCGGGATAATCTACCGGAATGCTCTGAAATGGTCAGAGCCCAGGTTCTCTCCCTCCTGGGACTTGTTTCCTCAATACCTTCTTGTTGATTTTCTTGCATGTTATACATCCCTCACATATCTGTTTGGCTATCGTATGGATCTCTTTGCATCCATATTTCCTTAAGACCAAATCGCACATTGCTTGCACTCCCAGTGACTCCCCTGGTGTAAGACAGCCATAATTTCTCACATCATCATCTTATTTAGCATCTCCTGGCCATTGGGTAACATCCAGCACCCCTCTACTGTCTGCGTAGCTCCCAGTTCTTCTAACTCTCTCTCTTCCTTAGCGCTAAATATCAGTCTCCCCCCAGGTTCCTGCACCATAGGGACCAAAATATATATTGTAGTGGGTTGAGGGTTCAGAGCTGCCTCCTTAGCGACTTCATCCGCCAATCTATTTCCCTTTGCTTCGGGATCATTTCCCTGCTGATGTCCATTTATGTGGACTATTGCTATTTCCTTTGGCAACAAAAGGGATTCCAACACTTGCTTTACCAATTCCTCATGAGCCAGTTCTTTACCCCTGTTGTTTATCAGTCCCCTCTCCTGCCATATCTTCCCAAATGTGTGTGCCACCCCGAAGGCAGACTTAGAATCTGGGGATACAGTTCCTTCTTTGCCTTCCAAGTTCTTAAGGGCCCTTCCTATTGAATAAAGTTCACAAGTCTGTGCTGACCAATCATTGGGTAGTCTACTAGCCTCAATAACACTCCCTTCTGTTCCATCCACTACTGCATATCCATTGTGTCTGTTACCTTCAATCACTCTGGAGGACCCATCAATGAACAGCCTGGCCCCTGCATGTAGAGGGATATCTCTAAGGTCCATTCTTACTTTAATCTGTTATTTTATAATGTCAAGGCAGTCATGTTCTGGGTTTGAGGGAGCTTCATCCTCCCCTTTCCAGAGAAAGGTAGCTGGATTCAGACAAATGTCTGTGATCAATGTAAGGTCATCCCTCTCTATTAGGATTGCTTCGTATTTTAGAATTCTAGAGTCCGTAAGCCACCGTCCTGCTTTCTGATTTAATATGGTCCATACCTGATGTGGGGTGCTGACTATTAAGGCTCCCCCAAAAGTAAGTTTCCGACTCCCCTCTACGAATAAGGCTGTTGCTGCCACTGCCTGCACACACTCTGGTCAGTAATATAGCCTTCTATTCTTTAATTAACAATGAATTAATGCTGTCATGTTTTAAATTAGCTATGAATCAATATGACAGGTCACTGAACATGTGTGAAGGAATCCTGCCAATTAATATTGAGTCAGGCTAATACAATTGATTTATTATAAATATTAATTATTAATTATATATATTATATAAATAAAATAATCATTATCTGTAATTCAGGATGGAAACGCAACAAGTGACTAAGACATTTTAAAAACTGTAATTCCGCAGTTCTGTTTGTTTCCCAGTCACTTGTGACTTCTCATTCTGTTTCTGTAATTGTTTTGCTCGAGCACATTCATTTTTAAGAACCTCAACAGATTCCATCGCACTATTTGCAGTTAATTCAATCCCCAATTTAGTGGCAGTATTTTGTCATGAGCGCAAAACTGATTCTTCATGCCTCTCATCACAAAACTGTTGCCATAATCCAATTAACTCTTTCGCTCCTGCTGCCTTGGGCTTAAAGTTTAAGGATGACCTTGCTGCCCCCGTATCGACTAGGAAAACTACATCCTCTTTGTGAGGTCCCACCTTTAAATTTATCAAGGGTTCCTGGTGGGTCTCCGGCGGCAGGAACCCCTGACACCCCTATGTTTCATCAAGGTTCATAAACGGCACTGCCTTTACTTCCTTTTTCGGATCGGTCACTCTCTCTTAAAGTGACCTGTCTTTCCACAGTAATAACATCCCGCCTGTGGGGATTTCCACTTTGATCTTTGTTCCTGTCTCCCAGACCCCTTCACATCTCCTCCCCGATCTCTTCTCCTCCCTTTATTTTCAACATGCTCCCTGGCACCATTCCGGTTTCCTTCTCTTCTTAGGTTTGTCCTTTTCTTTATTACCTCATCGACCGTGGCTATCATTATTTTTGCCTTTTTGTATTTGCTTCTCATGTTACATTGCCAGATCAATTGCTGAGCCAATTTAACCAATTGAACAGCTTTAGGGCCACCTAATGGCCAATCCTCATCACCCAATGTTTTGTTTAGACCTTGATTTTTTAAAGAAATATTGCGATATTTATTGCTCCCTGTAACTTCAAATACCAGGAGCCGCTTTCTCCCTGTAATCTCAAATACAGTTTATCAATTTATGCTTATCTAACTTTAAAGCCTGTTCCTAACTATACATTTTGGAATCTTACTTGTAAATATATATTTATATATTATAAATTCATTTATTCAGTATTTAATATTTAAAATGTAAAATGCATACAGTTCCCAACTTTGAAATCCACTATAATTACCCGGTTTTAGTCCCTTAATTTAAATCCAAAATTAGTTTTCTTAAGTAGCCCTGACCAGTCATTGCTCAATTACAACACTATAGGTCATGAAATAACCGGAGCTGCCTTCAAAGGATTTGTGTATTCAAGTTAAAAAAAATTCTAATGCATGAATAATGGCCGAATCCAAGGTCACAGATATTAACCATGGGATTGATTTATTACAAACTAGTGTTGAACTGAAACTTCAACTGTCATTGAGGGAGGGAACTTTCTGAATAAAGCTACAGCTTAAAATTAAGTGAAAACAAATGAGTCTGAAACATAAAAAAAATTATAATGTTGTTTTCCTCCGTATTAAGCTGATTTGAAATCGCCTTTATGTAAGGATAAAAGAGATTAGTTAGAAACTGATAGTAAGGCAGTCATGACCTGTAAAAAGAACAGGAGTTAACATTTTATTTCATGTTAAAATTTCCATTATAGAAATCAGATTCAAAACAGTCCCGGATCTCAAGCTCCAGGGAACAAAGCACAAACATTCAATCACCAGCAAACAAATGTGCATTCAAACCGAATCACAAAGGGTTAAACTTTCTATTAGCTGTATAGCTCTTTTCTCTCTCTCTCTCTCTCTCTCTCTCACACGCACCGTATCTCACAGACACTTTCTGAGCTTGCTGCAACGACTCCTCTAGAGGCTTCTTGCTCCACCCCTCTATCATTTGAATTTTTTCTGGATGTCTGGCCATGATTTAGTTACGAAGTGTACCCTCAGTAGCCCTTCAGCTACGAGCCCTTCCGCCACGAAGCATAATCTGATCCTTCCTGATTGAAAGGCTGTTTTCTGTTGACATATAAATTCAAATATTTACAAACACAGTCTTCGTCCGACCCGTACTTTGGCCAGAAGACGGCGGGACGAAGAATGGATTCCTTAGTCCATACAAAGCAACACTATTTAATCATCTTTTTCCTATCTTTTCCCCTTGTACAAGTATTAATTTTCCAATTCCATAACATCCTGCCCAACGGACTTTCTGCAGGTATGTTGTCAGGGACCCTGCCTCCATTTCCATTTTCCCGGAGGCTTTTTCCTTACCCTCAGCATAGCCCATATTGAGTTCCTTCGTTAGTCCCTTATTAACTACTAGAACTCAATCCCAGCTACCAAGGCAGTACTTAAAAGTCAGTTTTCTTACCTTGGTCCATGCATGGACTTGCCTGGCTCCCTGTGCCTACTTACAATCTTTCGCCTGGTTCAGATAGACTCTCATCGGATCTCAATCAGTCAACCAGAAGGGGAACCCACTGCTGAGGAACACGGGACCATTCTAAAAGGAATGGGACGCGTCTTCCCAGCCGTCGACGGTGCCTACCCTGTTGGTGATGATGGGCATCCTGGACGAGCCCCCAGATTGTGGGAAGTAAAACTCACATATTAATAAATTTCAGTCCGAGTCAAGTTCTGAAGCAGTGAATTTTATTGATACGTACTTGCAAGAACAGGTGCCTAACGTAAGCACCTCGATCTGAGGGTTACATTCTGATTTATGCAGTTCAGCTGCGTCTTTCGGTCCTTCCCTTTCATCCCATTGGTTACTTTTGCTGTAGCGCATAGCCTATCACAAGCTCTAGCTTCACTCTGCCTTTGTCTAGCTTCTCTCCACCTCTGTTTACTTCTCCCATTATTCTAAGCCTGTCACCCCTTACTCTTATTTATATCATTCTTTATATGTGACTATCCTCGGTATTGTTTGCTGTCTTTGTGCGATCATCCTGCCAAACTAAATTCCATCCGTTGGCCACATCCCCCCTGAGACTGGCACACTATTCTCCTGTTACTGGTACATCCCGCTGCACGGTCGCTCTGCCCTATTAATCATAGATAATGCTACCTGTTTCCGCTTCTCCTATTCTTCTATGCCTGGTACATCCTGCTCCACAATTGCCCTGCCTTATTAGTCATAGATAATTCTACCTGTTTTCGCTCCTCACTGTTTAGTATTTGCATGCGCAGCCTAATTTTATAATGCAAGTTTTTGCAGAAGCAACACCTGTTCCCTTATTCTGTACAATTTTAACCCTATGCCCTACATTTTGGACTTTAATATGGTTCCCAGGTCCCCTGGAGCTCACCAGTGAAAGCAAGGTTACACTTGGGGGAGACAAAACAAAGACAGGTGAAAAGTCCTGTAGTTGCCAAAATCACCCACTGGTTTCCACGGCCTGTTGTGTCCTGACATCTGTTCAGAGTGTAGGACAGCAATGTGCTGATGCTCCTCACCGATCTGTCCTCCATAATAGTGACAGGATGAGTGAAGAACTGCAGTTTGCAGTAGGAAATATACAGAATGGATCAGCAGACAGTCACCTTCCTCTGGCAAAGCCTGTGTCTTATGAGGCTTTGACTTTCATGTCAAATTGGGGTGGATGTTTGCAGCAGCGGTAAGAAGACTGGTGGCCATGCTTTACCCATGGCTGGGTCCCAATTATCCTCAATACCTTTGATCAGAATCTTTCTAGGATTTCCCTGCAGACAGTTGGCAGGTTCAAAGTGGATTATTGCCATGTTTACCAGGGCTGCAATGATTTCATCTTTTAAATAAATTAGATTAGATTAGATTACATTACAGTGTGGAAACAGGCACTTCGGCCCAACAAGTCCACACCGACCCGCCGAAGCGCAACCCACCCATACCCCTACATTTACACCTTACCTAACACTACGGACAATTTAGCATGGCCAATTCACCTGACCCTGCACATCTTTTGGACTGTGGGAGGAAACCGGAGCACCCGGAGGAAACCCACGCAGACACGGGGAGAACGTGCAAACTCCACACAGTCAGTCGCCTGAGGCGGGAATTGAACCCGGGTCTCAGGCGCTGTGAGGCAGCAGTGCTAACCACTGTGCCACCGTGCCGCCCAGCAATTCTCAATGCTGCCTCCATAAGCACACTTTTCAATGAGATCATCTGAGTTTTTCTCAGCCGGTGGACTTTGGCATCAATTTCCTCAAACAATAAAATACAAAATACATTTCAACTCCTTCACTGAATTCAGTTACTAGAGTTTTCTTACCAAATCAAATTCATCACTAAGTTTCCTTCCAAACCACCAAATCAAAATTGCTCAGTTGTTCCTAATCAGACTTTATGAACAACAGATCTTGAACATCAACTTTATAGCTTAAACAAAAATTAACAATTATTTAATTATGAATGTAACTTTAGCAGAACACAGGTAAACAAAAGGGCAATCTAATTAATATCCATGACCTAATTAATATCCATAAGCCTAATTTTCTTTGAATATAAATCCACATTCACATATTGACAGACAAATAGATGCGGTTAAGGGATAAATTATTAAAGAAAAGAATTGTAAGTTTCCAGTTTAATAACCATTTCAATGATCAATACCAAGCCTTCATGAAATCCTTGAATGATGTGTCCTATTTTAGGTACACAGAACTGGATATCCTGTTTCCACAGACGTCAAGAGACTTTTACTTATTTCTTCCAGACTGGGTTTATTTTCTCAGAACTTTCAACAAGTCACTAACTGGAGAACAATGAGAGAGAACAAAACCAAAATGACACCCTAGTCACATAAGCTTCTAAAGCAAAACTATATCCTGCCCAAAAACCTGATCATAGCCAGGTCACTTCTTTTTTTTGACTTTCTCTATGGTTGGCTGGAAAGTATTGGTTCTCCCTTGATTGACCAATTCAACATCTAATCAGCTGCCAGTCCCAGAGCAGAGCAACATCTCAGTGTTGAAACATCTGCAGTGCTCTTAGAGCAGCAAGTAACTTGCATTCACTTTCCAGGCCAACTCCCAACAGCAAATATTTGTCTTTGATCTCTCCTCTCTTTTTTTGAAACAATCTCCTGGTCGAAGTTTTATTCTGAACTGCAATTCATAGTCCAAACCAAATGGGATAAAAAATTTAAAAAATAGTGATGGTCTCAGCATAATCCATTCCCTGCAATAAGTGACAATATTCCATTTGCCTTCCTAATCACTGCTGCAGCTCCTCACTAACATCTCATGATTCAAGTAATAAGACACCCAGATGCCTCTGTACTTCAGAGTGCTGCATGCTCTTTCCATGTAAACAGATGCTGTTTTGCTATTCTTCCAGCCAAAGGTCACATTTTCTGATGCTATACTCAATTTGCCAAATGTTGCCAACTCACTTAGCCCATCTATATCTCTTTATAAACTCGAATGTCCTTTTCAAAAATGTACCTTCTTTCCTATCATTATGTCATCAGCAAATTTATGATCTGTTAATCTAAGTAACTGGTATGAATTGTAAATAACACTGGCACCTGAGGGACGCCACTCATTACATTTTGCCAACTGGAAATGGTCCATTCATGTCTTTTGTCTGTTTCCTGGTAGCCAGCTGCTCTCCCTTTTTCTATGTTAGTTACATAAACAACCACAACTAACAAATGGGTTCAAGAGTTCAGTTTAATTTCTCTGAAACTTACCTCCTAAACCAAACTCAAGCAAACAACATTCCACAGTCAAACAGCAGATGCAGCAGCTGAAGTGGACTCTAATGCTTTTTCTCCTCATTTGTGAAGAATCCTCTTGACATTGCTTCTACGGTTGTCTGTACTTTTCTCACACATTTCAATGCCATTGCTTCAAAATCTGGGTGCATACCTCCTTTCTTTATACTTCAAGTGTCATTTTAGCAGGAGGACATTCTCACCACACACACAGGGGGTGGGTTTTTGATGTCATTATTGCAGACATTGTGAGGTGTGCAGTGAGAGTAGGTTGTGAGAGTAGGTTATAATGCTGACTGAGACCAATGGAGACATTCTCAACTTCTGTACTGCATCTAATGCGCCAGCTTAACCTTGCAATGCTCCACAGTATTCAGCAGCATGAAGACCATCATCCACCAGGTGTATTTAACATGATCATCAGTTAAATTGCCCTGTAATGTCCAGGGATGTGCAGGTTTGGTGGATTGGTCATGGGAAATGTGGGGTTACAGGGATAGATTGGGGTCTGGGTCTGGGTGGGATGCACTTTGGAGGGTTGGTGCAGACTGGATGGGCGAAATAGCCTCTTTCCACACTATAGGGCTTCTATGATTCAATGAAGCAAAACATGTCTCTGAATATCACAAATCCTTGGAAGTCTTCCTGAAAAGGTACTGAAAGCAAAGTCTTTGAATATTTTCTGGGCAGAGATGAACAGACTCTTCGTAAGCATGGGATTGGATGATTATCAGGAGCATGGGAATCTCGATTTGAGATAACAATCAGATCAGCCGTGGTTTTATTAAATGCCGGAAAAGGCTCAAAGGGATAAGTGATCTACTCCTGCTCTGAGTTCATACGGAGTGATAATGTTGTGATCCAGCTGGTGTTACTAACAGACAAAGCAGATCCCAGGCTGAAATCTGGCTTAATAGATTTGTTTTATTTAATCAGATGGTGTCTCACTAAAATGCAAACAATTAATGGTGAAGACTTAGTTTAACAATGAATGAGAAATTTATTATGCAAAAGAAAAATAAACCAAATTAAATAGAATAAATCAAACTATTTATATATAGCACAATTTGAAAGAGTTTGAAACATCCCATCTGTCCAAGAAACATAATTTTACAGCACTCCAACACCAAGGAGAGTTCACTGCTCTTTCACATCTATAGATTATCTATACATCTATTTTCTTTTTCATTCCTGGGATGTGGGTGTCGCTGGCTAGGCTATATTTATTGCCCATCCCTAATTGCCCAGAGGGCAGTTGAGAGTCAACCATATCACTATGGATCTGGAGTCACATGTAACCCAGACCAGGTAAGGATGGCAGTTTCCTTCTCTAAAGGGCATTAGTGACCCAGATGGGTTTTTCCAACAACCAATTCATAGTCATCGTTAGTTTCTTAATTCAAGATTTTTATTGAATTCAAATCCTACCAGTTGCAGTGATGGGATTCGAACCCGGCGCTCCAAATCACAACCTGGTTTGTGTGGATTAACAGCTCCAGTGATAACTTCACCAGGCCATCGCCTCCCCGATTGATACTTTTCAAACTTGAAAACTTGTCAGCCTCTTCCTTGATCAGTCATACGACTGAACTTAGACTTTCCGAGGTTCAAAACTCCTTCAAGTCTCTAACGAAGCATTTCCTTGGGACCTTTTAAATTAAACCCTTTCACTGAGCTAAGCATTTACTAACAATTCAAAACTATCCCCTTTCTTCAAGAGAAACTACTTTACACACCAAACTTTCACCAGGAGGACCATGAACTGGAAATTAAAGCTTTCTAAACTATAGGTATATCCCCTAAGCAAAAGAGAAAATAATATTGTGTTCCCTTTAAACTGAAAGCAAAGTAACTCTTCTCAGTGTTCGTTCAGCACACCCATTACCCCTCCCGATGCAAATATGTTTCAATTGTCACCACAAGGTCTCCCTCTCTCATAGTGTTTCTAAAAATGTCATGGGTAATGTGGTATTCAAAAATCCAACAGACAATCCTTTCAGCTCAGAAAAGGTATTTTAAGCAGAAGAGATTTACCAGGATGTTGCCAGGTATGGAAGGGTTGAGTTATAAAGAAAGGTTAGATAGGCTGAGACTCTTTTCACTGGAGTGTAGGAGGTTGAAAGGTGACCTTGTAGAGGTTTATAATATCAAGGGAGGTAGATAAGGGTTAATGGTGGGTGTCTTTTCCCTAAGATGGACTATTTCAAGATGAGAGGATGCAAATTTTAAGGTGGGAGGAGAGAGATTTGAGGGTTAAATTGCTTCCATAGAGAGTGGTTCACATGTGGAATGAACTTCCTGAGGATATGGTAGATGTGGGCACAGATACAAAATTTAAAAGATATTTGGAGAAGAACATGAATAGGAAGGGTCTGGAGCAGGCAGGTGAGAGTAGTTTAGTTTGGGATTAGGGTCGGCATGGACAAGTTGGGCCGAAGGGTCTGTTTCTATGCTGGATGACTCAAGGTCTTTCAAGACATACCTACACTGGAACAGAGAATGAATGGCTTTCTTTTGGTAGGTTTAACTGGTGTCTGCTACATAATTGTTGCTGTTTTATCCCCTGTCCAATGAACACTTTAATAGTGTTGACTTTTTGTAGTCTGACCCTTACCTTCACTGTAAACTCCAGGTCAGCATGATGGCACTGTGCATTGCTGTCCTGAAGAGATTCATTTGCAGATAAAGTAACAACAACTTTCAAAAGCAGCTAAAAGAAATGACAATGTTGTGTCCAGCTTACCATTCCTTCCTAGCACATCTTACTATGATTCAGTTGGAAACAATTACATGGTGCCTTTTAGTGCTTAAAACTTTTCATTTCCTTACTGGTCACTTCATACCTTTTCACCATTTTCTGGCGGGCAGGTTTTCCTCCTTATGCTGATTCAGCTCCACAATGAGATATATATAAAGTGCATTCCAGTAATTTGAATGATTTGCTCTTCAGCCAATGTTGGAACATGTGATTTGAATCATTGCAGCCACAGACAGATGTAGACAGAATATTTCTCCCCACATGAACCACTGTCAACTGGCCACAGCTCGGGGCCGGGTGCTCTGCTAATTTTGATAATTTGGATGACGTTTGTGTGCTTCCAGGAAGAAGTTGCTCATAATTGCAGTGTCAGACGTTGAGGGCAATTTCCAAAGAGCTGCCCCGCTACAAGAAGATGATGCCCAGATATTTAGGACAGAAGTCATGGAATAATAGGAGAAGGCTTTTGTATCCCTCATTGATAGCCATACTAATTCTCCTCTGATGTAGCCAGTGTTTGACGTTCTGGGTCCATGGGTAATGATAGGTGCAAACACAACATTCGAATTGTTGTCCAAACATAATTACCAACCTCCTGTATTTCATGCAATAGAACAAAGAACAAAAGAACAAAGAAAATTTACAGCCCAGGAACAGGCCCTTCGGCCCTCCAAACCTGAGCCAATCCAAATCCACCATGCTCTGTACAACTGAATACTGCCCAGATTACTGCAGACGTGACTTCACCACAGACCTGTACAACTGAATACTGCACAGATTACTGCAGGTCAGTGCTGTGGTCACATCTGCAGTAATCTGTGCAGTATTCAGTTGTACAGGTCTGTGGTGAGATCATGTCGTCAGTAATCTGTGCAGTATTGTTTGCCTTACTTAAGCAAGAATGTAAATACATTGGAAGCAGTTCAGAGAAGCTTCATGAGATAAAGGATCTGATTCGTCGATTGTGGAGTGTTCTGTCTATGACTTGGTGTTTATGTTGCTCGACATGCAAATAGTCCTGTTTGGTAGATTCGTCAAATAGACGCCTCAGTCTGCTGCTCCTGGTATGCCCTCCTGCACCCTCCGATGAACTCGGGTTGATCCACTGACGTGATAATAATGGAAGAGTGAAGGATGGGCTGATGCATTAGTTGATAGATTAGAGTTTAGTACAATTCTGCTTCTACCAAAGATCCGAACACTTCCTGGATGACCAGTCTGTGGTTGCGAAATCAAAGTCTATCCCATTTCGCAAGGTGATCATATCTGAACAAGGACTGAGCGGTGAAGTCTCTTCCTGATACCGAGATGGACAGATGAATCTGTAATCAGCAGATTGATGAGGATGTGGTCCTCCTGTTTGTTTCCTCACCAGTTGGCCACAGATCCCATATAGCAGTTGTATCCTTTAGGGCCAGACCAGCTCAGTCAGTAATGGTGCTGCCGAGCTGCACTTGTTGCTGGGTATTGATGTTCCTCACCGAGAGAACATTGTTTACAAGGTGTTCTCGTTGCCTTGGCCTCAGTCGTCTCCTCATTAAAATGTTAAGCCCTGGCTGCAGTCATGAGTGAAAGGGATTGCAAGTTTCTTTCCAAAGCTGAATGGCTGATCTTGAAAACAATGTGTAAGAGGGTCATCATAGCTAAGTGGTGAGATGATTGGTTGTTGAGCAACTGCTATTGGGATGACATTTCAAACCATGTAGATTTCTGAACTAGCTCAGTGAAATTCAGAATTGGTCAGAGAGGAGAGAGCTGATTTATGATTAAGGCTGAATACGTTCTGCACATCTTTAATTTATAGGCAATAATACAAGAGCAACATTAAAGTAAGTTAGAACAAGTAAAAGTAATCAAAGTTAATGTGAGTAACGTAACCTAAAAGTTTAAATGACAGGACAGATGAGCCAAGTAAGGCAAATAATACTGCACAGATTACTGCAGATGTGATCTCACCACTGCTCTGTACAACTGAGGATAGTTTGATGCCTCCCCAGTGCTCGGGTCAAGGCTGTCACAGACTGGCTGCAGTACATTCTCCAGGAGGAGGACAAACAGCCAGAAGTCTCAGAAATACAGAATGACTGTCGCACAAGGAAAGGCCATTCTGTCCATTGCACAAATTCTGTTACCTAGTGCCCATCTCCTGCTTTTCCTTATATTCCTGCAAACCATTTAATCCAAATAATTGTCCAATGCCCCTCTGGAATGCCTCAGCTGAACCAGCCTCCACCACATTTCCCAGCAGTGCTTTCCAGACCTTAACTATATGCGCAAAAAGTTTATTTTTACTTAACATCACTTTAACTGTATGGCCTCTAGTTATATTTTCTAGTCAACCTTTTCAAAAGTATCATTCCACACTTCTGGAGCAGATGGGACTTGAACACAGATCTCCTGGCTCAGAGATAGGGACACTACCATTGCACCACATGACCTCTTCACTGTGCTTTCTTGTTTTTTTTTTAACATTTAGCCTATTTATCTAATTCACCTGCTCAGAGATGTCAATACACATCGCTGGAGCAAGCCGGACTTGAACCTGGGCCTCGCAGCCAAGGGTTACGGACACTACCACTGAACCATAAGCTGATTTTATGTCTGTGTTATTTTAGTTTTATACGGGTGAACAGTTGCTTTCTCTCCTGCTCTCCCCGGCCAGCTCATGACTTTGAACATCTTTAACAAACCCTGGAGGCTGAGGGGTGACCTTATAGAGGTTTACAAAATTATGAGGGGCATGGATAGGGTAAATAGGCAAAGTCTTTTCCCTGGGGTCAGGGAGTCCAGACTTAGAGGGCATAGGTTTAGGGTGAGAGGGGAAAGATATAAAAGAGACCTAATGGGCAACTTTTTCACACAGAGGGTGGTACGTGTATGGAATGGGCTGCCAGAGGATGTGGTGGAGGCTGGTACAATTGCAACATTTAAGAGGCATTTGGATGGGTATATGAATAGGAAGGGTTTGGAGGGATATGGGCCAGGCGCTGGCAGGTGGGACTAGATTGAGTTGGGATATCTGGTTGGCATGGACGGGTTGGACCGAAGGGTCTGTTTCTGTGCTGTACATCTCTATGACTCTATGACTCTAAAATCTCCTTTCAGCCTCTTTCCAAGGAGAACAGTGTCAACTTCGGCAATCTACCCTCACGCCTGAATTTTCTCATTCTTGGAAATTCCTTCTGCAATTTCTCCGATACGTTCCCATCTTTCCCATATCTGCTCACAAAGCATTGGTATGAATGATGGTCATGATACTGGGCTGGGTGGACACGGCTTGAGGACTGACCATGAGGACAATCCACCAACTGCAAGCACAAGGCCTCCGGCTACACCAACAGCCCCTGATCTGGCCAACCCCTGGACTCTGATCGGATTGGCTGAGTTTGGTGGCAAACCCTGAATGACTTTAGCTCCCCACTACATTCCATTGAAGAATGTTCCCCTTTGTCTATCGGACCCAGCTCTTCAGTCAACAGGAAAGCATATGGGCTGCCAGCTTATAATGACAGTAATTTAACAAGAGGAAAATAAGAGTATTATATTCCAGTGGACAGGATATTGACCAGAATGTACCTGAAAAACTCTGTTGTATTGGTTTCCTTGTTGGAGTTATTGAAGATTCATCCAACAGATAGAGCAAGAATGAGCAGGTTGTACTCTAAGGACAGATTGATAGGCTGGGCTTGTTTCCACGTGGGCTATGGAGGGACATCCCCTCTGTGTCCAATAGACATCAGACCCTTATGGAGTCCTCCAGGACCAGAGGACCAAACAGAGCCAGCTCCCTCTACCCAGCTGCAGAGGTGAGGACTGCATCCAGTTTTATTGGGTGACAGAGGAGACAAATGAAACATACTCATGAGACACCGGTGGGACAGGTGAAATATCCTGCATCTCTATAAATATACGTTCACTTGCACATCTATATTAAACCTGGTTACGTTACACCCATTGGACAATGAGCAGCCTCTTCAGACCACCCAAGGCTGAAGAAATTATAAGAGCTATGTACTACTTACCTCTCACAAATAACTGCTCTCCTTCACTGCAGAAAGTCTCAAACATCAAGGATTCCTGACCCATCACAGTGATAACTGCAGCCAAGACATCACACTTAAATGTCAATAACATTGAGGCTAAATGCAATATACTTGGGACGGTCCTGCACCCATCATCATATATCTATATCTATCATCCTATATCCACACCCATTACCCTATATCTACACCCATTACTCTATATCCACACCTATCATCCTATATCCACACCCATTACCCTATATCCACACCCATTACTCTATATCCATCATCCTATATCTACACCCATTACCCTATATCCACACCCATCACCCTATGTCCACACCCATCATCCTATATCTACACCCATTACCCTATATTCACACCCATTACCCTATATCCACACCCATCATCCTATATCCACACACATTATTCTATATCTACACCCATTATCCTATATCCACACCAATTACATTATATCCACACCTATTACATTATATCCAACCCACCATCCTTAATCCATACTCATTACTCTATATCCACCCCCACCATCCTATAACCACACCTATCATCCTATATCCACACCCATCTTCCTATATCTATAATCATCATCCTATAACCACACCCATTATCTTATATCCACATCGATCATTCCAGAGTCATAGAGATGTACAGCATGGAAACAAACCCTTTGGTCCAACCCGTCCATGCCGATCAGATATCTCAACCCAATCTAGTCCCATCTGCCAGCACCCGACCCATATCCCTCCAAACCCTTCCTATTCATGTACCCATCCAAATGCCTTTTAAATGTTGCAAGTGTACCAGCCTCCACCACTTCCTCTGGCAGCCCATTCCATACACGTACTAGCCTCTGTGTGAAAAGGTTGCCCCTTAGGTCTCTTTTATATCTTTCCCCTCTTACCCTAAACCTATGGCCTCTAGTTCTGGACTCCCCCACCCCAGGGAAAAGACTTTGTCTATTTATCCTATCTATGCCCCTCATAATTCTGTAAACCTCTATAAGGTCACCCCCTCAGCCTCCGCCGCTCCAGGGAAAACAGCCCCAGCCTGTTCAGCTTTTCCCTATAGCTCAAATCTTCCAACCTTGGCAACATCCTTGTAAATCTTTTCTGAAACATTTCAAGTTTCACAACATCTTTCCGATAGGAAGGAGACCAGAATTACATGCAATATTCCAACAGTGGCCTAACCAGTGTCCTGTACAGCCGCAACATGACCTCTCAACTCCTGTGCTCAAGACTCTGACCAATAAAGGAAAGCATACCAAACGCCTTCTTCACTATCCTATCTACCTACGACTCCAGTTTCAAAGAGCTATGAACATGCACTCCAAGGTCTCTTTGTTCAGTAACACTCTCTAGGACCTTACTATTAAGTGTATACGTCGTGCTCAGATTTGCTTTCCCAAAATGCAGCACCTCGCATTTATCTGAATTAAACTCCATCTGCCACTCCTCAGCCCATTGGCCCATCTGGTCAAAATCTCATCGTAATCTGAGGTAACCTTCTTCGCTGTCCACTACACCTCCAATTTTGATGTTACCTGCTAACTTAGTAATGATACCTCTTTATGCTCACATCCAAATCATTTATGTAAATGACAAAACGTAAAAGACCCAGCACCAATCCTTGTGGCACTCCACTGGTCACAGGCCTCCAGTCTGAAAAACAACCCTCCACCACCACCCTCTGTCTTCTACCTTTGAGCCAGTTCTGTAACCAAATGGCTAGTTCTCCCTGTATTCCATGAGATCTAACCTTGCTAATCAGTCTCCCATGGGGAACCTTGCCGAATGTCTTACTGAAGTCCATATAGATCACATCTTCTGCTATGCCCTCATCAATCCTTTTTGTTACTTCTTCAAAAAACTCAATCAAATTTGTGAGACATGATCTCCCACGCACAAAGCCATGTCTACACCCAACATCCTATATCTACACCCAACATCCTATATCCACTCCAATTATCCTATACCCACACCCATCCTCTTATCAATACTCATCATCCTATAACCACACCCATCATCCTATAACCACACCCATTATCCTATATCCACACCCATTCTCCTATATATACCTACCATCCTATAACCACACCCATCATCCTATATCCACACCCATCATTCTATATCAACACCCATCATCCTATATCTACATCCATCATCCTATAACAATACCCATCATACTATATTCACACCCATCATCCTATATCCACACTCATTATCCTACATCTATACTCATCATTCTATATTTCCCATATCTACTCATCATCCTCTATCCACCACCATCATCCTACATCCACATCCATTACTCTATATCCACACCCATTACTCAATGTCCACAGTCATTACTCTATATCCACACCCATTATCCTATATCCACACCCATCATTCTATATCTACACCCATCATCCTATAGCCACCCCCATCATCCTATATCCACACCCATTACCCTAAATCCATATCCATCATCCTACATCTATACCCATAATCCTAAAACAACACCCATCACCCTATATCCACACTTATCCACCATATATCTATACCCATAACCCTAAAGCCACACCCATTATCCTATATCTACACCCGGTATCCTATATCCATACCCATTACTCTATATGGATGAGGGAGAGTACAGAATGATAGAGCCATACAGGACAGAAGAGGGTCTTCAGCTTCCCAACTCTGGACTTCCAAAACTATACCATGGTCTACTCTGGTCACACTTTCCCGCACTAGATCCTTGGTTCTGAATGTTATGATATGTTGAGTGCTCTTCCAAGCACTTGTTTGAAGGTTGTGAGCATTCCTGTCTCAGCTACCCTCCCAGGAAGTGCATTTCACACCCTCACAACCTTCTGAGTGGAAAAGGTTTTCTCAAATACCCTCTAAACCTCTTGCTTTTCACTTCAAGGTTATACACCGTGTTATTGACTCTTCGACTAAGGGCATGGAGAAGGCAAATAGACAAGGTCTTTTCCCTGGGGTCGGGGAGTCCAGAACTAGAGGGCATAGGTTTAGGGTGAGAGGGGAAAGATAACAAAGGGACCTAAGGGACAATATTTTCACACAGAGGGTAATGCCTGCATGGAATGAGCTGCCAGAGGAAGTAGCGGAGGCTGGTACAATTGCAACAGGTCCTACAGTGTGGAAGCAGGCCATTCAGTCCATTGGGTCCATATCACCCTGAACCTATGCTCTCTAGTTTTAGGCTCCCCTACCCAAGGGAAAAGCTGTTGGTTCTCTACCTTTTCTGTGTCTCTCATGATTTTAATAGACGTTTATAAGGTCGCCCTATGCTCCTATGCTCCAGGAAAGAAAGCTATGACATGATCCTTGAGTTTTTATTATGGCAGGAACTATAAATCAAAACATTCTTGTAACTCCACAGTTTCAAGTATCATGATGTTGCTGCAGCTGGTGTATACCATGGCTAGGTTGACAGATGAAGACGAGTTTATCCATTTGAGGAGCGCGTGTTGTTGTTGGAATGTTATTGCAGCTTGTGTCATTCCTGAGTGTGCTGAGAGAAGAGGGGATGGTGAGGAGGGAGAAGATGGAGGGAGGAGAAGAAATGTGAAAGAAGTTGGGACTGAGAAGTAGAAAATAGTAGGCAGGGAAAGGAAGTGAGTGAAAAGAAGGGAGAGGAGGGACTGAGATGGGTGTCGAGGGAAGTGAATGGAAGGAAAGATGAGGGGAGATGAGGAGGAAGAGGTTGAGGAAGGTTATAAGGTAATGGAGGGGGAGAAGGAGTGCAGTGGCAACAGTGGGGACAAAAGCACAAGGGGCATAGGAGGCTTTTCATCATTTATGTAAATGATTTGGATGTGAGCACAAGAGGTACAGTCAGTAAGTTTGCAGATGACACCAAATTGGAGGTGTAGTGGATAGTGAAGAGGGTTAACTCAGATTACAACAGGATCTGCACCAGATTGGCCAATGGGCTGAGAAGTGGCAGATGGAGTTTAATTCAGATAAATGCGAGGTGCTGCATTTTGGGAAAGCAAATCTTAGCAGGACTCATACACTTAATGGTAAGGTCCGAGGGAGTGTTGCTGAACAAAGAGACCTTGGAGTGCAGGTTCATAGCTCCTTGAAAGTGGAGTCGCAGGTGGATAGGATAGTGAAGAAGATGTTTGTTATGCTTTCCTTTATTGGTCAGAGTAATGAGTACAGGAGTTGGGAGGTCATGTAGCAGCTGTACAGGACATTGGTTAAGCCACTGTTGGAATATTGTATACAATTCTGGTCTCCTTCCTATCGGAACGACGTTGTGAAACTTGAAAGGATTCAGAAAAGATTTACAAGGATGTTGCCAGGGTTGGAGGATTTGAGCTACAGGGAGAGGCTGAGCAGGCTGGGGCTATTTTCCCTGGAGCGTCGGAGGCTGAGGGATGACCTTATAGAGGTTTATAAAATCATGAGCGGCATGGATAGGGTAAATAGGCAAAGTCTTTTCCCTGGGGTGGGGGAGTCCAGAACTAGAGGGCATAGGTTTAGGGTGAGATGGGAAAGATATAAAAGGGACCTAAGGGGCAACTTTTTCACACAGAGGGTGGTATGTGTATGGAATGAGCTGCCAGAGGAAGTGGTGGAGGCTGGTACAATTGCAACATTTAAGAGGCATCTGGATGGGTTTGTGATTAGGAACATAAGAACTAAGAGCAGGAGTGGGCCATTTGGCCCCTGGAGCCTGCTCTGCCATTCAATAGGATCACAGCTGATCTTTTCATGGACTCAGCACCACTTACCCGCCTTCTCACTATGACCCTTAATTCCTTTACTGTTCAAAAATTAACTACCTTAGCCTTAAAAACATTTACTGAGGAAGCCTCAACTACTTCACTGGGCAGGGAATTCCATAACCCTCTGGGTGAAGATGTTCCTTCTCAATTCAGTCCTAAATCTGCTCTCTCTAATTTTGAGGCTATGCCCTCTTGTCCTAGTTTCACCTGCCAGTGGAATCATCCTCTCGACTTCTATGTTATCTATTCTCTTCATAGTTTTATATGTTTCTGTAGGAAACATCTTAGTGTCATCCACAAACTTTGACACACAACATGTGGTCTCCAACTCCAACCATCTTTGTAAATTGTCAATTATTGTTGTCCCAACACTGATTCTTGAGTTACATCACTAGTTACCGATTGCCAACCAGAAAAGCACTCAAATATCTCCACTCTTTGCCTATTTGGTTAACCGTTCCTCTCTCCATGCTAATGCATTGCCTGTAATGCCTTGCATCTTTATCTGATGCAGCAGCATTTTGTGCGGCAAATTGTCAAATGCCTTTTGGAAATCTAGGTCCACCACATCTAACGGGTTCCCATTGTCCACTGTGCTCATCGTGTCTTCATATAATTCCAGTGGATTACTTAAGCTTGACCTGTCTTTGAAGAACCCATGCTACATCTGCCCAATGGACAGTTTCTATCTGGTTGGCTATTTCTTCCTTGATGATAGATTCAAGCATTTTCCCCACTACAGAAGTTAAGCCAACCAGCCTATAATTCACCACTTCTTTTCCATCTCCTTTTTTAAACATTGGCTGTTTTCCAATCTGCTGGAACTGCCCCAAAGTCCAGCAAATTTTGGAAAATTACCACAAATAGGAAGGGTTTAGAGGTATATGGGCAAACGCTGGCAAATGGGACTAGATTAATCTGGTTGGTATGGGCAAGTGAAACAAAAGGGTCTGTGTCTGTGCTGTACACCTCTATGACTGTATGACTCTGTGACTGTACATCTCTATGACAGTATGGCTCTGTGACTGTACATCTCTATGACTGTATGGCTCTGTGACTATACCACTCTGTGACTGTACATCTCTATGACTGTACATCTCTATAACTGTATATCTCTGACTGTATGACTCTGTGACTGTACATCTCTATGTCTGTACAACTCTATGTACGACTCTAAGTGAAAGATGGCTGGAATAGTGAGAAGATAGGAGGAATGGTTTGTTTTACCAACCTCACTGTACAGAGATTGAAGACATTTTCTATTTATCTGCACATCTGTACTGGCAGGAAATGTGGCCAGCATATGGAAAGTTTTGTGGATCTTAGTGATGTGAATATTGCAAAACATTCTCTCAAGAAACCAATGCTTTAATTACTTTCAAATGTGATTATGCAAATGATATATTTACTGTACATGTACAAATAAACATTGCTTTTTTCATGCACATATCCAGGTCAGCATAGGTGCTAATCTTTCATTAGAGGCCAGGATTTGGAGTAACACGGTGACTCAGTGGTTAGCACTGCTACCTCACAGCGCCAGGGACCCAAGTTCAATTCTACTCTGCCTGGAGTTTGCACGTTCTCCCTGTTCTGTGCAGGTTTCCCTGGGTGCTCCAGCTTCCTCCCACAGTCCAAAGATGTGTAGGTAAGATGGATTGACCATGGTAAAATGTCTCATAATGTCCAGGGATGTGTAGACTAGGTGGGTTAGCAAAGGGAAATGTAGGGTTCCAAGGCTAGGGTAGGGGCTGGGTCTGAGTGGGATGTGTCTCCACAGGATTGGTGTGGACTCAATGGACTGAATAGTCAGTTTCCCAGAAACCAAGGAGTCTCATTTTGACTCACGCACTCATTTACAAAGAGCATCCCATAGATACAAGATTTCTTCACAGAACTCTTAGAGACTTTTCTGTAATTTTTACAAAGTCTAGTTAGTAATATATTTCAGAATTCTGAAGTGTCACAGGACTCGTAAAATTACATTGCTTTCTCTCACCGCAAATGCTGCCAGAAATTTCTGTTTTGATTTAGATTTTTGATTTCTGCGGTTTTAATGAATGAAGGAATGCACATTTTGCATTAAGAAACAATGAAATACAGTGAAAAGCTTTCTTTTGTTACCACAATTTGGTGCTGTCTCAAATAATTTAAGAATAAGGTGGGGGGGTAAAAAGGAAAAATAACTTAGAGTCCAGCAGGGTCTGAGCCAGCTCATCATCAACGCTGCCTACACCACCATCCCTCCTCCATCACCTTGCTGTCGTCTACACCAGACCCAACCAACGCTGAAGTCAGGCACTACCCTCACCCCAGACCCATACTGCTCTGCTACCACCTCACTACCCATTCAGCCCATCGACCTGCGTCAGTTAAAAACAACACCTAATCATTTTAATCCCATTCTTCAGCAGGTGGTATATAGCCTTCTATGCCTTGACATTGCAAGCACACTTCAAAATACTTCTCCAATGTTCTGAGGGTTTCTGTCTCTCAATACCAGGTGCATGGTTTTGCGTGTGATGTACAGCAACTTGACAGGGATTCAATGTGGAAGCAATGAATTCTCCAGCTTCCAGCTCTTCAGTGATATTCTCATTTCATGTCAGCAAATTGTTCTGGTCCATTTCTCACCTGTCAGAAACTATGTAGATGTGAAATGTTTTAAGAGATCTCAACAGGTATGCTATCATAGGCTCTGAGTTTACCTGTTTAGGACTTGAAAGAATTAGCCAAATTTTTGTATTGCCTCCTGGCTCTTGTTTAGCATATGATGACGCATTGTGATGAGAGATTTGGTTGCATGACACCACTTCACCACAATATAATAATCCATCATGAAATGTTACCCATTTCCACTATAGTTAGAAAAGAATACAATTTCCTAGAAACTCAACATTCATCTTTGTATGTTGTAGTGACATGACAGTTAATTTCAACATTGTTTGAAGTGCTTCTTAGTAGCTAATATAGTTTTCAGCATAACTGACTGGGTGAAGGAAGGAAAGAATATCCTTTAATGGACTTCCTGGCTGCGCTTAACCAATTATGAGACGACTGGTTTTAGCTCTAAATCACGTTTGAATCACCCTGTAATTAACCCAACATCGGTGATAAAACACTATAAAAGCCACAGTGAGAAAGCCAGAGATACAATTTCCTCTCTCAATCTTCAGTTGAGAACAGAATGATGAAGTGCCTTTGGTTTTCAGTTTTATTTATTGTACTTTATATCACATTTTCTTCCGCTGTTCCACTACTTTCAGAAGTGGAGAAAAATGAGCAGGACCGGCAATTTGCAGAGGTATGGTGTGGAGTGCAATTAGCAAAATAAAATTTGTGATCCCTTTAAGTTTAAACATTTTCTTCTTTCACAGCTAATATCAAGTTTAATAATGTGAATATTTATTTTTCTTGAAGACATACTTGAACAGATTTTACAAGCTTGAAGACAGTTCAACAAAGTTTGCAATCAATCTGCCAATAAACTATGTATCAAAGAGGTCCCTATCAGATAAGATTAAGAAAATGCAAGAATTCTTTGGTCTTCGGGTAACTGGGAATCTGGATTTGGCAACAATGGAAGTCATGGAAAAGCCTCGATGTGGAGTCCCCGATGTTGCTGAATACAATCTCTTTCCAAGAAAGATTAAATGGAAGAAAAACAATATCACATACAGGTAACAGTTTTTATAATATTTCATGACATTATTTCCGTGAGTGATTGGGCCAAAACTTGCTCGAAAAGTCAGCTTATGCTAAATATGCTAAGTATGCATGTTCTTATTAATGCACAAAATTGACAGCAAGTTTAGGGAATGGTTGTGGAGTGGAATCTCTCGGTTGATTTGTTTTATTCAGTCATTTCTTGAGAGAAACAGCATCTAGTTCTTAGCCTCCATTTTGGCTAAATTTACTTTAAAAATGGCCATTAATTGGAGCATAAAAATTGGTAATTAAAAGTATAAGTAATCTCTTCTTGATCTGATATTTCTGAATTAATCAGTCTGTGCCTCAGAAGGACACAATGTCAACTGTTCAATCTCTCATCATTGTTGCAGAAACATTGAAATTTTTAAGTTCAATGAAGGTTTACTTTTTCATTTTGTTATTTTCTGTCCTCTCCGAATTTAACTTTCCTTTCACCCTCTTTTCTCTTTCTGTAACTGATTGACTCTAATTTACAACTTCTTCATTGTTCCTTTCTTTGTTTTCAATCCTAAATGAACTCTCGCTCCACTGAGGTCCCATTACTCTTTATTCTCACATAGCATTTCCAGCAAGTTATTGGATAAGTTATGTTTTTATAATCGGAAAGGTGTCGTAAAATACCTAATCTGCAGCATTTGCTACAAAGTGCCTGCTCCACCAAAATGTAGTTGTTATTTTTATCCCAATACCTTTATTTTCTATTTTCTTTCATAAAGAATAACAAACTACACCCCCGATCTTCAGTCTGTGGATGTGGACACAGCAATTTGGAAAGCTTTTATGATTTGGAGTGAAGTCACACCTTTGAAGTTCACAAGAATCCATGAGGGAGAAGCTGATATCATGATCTCTTTTGGAACTGGAGGTAAAGAGTGATAAAATCATACAGCCATCCAGCATGGAAACAGACTCATTGGCTCATTGGCCCAACCATGTTCCCAAACTAAACTCGTCCAACTTGCCCACGTTTGGCCCATATCCCTCCACACCTTTACTATACATGTACTTATCCAACTGTCTTTTAAACTTTGTAATTATACCTGAATCTACCACTTCCTCTGGTAGTTCATTCCACACATGAACAGCACTCTGTGTAAAAACGTTGCCCCTCATGTCCTGTTTAAAACTTTCCCCTCTCACCTTAAAAATATGCCCCTAGTTTTGAACTCCCCTACTCTCGGGAAAAATCCCTTGCTATTCACTTTATCGATGCTCCTCATGATTTTATAAACCTCTATAAGCTCACCACTCAACCTCCTATGCTCTAGTGAAAATAGTCTCAGCCTATCCAACCCATTTTTTTTATAAATCAAACCCTCCAGACCCAGCAAAATCCTGGTTAATCTCTTCTGAACCCTCTCCAATGTAATAGTATTCTTCCTATAACAGGGTGACCAGGACTACACACAGTACTCCAGGACCAGCCTCACCAATGATCTGTATAAACCTCAACATGTTGTCCCAGCTCCTTTACTCAATGGTCTGAACAATGAAGGCGAGTGTGCGAAACAACTTCTTCACCACCCTCTTTACCTTCAAACTTCAAACAATTATTTACCTGAACCCCTAGGTCTCTGTTCTATAACACTCCCCAGGGCCCTACCATTGACTATGTAAGTCCTGTCATTGTTTGTTTTAGTAGAATGCAATACCTTGCATTTATTCAAATTGAAACTCCATCTGCCACTCCTCAGCCCATTGACCCAATTGATCAAGATCTGTTTGTAATCTTAGATCACCTTCTTCATTGCCCACTATACCAACAATTTAGACATCATCCGCAAATCATTCTCATCCAAATCATTTATATCAATGACAAATAAAAGTGGACCCAATACTGATCCCTGTGGAATACTGCTGGTAACAGCCCTCCTGTCTGAAAAACAACCCTCCACCACCCTCTGTCTCCTCCCATTAAGCCAATTTTGGATCCAATTGGAAAGCTCATCCTGAATCCCAAATCATCCAACTTTGCTAAATAGTTTGCCATGTGGAGCTTTGTCAAAGGTTTTACTAAAATCCATGTAAACAAGACCTACTGCACTGCCGTCACCAATTTGATTTGTAGCTGACTTCAGAAAAAATCTTTTATCAGTCTGTGGATGATTTCACAGTGAAATGACTAGTCATAAAACTTTAGGAATTGAATTCAAATATATACTCATGAATATTTGCTTTAGTAAATATTCCCAGTTTCTAATCATGGGCAGCACGGTGGCTCAGTGGTTAGCACTGCTGCCTCACAGCGCCAGAGACTTGAGTTTGATTCCAGCCTTGGGCAGCTGTCTGTGTTGAGTTTGCACCCCGTGTCTGTGTGGGTTTCCTCCCACAGTCCAAAGATGTGTAGGTTAGGGTGGAATGGCCGTGCTAGATTGTCCATAGTGTACAGGTTAGCATTAGTCAGGGGTAAATGTAGAGTAATGGGGTAGGGGAATAGGTCTGGGTGGATTAGTTTTCAGAAGGTCAGTGTGGGCTTGTCGGGCTGAATGGCCTGTTTCCCCACTGTAGGGATACAGTAACAAAAAACATTAGGAGACTTCTTAGCGACATATTGCAACTGTATATTATCAAAGTTTTCTTTTACTGTGATTAGATTTTCCATTTGAGGAAAGGGATTCAGAATTTCCAGATGGTTTAGTGTGATGTACTGATGAAAGCATCAGAACATGTAGGATTCCTAACTCACTCTCTCACCAGTGTTGTTAGTTATAGCAGTGCAATTCACTTCTTCACACCGAGGTTAAGTTGGGGGAGATCAGGAAGAAATCATCCAGAAATTCTCATTTCTGCTCAAACAACCACCATTGAACTGTTGGTGAAATATCATTCACTATTTAGTGACAAACGGAGAATAGTCCTGGTTCCTGTGAAAATGAGCAAGTGTCAATGGGTGGTTGAGAACTTCAATGACCTTAGATAGAGAAATCCGTAGTCACTGGAAAATAGGCCCATTGACATCAACGGTGTGGTCATCGTCAATTTACGAAATGTTTTCCATTGGATAGTCCCTGTTTGTGTCATGTGCATGCATTTTTAGGAAACAAATTGTGGTACATAGCAGTTTGAGTGCTAACTGGGGAATCAAGCTCCTACGAGTTTCATTAAAATGTTCAGCAGCAACAATAAGGTAGATGTACAGTGACCGCTGACAGGCCGGAAGGAGCAGGATTTCTCTCTCAGACTCCATAGGAATGGTGCTGGCTCCATGACAAGCTCCAGCTGTTCGATAATCACCTTTCCTTAGAACATATCCACATCGAGAAGGTTATACTGGCCTTGAATAGGTGAGCTATAAAATACCCTGATCTCTCAGCTCGCTGGCACTGGGCTGAAGGGCCAGACTCCCTCAAAGTGGACAAGGCATCCCATCACCTGAGTTGTACCTCAAGTTGGCCTCTGGTTGGCCAAATCTATCCTGAGAGCTCATTTGTGAAAAGAAGAACTTGTTACACAATGAACAGTTGCTTTGATTGTTGGTGTTGGTTTCAATTTGTAGTGTTTAGCATGTTACCAGCTAGTCACAGGCTCGGTATGAACTCTGATGTTTCTTTGTTCCATTATTTCCAGAACACGGTGATAGTTATCCCTTTGATGGAGCGGATGGATTATTGGCCCATGCTTTCCCCCCTGCAGCAGGCATTGGAGGTGACACACACTTCGATGAAGATGAGACCTGGACAATGGGGTCAAATGGTACATAAACTGACCAGAGTTATTAAAGTGATCCAGTAGAGAAAATGTGAACAAGTTAATAGGATATTTCTAGTCAGAAAAGAACTTAGTTGTTAACTAACAATATTAATTTTGAGAGGTTTATTTTGCAATATCTTAATGTTAGAATGTAGAACATTACAGCGCAGTACAGGCCCTTCGGCCCTCAATGTTGTACCGACCTGTGGAACCAATCTGAAGCCCATCTAACCTACACTATTCCATTTTCATCCATATGTTTATCCAATGACCATTTAAATGACCTTAAAGTTGGTGACTCTACTACTGTTGCAGGCAGTGTGTTCCACACCCCTACTACTCTCTGAGTAAGGAAACTACCTCTGACATCTGTCCTATATCTCTCACCCCTCAATTTAAAGCTATGTCCCCTTGTGCTAGCCATCACCATCCGAGGAAAAAAGCTCTCACTGTTCACCCTATCTAACCCTCTGATTATCTCATAAGTCTCAATGAGGTCACCTCTCAACCGTCTTCTCTGTAACAAACACAGCCTCAAATCCCTCACCCTTTCTTTATAAGACCTTCCGTCCATACCAGGCAACATCCTAGTAAATCTCCTCTGAACCTTTTCCAACGTTTCTGTATCCTTCCTATAATGCAGTTACCAGAACTGTATGCAATAACCCAAGTGCAGCCGCACCAGAGTTTTGTACAGTTGCAACATGACCTCATGGCTCCAAAACTCAATCCCTCCAACAATAAAAGCTAACACGCCGTATGCTTTCTTAACAGACTTATCAACCTGGGTGGCAACTTTAAGGGATCTATGTGTATGGACACCGAGGTCTCTCTGCTCTCTGATTCATCTGCCAAGAATCTTACCATTAGCACAATATTTATTATTGTTGTTGCTCCTTCCAAAGTGAATCACCTCACACTTTTCTGCATTAAACTCCATTTGCCACCTCTCAGCTCAGCTCTGCAGCTTATCTATCCACTATCCACAACTCTACCAACCTTAGTGTCATCCACAAATTTACTAACCCATCCTTTGCTAATACCCTTATCCAGGTCATTTATAAAAATGACAAACAACAGTAGACCCAAAACAGATCCTTGCCGTACACCACTAGTAACTGTACTCCAGGATAAACATTTCCCATCAACCACCACCCTCTGTCTTCTTTCAACTAGCTAATTTCTGATACAAACCACTAAATCACCCTCAATCCCATGCCTCTGTATTTTGTGCAATAGCCTACCGTGGGGAACCTTATCAAATGCCTTACTGAAATCCATATACACCACATCAACTGCTTTACCCTCATCCACCTGTTTGGTCACCTTCTTAAAGAACTCAATAAGGTTTGTGAGGCATGATCTACCCTTCACAAAACACTGTTGACTATCCTTAATCAACTTATTCCTTTCTAAATGATTATAAATCCTATCTTATTACCCTTTCAACACTTTACCCACAACCGAAGTAAGGCTCACTGGTCTATAATTACCAGGGTTGTCTCTATTCCCCTTCTAGAACAAGGGGACAACATTTGCTATACTCCAGTCTTCTGCATTATTCCTGTAGACAATGAAGACTTAAAATCAAAGCCTAAGACTCTGCAATCTCCTCCCTGGCTTCCTAGAGATCCTTGGATAAATCCCGTCCGGTTACATGACATTTCCTAATGGCTATATAACTACAGCCCGAAGGACTACAAATCTATTTTAATTCCCCTGAGAAATTCAATGTCATTAATTTGTTATGCCAGTTCTAAAGAAGGTTCTGGAATAGTGGTGCTGGAAGAGCACAGCAGTTCAGGCAGCATCCAAGGAGCTTCGAAATCGACGTTTCGGGCAAAAGCCCTTCATCAGGAATAAAGGCAGGAAGTGTCATATTGAATTCACAGCATCAAATTGATTTCTCTCACTGCAGAGGCTGCCAAATCTGCTACTTTTCACCATCACTTTCTATATTTCATTTATATTTCCAACATCCACAGTTCTTTGCTTTGCTTCATTTCTGGAAGTTTTATACGTGTGTGATGTTCTGGATGTTTGTCCAATTACCTTTAAATAATTTATTATTTGTAAATGTATTGAAAATGTTTAAAAGCTATGGTAAGGCATGATTCACTCATCTCTAAGACAAAATATGAATACAATACAGGTTATTAAATATTTGAGTGAATATTTCTGTTGTGTTCTATTTGATTAATAGATAGTTACTTTGTTGGTTTATGATTTTAAATTTTCAGTGGAGGTAAATGTGTTGGAATTGATTTTAAACAGGCTGCTTTGTGATTGTTTCATTTAGGTTATAACTTGTTCCTTGTGGCTGCCCATGAATTTGGCCATGCACTCGGACTGGCTCATTCTCGTGATCCAGGTGCATTAATGTACCCGACCTACACATATACAAGTATGGATGAGTTTCGCCTTTCTTGGGATGATGTCAAGGGAATCCAGGCTCTGTATGGTAGGTTCACGTCTTAAAGAAAACCATACATTTTCTTTCTACATCTTGCTGGAATTTTTTTCTCTCTCTGTAAAGTTACTGGAATAAGTAATAGAATGATTTAGAATTTCTCTCTTCCTTTCTAGGACCTTGACTGCTCCCTCCTGCATAAATAGTTTGACACAATCAGAGTTTCACCAATCATTTAAGTTCTGTAAATTTTACAAAGTTAATGTACTTTAAGTAAAATTGGACAGTCGTGATAAGTTGCATTACTCTGGGAATATGGATAATGCAGCAAACAGTTTCTTCTATCTTGCTTACCGAGATTTGTGATTACTTAGGTGCATCAAAACAGATAATCACAAATCGCAGACCACCACAAAGGACACCAAAGAAATGCAGTCGTAAGTTGTCATTTGATGCGGTCGTTAGTCTTCGAGGAGAAATGCTTTTCTTCAAAGACAGGTAAGAATAATGTCAAGCAAACCAGACTATTTTTATGCCTGTTTATTTATCATTGATGGTTTTATATAGGAAAATCATACCAGAACTTCAGGTACTAGAGGAGAAATTGCACAGATTAGACCTGTTTGTTTTGAGAATTTAGAAAGTTACAGGTGATTAGATTAAGATCAAGAAATGAACTGTAAAAGTCAGGGGAGATAAACTATTCCCACTGGTTGGGAATTTGAGAACTAGGGGTCATAGTCTGAGAGTTAGGGCCAGACCGTTCAGGAGAGATGTTTGGAAGCATTTTGGGTGGGAGAGGTTTGGAACTGTCTTTCACAAATAGCAGTGGATGATGGATCCATTGCTAATTTAAATCCGAGACAGATGATGTTTTGTTAAGCAAAGTTATTAAGGGACATGGGCCAGAGGCAGGTGAATGAAGGCAGGTCACAGGTCAGCTATGATCTCACTGAATGAAGGAACAGGCTCGAGGGGCTGAATGGCCGACTCCTGTCTCTGTGTTCTTAAAATGTTTTACAATAATATTTGAGTGTGCTTTCGATAAACATCCCTGATCACTTTCTTTTCAATTCTCGGACTTGTTCTAGAGTCATAGAAATGTTTAGCACAGAAACAGACCTTTCGGTCCAACCCGTCCATGCTGACCAGATATCTCAACCCAATCTAGTCCCACCTGCCAGCACTTGGCCCATATCCCTCCAAACCCTTCCTATTCATATACCCATCCTTTTAAATGTGTAATTGTACCAGCCTCTGCCACTTCCTCTGGCAGCTCATTCCATACACATACCACCCTCTGTGTGAAAAAGTTGCCCCTTAGGTCTCTTTTATATCTTTCCCCTCTCACCCTAAAGCTATTTCCTCTAGTCCTGGACTCCCCGACCCCTGGGAAAAGACTTTGCCTATTTACACTATCCATGACCCTCATAATAGAGTTAAGGAGAATCCAAAGAGTTTTTACAAATACGTTAAGGACAAAAGGGTAACTAGGGACAGGATAGGGCCCCTCCAGGTTCAGCAAGGTGGCCTTTGTGTGGAACCACAGAAAATGGGGTAGATGCTAAATGAATATTTTGCCTCAGTGTTTACTGTGGAAAAGGATGTGGAAGATATAGTCTGTAGGGAAATAGATGGTGACATCTTGCAAAATGTCAATATTACAGAAGAGGAGGTGCTGGATGTCTTGAAACGCATAAAGTTGGATAAATCTCCAGTACCTGATCAGATGTACCCGAGAACTCTGTGGGAAGCTAGAGAAGTAATTGCTGGGCCTCTTGCTGAGATATTTGTTGCTTACAGTTCTCCATATGCAAGGATTTACAGAAGTGATGATCAAAGCCAAAGAGTTTTATTGGATGAGATAATAAACTGGTGCCAATGCAGTCTGGATAATCTGGTACAGATTCCATTGGCTGGTTACAAAGTGGAATAAAGACAATTGTATCATTTCTTTCCTGATCTCAGGATATGCTAAAGTGCTTTACTGCCAACTTGAGGCTGTCACTGTTTCAATTGAAGTCATATTTGTACTGGCTTGGAACCCAACATTCCCCTAGTAATTTTGCCCAGAGAACATTTCAGGACATGTGCTGCTTACCTAAAAACCGGAAAAAAAACTGTCGATGTTGTAAATGAAAAACAAGCACAGAACTTGCTGGAAAAGCTCAGCATCTCTGGCAGCACCTGTGCAGAGAAATCAAAGTTAAGTTTCGGATTCAGTAGCCCTTCACCGGAATAGGAAGGGTCACTGGACCTGAAACGCTAACTCTGATTTCTCTCCACAGATGCTGCCAGAGCTTTTCCAGCAATTTCTGTTTTTGTTGTTGGTGTTTATCTATGTTGGGTTCCAGAATAATTATGTATAATACAAGTGAGTTATTTGAATATGCTGGAATAAATCCTTGTTATTCATTAGGTTTTTCTGGAGGAGACATCCAACAGTGCCTGAGGTTGAATTGACTTTAATTCGGTCATTCTGGCCAAAGTTACCTGCACGGATCGATGCGGCCTATGAAAACCAGGAGAGGGACTTCCTGGTTGTTATTAAACGTTGAGTACTGCTACTTCTCTTTTGTGAAGAACACAGGAATTTTTAAAATACAATTGTATGGAAACAGCAAAGCTACAATTGGGGCATAGTTTTTTGGAACATGAATTGAAATCACAATGAGCTTTTACAAGACTTTCTCAGTTTTAAATTTAAAGAAAACGTTTTAGAAAGTTTTTGAATCTTTGCTAGTGACTGCAGCTATATATTGTTATGCTACACACAATGGGCTGAGCTTTGCCAATAAATGAACACGAGGCAGTAAAGCACAACTCTGGAAAAGTATCTCTTGCAAAATGAACCACAAATGTACTATTAGGAGGGAGTTGTGATTGGTCTTAGCTGAGTTGAGGAGATTGAGGATTTGAAGAAAGAACAACTTTTATTAATGTGCAGATGCTAATCGATTTTGTGTAATCTCACAGGGAACAAATACTGGGCCATCAATGGCTATGATATCATGCCAGGTTACCCAAAGTACATCTACCGATTCGGTATTCCGAAATCCGTCAGGAAAATCGATGCAGCTGTACATATTGCGGAGACATCAAAGACTCTATTCTTTGCAGGAGACCAGTATTGGAGGTAACGGTTCATTCTGAACGTAAATATTCATCAATGTTTCTCATCACCAACACGTCACTGTTTACATAAAGAATGTGCGTCTCTTTCCAGTTATGATGAACGGAAACGAGTGATGGATGAAGATTCCCCACGCCTGATAGCAGATAACTGGCCAGGAATACCCGGGAGAGTGGATGCAGCATTTGCACAACATGGTAAATTTAAAAGCAAATAATCAATAAACTATTGAGATAGTCAAAGTATCTATGTGCTGTTTGCGTGAGCTGAAGTTTAATTTTAACTGACATTGCAATGAAAAGAAGCACTTCTTTAATGTTGAGTGAATATTGCAGAACACTTCCAAGTGCTCAGTGTGTTAACTCCATGAGTACATGAAGCATGAAAACAAACAAATTGCAGGGGATCACAGCAGATCAGAGAAAGCCAGCTAATGTTTCCAGTCTAGATGACTCTTCATTAGAACTGGACTCGAAATGTTCACTTGTTCGCTCTCTCTCCATGGATACTGCCTGACCTGCTGTGATCTCCAGCATTTGTGGTTTTCAGTCCAGATTCCAGCATCTACAGTAATTGGCTCCTATATAATACATGAACCATACAGACAATGCCTATTGCAGTAGAGATCACCTGCTTTAAGGGGATGTGATCGGAGACTGGCCAATAATGGGGTCAGCAGAGTTACATTGCCTCTTGTGTTGCCACTTGCTATTTGTTGACCCATTGTGTTCCTGGTCGAATAGGGGCAGAAATGATTGGCATTTATTTCCAATGTCTGCTAGAGATTTATGGAAGGACAATATTTATTCGATTTCCTTTTAATATTACCTTCAGAAATATGAAAAAAAAGTCACTTGATCCATTTCAGTGAACTTTGTTTCTGAGCTCTGGCATGAAGCTGTTCTTTTAATTGTTGTTCATTTGTTCAAATGTAAGGGTAGAATTTCGATAGAAGTCCTCATCTCCCCCATAACCTCAGCAGGATCTTGTTGGAGCCTGAGTAGATGATATAAATGCTGTTTCACTGGGCTTTCCACTGACTGTGGACGTTAGTATGAGACATCATGAGAAGGTTTATGCGAATTCTTAATGACAGCGATGATACAGTAAAAAGCTGGGAACAAGGATGAAGGTAGTTAGGGAAGAAAATTGGTCGGATAAGCCAGCCTCAGTTTGGATGGTTATCTTCCAAGAACTATTGAAGGTAGTCGTGTGTTTGAACAAGGAGGATCCACTGGACTGAGTTCATTTGTTAAACGTTAATGCAGTTAATTTTTCAGTTAAAGGGACAACATGATGTTCAGATTCTTATTGTGATCTTTCTCAGAACATGAAATGATGATTGTTGGTGATTATTTTCTTTACGTTCATCCAGAAAACATTTAATGTTTCTCTGCTGTTGCCCAAAGCTCCTCTGTACCCAACTGTTTGTGACAATGTTGTTACTTTGTGAGATTATTTTATCCTGGCATTTGTTTGAAGAGAGATTGTAAGTAGAGGGGCCGAGCTGAGAAAGTAAACAATTTGTGAGGCTTTGGGGATGTCTGAAGCTGGGAGTGTGGGAGGAGGCTGGGTGTGGCCAGTTCTCACAAACCACGCTTTAGAGTCTTTCTTTGTTTTTATGTTTAGTTTTAAGCAGAAGCCTGTAGAGCTGGAGGTTTCAATGAATGTCTCTGAGCTGCTAATCTCACCGGTTTGGAGAACCTGATATGAGGATCTGTGTCTGAACGTGTGTTTTCCCAAGGGGTTTGTGGTGGGATATTATTATATTGGAACAGTTATTTTGAAATAGTTTTTGTATCTATTATTCAGTTAAGTTTTCCAATTAAGTTATTCTAAATTCCTCTTTCTTTTGTTTGTTTTTTAACTATAGTGTTTAAATAAATTGTGTCTGGCCAGTCACATCCCATCTGGAACATGGAACTTCACATCTACCTTTAAAATAAGAAAATGTTAGGGTCTAGGTCACCTTCATAAAATGTTTTGAGGAGCCGGGTCTGGTCCATAACATGGTTCTTAATCAATTTCAGGCTTTTCTCTCAGATGGGTTTGCCTTGGTGAATGTACAGAAATGAATTTTTTGTATTTGCTCTAAATTTACCAATTGCCAGTTGGAGCCATTATCCTTTGGATTTAGTCCCATCAGTTATTTTGAAGTGGTGTTGGATATTTATTGCCTGAACAATCACTTTCTTATCCCTGGAAGTCTCATTATTTGTACGTGTTCTGTATTCCATTGGTGCTCTATTAGTCTGGCAGCTCACAGTTTTAAAGGGTCCTTTGTGTTTCTGTTTTCAGGACTTGGTACAACAAGTGCTTGACCCTAGTTTTTTCTAGCTTGTACTCTGTTGTTTGGACATTATATTTCAGCATTTTGTTAGCTTTTATGATTGTTATCTACATTGGTTTAACATATTGATTGCGAAACATACTAAGATCCAAATTCACGCAGTATGTACATTTTTAATTAATTGAGTGTATTACAGTTATCCTCAATGAACCTTTTCATTGTTCCGTATAATTGCAAATTTTGCCAGACTCTTTTAAAGTTCCTGAGCTACTTCTCCCGACCTTATTGTCCTTCTTGGCTTTGTATTGTCTATGAATTTAATCTTTTTCTGAATCTAAATTATGTTGCAAATTGACAATGTCAGCAGACTAAAAGCAAACTCTTTTCCATAATATGTCTTCAATTAGTATTTTTAGACAATTTATTTAATTCAAATTCAAAATAACATTCTGACTTTGATATTCTGTACATCTGTTTTAAAGCAATTATTAAAAAAGAAAATGTTGTAAGGTGTAGAAACAATAAATGTATCTGAGAAATATGTTGGATTTGTTTTATTTTCATTTGTGATGCATTGATTGAAACTGTTTATTGACACTGAAGTAAGACCTCTGTTTTGCATTCTGTTTTATAGGATATATTTATATTTTCCATGGACCACATCATTTCCAATTCAGCATCAGAGAGCAGCGAATGACTGGGATGCACAGAATCAATCAGTGGGTGGGCTGTTAGATAAATGCATTTACGCATTTATCAAATTGATAGTGCACTCTGTACTAAACCATTGTGAATAGATTATATGCAAAATACCTCTCACCATTAGATGGTGCTTAAATGTTATTACAATCCAATGTAATTATTGTAAACAAACAAACTAATTGAAACAATTCAACATCATTCTCGTATTTTTTGTCATTTACTATTCAACGCTGGAAGCAAAATATGTTTCCAAAATTTGATGTTATTTATTTTTCACAACAATGCTGCAGTGCATGTAAATATGGTAGATCTTGAGATATGCCACTGATGTGTTTTTATTAAATGTTAAATGATATCATTCTGTACATGTTTGAACAGTGAGGGGCTAAATTGGGGTAAAAACAGTGTATGACTAAAATGAAGTGTAGGGATGTTGTACATCCTGATCATTTTTCAACTAATATGTTGCAAACAAAATTAAAAGACATGAAATTTAATTTGCTGACTGATTCTCTGTGTTTTGCGCTTGTCATTCCGATGTTATAATGTTAAGTGAACATGAAACTACCTTTAAAACATAGTCAATCTTCTTTTCAAATTATTAGAATAGGATCCCTATGGTGTGGAAACAGGCCATTTGGTCCAACAAGTCCACACTGACTCTCCAAAGAGCATCCCACCCCTACCCTATTACTCCACATTTACCCCTGACGAACGTACCTAACCTACACATCCCTGAACACTACGGGTAATTTAGCACAGGCAATTCACCTGACCTGCACATTTCTGGACTGTGGGAGAAAACCAGAGCACGTGGAGGAAACCCACATAGACACAGGGAGAATGTGCAAACTCTACACAGACAGTCACCTGAGGCTGGGATCGAACCCAGGTCCATGGCGCTCTGGGGCAGCAGTGCTAACCACCGAGCCATCGTGCCGCCCAATCGGCTTCAGATTGGAACCTTCATAACTTAGAATCTTCAGCACATGAACAATTTTCAAATTTTAGGGGCTTGTTATCAAACACTGCACCTTTTTGTTGTGTCTATGGTGTTTTCTTTTTAGTTGCATATGTCTCAGAGAAGACTGTATCCTGCAACAGGGGATGGAGGGTGTGAAAGTTAATGTTTAGCTGTTATACAGTATCAGGTTGGCCATCCATCATATATAGCTGAAAATGTGTTGCTGGAAAAGCGCAGCAGGTCAGGCAGCATCCAGGGAACAGGAGAATCGACGTTTCGGGCATAAGCCCTTCTTCAGGAATGAGGAAAGTTTGTCCAGCAGGCTAAAATAAAAGGTAGGGAGGAGGGACTTGGGGAAGGGGTGTCGGAAATGCGATAGGTGGAAAGAGGTCAAGGTGAGGGTGATAGGTCAGACTGGGGTGGGGGCGGAGAGGTCAGGAAGAAGATTGCAGGTTAGGAAGGCGGTGCTGAGTTCGATGGATTTGACTGAGACAAGGTGGGGGAAGGGGAAAATGAGGAAACTGGTGAAATCCGAGCTCATCCCTTGTGGTTGGAGGGTTCCTAGGCGGAAGATGAGGCGCTCTTCCTCCAACCGTCGTGTTGTTGTGGTCTGGCAATGGAGGAGTCCAAAGACCTCATATCCTTGGTGGAGTGGGAGGGGGAATTGAAGTGTTGAGCCAGTGGGTGGTTGGGTTGGTTGGTCCGGGTGTCCCAGAGGTGTTCTCTGAAACGCTCCGCAAGTAGGCGGCCTGTCTTCCCAATATAGAGGATGCCACATCGGGTGCAGAGGATGCAATAGATGATGTGTGTGGAGGTGCAGGTGAATCTGTGGCGGATATGGAAGTTTCCTTTGGGGCCTTGGAGGGAGGTGAGGGGGGAGGTGTGGGTGCAAGTCTTGCACCTCCTGCGGTTGCAGGGGAAGGTGCCGGGAGTGGAGGTTGGGTTGGTGGGGGGTGTGGATCTGACGAGGGAGTCATGGAGGGAGGGGTCTTTACGGAATGCTGATTGCATCATCTATACGGAATGCAAGATCTATTGCACCTGCACCTCCACACATATCATCTATTGCATCCTCTGCACCCGATGTGGCATCCTCTATATTGGGAAGACAGGCCGCCTACTTGCGGAACGTTTCAGAGAACACCTCTGGGACACCCGGACCAACCAACCCAACCACCCTGTGGCTCAACACTTCAACTCCCCCTCCCACTCCACCAAGGATATGCAGGTCTTTGGACTCCTCCATCGCCAGACCACAACAACACGACGGTTGGAGGAAGAACGCCTCATCTTCCGCCTAGGACCCCTCCAACCACAAGGGATGAACTCGGATTTCACCAGTTTCCTCATTTCCCCTCCCTCCACCTTGTCTCAGTCAAATCCATCGAAGTCAGCACCGCCTTCCTAACCTGCAGTCTTCTTCCTGACCTCTCCGCCCCCACCCCAGTCTGACCTATCACCCTCACCTTGACCTCTTTCCACCTATCGCATTTCCGACGCCCCTCCCCCAAGTCCCTCCTCCCTACCTTTTATCTTAGCCTGCTGGACACACTTTCCTCATTCCTGAAGAAGGGCTTATGCCCGAAACGTCGATTCTCCTGTTCCCTGGATGCTGCCTGACCTGCTGCGCTTTTCCAGCAACACATTTTCAGCTCTGATCTCCAGCATCTGCAGACCTCACTTTCTCATCCATCATATATACCCCCTGATAGTCCATTCCACTGATTGCAACAGAAATAATTCTTGTCCTGCAGTCAGTTGCTTTATGTGCTGAACATCTGCTCCTTTGTTTCAATGAGAAATTCCCTGGTGTGATAAGATTTTCCCAGGCTAATTCATTGTGATGCTGACAGCAGGACACTCTTCTTGAACTTATTAAATTTGTGATACTTCCTGATGCAGGCAAGGTGGGCTACTGATGTGCTGTACCCCAGTGCGTGTGGTGGGTGATAAGCTGAAGGATGAGACCTTTCATTTGCGAATGGAGAGGGATAGATTGTTACAGAGTTATTTAAATGAGATGGCGCAGATTTCCCTTGCAGTAGCCCTCTCAAGTCATTCTTTTATCCCCATGACCTTTTGTATGACCTGTTCACTGCAGCTCAGGTTATCTGAAACTCCTTGAGTAAAATGAAGATATATTCAAAACCACCAGAAGAGGGAGCTATGTGCTTTATTAACAGAATCATAGAGATGTACAGCATGGAAACAGACCCTTCGGTCCAACTCATCCATGCTGACCAGATATCCTAACCTAATCTAGTCCTGTTTGCCAGCACCTGCCCATATCCCTCCAAACCCTTCCTATTCATATATCCATGCAGATGCCTTTTAAATGTTGTAATTGTACCAGCCTCCACCACTTCCTCTGGCAGCTCATTCCATAGGAGAAAGTGAGGACTGCAGATGATGGAGATCAGAGCTGAAAATGTGTTGCTGGAAAAGTGCAGCAGGTCAGGCAGCATCCAAGGAGCTGAAGAAGGGCTCATGCCCGAAATGTCGATTCTCCTGCTCCTTGGATGCTACCTGACCTGCTGCGCTTTTCCAGCAACACATTTTAAGCTAATTCCATACCCGTACGACCCTCTGCATGGAAAAGTTGCCCCTTTGGTCCTTTTTATATCTTTCCCCTCTCACCCTAAACCTTTGCCCTCTAGTTTTGTACTGTCCCACCCCAGGGAAAAGACTTTGCCCGTCTACCCTATCCATGCCTCTCATGATTTTATAAACCTCTATGAGGTCAGCCCTCAGCCTCCGACGCTCCAGGGAAAATAGCCCCAGCCTGTTCAGCCTCTCCCTATAGCTCAAATTGTCCAACTCTGGCAACATCCTTGTAAATCTTTTCTGAAACATTTCAAGTTTCACAACATCTTTCCGAAAGGAAGGAGACCAGAATTGCACGCAATCTTCCAAAAGCGGCCTAACCAATGTCCTGTACAGCTGCTACATGACCTCCCAACTCCTGTACTCCATACTCTGACCAATAAAGGAAAGTATACCAAACGCCTTCTTCACTATCCTATCTACCTGCCACTCCATTTTCAAGGAGCTATGAACCTGCACTCCAAGGTCTCTTTGTTCAGCAACACTCCCTAGGACCTTACCATTAAGTGTATATGTCCTGCTAAGATTTGCTTTCCCAAAATACAGCACCTCGCATTTATCTGAATTTAACTTCATCTGCCACACCTCAGCCCATTGGCCCATCTGATTAAGATCCTGTTGTAATCTGAGGTAACCCTCTTTGCTGTCCACTACACCTCCAATTTTGGTGTCATCTGCAAACTTAATGATATCTCTTATGCTCACATCATTATATAAATGATAAAAAGAAGTAGAGGACCCAGCACCGATCCTTGTGACACTCCACTGGTCACAGGCCTCCAGTCTGAAAAACAACCTTTGGAAGGAGAAACAGGAATCAGAGTCCAGGGCTAATGTAGATGAGCAGAGGGATCTCGGTGTCCAGGTACATAGATCCCTGAAAGTTGCCACCCAGATTGATAGGGTTGTTACAAAGGCATACAGAGTGTTAGCTTTTATCAGTAGAGGAATTGAGTTTCAGAACCATCAGGTCGTACTGCAGCTGTACAAAACTCTGGTGTGGCCATACCTGGAGTATTGCGTACAGTTTTGGTCACCGCATTATAGGAAGGATGTGAAAGCTTTGGAAAGGGCTCAGAGGAGACTTACTAGGATGTTGCCTGGTATGGAGGAAAGGCTGAGGGACTGGAGGCTGTTTTCCTTAGAGAGAAGAAGGTTGAGAGGTGACTTAATTGAGACATATAAGATAATCAGAGGGTTAGATAGGGTGGACAGGGAGAGCCTTTTTCCTTGGATGGTGATGGCTAGCATGAGGAGATATAGGTTTAAATTGAGAGGTGATAGATACAGGACAGATGTCAGAGATAGTTTCTTTAGTCAGAGAGTAGCTGGGGTGTGGAACACAGTGCCTGCAACAGTAGTAGACTCACCAACTTTAGGGGCATTTCAATGATCACTGGATAAATATGTGGATGAGACTGGAATAGTGCGGGATAGATAGGCTTCAGATTGGTTCCACAAGTTGGCGCAACATCGACGGCTGAAGGGCCTGTACTGCGCTGTAACTATGTTGTATGTTTTATGTAACCGTCCTCCATCATCCCCTATTATGACTCCAGACCCACAGCAACATGATTGGCTCTTAACTGCCCTCTGAAATTACCTAGCAAGCCAGTTGTATTAATTGTGACAAAGAAATGAAACCAGAGAGATCACCCAATGTTCATCTAGACATCAGAAAAGACAACAGCCCTGTCCTCCTCACTAACATCTGTGGGCTCATGCCAACGTTGGGAGATCTGTCCCACAGACTAGTCAAGCAACAGCCTGACACAATCATACTCACGGAATCATACCTTATAGACAATGTTCCAGACCCTACCATCACCATTCCATGCTGTGCTCCGATCGAGCCCTCCACTACCACCTGATGAAGGAGCGTCGCTCCGAAAGCTAGTGTGCTTCAAATTAACCTGTTGGACTATAACCTGGTGTTGTGTGATTTTTAACTTTGTACACCCCAGTCCAACACCTGCATCTCCAAATCATGATCACCATTCCTGAATATGTCCTTTCCCACCAGCAGAGGGGGTGGCACAGTGGGATACAGTCAGGAGGGAGTTGATCTGGGAGTGCCCAACATTGACTCTGGGCTCCATGAAGTCTCATGGGCAAGGAGCCCTCCTGCTGATTACCATGTACCACCCTCCCTCGGCTGATGAATCGGTACTGCCCCATACCCCTCCAACAACACTTCGAGGAAGCACTGAGGATGGCAAGGGCAAGGTGTACTCTGGGTGGGGGATCTTGCTGTCCATCATCAGGAGTGGTTTGGGAGCAGTACCACTGATTGAGCTGGACAAGTCCTAAAGGATACTGCTGCTAGACTGAGTATGCGGCAGGTGGTGAGAGAAAAACATACTTCACCTCATCCTTACCAATCTGCCAGCTGCAAATGCATCTCTCCAGGACAGTATTGGGAAGAGTGACCATCGCACTGTCCTTTTGGAGACAAAGTCCTGCTTTCACATTGAGAATACCCTCCATCATGTTGTGTGGCACTATGACGCTGCCAAATGGGACAGACTTCAAACTGATCTAGCAGCTCAAGATCTGGTATCCATGAGGTGCTGTGGACCATCAACAGCAGAACTGTACTCCAGTACAAAATGTAATCTCATGGCCCAGCATATCCCCCACTCAACCATTACCATCAAACCAGGGGATCAACCCTGGTTCAATGGAGCGTGCAGGAGGGCATGGCAGGGGCAGCACCTAGCATACCTGAGGATGAGGAGTCACCCTGGTGAAGCTACCAAACAGGACTACTTGCACATCAAACAGGATAAGTAGTAAGTGATAGACAGAGCTGAGTGATTCCACAGCTAAAAAATCATATCTAAACTCTGCAGCCCTGCATATCTATTTGTGAATATTGACGGATAATTAAACAACTTGCTGAAGGAGACTCCACAAATATCTCCATCCTCAATGATGGAAGAGCCCAGCACATCAGGGCAAAAGATAAAACTGCAGCATTGGCAACAATCTTCAGTCAGAAGTGCCGAGTAAATGATCCATCTCAGCCTCTTCCAGTGGTCACCAGCACAGAGTGAAGATTTCCAGAGACAACCACAAAAGACTGCAGGCCAACTTAGAGTACACTGCCTCAACCTGTCCACTCGACAAAATGGTCTGGGAACAGGAGCATGCTCTCATCTGTCAGGAGGCATCGATTTCCTTTCTTTGTCAAATTAACTCATCTACCATATCAAAGCTGCTACCTTTCAGTTAAAGATCAGAAAATAATTACAATACAGCAGACTTAATTGGCTAAAAGGCTTTATTCTGCTTTTTAATCATACCATGTTATGCTCTAAGAAGATCGGTACCATCCAGGACAAAGCAGCCCCCACTTGATTGGCACCATATCGACAAACATTCACTCTCTCCTCAGTGATGCTTCGTGGCAGCAGTGTCTACTATCTATAACACACACTGCAGCAACTCACCAAGGCTCCTCAGACAGCACCTTCCAAACCCACCACCACTTCCATCTCGAAGGACAAGGGCAGCAGGTACATAAGAATACCAACCCTTGCAAATTCCCTTCTAAGCCACTCACCATCCTGACTTGGAAACATATCACCATTCCTTCAGTGTCACTGGGTCAATACCCTGGAAGCCCCTCCCTAAGGAATATGGTGGGTCAGCCTATGGGACATGAGCTGCAGTTGTTCAAGACGACAACACCTTTTCAAGGCACAACTAGGGACAGGCAATAAATGCTGGCCCAGTCAGTGATGCCCACGTCCCATCAGTAAGTGAAAAAGGTCTGGTAAGTATCAGATACATAGTGTTTTCTCACTGGGAGGCCTCATGAGATCTCTCACTGTATTTTACGAAAGGCACTTCATTATTCCCCTCCCTTGCCCTGAAATGGCTAACCCAAAAAAAGTGAAATCACATAACCTTTTATTGGCACTGACATCTGTTAGTAAATGTAATAAATTGTAAAAGCTTACATTTCTATAGAGAAGAGCACCCTTTCTTGATGGTTATGAAATATTAGGTGTCAGCCCATTATACTCAATTAATCTTGTTATGTTACATTTACAGTGCCGCCTACAAGTTAATTACTTGAGAACAGTTGCCACATTTAATGTAGAATAGATTTTGACATTTTTGTGGCTTGTGGTAAATGTTGTGAAACTGGGTGGGAAAATGATTGGTTCTGTTTGGGATGATCCCTAAATCCACCCAGAAATAGTCACCTGAGGGTCAGCCAAATGAGCACCATCATTCTCATCACTGTTATCTTCACCCTCGTCGTCATCATCACTCCATCACAGACTCTATCCTTCTCTCAGGAAGAGTCTGTTGGTGGCTGGACAGACTGATACAAGACAGACAGGAGGCTGGAAAAACACAGCAAGCCAGACAGCATCAGGAGGTTGAGAGTTCATGCTTGTCACAGGCTCTGTCACGTTTGGGGTAGTAGGTGGCCGAGGGAAACAGACGGTGGCTTCTTTTCCTGCCTTTCGTTTCTGCCCAACAGAAAGTCCCAGATGCTCCTCCCCCACTCTGAACGGTTTTGGCCCAGTGATTCCCAGGTGTCAGTGGGAATGCTGCACTTTCCCATTGAAGCCTGGAGGTATCCCTGAGGCACTTCCTCTGTCCACCTTGGGCTGGCCTGCTGTTTCAGAGCTGGGAGTGGAGCACCTGCTTGGGGAGTCTCACATCAGTCATAGGAAGCTTGTCATGGAGCCCACAAGAGAGCAGGCTATTCTGGACCTAGTGCTTTGCAATGAACCAGACTCTATAAAAGATCTTAAAGTAAGGGAACCCTTAGGAAGTAGCGACCATAATATGATAGAGTTCAGTCTGGAGTTTGAAAGGGAGAAGGCAAAATCGGATGTAATGGTGTTACAGTTGAATAAAGGTAATTATGAGAGCATGAGAGAGGAACTGACTAAAATAGACTGGAAGCAGAGGCTAACCGGGAAGACAGTAGAGCAAAAATGGCAGGAGTTTGTAGGTATAATTGAGGACACTGTACAGAGGTTCATTCCCAAGAAAAGAAAGATTAACCGGGGAGGGATTAGACAACCTTGGCTGACAAAGGAAGTCAGGAAATGTATTAAAGAAAAAGAGAGATCCTATAAAGTGGCTAAGAACAGTGGGAAATCAGAAGATTGGGAAGGATACAAAAGCAAACAGAGGATAACAAAGAGTGTAATAAGAAAGGAGAGGATCAAATATGAAGGTAGGCTAGCCAGTAATATTAGAAATAATAGTAAAAGTTTCTTTCAGTACATAAGAAACAAACGACAGGCAAAAGTAGACATTGGGCCACTTCAAACTGATGCAGGAAGCCTAGTGATGGGAGATAAGGAAATAGCAGGAGAACTTAACAAGTACTTTGCGTCAGTATTCACAGTGGAAGACATGAGTAATATCCCAAAAATTAAAGGGTGTCACGGGGCTGAGTTGAGTATGGTTGCCATTACGAAAGAGATAGTGCTAGAAAAGTTAAAAAGTCTTAAAATTGATAAATCTCCTGGCCCCGATGGGATACACCCTAGAGTTCTGAGAGAGGTGGCTGAGGAAATAGCAGAGGCATTGGTTGAGATCTTTCAAGAGTCACTGGAGTCAGGAAAGGTCCCGGATGATTGGAAGATGGCTGTTGTAACCCCCTTGTTCAAGAAAGGATCAAGGCAAAAGATGGAAAATTATAGGCCAATCAGCTTAACCTCGGTTGTTAGTAAAATTCTAGAATCCATCATTAAGGATGAGGTTTCTAAATTCTTGGAAGAGCAGAATCTGATTAGAACAAGTCAACATGGATTTAGTAAAGGGAGGTCATGCCTGACAAACCTGTTGGAATTTTTGAAGAGGTAACAAGTAGGTTAGACCAGGGAAACCCAGTGGTGTGGTCTATCTAGACTTTCAAAAGGCCTTTGATAAGGTGCCACACGGGAGGCTGCTGAGCAAGGTGAGGGCTCATGGTGTTCGAGGTGAGCTGCTGGGATGGATTGAGGATTGGCTGTCTAACAGAAGGCAGAGAGTTGGGATAAAAGGTTCTTTTTCAGAATGGCAGCCGGTGACGAGCGGTGTCCCGCAGGGTTCGGTGCTGGGGCCACAGCTGTTCGCATTATATATTAATGATGTGGATGAGGGAACCGGGGGCATTCTAGCGAAGTTTGCCGATGATACGAAGTTAGGTGGACAGGCAGGTAGTACTGAGGAAGTGGGGAGGCTACAGAAGGATCTAGACAGGTTGGGAGAGTGGTCCAGGAAATGGCGGATGGAATTTAACGTGAGCAAGTGCGAGGTCTTGCACTTTGGCAAAAAGAATAAAAGCATAGACTACTTTCTAAATGGTGAGAAAATTAATAAAGCCAAAGCACAAAGGGATCTGGGAGTGCTAGTCGAGGATTCTCTAAAGGTGAACATGCAGGTTGAGTCCGTGATTAAGAAAGCGAATGCAATGTTGTCTCTTATCTCAAGAGGGTTGGAATATAAAAGCAGAGATGTACTACTAAGACTTTATAAAGCTCTGGTTAGGCCCCATTTGGAGTACTGTGTCCAGTTTTGGTCCCCACACCTCAGGAAGGACATACTGGCACTGGAACGTGTCCAGCGGAGATTCACACGGATGATCCCTGGAATGACAGGTCTAACATATGAGGAACAGCTGAGGATACTGGGATTGTATTCGTTGGAGTTTAGAAGATTAAGGGGAGACTTAATAGAGACGTACAAAATAATACATGGCTTGGAAAAGGTGGATGCTAGGAAATTGTTTCAGTTAGACGAGGAGACTAGGACCCGTGGACACAGCCTTAGAATTAGAGGGGGTCATTTCAGAACAGAAATGCGGAGACATTTCTTCAGCCAGAGAGTGGTGGGCCTGTGGAATTCATTGCCACGGAGTGCAGTGGAAGCCGGGACGCTAAATGTCTTCAAGGCCGAGATTGATAGATTCTTGTTGTCTCGAGGAATTAAGGGCTACGGGGAGAACGCTGGTAAGTGGAGCTGAAATGCACATCAGCCATGATTGAATGGCGGAGTGGACTCGATGGGCCGAATGGCCTTACTTCCACTCCTATGTCTTATGGTCTTATGAATGTCCTCAGTCCATCGCAGCTGACCAAGGTGGGGGGGGGGGGGGGGGAGTCAGTGCCTCAATTCATTGGGTGTTGGGGTCTCTGTCGTCCCAGTGGATTCACATGATCTTGCAAAGGTAACATTGTTGGGAATGCTCCAGCACCTGGCAGTATCTGCCATAGACAGTCCATTTTATTTGTAACCCCCCACCTTGCCCTTCAGCCCAGTCTTTATATCATCCCCAGTAATTGTATAACAGCCCACAGCTTGACCTTCATTAGCACAGAACCAGTAAACTGTGAGCATCCCCTCACTGTTTTGATCACACAGCATTGCCCTTTGATGTGAAGGGCAGTGTTTGTCACTGGCCACCCGGGTGTTTTCCTATCTTCCTGGTGGTGGAAATCGAATAAAGATTGGTGCACTTTGTGTCTTCCACTGTGTCTCACACCTGCACACACACACCATGGGTGCTGGGGGAAAAAATAAGCACTACCGCACTTAGGCGGTAGTGTGGGGGTTAAAAAGGAAAAAATAAATAAATAAATAAATAAACAGGAGTTAAAAAAAAAAATAAAAGAAAAATAAAAAAATAAAAAAAATAAAATAAACTGTGAGCATCAGCTGGCTTTCCTCAATTGGCTGCATGGACATGACTCAGATTGACTCCATTTGATATTAAATACACCGTTCTTAGAAAACGATCTTCAGCTGAATCAAATGCGTGTTAACAATGTTTTTTTTAACTGTGGGGGTAGATGCTCAGTTAAGTGCCACTGGTCAGACCTTGTAAACCCAAATAACTGAATGGACCACACACAGTAACCTTTAACCAATGCCTGGTAAATTTCAACTGGGGTTGTACCACCAGAATGAGAGTCCCAATTTAGGTGTATAAGTATTTCATTCAAACATTCCCAGAGTTTGTCACCTACCGAATACTCTCTTTCGGCTATCGTTGGGATTAGGGGTCAGCTATCGGTGAGTCCATCTTGCTTTTGTTGAGCTGATCATGTCACAAAAGTTAACCAGATTCTTTGTTAATGGCATTCTTCTCACAACCTAAAAGGCAATTAATTGTTTGTGAGAGTGATTTGTGGTTTCTACTTGCTTTGAATAACAAAACAAAAGATCTCAAACAATATTAATGCTTATCAAGGCCCAATTATACCCACCCATAAAATTGAATAAAATACTGATCTATGGGGATAATAAACATGTGTCTTTCAGTTAAATAACACAAAGAACTGCAGATGCTGGAAATCTGAAACAAAAATACAAATTTCTGGAAAAATGTAGCTGCAGATCACAGCTTCAGTTCTGAAGAAAGGTCAACTCCTACCAGCCAGAGTCACACCATGTACACCAACCACCCGGTAGGGGAAAAACAAACATCTAAAACAAATCAATGAAAAATAATAATGTCAACCATCCCTTAACATAACTTAGAGATTAAAGATAAGCACTCGATCCATCCTGGACATCATCTCACACAACTTATTCCCAGAAAGGACACTCCATCAAGTCCTTTCGAAAGAAGAACAACCCGAACAGCTCTGTCCCCTACGCCTGTTCAGCTGCTCGACTTAGTCAATGTGTCCACAAAGGTTTTCTCTTTCTCTGGCAAGTCGACCAAAGATGGAAATGTGTTGCTGGAAAAGCGCAGCAGGTCAGGCAGCATCTAGGGAACAGGAGAATCGACGTTTCGGGCATTAGCCCTTCCTGAAGAAGGGCTAATGCCTGAAACGTCGATTCTCCTGTTCCCTAGATGCTGCCTGACCTGCTGCGCTTTTCCAGCAACACATTTCCATCTCTGATCTCCAGCATCTGCAGACCTCACTTTCTCCTCAAAGTCGACCAAAGGTATGGATCCATTATGACTGTCACGAAGCACCACTGGATAACTTAAAGAATACTGGATCCCGATCGCTCTCTCAATCTTCTCTTGGTGCCATCATAGGACTGCCTTTTCTAGACGACTGCCACCGAGATGTCTTGAAGAAACATGACCCTAGAGCCACCACATACCAATGCCCTTTAATCCCTCCCCTGGGCTCTAGAGGTTTCCATGACCCTTTGCTTGAGTTTATAATGATGGAACCTTACCAGGACAGGGCGTGGTCACTAATCTGCACCTGGCTTTCATGCCGTGATCCAGTGGGCTCTCTCAATTGTTATCCTCCCCTCTCAACCTCCAAACCAAGGAATTCTGGGAACCACTTCTTGAAGAACTCCCCCGGCCGCTCACCTTCTGTCCCCTCCGGTATGCCAACGACGCACAGGTTCTTTCTTCTGTCTCTGTTCTCAAGATTGTCCACCAGATCCAACAGGTCCAGGGCTTCCATCCAGCTCTGCGAGGACTCAGTCTCCGCCTGTACCCCTGCAGCCCGGAACTCGAGCTCATTGGTTCTTTTTCCCAGGTCTTACAGCAATGCAGATACAGGAGCCAGCTTCTCCTCGATTTTTCCTGCGGGGATCTGCCTCCGCAGGACCTCACGAGATTTGGTCAGCTCCTCATCCAGTGTCTGGTGAGTGAGTAAGCAAGCCCGCTGCTTCAGTGGGCTGGGCCGTGGCCCTGCCCCAGGTGAGCTTCCTCCTGCCTTTGGCATTCTCCAGCTGCAATGACAAAGGTAAGTAGATTTTTTTTTCATGTTTCTAGCTCCTTTACTGTGTTCTTACTCAGAGTGAAGTGTTTGGGATAGGTCCTGACTCTGTCAGAGTCAGTGTGGCAGTACAGAGCCCAGCAAACACGATCCTAACAGGATGCCGCTATCTTGGATCCCCATGGGGAACCTTTTTGGAAAAAAAAGTAACTGGAAGAGTGAGCCGTGCTCAGCGCTGTCAGCCCGGGCAGGTGCCAGGGCGGGCTGTCCTAGAGGGGGCTGGAAGGTGGGAGGGCTGGGTGGTTTGCAGGCTTGCCAGGGGTGTCTGTGATGTATGCACTGTGTTTTATTGTTCAGTTTATCAGACTGTTTTGTATGTGTTTGCGTTTACAGTTTCCTTTTTGATAAGATAAAGTGGGATTTGAGGTTGGTCCTGGGAACAGGTTATACGGAGGAGTTTGGAGTTTGTCCATGATGCCCCTTTCCCCTGTAAATCACTGTTTCTTGTAACCTGCTGCTTCGTGTTCATTGTTAACTCTTTGTTTGTATTTTGTACTGTTGCATAAAATAAAAAAAAAATTACCAGGACAAAAGTATATATCTAAGCAGGAGATTCTGCACCTGGGCCTGGCCAACCTGGTCATAAATGGGGCCAGGCAGCAGGCCGTGGAAGGGGGTGGGGGGGCGTTATGACCGACTGCCTGCCACTCTTCTTCAGTTATGTTCGGGCCCGGGTGTTTCTGGAGAAGGAGCACACAGTGTCTACCAACACCCTCGAGGTTTTCAGGGAGATCTGGGCACCGCAGGGTGTGGACTGTTTATTTCCCCCTCAGATTGTATTTTGATTTAATCCCTAGCCCCCCCTCCTTTCCCCACCCCCTTCACTTTATGTGGGCATTACCCTGCGTTGAGAAGGGCACGGCTTGTCACTGGCCACTTGGGTGTTTTTCTTTTCCCTGTTGGTGGGATATGAATAAGGATTTCTACACTCGATATTTCTTTACTGTGAGGAAAAAAACAGGAGATTAGAATAAAGAAAATATAACTGGGAGACTAGAATCCCCTCAGTTGAGGAGTGACTCTGAGCTAGCTGGCCATATCCATTGTCCTGTACAGGGAGACCGGGTGATGGGAAACCGGCCTCTATGCAGTTACTTCAAGCCCAGTGACCCTTCCTCAAACAAACGGTTGGTTTGATATCCGTGAATAACCGTTTAGCTTTCAGCAGAGAGTTGTGTTCGGTTTAAGATGCTTTCGAAAGATTTTGAAGGCCACATGGAATGGTACAAATGGGGAGAGGGTTTGCAAATGTGTACTAAAGCTAAGGATGTTCTTTAAGTATTTATTGGTGATGTTAAAAATTCTGAAGTGTGTGGGATGTTTGAGTTATGAGGAGAGAGTGAGTAGGTTGAGACCTTTGTCATTGGAGTGTAGGAGGTTGAGGGGTGACCTTATAGAGGTTTATAAAATCATCAGGGGTATTGATTAGGTCAATAGCAAGGGTATTTTCCCTTGGGTGGGGTATTTAAAGACTAGGGGGCATGATTTTAAGGTGAGATGAGAAAACTTTTAAAAAGGACACGAGGGGCAACTTATTTACACAGCGTGGTTTGTGTGTGAAACAAATAGTGGTAGGGAGTGATGGGTGCAGGGAGGAGACAGTGAGGACTGCAGATGCTGGAGATCAGAGTTGAGTGTGTGGTGCTGGAAACGCACAGCCGGTCAGGCAGCATCCGAGGAGCAGGAGAATCGACGTTTCGGGCATGAGCCCTTCATCAGGAATGGATGCAGGTACAGTTACAACATTTAAAAGATATTTGGATAAGTACATGAAAAGGAAATGCTTGAAGGGATTTGGGCCAGGAGCAGGCAGGTGGGACTAGATTAGTTTGGGATTATGTTGGACATGGACTGGTTACACTGGAAGGGTCTGTTTCTGTGCTGTATGACATTCTGACTCTTAGACTATAAGCAGCTTCCACTTGTAGAACAGTCAGTAATCATGGTAATTGCCAAAAATACAGAGCTGGTGAGGGATTGGAGAGAAGTTGGGATGGTTCTTCTGAGAAGATTAAATTGAGGTGTTTAAAACAATGGGGAGTTAGTTTAGAGCAAACATTAAGGAAGTGTTTCTCCAGGCAGGAGAGTAGCCAATCAAATGGCACAGACTTAAAATTAGTGGTTTGAGTCCCATAGGACTCCTCTTCAGTTCCGAGGAAGTCACATCAGCTTCTCAATGTTAAAGCTGTGTCTCTCTCCACAGCTGCTGGCAGACCTGCCGACCTTCTCCAGCATTCCCTGTGTTTGTTTCAGAATTTCAGCATTAATTTTGTTTTTTATTTGACAAAGGTTTAAAATCATTAATAAATTGAAGCACAGGGAACATCTTGACACAACGGATTGTTAAAAGCTGGAGTACACTAGCTGGTGGGACAGTGGGAGTCACTCAAAGGAAAGGTTCTGGATAGAGAAGAGATTGTAAGTTTTGGGGATAATAATTTTCAACTGGGAATAATAGAATAGTTCCTGCATAACGATGTTTCCAACAATATTGTTTGAACGGCTGCTGTATGATTCCAGGAATCCATGTGTTGGTACGGCTTGTTTAGTGGATATGAGGCAGCCAGCACCTGTTTCACCAAACAGTTCTACGTGCCAATGTTCACTGGTTTCTGGTCACACAGCGACAGTAATGCAGGCGGAAATGCCAAACCGTCCTCGTATTCCCGACAAGCAAAAAGAATGATTCTTCATTTCGTTATTTGCTGCTTTTGTGTTTGTCTCTCCTATACATACTAACATACATGAACAAAAGAAATTTAACTGATCTAATGATTGAAAGGTTACAAAAGTAAGTAATTAAAGTAATATTCTATTGTTGCATGCATTCCTTCTTGACTTTATCACCCAGTAACTAACTCATTACCCAAGAGAATACTCCGCACGATGGAATGAGCTGCCAGAAGCCAGTGCAATGACAATGTCTAAAAGGCAAACAGATGGGTTTACAAATAGGAAGGGTTTAGAGGAAATGGGCCAAATGCTGGCAAATGGGTCTAGATTAGTTTGGGATATCTGGTTGGCATGGACAAGTTGGACCACGGGGTCTGTTTCTGTGCTGTACATCTCAATGACTATGCTTCTATAACATTACTAAACTGCGCTTTTGGAAAAAAATCTTGTCTATTATGAACAAATATTGGCAAAGTGCCAACATACTCCCCGTGATTTTCTATATATTAGTTTAACAGTTGGAAAACTGTGTAAAGGGTGCTTATGAACGTGTGATGACTACTCCCAGGGGATGAGTGCCCGCATTCATAAAATTGATGCCATGTTGTTTTGCCTGATATTTTTTACTTTCTTAAAAATCATGAGAAAAGAAAGAACTGTCCCATGGTACAGAAAATTGAAGATCAAGCTATCAGCAGGTTCTTGTTGGTCAGCTCAATGTAGCTGGTATAAACCTGCTCTGTCTAAAGCCTATTTCAAAGATGGTCCATCACCAAGAGTCAGAGCTGGGCTGATCTGAGAACTGCATCAAATTTAAAGCAACAAATTACGTGGTTTGCATTCAGGACCGAGCTGAAGTAGAAGGATGGATATCAAATTCTCTACCACAAACAGGACAGTAACAGACCTCTCTTTCAAATTCAAGATTTTTAAACAAGGAATGCAGCTGTACTTCATAGATACTGCAGCACTCTACCATAGAGACGGTGATGCTCCTCCTGCTCAACGTCATCATCTTCCTGCCACTCCCCCAGCTCAATGACATCCTCCCCTTTGCTTGCTCCAGTTGTGCAGAGCACAGTACGCTGGGATTGTGTGGCACACGCTGCCTGGAGTGGACTGTAAGGGTCTATCAATCCCATCCAAGCACTGGAACCTGCTGCGGGAATTTCAGGATCTGATAGTCACCCTCCTAACCTCTGACTTTTCACTGTAGAGAGTGACCAGACGGAGATCAACAGAGTGCTAAATGACCATTTTTAATTCTCTGTAACAAGGACCCTCGAGTATCTAAAAACGATATGCTGAAGATCTCAAACAATGGCTCAGTCAGAAGTCACACCATATGAGGTTACAGTCCTATAACCGGGTGTTGTGTGACCTCTGACTTTGTCCACCCCAGTCCAACACCAACACCTCCATAGAAAGGGTTCCAGAGACAGATAAATTCTTGGATTTGGTCATGAGAAATGAGTATATGCTAGTTAAAGGGTGTACAATTGTCTAAATCAAATCATTACAGTTGATTAGGTTTATATCATGCAGAGAATGAGTATGGTTAACCTATCATTAAATAGGTACAGTGACCTAATTGTAATATGAGTAGTATGAAAGCATGTATATATGATCAGGTCTGCTTGCACTGTGGGGCGGCTAAGTGGCTCAGTGGCAGGGTCCAGATTCGATTCCAGCCTCGGGTGACTGTGCAAACTCCATACAGACATTTTCTCAGTGTCTGTGTTGGTTTTCTCTGGGTGCTCTGGTTTCCTCCCACAATCCAAAGATGTGCAGGTTAAGTGACTTGGTCATGCTAAATTGCCCGCAGTCAGGGGTAAATATAGGATAGAGGAATGGGTCAAAGTGGGTTACTCTTCAGAGGGTCAGTGTGGACTTGTTGGGTCAAAGGGCCTTTTCCATACTGTTGGGAATCTAATCTATAGGCCTTAATCCAACCCATCTGGAGACCCCTCTGTACTGGATATATTAGCTTCTTTGTAAATAAACACAGCAGAGACCTTCAATTACTCCAGAGCTATATATATCACTGTGTTGCATTTAGAATTCATCTAATTCTTTGTGTGTCCCTCTATTCCTCATAGATATGTTGTCTCTTGATTACATCATTTGAAGGTACACTGTTGATTTCCACAAAGACATTGGCAACACCCATTTCAACTCCACCAGCACCTCTCTTGAGTTTCCGCTGTGGATCCTTCTCAGTCTGGTTAGCTGGCATCCAGTACCAAATTAGCAAAAATATTCCTCCAATTAAATGCTGGGAATTCTGAAGTTATGATTTTGGACTTTGCTCCAAACTCAGTTTCCTGGTGTGTGATTCCATTTCTCAATCCTGGGAACTGTCTGAGATTCAGCGTAACATTGCTATTATGTTAGAGCTCAGAGTGAGCTCTTGTCATCAAGTCAGCCTCTAACAATGGCTAACGTTGCCCTGAGATCAGTCTCATTTCATATAACATCCTAACAGGACTAGACAGGGTAGATGCAGGGAGGATGTTCCCGATGGTGGCTGTGTCCAGAGCCAGGGGTCACAGTCTGAGGATTCAGGGTGGACAAAATAGGACGGAGATGAGGGAGACATTTCTTCACCCACAGAGTGATGAGCCTGGGGAATTCATTACCACAGGGAGGAGTTGATTCTAAAACACTGAATGTATTCAGGAGGTGGCTAGATATAGCACAAGAGGTAAATGGGATCAAAGGTTATGGGGAGAAAGCATCATTAGGCTAGTGAACTGGACATTCAAGCATGATGGTGATGAATGGTGGTGCAGGTTCGAAGGGCTGAATGGCCTCTCCTGCTCCAATGTTTTATGTTTCTATGTCAGTATCTGTTGCTAAAGCCTCATTGGTGCCCTGGTTACCTCCAGACCTGATCATTCAAGTGCATTCTGGGTTGGCCTCCCTCCCTGTAAACTTCAGGGTATTCAATACTCTGGTGCCCATGTCTTTACATGCACCACATCCTGTTCACCCATCCCCACTATCCTCACTGACCTTCATCAGCTCTGGGTCAAGCAATGATTAATTTTAAAATGCTCATCCTTGCTTGCAGATCTCTTCACGGTTTCACCCCTTCCTGCCGTTGGAATCTCCTGCAGCCTGAGAAATCGCGGAGCTATCAATGTTCATCAAATTCTGGCTTTTGGATCATCTCTCATTGTAGTCACGGCACCATCAGTGAACACGCCTTCAGTGCCAGGGCCTGAATCTCTGGACCGCCCTCTCATCACCTCCATCTATAGTGCTTTTCCATTTAAAGAAATTCCTTAAAACTGACAGCTTTGACCACTTTTCAATTATGAAACGTCGATTCTCCTGCTCCTCGGATGCTGCCTGACCTTCTGCACTTTTCCAGCAACACACTTTTCGACTCTGATCACCAGCATCTGCCGTCCTCACTTTCTCCCAAGTTTTCAGATCTCTGACCTAATGTTGTTCTTATGCAGCTTGATGTCACATTCTATTTTATAATGTCCCTGTGAAGCATCTTTAATGTTAATACATTTGAAACATGATAGAAATATAAGTTGTTGTTATAGTTTGATCAATAATAATGGTACCTGGAGTTCAGGGGTTAAGTTATGAGGAGAAATTAGGCAACTAGGCTGGTTTTCTCTAGAATTTAGAAGGTCAGGGGTGATTTGATCGATGTTTTCAAGGTATTAACAGGAAAAGACAAGATAGATAAAGATTAATTATTCCCACTGATTGGAGGTTCTAGCACTAGGGGCATAGTCTGAGAATGTGGGCCAGATTGTTGAGGAGAGACGTTAGGAAGCACTTCCACACACAAAGGATGGGAGAAGTTTGGAACTTTCTTTCACAAACGGCAGAGGATGATGGACCGGTTGTTCATTTTAAATCTGAGATTGATACGTTTTTGTTAAGCAAAGATATTAAAGATTTTGGACAAGGGCAGGTATAGTTAGACCAAAGGAAGTTAGATCACAGGTCAGCCATGATCTCAGTGAACGGTGGAACAGACTTGAAGGGCTGCTCCTATTTAACCGAACATGGTACATTAATAGCCTTTTGTCAGGTATGTCAGAAACAATGTGCAGACCTTTCCTAGACACAGAGCAAGGCAAGTGGTGATCCAATGGAAATATATGGCAATAGAAAGAATGTCAATGCTCCCCTGAAGGGTTCAATGGTGGGCATCATGCTGGTGAGTGGCAAGGGGCTGGTTAGAACATCTTTACTTCTCATTATTGCCTCCTATCACCTTACTGACATGCAGTCTGCTGTTCTCCCACATAGGGGAGAGTTATTAGACAGTGACAATTCATGCTGTGAATGTCATAGGGTGTCCCTGACCTGCTACTCCAGGTCTCCTCCCGGGACAGCAGTCCTCAACATCTCCAGGTACAGCCCATGGCCAGTGGCCTCACCCATCCTCAGACGTTGGCATTACCAGCCTCACTGTATCATCATGGCACAGCCTGACTCTGTTACGATACAGCTGACAACTTTGAAACAATACCAACATGACACAGTGATGTCGCTTTGTGTGTCATGACTCCCCAGAGCAGGGTGTAGTTGAGAGCTCTTCACTTGCTCATTCACTGGCCCACCCAGTCTGTGATGGACAAGGCAGTCTGCACACCTTGACTCTACTGGAGGCCTTTAAACGCCACTTCCCATCCGACCTGAACCTTGAAGTCGGCAGGAGAAGATCCCAGGCTGGGGAAATTCCAGCAGACACCTTGCTCTAGTGGTCATCAGGTGGGAAGGGAATGTGTTGCTCTTTCCCCGCCAGGCAGCCAGCTCAAAGGTGGCCAGGAGTTCTGCCTCTACCTCCATTGGCTGTGATGCTGCCGTGAGCAGAGGCCAGGGGATCGTCTTGGGAATAAATGGCGAGGGTGAAGTGGAAGTCCTTGTTATCCCAGAGACACATGGCTGGTAGTGGGTTTAACCCAAGCCTCAGGCACAGGGGGAGGTTTGAGAAGAAGGGGCCTCTTTTGTAATGGAAATGTGAATTTATCCAAATTAAAATGCAAATGCACTTTCAATTCATGAATAAGAACAGAATAAATAACAAATCTCTCCCTCTCTTCCCCCCCTCCCCCCCTTCTCGGTGTCTCCCTCTGTTTCCTGGATTTCTGACCAGTAGCTGAGGCAGCACCAAGTTCACACACTGGCAATGGTCCCTGATAGAAAGTAAAGTTCCCAGCTTAACCAAACCTGTAACCTTAAGGCATCCTCTAATTGTAACTCACACCGAGGTAAGGAAATATGATGGCTATTAGATGGCATAGACTAGAGTCCAGTATTTTTCATTTCGCATCAAATACCAATAATCAGATTGACTCAATCCCAACCGGTTCCCTCTGCATTGATAATAGCAGTGATTACAGAGCAGCATTATTATTGGTGTGGTTGGGCTGGGTTTAACATGGCGCAAACAGGCAACAACAATGTGCTCATTGCTATTTAGTTGCTGCACTCAGCAATTTCTTTCTTACGTATTTGCATTATGTATCTCAGAACAAAACCCACGCAATACTTTTCAGGTTGATGTGTGGCCAGGAAGCCAGTACCTTGCTAGAGGAATTGGTGGTTTAACCAGGATTTATAAAGAAATATTGCCAAGGATAAAATATTTTAACCCATTCAGCTGGTTAACAGAATTGATATTGCCCTGAACATCTGCCCATTTCCAACTTTAGCAACAAGTGACAGGAACTTGTAACCACAACATTCATGACCCGGACATGTTAAAACACACAGTCCCATCAGCAATAAAATCCTTTTGTGAAAGCTGTTAGAATTTGTAAACTAAATCATCTGAATGATTTTACTTTCTTGTACCTCTTACTTACGACATTACTAACATTGACCAGAATTACTATATTGTAGTGTAGAGAGCAGAAGGTAGATGTTACTTACGACATTACTAACATTGACCAGAATTACCATATTGTAGTGTAGAGAGCAGAAGGTAGATGTTAATTGTGAGAAGAACTAAAAATACAAACCAGTTCCTGCCAGAGATTAGGCTAGGGACTACACTGAAGCTAAGTGATCCTGACTACAGTTTACAGATAACTTAAATAATACTTATGATGCATGATCTGTTGAAAAACTATGATTCAACTTTAATTAAAGTTACACCATCAAACAGACACACCCTTCAATAATTAGCCTTGGCTGTTAAACTATTAAAATATTAAGGTGTAAAAATTGGATTGTGATGTTGTTTGGCTGAGAACACTACAATTCACAATTTACCTGTACTAGTTCTAATCAATAAATATCTTCCTGCCTTTTCATTCATGTGATAGTGGTATGTAATCACGGCGTCCCCAGGCTGGTGGGCAGACTTATAAGATGGCCTGAATACCAAATGGGGCTGTGTGGTGTTCCAGCCAATTTTCAGCATGTTTGATTTGATTTATTGTAGTCACATGTACCTAAGTACAGTGATAAGCTTTGTTTTGCAAGCAGTACAGGCAGATCATACCGAACAAAACATGGAGGAGCTGCTGTTGGACTGGAGTGGACAAGGTTAAAGTTTGCACAGCACCAGGTTATAGTCCAACAGGTTTATTTGGAAGCACTAGCTTTCGGAGTGTCACTCCTTCATTGGGTAACTACTTGATGAAGGAGCAGCGTTCTGAAAGCTTGTACTTCCAAATAAACCTGCAGGACTTTAGCCTGATGGTGAATGATTTTTAACTATAGCAAACAAGGATGTACAGATCATAGGGTGCTTAGACAGAGCAAGGTGTACAGGAGGCACTCAAAGCAAAATCAACATTAGGTTTGAAGTTAGAGAGTCTACTCATCAGTCTGATAATGGCAGGGAAGAAGCCTGTTGGCGCATGTGTTCAAGTTTCTGCATCTTCTGCCTGATGGACGAGGTGATAGGAGAACATTGCTGGGGTGGGAGTGGTCTTTGATGTTGGCAGCCTTTCTGTAGCCAGGGCCTGTGTAAATGGAGTCCATGGATGGGAGGTTGGTCTGGGCTGTGCACACCACCTTCTGCAGTTTCTTACAGTCTGAGACAAAGCAGTCGCTGTATCAGGCCATTATGCACCCATACAGAATGCTGTCGATGGTGTATCTGTAAAAGTTAGTCAGGGTCCTTATGAAAATGCTGAATTTCCTGAGCTGTCTGAGGAAGGAGAGGCGCTGTTGTACCTTCTGGACCATCACATCGATTTTGAGAAGTCCAGGGCAGATTGTCGATTATCGTCACTCCTGAGGAACTCGATGCTCTCCATCCACTTCACCTCCGCTCCATTGATGTAGATTGGGGCATGTTTCCCTACTTTCATCCTGAAGTCAATAATGAGTTCTTTAGTTTTGCTGACATTGAGAGAGAGAGCGAGAGAGAGAGGTTGTCCTCATTGCACCATATCACAAAGCCCTTTATCTCCCTTCTGTATTCTGATTCATTGCTGTTTTTCTGAGCTGCAATCAGTTCTGAGAATGGATCACCATACCTGAAATGTTGACTGTGCTTTCTCTCTACAGATGCTGCCAGACCTGCTGAGTTTCTCCAGCACTTTCTGTTTGTGTTTCTGATTTCCAGCATCTGCAGTTCTTTGTTTTTTTTTCTCATTCAACTCAACTTTTGCTGTTTAATCAACATCCCTGAAACCCTTACACTCCTCAGAAATTCCTCTCCATTCTTACAGGCAACTGTTTGTATCAGGCACGTGTTACCAACTACTAACCATCAATTGCAAAGACATCAGCTATGAAATATTGAGCATGATAATGATGATGGTTGGGCTTGTATTTTCAATTATAATTAAAGCTGATTTTTAGGGAACATGAATCCATATTTCACGCTTTGTTTGAAAGTTAGGATTTCTATGCAGTTGGAAAGGCAAAGATTGATTAGGGATAGTCAGTGTAGTTTTGTGTGAGGGAAATCATGTCTCACAAACTTGATTGATTTTTTTGAGGAAGGAACTAAAGAGATTGATGAGGGCAGAGCAGTAGATTTTGTTTTTCTTGGACTTTAGTCAAGTCTTTTGTAAGGTTCTGCATGGTAAACCAATTTGTAAAGTTAGATCACATGGGATTCAGGGTGAGCTTGCCAATTGGATACAAAATTGGATAGATGGTAGGAGACAGAGGGTGTTGGTGGAGGGTTGTTTTTTGGACCAAGGGCCTGTTCCACAGGGAATGGCACAAAATCCATTTTTGTTTGCCATTTGTACAAATGATTTAGATAAGAACAGAGGAGGCATGGTTAGTAAATTTGTAGATAACATCAAAATTGGTGGCATAGTGGACAGTGAAGAAGATTATCAAGGATTACAAGACCTTGATCAATTGGGTCAATGGGCTGACGAATGGCAGATGGGGTTTAATTTGGATAAATGTGAGGTATTGCATTCTGGTAAAACAAACAAGGGCAGGACTTATACAATTAATGGTTAGAACCTGGGTAGTGCTGTCGAACAGCGAGATGTAGGAATTCAGGTACACAAATCTGTGTCACAGATAGACAGGGTATTCAAGAAGGTGCTTAGCATGCTTGGCTTCATTGCTCAGACCAATAAGTATCGGAGTTGGGATGTCATGGTGAGGTTGTACAGGACATTGGTGAGGCCTCTTCTGGAGTACGGTGTGCAGCTCTGGTCACCCTGTTATAGGAAGAATATTATTAAATTGAAAAGGGTTCAGAAAAGATTTACCAGGATCTTACTGAGAATAGAGCATGTGAGTTATAGGGAGAGGCTGGTTCGGCTGGGACCTTTTACACTGGAGTGTAGGAGGTTGAAGGTTGACCTTATCGTGATTTACAAAATCATTAGGGGTGTAGGTAAGGTGAATAGCAAAGCTGTATCTCCTGGGGTGATGGAGTTCAAAACAGGAGCATATTTTTAAGGGGAGAGGAGAAAGATTTAAAAAGGGCATAAGGGGCAACCTTTGTACACAGAGGATGGTTTGTGTGTGGAATGAACTGCCAGAGGAGATAGTGAGGGGGCAGTTACAACAGTTAAAAGACATTTGGATCAGATCATGAATAAGAAAACTTTGGAAGGATATGGGCCAAGCACAGGCAGGTGGGACTGGTTTGATTTGGGAATACGGTTGGCAAGGACTAGTTGGACCAAAGGGTGTATTTTCACACTGTATGACTCTGTGTTAAAGTTATTGATTTTAATTTTGCAAAGGAAGCATTGCAGTCACCAAACAGAAAAGCACTTTATAAACCATGAATTGCTGTAACGTTTTAGTTCCTCACTATTAATTTGTGCTAATGAGAGGCCTGTCAGAAATGAATCCTTTGCTTTCTCTCTCCCCCATGCCTGGTTTTCCTCCCTGTCCAATCAGCAGGAAGGATCTGCCCAAGGTGGGACTTATCTTCGCTTTCTATACATTTGTGTCTGAGCTTCTGGCCTCGTTCTTTGTCCACTCGACCTGCACTTGGCCACACCTTAACCAACTGTTCGGATTATTTTGCATCGACAACACTAACTTTTGTAAATTAGATTTTCAAACTTTCCATTCTAGTTTAACCATTTTCTCTCTCACACTAATTTTATTATTCAATGACACTTACCAAAGACTACCACGCCAAACAATTAGAATCAACAGGATTTCCTTACTATGGGAAAAAGGTCAGCTGAGCCTTGAACAGTGCCATGTTTATTTACCTCATCCTGTAGGTGCCTGTTGTAAGGTCTTTCCATGTGAATCAAGCAACCCCTATGATTTTATGGACAGCCTGTGTTAATTTGCTGCCATATGTGCAATGGAGGGGACAAGGTAAAAGATGACTAGCCCTCGTGTGCACGCCCACATGTTCGAATGGCACTTTTGCTGTCTGCTGCTGTAACTGCATCAGGCAGAGCAGTTGCTTCAGGAATCTGGTGTTGGACATATGGAAACATAGGTAGGGAGGAAGTGGTCGAGCGAGGGAGCCGTGTTTTACTAAAGAAGCTGAATCTCTTGTCAAGAGGATAAAGGAGGCTTATGAAAAGATGAAGTGTGAAGGCTCATTTAGGGCGTTTGAGAGATACAATTTAGCCGGGAAAGACCTAAAGAGAGAGCTAAGGAGAGCCAGGAGGGGATATGAGAAGTCATTGGCAAGGAAGTTAAAGGAGAACCCTAAACCTTTCTATAGGTATACCAGGAATAAAAGAATGACTAGAGTAAGATTAGGGCTAATCAAGGATGGTAGTGGAAGTTTGTGTCTAGAGTCCAAAGAGATAGGAGAGGTGCTAACTGAATGTTTTTCATCAGTAATCACACTGGATAAAGACAATATTGTCAAGGACAATACTGAGATACAGGCTACTAGACTAGATGGGATTGAGGTTCATAAGGACGTGATGTTAGAAATTCTGGAAATTGTGAAAATACATAAGTCCCCTGGGCCAGGTGAGATTTATCCTAGGATTCTCTGGGAAACCAGGGAGGAGATTGCTGAGTCTTTGGGTTTGGTCTTTATGTCATCGTTGTCTCCAGGAATGTATCAGAAGATGGAGGATAGCAAATGTTGTTCCCTTGTTCAAGAAGGGGAGTAGAGACAACCCTGGTAATTATAGACCAGTGAGCCTTACTTCGGTTGTGGGTTATAAGAGATAGGGTTTATAATCATCTAGAAAGGAATAAGTTGTTTAGGGATAGTCAGCATGGTTTTGTGAAGGGTAGGTCATGCCTCACAAACCTTATTGAGTTCTTTAAGAAGGTGACTGACAGGTGGATGAGGGTAAACTGGCTGATGTGTATATGGATTTCAGTAATGCATTTGATAAGGTTACCCACAGTAAACTATTGCTGAAAATACAGAGGCATGGGATTAAAGGTGATTCAGTGTTTTGGATAGAAATTGGCTAGCTGAAAGAAGACAGAGGGTGGTGGTTGATAGGAAATGTTCATCCTGGAATTCAGTTACTAGTGGTGTACTGCAAGGATCTGTTTTGGGGCCACTGCTGTTTGTCATTTTTATAAATGACCTGGATGAGGGGGTAGAAGGATGGGTTAGTAAATTTATGGATGACACTAAGGTTGGTGAAGTTGTGGACAGTGCTGAAGGATGTTGTAGGTTACAGAGAGACATAGGTAAGCTGCAGAGCTGGGCTGAGATGTGGCAAATAGAGTTCAATATGGAAAAGTGTGAGGTGATTCACCTTGGAAGGAGTAACAGGAATTAAGAGTACTGAACTAATGGTAAGATTCTTGGCAGTGTAGCTGAGCAGAGAGACCTCTAGTGTCCATGTATATAGATCCCAGAAAGTTGCCACCAAGGTTTATGGGATGTTAAGAAGTCATACGGTGTGTTAGCTTTTATTGGTAGAGGGATGGAGTTTTGGAGCCATGAGGTTATGCTGCAACTGTACAAAACTCTGGTGCGGCCGCACTTGGAGTATTGCGTACAGTTCTGGTAACCACATTATAGGAAGGATACAGAAACGTTGGAAAGAGTTCAGAAGAGATTTACTAGGATGTTGCCTGGTATGGAGGGAAGGTCTTATAAGGAAAGGCTGAGGGACTTGCGGCTGTTTTCATTAGAGAGAAGAATGTTGAGAGGTGACTTGATTGAGACATACAAGATAATCAGAGGGTTAGATAGGGTGGAGAGTGAGAGCCTTTTTCCTCAGATGGTGATGGTTAGCATGAGGGAAAATAGCTTTAAATAGATGGGTGATAGATATAGAGAGATGTTAGAGATAGTTGCTTTATTCAGAGTAGTAAAGATGTGGAATGCACTGCCTGCAACAGTAGTAGACTCACCAACTTTAAGGGTGTTTAAATAGTCATTGGATAAAGATATGGATGAAAATGGAACAGTGTAGATTAGATGGGCTTCAGATTGGTTTCACAGGTCAGTACAACATCGAAGGTTGAAGAGCCTGTACTGCACTGTAATGTTCTACGTTCTAATGCACTGGAAACAATTCACTTAAGAATATTTATGGGACTTTGTTTTATATTCTCTTGAAAGTTTGAGAAGAATGATAGTCTATGTTCATTAAAATTGAAATATAAAAATAATTCAGATCTAATTGTTGTATAATTTAAGGTAGGATTGCAAACTAGAAGACACAAATGCAAATTAGGAAGCCTCAAACCTCAGGGGAGACTTGAGTGTAATTTCAGAGGGTTATTGTTGAGTTTGTCACTCAGGTAATAATGTGGTGCATCTGGCTTTATATAAACCCTGATCAATTCTCATTCCATTGGCTGGGTGGTGAAGTTAAGAAAATTAGCTCCTCTGCCCACAGAGTGTCTTGGTTGTGGAAGACACTCCTGTTAAATCACAACATAATCACTCCCAATAAGTCACATCATCAAATGCATTGAAAGGGTGTTGAATAACCTGAGGTCGCGTATGGGACTGAAAGTTGTCAGGATCACTTTAGACCATGACACTGTAGTAGATGACGGATCTGTCCCATTGGTCTTTAAAACTGCTCAATCTGAATTTGCCTTGCTGTGTCCAATGCAGATAATGTGGTGGAAAATGGATTCCAACTGAGGAAAGTGGGTAGAAGTAATTTTTTTTTTCCCCCTTGCATATCTTCAAATCACTTCCTGGACATTTCCTTGATCATTTTTGGGTCCATCTGAAAAGGAACTGATTAACGTGGTTGAATTTTTCAGATAGTCATTAACACTGCTGATAGGGGAGAACATAACTGAAAGGAATGGAGAAGGAAGAATCCATACAGCCTCTCAAGCTGGCCCCACTATTTAATATGATTACGGTTTATCTTCTGTCTCAACTCCATTTTCCCACTCTTGCCCCATATCCCTTAATTCCCTGAGACTAAAAATCTGTCTATTTAGCCTTAAAAATATTGAACAGTGGCACATCCACACGCATGTCCAAGAGGAAATTCCAAACATTTGAAACCATCTGTAAGAAGAAATTTCTCCTCATTTCAGTTCTAAATTATTGCTGTTTTATCCTGAGATGAACAGTTAGACTCTTGCTGGGTTAGGCTGGCTCTATAGGCATGTTGAGATGGTGAGAGCTGTCCAATTCTGTCAGTTCCATCCAATTCCTGGCCCCAGCAACATGCCCGTTATCTGCATTCTGATTTCTGAGCCTGGCCACTTCCATTATGGGGGTACGCATGCAACTCCCTCTTTACAATTTTCTTGGATCAGGCCAGTTTTTTGAGGACACATCGTTGAAATGATTGGGAACCATAGACCAGATCCAGGTAGGTTTTTATAAGGTTTGGAGAGGGACAGGGGCATGGAGGGGGACAGGGACATGGAGGGGGACAGGGACATGGAGGGGGACAGGGACATGGAGGGGGACAGGGACGTGGAGGGGGCTATAAGGGACATGGAGGGGGACAGGGACGTGGAGAGGGACAGGGACATGGAGGGAGGGCAGTGGCATGGAGGGGTACAGGGGCATGGAGGGGTACAGGGGCATGGAGGGATATCAGGGACATGGAGGGATATCAGGGACATGGAAGGGGACAGAGACATGGAGGGCTGTAGGGATCATGGAGGGGGTCAGGGACATGGAGGGAGTCAGGGGCAGGAAAGGCTATAAGGGCCATGGAGAGCTATAAGAGCCATGAGGACATGGAGGGGGTCAGGGACATGGAGGGGCTATAGGGGCATGGAGGGGTGGCAGGGGACATGGAGGGGTGTAGGGGCATGGAGGGCTATAAGGGACATGATGGGCCTATAGATACATGGAGAGATATAGGGACATGGAGGAATTTAAGGGACGTGGAGGGCTATAGGGACATGGAGGGGTATAAGGGTCATGGAGTGCTATAGGGACATGGAGGGGTATAAGGGACGTGGAGGGTGGCAGGGACGCGGAGGGTGGCAAGGGTCACGGAAGATGCTTTAGGACATGTCGGGCTATCGGGACATGGAACGGTTATAGGGACATGGAGGGGGATAAGGTTCATGGAGGGCTATAGGGATATGGAGGGATACGGGGACATGGAGGGCTATAGGGACACGGAAGGGTTTTAGGACATGGTGGGCAATAGGGTTGTGGAGGGCTATAAGGGATGTGGAGGGCGACAGGGGACATGGAGGGCGACAGGGAACGTGGGGGGCTATAAGGGACATGGAGGGCGACAGGGGACATGGAGGGGGATAGGGACATGGAGGGAGCAATGAGGTTCTCCTGGGGAGAGAGAAAGGTGATGTGAAAGGGGATGCCAGATGAGCTAACAGCCTTTAAACCAGTGGGGAGAATCTCCCAGAACACCCAGGTCAGCTTTCCGAATAGCCTGCCCTGCTGTGGGCCTCTCTTTGTACCTGTCTCTGACTGACTTAGCGGGTGATGGCTCAGGGCCCCAAAAATTAAAAGGTGACACGTGGATCGCATGATTAAAGGGGCTGCCTCTGTCTTGGGTCAGGAAATTTCTTTGAGGGCAAAAATTGAGCCTGGCTGCTTAGATGGATTTTCTGAAGGTACCTGATCAGTTTACCGAGACAGAGTATCACCAACATCATAGCAAGGTTTTATAATTGATTGAGCAGCAGAAGGGATAGAGTCGAGGTAGAAGCAATGTTCCCTGTTTAGTGAAATATAGCAAGTGATCTTTTCCAGTGATCTGTACTGGGGCCTGAGCTTTTCATTATCATTTTACAAGAATAAATTACATGAAGGAATAAGAGACAAAATTCTGCCTCACATTGAGAATACCCTCCATCGCATGATATGACACAACCCCTGTGCTAAGTAGATTTCTATCATTTCAAAACCTGGATGTCCACATGATGCTCTCGACCATCAACACCTGCAGAATTGTATTCAACACCAGTCTGTAACCTTCTGGCCTGGGGATATGCCCTCCTTTCTCGTGACCATCAAGGAGGACTATACCTAAGATGGCAATGGAGTAGCTCACTTCAGCCAGAGCTCATCTGCTTCATCCATATGTTTTATATACTTTTTCTCTCTCCTTTTCTCTCTTTTTTTTGTCTTTTCTTTCTCTTCTTGGCCTCCATCCTGCTGGCCTTCATCCTGCAGGCCTCTGACCACTCAGCCTCTGACCTCCTAGCCTTGGACCTCGTGGCTGTAGAATTCCTGGCCTAGGAACTCCCAGCCTCAGGTGTAGACCTGCTGAGTCGGTGTCTCAGCCTGCTGTGGACTTCTGATCTCAAGGTGATTCCAGAGCAATCTCCCAGCCTCACGTACCCTGGGGTGAAGCCCGATGTGGTTTGGGGTCAAGGCCCGGTACAGACTGGAGGCTAGGAGCCAGTATGGAGGGGGTCGGAAGAACATTGTACTGAACTTTATTTCTTTCTCCATTTTATTATTTATTCCTAAAATCTGCAATGCTGGACATTTTACTTCTCTATTTTCTATGAACTGTAACTGAAGAAGGTGTAACTAAGGATCTTTGTACCTAAGATAGTGTCTTTAGCAGCATCTTGTAAACTTTTCACTGTATCCATATGAGTACACGTGGCGATAAAGCTAACTCAATTCAGGAAATCAACTCTGGTTCAATGAAGACTGTGGGAGGGTATGCCAGCAGCTGTCCCAAGCACACCAGTGCTGTCCTTAACATTAAGGCAGTATTTGGAATCAGGGAAACTGAGCAAAAACAATTGTATTAAAACCCCATGAGAAGGTTCCAGCACAAAGGTAGATGGTTGGGGTTGTGGGAGGTTCAGCATCTCTGACACAGGGCAATTCTACAGGAGCTGCTCTCTATCAGTGAAAGGTCTGAAATGGGATGTTCACTGATAATTGAACACATTTCAGTACAATTCACAGCTCTTCAGGTATTGAGGCAGTCCGTATCCAATACTTAGAGTTCACCCTGACCTTATCACAGAGGAATAAAGCTGCATAACATCATGTTCAAATATTGTCCCTCCTGAGGTCGTGTTGCTAATTGGGTAATTTTGAAGTAATGAATGATCATAATGCTTCCTTTCCAGTTAGTTTGTTCTGAATAAAGTTTATCTTTAATTTATTAAGTGTTCAACAACTACTTTTCCAGCTGAGAAAAAGTGATTCTATTCCTGGGTACAGATCTCACCAAACATTCTCATCTACATGCAAACATCGGTGGGAATCTACTCTACACCAGGAACCGTCACTGCTAAATCAGAATCTGGTTTCACCCCACGTACACAAGTGTATGTTTCCAATCTAGATCAGAGGGAATTCTACCCATTCCTTCTCTTCTTACCCCATGATCTTTTCAGACATTTGTGAGCTCTGCACTATGGCTAGTGAACTGGACAAAACGTAGGGGTCAAACTTGGATTCTACCTCAGTTGTAATGTTTAGCTGCTCAATGATTCATTAGGAGAGAGTCTTTAAAGAACTCCTTGTTTTTTTGTATTCCTGGCATTCTCTGTTGCCATCTTGTTTGTACTATGACAAGGAGGGATTTTCCTAATGTTTCTTCAGCACTGCAATGTCAGCATATTTGTAATATATTAAACTTATTAAAACCACCTAATTGTGCCTGAACATATTTACAATTTACAATTCCCAACGAGGGAACATAGATTCAAGAATATGTTAGCCAATATTTTTAAATGAGGTACATAACCAATTATTCTTACATCATTTCCCTCTTAATTTAACTGTAAAATATTGGTGTAAGCTTTGTTAGACAAGAAATGAGTCATCAAGGTGTTAAACAATTAAATGTAGAAAGGTTTCCAGTCCCAGCAAGAAATGTTTTAGTTCATCAGAATAACTCTGAGGATGAAGTGCCTTTGCTTGACATTCAGTTTTTTATTTGTGAATCTTGTTACCTCTATGCCTATCTTTCCTCAAATTGAAGCAAAGGAAATGTTTCAAAATGACTTGAACTATGCACAGGTTTGTAATACTTAGCAATCCTTCACAGATTGTTGAAATGTTGGTAAGTTTGATGTTGTAATAATTTTGCCTTTTTATAAATGTGGAGAAGAAAGTCATGCAAGAGTCACTCTGATTTTATTTTTTCTTTTGAACAGAAATACATTAAACAGTTCTATACCTTTGGAGATGGTTCAGAAAATTTCATAGAAAGTAAGGACTTCCTATCAGGAAAGATTAAAGAACTGCAACAATTTTATGGACTGCAGGAAACAGGGGAACTGAACCGTGAAACCATAGAGATAATGAAAGCACCTCGATGTGGTTTTCCTGATCTCGCTCACTATCAACTCTATCCAGGGAGACCTCGTTGGAGGAAACCATTTGTCACATACAAGTAAGGAATTCATACAATGTATTTCTTTTTATTTTAGTTGAATATAAAATGATGATAAAACCATGTTTTTCCTTCCTAAAGTATAGTGAATTATCTACCTCAACTAAGCTACTTTGAAATAGAAGATGCCATTTGGAGGGCTGTGAATATTTGGCAAAAAGCAACCCCACTGAATTTTGTCAGAGTCCATAATTTTGAAGCTGATATCATGATTTCATTTGAAGGACGTGGTATGTTACCATTTTTAACCTTGTTGCTCATGAGCAAGGAACTAACTTCTGTTTATTTTTTATTAACTTCTTTAAATTCAATTCACAGTAACATAGGCTGTTTAGCAAAACCTAAATTGCACTTATTAAATCTATTGGAAAGTTGTGATAATTTAACAGTAAATGTTAATGTTATTCATCATAACCTCCTTCAGTGTTTAACACTGAATTTGAGTTCCTCGTATTTTTCGAGTAAACTAGCATCATTTTCAAAAGTAACAGTGTCATTTGAGAGGTTAGTTATGGAATCATTGGTGACAGAAGAGGCTGGTGCAACTATTTCAAACAAGGCGCAATATTTTCAATATTCATTGGGATGATCTTGTTGAAAACATAGTAATCTTGGTGTAAACTCTGATCTGCAGGAGTATGCCAGTAATACTCCCACTTGCCTGGGTGAATGCAGGTGAGACAACATTCAGGAAGATGGACACCATCCAGGAAAGAGCAGCTCCCACTTGATTGGCACCACATCCACAAACATCCACTCCCTCTGCCCCCAATGGTCAGTAGCAGCAGTGTGTACTGTCTATAAGATGCACTGCAGAATCTCACCAGAGATCCTTAGATGCCAACCCGTCCAGGCCGACCAGATATCCCTACCCAATCTAGTCCCACCTGCCAGCACCCGGCCCATACCCATCGAAATGCCCCTTCAATGTTGCAATTGTAGCACTCACTATCCTCCTGGAAATATATCACCGTTCCTTCATTGTCACTGGGTCAAAATCTGGAGTTCACTCCCTAAGGTCATTGTGGGTCTGCCTACAGCACATGCACTGCAGCAGTTCAAAAAGCCAGCTACTCCCACCTTCTCAAGGGGCAATGAGGGACGGGCAATATATGCTATGCCCAGCCAGAGATGCCCACATCCGATGAGTTAATAGAAAAAAATTGACTGACAGTAGCTATTTCTGAGAGACATAATCATTCCTGTTTAATCTATTCATGTTTTCCTAATTGCAGTGATGATGTGCACATTGACATTGCTTAATAACTTGAGTTATATGGTGTTGCTTATGTTATAATTCACAAAAATAATTTGTAAGTAGGAGAGTCTCTGCCTCAGGGTTGGCTAGGTCTTGAAGCTGTGACTGAGCCAACAGCATGGCCTTGTGTAGTCAGCTCAAAGACAGAGCTACCTGCAGGAGAGCGCTCCCTGGTTTCTCATCCACTGAGTACAGCCTCTGGAGCCCCAGGTCAGTGCTGATGCTTGTGTCCCAGAACCTGTGAAAACAATATTTGCTTTAATACTTAATTTTTGTGATAAAATTTGAGCTGCATTATTAAGATGCCAGCAATCGCATGACACCAGGTTATAGTCCAACAGGTCTTTTGAAATCACAAGCTTTTGGAGAACTGCTCCTTCATCAGAATAAGTCTTCACTGTAACCTGGAATCATGTGACTTCAGCCTTGTCCACCCCAACATTGGCACCTCTACATCAGCAATAAAATGCAGTAGTTATTAATTTTAGGATGGAATATTTTGTGAGTGCAGGGAAGGAAAACAATTACATTTTAAGATGTTCTCTGATGGCTTCATAGACAATTTTATATTTGTGATGATACAACCTAATGAACTGGAATTTGGAGCATCTAAGGAAAACAGATTAAAATTTTCACCTATTTTCTGCCTCCATTTCTTGCTTAAACTCTGGGTGGTGAAATCTTCCATTTTTATTGTTGCAAAAACTGTTCACAAGAAACTCTGCAGAAATTTGAATTGGGGTAAGAAAAATTGTGGATTTTAGCCATGAGGTTTAATTGCAATCTTCCTGAAGTTTCAGTGTAATCAGAAAGACGTCTGTGGGAAAGAGGATAGAGAGCCCTGATGTCAGATCTCCACCTAATTTTGTGCCCATCCTCTTTTCTGTTCCCATTTCTGTTGGATAGGGAAACTTTGCTCTCAGAAAGGCTTGGAACTAAATTTCCGGATGTTGGAACGTCATGTTGTGTTGTTTCTTGCTAATCTGTCTTGGGAGCAGCTATGACTGAATTCCAGTCAGTCAGACCTCCTGCACTAGGAGCATGAGGAGCTGGTTTCAAAGGTTGGAATTATAACCCACACTGAACATTTCACCTCAGGATAGAGATTTAATTTACATGTGGGGTCATGCAAGTTCCATTAAAGATTAAACAGAGGTGCTGAATCTCCAGGAATTTAAAGCCTCCATATCTTGCTGCTTGCTTTCCTGTTACTTCTCCAAGATTTTAAAAGATTTTGCACCTTTACTCTGAGGTTAAATGTTCAGTGAATTGTTTCTGCATGAAGCAAATCCAGCCATTGGAGCCAGTTCCTCATGCTATGGGGCTGACCGACTAGAATTTCATTGTTGCTTCCTCCCCTGTGACAGAGTCATGGGAAACTACACACACACAGCATGGCATCCCAAAATTTTGTAATATAGTTCCAGCCTTTCTGAAAGCAAACTTTATATCAATGATTTGGATGTGAATAAAGGAGATATGGTTAATAAGTTTGTAGGTGACACCAAAATTGGAGGCGTAGTGGACAGTGAAGAAGGTTACTTCAGAGTGCAATGGGATCTTGATCAGATGGGCCAATGGGCTGAGGAGTGGCAGATGGAGTTCAATTTAGATAAATGTGATGTGCTGCATTTTGGGAAGGCAAATCAGGGCAGGGCTTATACACTTAATGGTGTGTTACTGAACAAAGAGACCTTGGAGTGCAGGTTCATAATTCCTTGAAAGTGGAGTTGCAGGTAGATAGGATAGTGAAGAAGGTGTTTGGTATGCTTTCCTTTATTGGTCAAAGCACTGAGTATAGGAGTTGGGAGGTCATGTTGTGGCTGTACAGGACATTGGTTAGGCCATTTTTGGAATACTGCATTCAGTTCTGGTCTACAGGAAAAAAATGTTAAACTTAAAAGGGTTAAGAAAGGATTTACAAGGATGTTGCCAGTGTTGGATGGTTTGAGCTATATGGAGAGGCTGAACAGGCTGGGGCTGTTTTCTCTGGACTGTCGCCTGGGACTATTTTCCCTGGAAAGCCAAGGTCTTTTCCTGAGGGGAGGTGAGCCCAAAACTAGAGTGTACAGATTTAGAGTGACAGGGAAAAGATTTAAAAGGATGTGAGCGACAAGTTTTTCATGCAGAGGGTGGTATGTGTATGGAATAAGTTGCCAGAGGAATTGGTGGAAGCTGGTACAATTATAGCATTTAAAAGTCATTTGGATGGGTATTTGCAGAGGAAGGGTTTAGAGCGATATGGGCCAGATGGTGCTCAATTAATTCAGAACAATCTGGTTGGAAGGAATCAGCTGGTTCTCTTACCACGCTGTACATTGGGATGATTCTAAGACAAGTGAAGCTCCAGGCTGAAGTGGCAAAAAGGTCTATCTTTGTTGGACATGAGCTGAGGTGGAGCATATAGTCTCATGGAATAGTTGCAGCTCAGAAAAAAGGCATTCACCTTGTCATGTCAGTGCAGGTCCTCAGAAAGACCACTTTTCAGAGTGCCACGTATCCTGCTGCTGGAAAAGCACAGCAGGTCAGGCAGCATCCGAGGAGCAAGAAAATTGACATTTCGGGCAAAAGCCCTCCATCAAGATGTGCCACTGATCCTGCTCTAATTCCCAGTGTGTAACTTACCCTGCTGTAAGTCACAGAGTGCCACAAACGGTCCTGTCATCACCTCACTGTCCAAGCTGCTTACCTCTCAGGTAATGATCCAATATCCTTGTGAAAGTCTCACTCGCGCCTGCCAGAGTGTCAGAAAGAGCATTCCCAGTACCAAAGCTCCTTCCTCGTGTTGCCATTGTGTCTTTTGCCAATTAGCTTCAACCTCAATGGGACTGGAAGTTACCTGGGGACCCAGCCACCTTGACCCATGGGTGTTTGTAGGGATAGCCGCAAAGATAATGGATCGATTGGTGAACACCTTTAATATTTCTCTTATTCGGCAATGGTTTCTATAGTTTGAGGTTTACGTAGATCTAATCTTACAAGGTGAGAAAGGATGGAGACAGAAGTGGGGAACTACAAGACAGCTAGCTTGATGTCAGTCATCGTTGAATCTATCATCAAGCATGTCATTACTGGATATTTAAAAAAATCATTGTCTGATTGGCAAAAGTGAACAAGGATTTACAGAAATTAGACAAACCTGGGACTTTGAGGTAAAAACAAGGTCTGCAGATGCTGGAAACCAGAGTTTGATGCCTGACCTGCTGTGCTTTTCCAGCAGCACTCTAATCTAGACTCTGAGACTTTGAGTATGTTCCTAGCAGAGTGAACCAGTAGATAAGGTGATTTGGATTTTCAGAAGGCTTTTCGTAAAGTACTACACAGGAGAGATGGGACTGGAGATAATACACTGAAGTGAGGGTTGGTTAACAGGGAGAAAAGAGAAAGAGGAATCAATGGTTCTGAATGAGGGGTGTTATAATTTTTTGTAGTTTTCAGGTGGCACAAGACGTGTTGGAAATCTTTGTTGTGAGCAGGATGGCAAGATGCTTCAAGGAGATTTAAAAATAAAGTATGCCAAATGCTGGTCAGGTGAATTGGCCATGCTAAATTGCCCATTGTATTAGGTGCATTAGTCAGGGGTAAATGTAGGGGAGTGGGTCTGGGTGGGTTACTCTTCGGAGGGTCAGTGTGGACTTGTTAGGCACCCCGGTAACAATGTCCGACAATCTCTTCCATCAGGCAGAAGATACAGAATCCTGAACATATGCACCAGCAGGTTCAGGAACAGCTTTTTTCTGGCCGTTATTAGACCGATGAATGGACTCTCTAGCCTTGAATAATACTGATCTTGCTGATGTTGACCTTGTCTTGCGCACGCCCCTGTGGACGGTAATCTGTATACCTCTAAGGTTTTTCTCACCCAATGATCTGTATATCCTGCTTATCATGATCTGCCTGTACTGCTCTTAAACAAAGCTTTTCACTGTACTCAGGTACACGTGACAATCAATCAATCAATCATATAAGGCAGGGCAAGTGACTGAGGTATCAGTGAGAGAGCACATTGGGGCCAGTGATCATAATGCTATTAGTTTTAAACTAGTGAGGGAAAAGGAAAGAACTAATGTAAAAGTTAAATATCTAAATTAGAGCAAGGCCAAACAAACCATCAGATAGTGGGAAGCCTTCAGAAACGAAATGATGAGAGTTCAGAGACAATATATTCCTGTTAGGGTGAAAGGCAGGGCTGGTAGGTATAGGGAACGCTGGATGATGACAAAAATTGAGGTTTTGGTTAAGAAAAAGAAGGAAGCATATATCAGGTATAGACAGCAGAGATTGAGTGAATCCTTAGAGGAGGAGAAGGCTAGCAGGCGAATACTCAATAGTGAAATCATAAGGATAAAAAGGCAGCATGAGATAGCTTTGGCAAATAAGGTTAAGGAGAATCCAAAGCGATTCTGTAAATACATTATGGGCAAAAGAGTAAATAGGGACAGAATAGAGCTCATTAAAGATCAGCAATGCAGTCTATGTGTGGAACTGTAGGAGATAGGCAGGGTACTAAATGGGTATTTCAAGTCAGTATTTACTGTGGAGAAGGAAATGTAAACGAGAGACTTTGAAGAGTTAAACAATGATACCTTGAATAGTGTCCAGAGGAGGAGGTGCTGGATGTCTTAAAACACTCAAAGGTGGATACATCCCCAGGACCTGATCAAGTAGTATCCCAGAACTCTGTGGGAAGTTAGAGAAGTGATTGCTGGGCCCCTTCCTGAGATATTTGTATCATCGATAGTCACAGGTGAGGTGCTGGTAGACTGGAGGGTTGCTAATGTGGTGCCATTATTAAAGCAAGGTGGTAAGGAAAAGCCAGGGAGCTATAGACATGAGCCTGACCTTGGTGGTGGGCAAGTTGGTGGAGGGAATTCTGAGAAACAGGATTTACATGTACTTGGAAAGGCAAGGACTGATTATGGATAGTCAACATGGCTTTGTGCGTGGGAAATCATGTCTCACTATCTTAGAGTCAGAGAGATGTACAGCATGGAAACAGACCCTTCGGTCCAACCCATCCAGGTATCTCAACCCAATCTAGTCCCACCTGCCAGCACTTGGCCCATATCCCTCCAAACCCTTCCTATTCACAGCAAAGAGCGGCGCGAGCTGGGCGGAAGTGAAGTTGGAGCGCAGAGCTGGTTGGGAAGGTAAGTGATTGATATTTGAATGGCTGTGTTCTAGACCCCAGGCCCTCCAAAGTAGGGCCTCCCTCCCATCCTCCTCCTCTAACCTAACTTTAAAGTCCACAGGTAAGCTACTCAGTGTTCTTGTTTTGGAGACGAAGTGTAGAGTAATGGCAGCGCAGGCAGTGGAATGTTCCTCCAGCAGGATGTTTGAGGTAGGGTGATCACCGATGCTCCTGCCGACTTCACCTGCAGGAAGTGCAGTCAGCTCCTGCTCCTCACAGACCATGTTAGAGAACTGGAACTGGAGTTGGATGAACTGAGGATTATTTGAGAGGGTGATAGATAGAAGCTACAGGGACATAGTTACGCCAGAGAACAGAGGTAGCTGGGTAACAGTTAGAGGTGGGAAGGGGAGGAAGCAGGCAGTGCAGGGATCCCCTGTGGTCATTCCCCTCAACAATAAGTATACCGCTTTGGATACTGTTGGGGGGGACGGCCTAGCAGGGGTAAGCTGCAGTGACCGGGTCTCTGGCATGAGGTCCGGCTCTGAGGCTCAGAAGGGAAAGGGGGAGAGGAGGAGAGCGCTAGTTATAGGGGACTCTCTAGTTAGAGGGACAGACAGGTGGTTCTGTGGACATGGGCGAGACTCTCGGATGGTTTGTTGCCTCCGGGTGCCAGGGTCCGAGACGTCTCGGACCGTGTCTTCAGAATCCTTAAGGGGGAGGGTGTGCAGCCAGAACTCGTGGTGCACGTTGGCACCAACGACATAGGTAGGGAGAGGGGTGGGGAGGTCATTCAAGAGCTCAGGGAGTTAGGCTGGAAGCTAAAAGCTAGGACAGACAGAGTCGTCATCTCTGGGTTGTTGCCGGTGCCACGTGACAGTGAGGCAAGGAATAGGGAGAGAGTGCAGTTGAACACGTGGCTGCAAGGATGGTGTAGGAGGGAGGGCTTCAGGTATTTGGGCAATTGGGCTGCATTCTGGGGAAGGTGGGACCTGTACAAGCAGGACAGGTTGCACCTGAACCAGAAGGGCACCAATATCCTGGGAGGTAGATTAGATTTCTTTAGATTACTTACAGTGTGGAAACAGGCCCTTTGGCCCAACAAGTCCACACCGACCCGCCGAAGCGTAACCCACCCATTCCCCTACATTTGCCCCTTTACCTAACACTAGGGGCAATTTAGCATGGCCAATTCACCTAACCTGCACATCTTTGGACTGTGGGAGGAAACCGGAGCACCCAGAGAAAACCCATGCAGACACGGGGAGAACGTGCAAACTCCACACAGTCAGTCGCCTGAGTCGGGAATTGAACCCGGGTCTCTGGCGCTGTGAGGCAGCAGTGCTAACCACTGTGCCACCGTGCCGCCCACAAGAGGTTTGCTAGCACTCTTCGGGGGGATTTAAACTAATTTGGCAGGGGGATGGGATCCGGACTTGTAGTCCAGCAAGTAGGCTAGCTGTTTGTCAGGATGTCTAAGAATGTGGGGAGGCTGTGAAGAAGGTAGCACTGACAGGGACTACTTGCGGACACAGAGATGGGTTGAAGTGCGTATACTTCAACGCAAGGAGTATCAGAAATAAGGTCGGTGAACTTAAGGCGTGGATCGGTACCTGGGACTACGATGTTGTGGCCATCACGGAAACGTGGATAGAAGAGGGACAGGAATGGTTGTTGGAGGTTCCTGGTTACAGATGTTTCAGTAAGATTAGGGAGGGTGGGAAAAAAGGAGGGGGGGTGGCGTTGCTAATTAGAAATGGTATAACGGCTGCAGAAAGACAGTTCGAGGGGGATCTGCTTTTGGAGGTAGTATGGGCTGAAGTCAGAAATAGGAAAGGAGCAGTCACCTTGTTGGGTGTTTACTATAGGCCCCCCAATAGCAGCAGAGATGTGGAGAATCAGATTGGGAAACAGATTTTGGAAAGGTGCAGAAGCCACAGGGTAGTAGTCATGGGCGATTTCAACTTCCCAAATATTGATTGGAAGCTCTTTAGATCAAGTAGATTGGATGGGGCGGTGTTTGTGCAGTGTGTCCAGGAATCTTTTCTAACTCAGTATGTAGATTGTCCGACCAAAGGGGAGGCCATATCGGATTTAGTACTTGGTATCGAACCAGGACAAGTGATGGGCTTGTTAGTGGGTGAACATTTTGGTGATGGTGACCACAATTCTGTGACTTTCACCTTGGTTATGGAGAGAGATAGGTGTGTGCAACAGGGTAGGTTTTACAATTGGGGGAAGGGTAAATACGATGCTGTAAGACAGGATCTGAGGAGCATAAGTTGGGAGCATAGACTGTCAGGAAAGGATGTCGTGGAAATGTGGAACTTTTTCAAGGAACAGATACGACGTGTCCTTGATATGTATGTACCTGTCAGGCAGGAAAGAGATGGTCGTGTCAGGGAACCTTGGTTGACGAGGGAGGTTGAATGTCTTGTAAAGAGGAAGAAGGAGGCTTACATAAGGTTGAGGAAACAAGGTTCAGACAGATCGTTGGAGGGATACAGGATAGCCAGAAGGGAGCTGAAGAAAGGGATTAGGAGAGTTAAGAGAGGGCATGAAAAGTCTTTGGCGGATAGGATCAAGGATAACCCCAAGGCATTTTATGCGTATGTGAGAAACATGAGAATGACGAGAACGAGGGTAGGTCCGATCAAGGATAGTAGTGGGAGACTGTGTATTGAGTCGGAAGAGATAGGAGAGGTCTTGAATGAGTACTTTTCTTCAGTATTTACAAACGAGAGGGACCGTATTGTTGAAGAGGAGAGTGTGAAATGGACTGGTAAGCTAGAAGAGATACCTGTTAGGAAGGAAGATGTGTTGGACGTTTTGAACAACCTGAGGATAGACAAGTCCCCCAGGCCTGACGGGATATATCCTAGGATTATGTGGGAAGCAAGAGAGGAAATTGCAGAGCTGTTGGCAATGATCTTTTCATCTTCACTGTCAACGGGGTGGTACCAGAGGACTGGAGAGTGGCGAATGTTGTGCCCCGTTCAAAAAAGGGAATAGGGATAACCCCGGGAATTACAGGCCAGTTAGTCTTACTTCGGTGGTAGGCAAAGTAATGGAAAGGGTACTGATGGATAGGATTTATGAGTATCTGGAAAGACACTGCTTGATTAGGGAAAACCAGCAAGGATTTGTGAGGGGTAGGTCTTACCTTACAAGTCTTATTGAATTCTTTGAGGAGGTGACCAAGCATGTGGATGAGGGTAGAGCAGTGGATGTAGTGTACATGGATTTTAGTAAGGCATTTGATAAGGTTCCCCATGGTAGGCTTATGCGGAAAGTCAGGAGGCATGGGATATAGGGAAATTTGGCCAATTGGATAGAAAACTGGCTAACCGGTCGAAGTCAGAGAGTGGTGGTAGATGGTAAATATTCAGCCTGGAGCCCAGTTACAAGTGGAGTTCCGCAGGGATCAGTTCTGGGTCCTCTGCTGTTTGTAATTTTTATTAATGACTTGAAAGAGAGAGTCGAAGGGTGGGTCAGTAAATTTGCAGATGATACGAAGATTGGTGGAGTTGTGGATAGTGAGGAGGGCTGTTGTCAGCTGCAAAGGGACTTAGATATGATGCAGAGCTGGGCTAAGGAGTGGCAGATGGAGTTCAACCCTGTCAAGTGTGAGGTTGTCCATTTTGGAAGGACAAATAAGAATGCGGAATACAGAGTTAACGGTAGGGTTCTTAGTGAGGTGAAGGAACAGAGTGATCTTGGGATCTATGTTCATAGGTCTTTGAAAGTTGCCACTCAGGTGGATAGAGCTTGTAAGAAGGCCTATGGTGTATTAGCGTTCATTAGCAGAGGGATTGAATTCAAGAGTTGTGAAGTGACTTTGCAGCTGTACAGGACTTTGGTTAGGCCACATTTGGAGTACTGTGTGCAGTTCTGGTCGCCTCACTTTAGGAAAGATGTGGAAGCTTTGGAGAGGGTGCAGAGAAGATTTACCAGGATGTTGCCTGGAATGGAGAATAGATCGTACAAGGATAGGTTGAGAGTGCTAGGCCTTTTCTCAGTGGAACGGCGAAGGATGAGGGGTGACTTGATAGAGGTTTATAAGATGATCAGAGGAATAATAGAGTAGACAGTCAGAAACTTTTTCCCCGGGTACAACAGAGTGTTACAAGGGGACATAAATTTAAGGTGAAGGGTGGAAGGTATAGGGGGATGTCAGGGGTAGTTCTTTACCCAGAGAGTGGTGGGGGCATGGAATGCGCTGCCTGTGGGAGTGGCAGAGTCAGAATCATTGGTGACCTTTAAGCGGCAATTGGATAGGTACATGGATGGGTGCTTAAGCTAGGACCAATGTTCGGCACAACATTGTGGGCCGAAGGGCCTGTTCTGTGCTGTATGGTTCTATGTTCTATGTTCTATTCCTATACCCATCCAGATGCCATTTAAATGCTGTAATTGTACCAGCCTCCACCACTTCCTCTGGCAGCTCATTCCATATGCACACCACCCTCTGTGTGGAAAAAGTTGCCCCTTAGGTCTCTTTTATATCTTTCCCCTCTCACCCTAAACCTATGCCCTCTAGTTCTGGACTCAGAGTCTAAATGTGTAGTGCTGGAAAAGCACAGCAGGTCAGGCAGCATCCGAGAAGCAGAAAAGTTGATGTTTTGGGCATAAGCCCTTAATCCAGGGAGAACTAGCTATTTGGACACAAAATTGGCTTGAAGTAGACGACAGAGAGTGGTGGTGGAGGATTTTTTTTTTGGACTGGAGACCTGTGACCAGTGGTGTGCCACAAGGGTCAGTGCTGGGTCCAATACTTGTCATCATTAATGTAAATGATTTGAATGTGAGCATAAGCGGTATAGCTAGTAAGTTTACAGATGACACCAACATTGGAGATGCAGTGGACAGCGAAGAAGGTTACCTCCGATTACAGTGGGATCTTGATCAGATGGGCCAATGGGCTGAGGAGTGGCAGATGGAGTTTAATTTAGATAAATGTAAGGTGCTGCATTTTGCAAAGGCAAATCAGGGCAGGATGTATTCACGTTATGGGCACAAGCCCTTCATCAGCCTCATTCCTGATGAAGGGCTTTTGCCCGAAACATTGGTTCTCCTGCTCTGCGGATGATGATTGACCTGCTGTGCTTTTCCAGCACCACACTCTTTGACTCTGAACACCAGCATCTGCAAACTTCACCTTCTCCTGGGATAATGAAGAAGGTATTTGGTAAACCTTGCTGTTATTGGTCAGTGTATTGAGTGTAGAAATTGGGAGGTCATGTAACAGTAGCATTGGACTTTGGTGAGGCCACTATTGGAATACTGTGTTCAATTGTGGTCTCCCTTCTTTAGAAACCTGAAAGGGTGCAGAAAAGATTTACAAGGATGTTGCTAGGGTTGGAGGATTTGAGCTGTCAGGAGAGGCTGACTAGGCTGGAGCCCTTTTCCCTGGAGTGTTGGAGACTGAGGAGTGATCTTAGAAAAGTTTATAAAATCCATGAGGGATATGGATAGGTAGGAGGTCCAAAATGACAGGCCATAAGTAAGAGGGGAAATTTTTAAAAGGGATCCAAGGGGCAACTTGTTCAACCAGAGGGTGGTGTGTGCAGGGAATGAGCTGCCAGAGGAAGTGGTGGAGGCTAGTACAATTACAACATTGAAATGACATCTGGATGGATATATGAATAGGAAGGGTTTAGAGGGATGTGGGCCAAGTGCTAGCAAACTGAATTAGATTAGGTTCGGATATCTGGTTGGCATGTATGAGTTTGGCTGAAGGGTCTGTTTTTCGTGCTGTATATATCTATGTGTCTATGATCCTAATTCCACCTACCTCCTTGTTGAAAACACATCATGTTTTAGCCTTAGCTACATTCTGTGCTGATGAATGCCATAGGCTCATCCCACTCTGGGTGAAGACATTTCTCTTCATCTCAGACCTAAAAGGCTTCCCCCTTATCTTCAAGCTCCTAGTTCTGAACTCCCCCACCAGTGGGAACATCCCTCCTGTGTCAAGCTGGTTTAGACCTGTTTTACCCTGGGTTTTAGATTGCTTCTCCCTATTCTCCCATTTCTCTGCATTGAACCTCATCTGACACATTATAATCTCTGCATTAATTTTGATAATCCATTTGTCCACCCACCCTATTGATCTATGTCCTCCTCATGGTTTACAACACTTCATCATAACACCCATAACTTTTGTAATTATGACCTGAAGTCTCAATCATTAATGTATAACAGGAAGAATTGGGGTTCTAATAATGACCTTTGGTGAGCTTTATGATATATCTAACAAAAGCAACCTTTCATCACTAAGTTAAAGAAAAGTTTTGTGATTTACATCTGAAAGAAGTGAAACTATCATGGTCATTCTAACAGATGAGAGAATTAACAAACAATCAAGGGATTTTTCACTGTATAATTTCAGTTACATCACGCTGTAAACTTGTGCTATGAACTCTGTGTCTTATAATCTTAACCTCCACAGCCACCTGATGAAGGAGCGTCGCTCCAAACGTTAGTGTGCTTCCAATTAAACCTGGTGGACTATAACCTGGTGTTGTGTGATTTTTAACTTAGTACACCCCAGTCCAACACCGGCATCTCCAAATCATTTCACAATTATGCTCTGCTTCCTGTCAGACAATTTTGCTCACATCTTTTGAGCAGTATTTTACAAAAGTGCCTTTTGGAAGCCCATCTACACCACATCAACAGCATTATCCTCATCAACCCTCATCAAAAAAACACCAACAAGTCAGTAAATCACAATACCTCCTTAACAAACCCATACTGGCTTTGCTTCAATAACTTGCATTTACTCAAGGGACCATTAACTATGTCCTGAACTTGTATAAATTCTCTTTTTGGTTCCTATTTGGCCCCACTCCAGTTTTTACCAAATGATTGTACTTATAGGCTGATTATTGTGTGGGTAGATGTGAGTTGTGTTTTCAAATGGATTCTCACTGTGAAACTGTGTGCCATTTCTTCCTGTATCTCACTTCATAAAGAGCTCCCCTGCCCCATGGCATCCCCAAGGATGGTCTGATTCCCACCCCATCTTACCATGTGACATTTCTGGAACAATTTGCCACACAGTAAATAACTGTATCCAGACCATTATCGAGAGGCCAGACAAGCACTGGCGTCTGAAGCTGCCCCTGTTTGGTCACGGACATTTGTTGAAGAAAGTGGAGAAAGGAAAGTTGACAGCAGCCATTCTCTGACCGGGGCATTGAGGTCCTGCTACAGGCACTGTTGCAGATTAGGGCTCTCCTTTATCTGGAGGACTGCCACCCCCCAGTCTGAGGTTGCCATCTGGGTCAATACTATCTCAACGGTGCCCGCTTCAGTGCCCCATTCTCACAAGGACACAGGAGGACACTGTGCCAGGAGGTACCCAGGCGGAGGAGGAAGGGCAGACAGAATGCTGCAGCCCCATTCTATTTGCCCAATCAGACCCTTGGTATGGAAATCAAATACAGTCCACCTCCCTCGAGCACAGAAACCCTTGGTTTGACCCTGTTCTCAGCCACACACCTCCCCAGAGATGGCCCGAATGGCCAGTGAGCTCCCCTGCTGGGAGGGCTCCTCCACCCCAGCTGTGAACCCAGACCAAGGGGGGGAGGCAGAGGGAAGGGGAAGGCACAGGGGAAGGCAGAGGCAGAGGGAGAGGGAGAGGAGGAAGGGGAGGCAGAGGGAAAGGAGGAGGGAGAGGGAGAGGGAAAGAGTGAGGAAAAGGGGAGGGGAAAAGAGAGGGGAAGGGATGGGGAGGGAGAGGGACAAAGGGAGGGAGGGAGGTGGAAGGGGAGGCAGAGGGAGAGGAGGAGGGTGAAGGAGAAAGGAAGACGGGGGGGAGGGGAGAGGGGGAGAGAGAGGGCGAGGGGTGGGCCCTTTGTTGGTGTGGGTGACAGCACAGTGCGTATCATCTTTGAATAGATTTGATAGATGTCGTGCAAAACCAATGTGTTTGAGTGTTTGTGTAACCGGGCCAGCATGAAGCATACATTCAGAGCCAGCCCGGGGTAGACCAGGGGCCTATGCTTGTATGGAGCCTGCTGCAGCCCCATGTATCCAGGACATTCCTGCTGAGACCATTGGCCCTCAACCTCCAACATGTCGATCCTCTCCTTGGCCCCTGCATAAAGGAGATGGTATGAATGAGACGATCAGTGATGTCTGAGGCAGGGGCTGAGACAGAGCCAATGTCTTAGGATGACAGAACTCTGTCCTGTACGCTGCAGAGTGTGTGTGTGTGTCATGTGTAAGGATCCTCTCAGCAGCCCTCCCTCACAGGTTGGGACTTCCTTGAGCTCACTGCCATTTTCCTTCTCAGATAGAAGGTGACAGTGAGCACTCCTTGGCCTGTAGTTTCCAACCTCTGCCTCTGTACATCAGTGAAGCCATAACCCTCCAGATTCCTTCCCTTTAAAACCTCCAGACCCTGTAACCCCCACCCACGGCTACCTGGATGCAGCTCCATTGGGTCGCGTCTCTGTCGATGAGGGTAAGGAATTCGTATGCTAGTCCTCATGGGGTCAGCTGCCTCTGGACCATGGGTGAATGCCCCTCCCACATGCCCCTCTCTGTTTTCATTCACAATTCCCCGTAACCCCATTTCCTGTTCATGGCGCCCACCTTCATTACTAATAATTACCCCTTTAGCCAAGCCTGCATACCCCAGTGCAGGCTTAAAAAAAATTCCATGCAAAGACTGTACAAAACACTACATAGGACAAACAGGAAGACAGCTAACGATCCGCATCCATGAACACCAACTAGCCACGAAACGACACGACCAGCTATCCTTAGTAGCCACACACGCAGATGACAAGCAACATGAATTCGACTGGGACAACACTACTATTATAGGACAAGCCAAACAGAACAGCCAGGGAATTCCTAGAGACATGGCACTCATCCACAGATTCAATCAATAAGCACATCGACCTGGACCCAATATACCGACCACTGCAGCGGCCAGCTGGAACTGACAACCGGAAGCGGGAGATTCAAACCACTACAAATGCCGGAGGAAAGATCACAGAAGCGTTTCACAGGAGGCTCCCAAGCACTGAGGATGTCACCTAGACAGGGGAAGAAACGTCTGCAACACAAATTCCCAGCTCGGCGAACAGAACCACAACAAAAGCAAGACAAGGTGTAGCCCCACTCAGCCCACAGGTAGCACTGGTTGGGTAAGCTCTAAGAGATCAAGCCCTATACCTCATTCCAATCAGCCCGGTCCAACAATGACAAACCAGGTGCAACAACACGTGTCACTGTCTACCATCTGATAAGTTTCTGACCACGGACCAGTCCCACCAACATGATGGGTGGATTTCCCCTTCCTCGACAATATCTCATTTCAGCCCTGTCTGATGGAACGTTCATCCATATCTTTATTATGTCCAGACTAATTTACTCTGACGGACTGCTTCCTCATTCTTGGTAAATCTGAACTTATCGAATCCCCATTGTAATAGTCCTAACTTTCAGCCAGTCACTGTCAATCCTCTGGTCACTGACTTATACAGACGAATAATTAAACAAAATATTGATTTGAAAATTCTCATCTTTGCTTTCAAAACTTCCATGGTCTTGCTGCTCCCTCTCTCTCTATTCCCCTGCATCCTCACAACCTTCTGATATACCGGAACCCCCCTTATTCTAACTATTGAGCATCCTCAATTTTAATCACTCCACCTTAGTCAAGGAATTCCTGCCCTAAATATCTCGGCCTTGTGTTTGAGATTCTTCTTCAGACCGAACAATTTCATCTGTGGGTAGCACAGTGGCACAGTGGTTAGCACTGCTGCCTCACAGCACCAGGGAACCGGGTTCAATTCCTGTCTCAGGCGACTGACTGTGTGGAGTTTGCACATTCTCCCCATGTCTGCGTGGGTTTCCTCCAGTTTCCCCCCACAGTCCAAAGATGTGCAGGTCAGGTGAATTGGCCATGCTAAATTGTCCATAGTGTTAGGTGTAGGGGAATGGGTCTGGGTGGGTTGCGCTTTGGTGGGTCGGTGTGGACTTGTTGGGCCGAAGGGCCTGTTTCCACACCGTAAGTAATCTAATCAAGTTTTTAGAGTCAAGTCATTGAGATGTACAGCACAGAAACAAACCCTTAGGTCTAACCCATCCATGACAACCAGATATCCCAACCCAATTTAGTCCCACCTGCCAGCACCCGGCCCATATCCCTCCAAACCCTTCCATCCAAATGCCTTTTAAATGTTGCAATTGTACCAGCCTCCACCACTTCCTCTGGCAGCTCATTCCATACACGTACCACCCTCTGCGTGAAAAAGTTTCCCCTTAGGTCTCTTTTATATCTTTCCCCTCTCACCCTAAACCTATGCCCTCTAGTTCTGGACTCCCCCACCCCAGGGAAAAGACTTTGTCTATTTATCCTATCCATGCCCCTCATAATTTTGTAAACCTCTATAAGGTCACCCCTCAGCCTCCGACGTTCCAGGGAAAAACAGCCCCAGCCTGTTCATCCTCTCCCTGTAGCTCAGATCCTCCAACCCTGCAACATCCTTGTAAATCTTTTCTGAACCCTTTCAAGTTTCACAACATCTTTCCAATAGGAAGGAGACCTGAATTGCACACAATATTCCAACAGTGGCCTAACCAACTTGCTGTCCAGCCGCAACATGACCTCCCAACTCCTGTACTCAATACTCTGACCAATAAAGGAAAGCATACCAAATGCCGCCTTCACTATCCTATCTACCTTGCGACTTCACTTTCAAGGAGCTATGAACCTGCACTCCAAGGTCTCTTTGTTCAGCAACACTCCCTAGGACCTTACCATTAAGTGTGTAAGTCCTGCTAAGATTTGCTTTCCCAAAATGCAGCACTTATCGCATTTATCTGAATTAAACTCCATCTGCCACTCCTCAGCCCATTGGCCCATCTGATCAAGATCCCATTGTAATCTGAGGTAACCACCTTCGCTGTCCACTACACCTCCAATTTTGGTGTCATCTGCAAACTTACTAACTGTATCTCTTATGCTCACATCCAAATCATTTATATAATGATCATTTGCCCTAATAGTTCCTTATATGACAGGGGTATTCTTTCACTTCATACTGTTCTTGGGGTCTGCAGACTTGGCTGAAGGGTTATTTGTTAATGTTTCATTGCATTAAATATGTTGTCAGGTAATATTGTTACTAACAAAGTCACCAGACCTGCAATGTTAATTCTGATTTCTTCCCACAGATGCTGCCAGACCTGCTAAGCTTTACTAGCAGTTTCTGTTTTGTTGATTATGGTTATTCCTGAGTGTGTTGGTCCTGTTCAGTCCACTGTTATATATTACCACCATGCATTATCAAGTACAATGAACTCAATGCAACAATAAACCATTCGGACTGTGGTTCTGTTTCTGACATTGCTGCTTTTTTTTTATCTTCACTCCTTTGGTAGTTCATGGTGATAATTTTCCATTCGATGGACGTGGAGGTACTTTGGCTCATGCATTTTCACCTGGACCGGGTATTGGAGGGAATATTCATTTTGATCAGGAGGAGGATTGGACAATAGGAGACTATGGTAAAGATTCTCAACAAATGCACTGAAAATCTAGGGTTTATAGTGAGGGTTAAACATACAGGAACATCCAATTGATTCTGTTAATCCAATGCATTGACCCCTTGTCCACCGAAGTAGATAGTTTATTTTCTGGAAGTGCTAGAAATAATCTGAATTCCCAACCTCCTTTAATCTGTAGTTCTCCAAAGGGCAAAGTTCTACAGTTAGAACCATCAACCCGTGGAAATGATCCAGCATGGAATAGGGCTATTGGCCCATCTTGTACATGCCGACCCGAGGGCACTCAGAAACCCTTTCTGATCCCTTCTTCCTGCACAGGACTCATGGGCCTGCAGCTTACAGCTCTGAAGGTGCATGGATCTCTGTCTCCACCACCAACTCAGGCAGTGAATTCCAGACACCGTCCATGTAAAATCTTTTTCCTCACTAATCCTTCTGCCACTTAGCTTGAAGCTCCGGCCCCTGGTTTTTGAACTCTCTGCCAAAGGAAACAGGTTCCTCCTGTCTGTCTCTGCCCCCCCACAGTTTTGTATCCCTCAATCATGTCACCTCTCAGCCTTCTCTGTTCCATGGAATACAACCCCAACCTCTCCAATCTCTCCTCATAACTACAATTTGCCAGCCCTGGCAACATTCTGGTAAATCCTCTCCACTCTCTCTCCAAAGAAATTCCATCTTTCCCGTAATGTGGTGACCAGCCCCGCATACAATCCTCCAGTTGTGGCCTCACCAGTGTCTTATACAGTTTCATCATTAGGTCCTTTCTTTCGTATTGTATACCTCTGTTAATGAAAGACAGCTTTCCAAATGCCTTCTGTAAAACCTTATCCAGCCGTATTACTGCTTTCAGGGACCTCTCTACATGCACACCAAGATCTCTCACTTCATCTCCCCCTCTCGGTTTATGCCCATTTATTGTTTATTCCCTTTCACTGTTTGACCTCCCTGAGTGCATGACCTCACACTTATCAGAGTTGAACTCCATCTACCACTATCCTACCCACTCCAACCCATCTATATCATGGTGGAGCTTACAGCTCTGCCATACACTACGCAGCCAGTTTTTATGTTCATGTTCAGGTCCAAATCATTGATGTATAAAACAGATAGTAGGGATCCCAACACTGAGCCCTGTGGAACATCACTTAAAACAGCTTTCTATTCGCAACAGCAGCCATCGATCACTACCCTTTATTCCTGTAGCTGAGTCACTCGGGATCCAGTTGGACACATTGCCCTGGATGCCATGAGCTTTGACTTTATTGAGCAGTCTGCCATGTGGGACTGTCCCTTACTAAAAGACAGCATCCACTACACTGCCATCATCGATCCCTCTTGTCAATCCCCCTTTCAAAGAATTCAATCAAGTTTGTAAGGTTTGACCTTCCATTAACAAAGCCATGCTAACCATCCCTGACATCAAGACTTTCCAAAGTTAAAGGAAAACTAATTTATATTCTAATTTGAAACATTGTTAACTGGGCTTGACCTCATTGGGAGAAAAATGCCTGTTAATTCTGAAATATTAATATGTCAGTTTTATGCCACAAAGTTACTTAGGAATCCTTGTTGCAGGAGGTGCTGTTTATAACAGACAAAATAAAGTAGACAGAAAGAGATGTGGAAATCTCAAGCTGTCGATGTATTACCATTCATTGCATGTCACTCATTGTGAGTTTGTTTCTAATGAAATTATTTCCTTTAAGGTGTCAACCTATTTCATGTTGCTGCCCATGAATTTGGTCACGCACTGGGGCTTGGTCACTCCAGGCATCGTTCTGCTGTGATGTATCCTACGTACAAATACGGTCGATCAAATATATTCTCTCTTTCATGGGATGACATCATGGCTGTACAGGATCTGTATGGTATGACCATTATTTTTTTAAACATAACAAATAGAAAAGGTATAACACTTATTAAATTAATCACAGAATGACTATTAGAAAACAAAAGATGTTCCCCTGTCCGCTTCCTAACATTTGGATACTGACTCAGTAAAGCTGAATGGTTATCATTTTAAAATGGTCTCTAATGATATTTTCATCTTCTCCAATGTTACAAACTTAATTTGCATGGTTCCAAAATGCATGTAGATTATGTTTCTTGGTTGGAAAACAGATTTAAGGACTTGATCTAAAAATAACATATCAACATCATACACTCTTATTTTATGTCATATTTTGCTTGATTTTTCACTGTTATCATCACTCATTCATTTAAATTGAATGTTCATGGTTTCCAGATGGTGTGTTGTATACAAGTGTGAGCTTAAAGAGGTTCGGAGAGAGTATTGTCAATGTTTGTGGTTAAATCTCAATTGTTTCCCTTGCTTTTTCATTCTGAATACAATAGTCCCTTGGTTCCCTTAATATGGCTAATTCCTGTTGGGAATATTTTGTGTCACTGCTTTTTGAAGTGAGGGATATTAATGTCTATGGAGGGGTGTTAGCTCATTTTTTCCTAAATTGGTCACAACAGAAACAAACACATACAAAGAAAAATAAATAAATCAAAAAATACAAAGAGAAACAAATAGATACAACCAGTTACAGCAAAAACAAACAGAGTCCACACTTAAAGGAAAGGTGCTTTCGGAAACCGTGGTTTTTAAGGAGCGTCATGATGCAGTGATGTCACACAGTCCCCCATTAGACCTGCAGCTTAATTTTATCACAGACAATGCACTGTCAATGGCTGCCAAATTTGAACATCAACGATTTCCAGTTGTTTTGAGAGCATCCGCATCAGAATCAATCAGATGTTCATCAATCCATAAAAGAACTTTCCAATTCGTTGTTGTTTGAACAAGAGATTTCACCTCCTGCTCACGAACATTTAGCAGCATGACGAATACGTTGTGACATTTTGTTTTAGAAACCTTGGAATCCTGAAAGACCAGGGATGAAAGACCAAAGAAGAAAGGCGCGTCCGTGTGGAATTACAAACTTTGCTGAAAAGTATCACTGCCCATTTGAATAGAAAGGGATTATAAATCTTGACACCCAGCTATTTAGTTCCAGCAGCACCTGAGATGGAAAACAATGCTCATTTTTTTCTCAATTTTTCAACAATGCCTTTATCCTAAAGGAACCTGTTATCCCAGAAGGACAAGTCCCAGAGTAGCCCTGGGGGAATCAAGACTACTCAGAGCCCCAGTGTGGGATTCCAGGGCACCAGCTGATAATTGAACTGAACTGAACAAGCTGCTTATAATGAGGTGGCATTCTCAATAGCACAGACCTTCTCATTCCTTGTATCAGTTTCAATCTGGAGCCAAGTGTTAAGATTGCACTAGAGGCTACTAGGTCATAAAAAGAGGTGTATCACCAACATTTGATGGAAATAGCCAAAAGACAACATTTCAGATTTTTTAACTTTTATATAACTAGCAAACTGAAAGGGACATAGACTAAACATTACTTAACAGGCTACTGAAATCCCAAATTAAAGGTCATTTTTAATTAATTAACAAAAACAACCAAATATGCCTTACAAAATATTTTATTACACTTGTGCTTGTGGCAGGTGCATAACACTAGGGATGACATCCTGAGATCCCCTCAGTTTTCCAGCAACCTCACATCTCCCTTTCCTGCCCAGTCCAAATTCACAAACTCTTTCACAAATCGCGACAATGAGGGAATAAGTGAAATCCATGTCTATTTTCAATAGTTTTACAATATTATTCAATAGTAACTTTAATCTTTTCTTTTGCAATAAATACTTCTTTCTCTGTTTAGGATTCATACGAATGTATCGTCAACAATCTGCAGAACCACTAATAACAGATAAATGTGATTCCTCCACATCATTTGATGCTGCCACCAGTGCACATGGTGAAATATTGCTCTTCAAAAATAAGTAAAAGTTTATAATTTATATGCCCATCTTTTGTATAATATGGATATTGACATTGCTCCTTGATTCATAAGCAGTTTGGTTAATGGTGCATGTGGTTTGATGTGTTGGTTAGATACTTCTGGCGAACAGAACCAAAAGTAGCTGATGCCAAGTTCATCGCTATCCAAGATAGCTGGCATGGTCTCCCATCGAGCATCGACGCTGCTTGTGAAATTCCTGAGGACGATATTATTTATTTTTTCAAAGGTAACTCAATTTATTCTACATTGCTTCCAAAGTAGAGATTAATTGAAACGATATGAATACAGCTAACACAGAGCAAGACTGGGACTAGATTGAGGAAGGTTTTGAAGGGCTTTTGCACGAAACGTTGATTTTCCTGCTTCTCGAATGCTGCCTGATCTGCTGTGCTTTTCCAGCACCACTCTAACCCTGACATTAGATTGAAACTAGTAAGATTAAAATAAATTAGTAGAATTTGTATTTAACTGCCGAATGTTTTAACTTTATACGGAAGCAGAGGCAAAGACCATTGTGGTTCATCCAACAAATTTCAAAATCAAAAATAAATACAATTAAGACTGCAACATAACTCCAGCATGGATATCAAACAGATGTGAGCTGATTGCTGACCTGTGGTACACTCCTGGTTGCCCTTGAATGGGATTTATAATTAAACACTTCTTTCATTTGCAGGATCAAAATTTTGGACTTACAGCCATTTTGGACATAGTCAAAACTCCTCTCAATCTATCTCCCTCTTTGGATTTCCAGCATATGTGAAGCAAATCGATGCAGTAGTATTTATTCAACAGACAAAAAAGCTAATATTCTTTGTGGGGACAATGTACTGGAGGTAAGTATTATTGACTGTTATTGTTTTTGCTGTCCAGCCTTTAATCTCCCATTCACCTGGAATTGGTTACAGCCATCAATGTCCTCAATCACCTTCTCTCCTTTTTGATGTAGTTTCGATTTTCTGAGGAAAGGATAATCGTTTCTGCAGCATAGATTGTGGTAATGTGTGGAGACTCTGCAGAACCCTTAACACAGCAGACTCCAGGCAACGGCTGGGAATTGAAGGCTCTGATAGACAATGTTTTTGTGCCTGGAACCCTCTGAAAGATTCCAGTTACTCCGGAGAAATCAGAGGGTTCTGCTGCATTTAGATTAATAGCTACCCAGGAAAAGGTAGACTATTAAATTCAGGGTCTAACCACTAGGTAACTAATAAACTGATAGCTCTTCCACAACTTACCAACCTGACAACTATACCTTCCCCTGACCACTTAAACCTCCAGACTATAACCCAGAGTCTGTCTACTGTCAGACCCAACACACCCTCATTCCTCAAAACTGAAACCCAACATCTTACATTCCCCGACCCAACATACACCCTCCCGTCCAGGAGCTGAGACCAACCCTGCTACCAGCCCAAATCCCAGACTCTCACCAGGACCTGCACCACTTCAGGACCAACACACTTCCTTCTCCAAATAACACCCTCCTCCTCCCCACTCCAGACCAACACACCCTTCCACCCACCCACTGGGAACTGACCACCACGAGTCAAGGTGTACCTGCCTTCCCTTGGGACCCGACAGCCTCGGACCCCATGAGACCTGGCACCAGGACCCACCTTCACTCGACCTGCCAGAAACACCTCTTCATTAGCTGGCCCCCTGCCCACCTGGTGACCTGTACCATAACCAGCTGGCATATTACCCTCCCTTAACCCGAACCCCAAACTTACCACACGTACATAAGCATTCACTGGAGCAATCCAACTGATCTGAATATTGAAATGATTGAATATGGTGACTATAGTTGGTGTGATTTGCCAGGCCCCGATTACTCTGCACTGCCAGATCAGTCCCTGATTACTCTGCACTGCCAGATCAATCCCCGATTACTCTGCGCTGCCAGATCAATCCCCGATTACTCTGCACTGCCAGATCAATCCCCGATTACTCTGCACAGCCAGATCAGTCCCCGATTACTCTGCACTGCCAGATCAGTCCCCGATTACTCTGCACTGCCAGATCAATCCCCGATTACTCTGCACTGCCGGCTTAGTCCCCAATTACTCTGCACTGCCAGATCAAACCCAGATAGCTCTGCACTGCCCGATCAATCCCTGATTACTCTGCACTGGCAGATCAATCCCTGATTACTCCGCACTGCCAGATCAGTCCCCGATTACTCTGCACTGCCAGGTCAGTCCCCGATTACTCTGCACTGCCAGGTCAGTCCCTGATTACTCTGCACTGCCAGATCAGTCCCTGATTACTTTGCACTGCCAGATCAGTCCCTGATTACTCTGCACTGCCAGATCAGTCCCTGATTACTCTGCACTGCCAGATCAGTCCCTGATTACTTTGCACTGCCAGATCAGTCCCTGATTACTCTGCACTGCCAGATCAGTCCCTGATTACTCCGCACTGCCAGATCAGTCCCCGATTACTCTGCACTGCCAGATCAGTCCCTGATTACTCTGCACTGCCAGATCAGTCCCTGATTACTTTGCACTGCCAGATCAGTCCCTGATTACTCTGCACTGCCAGATCAGTCCCTGATTACTCTGCACTGCCAGATCAGTCCCTGATTACTCTGCACTGCCAGATCAATCCCTGATTACTCTGCACTGCCAGATCAGTCCCTGATTACTCTGCACTGGCAGATCAATCCCTGATTACTCTGCACTGGCAGATCAATCCCTGATTACGCTGCACTGGCAGATCAATCCCTGATTACGCTGCACTGGCAGATCAATCCCTGATTACTCTGCACTGTCGGCTTAGTCCCCAATTACTCTGCACTGCCAGATCAATCCCCGATTACTCTGCACTGCCAGATCAATCCCTGATTACGCTGCACTGGCAGATCAATCCCTGATTACGCTGCACTGGCAGATCAATCCCCGATTACTCTGCACTGCCAGATCAGTCCCTGAATACTCTGCACTGCCAGATCAGTCCCCGATTACTCTGCACTGCCAGATCAGTCCCCGATTACTCTGCACTGCCAGATCAATCCCAGATTACTCTGCACTGCCAGATCAGACCGTGATTACTCTGCACTGGCAGACCAATTCCCGAATACTCTGCACTGCCAGATAAATTCCTGATTACTCTGCAATGCCAGATCAATCCCTGATTACTCCGCACTGCCAGATCAGTCCCCGATTACTCTGCACTGCCAGATCAGTCCCCGATTACTCTGCACTGCCAGATCAATCCCAGATTACTCTGCACTGCCAGATCAGCCCGTGATTACTCTGCACTGGCAGACCAATTCCCGAATACTCTGCACTGCCAGATAAATTCCTGATTACTCTGCAATGCCAGATCAATTCCTGATTACTCTGCACTGGCAGATCAATCCTCGATTACTCTGCACTGCCAGATCAATTCCTGATTACTCTGCACTGGCAGATCAATCCTCGATTACTCTGCACTGCCATATCAATCCCTGATTACTCTGCACTGCCAGATCAATTCCTGATTACTCTGCACTGGCTGATCAATCCTCGATTACTCTGCACTGCCATATCAATCCCTGATTACTCTGCACTGCCAGATCAGTCCCTGAATACTCTGCACTGCCAGATCAGTCCCCGATTACTCTGCACTTCCAGATCAATCCCTGATTACTCTGCACTGCCAGATCAATCCCTGATTACTCTGCACTGCCAGATCAATCCCTGATTACTCTGCACTGCCAGATCAGTCCCTGATTACTCTGCACTGGCAGATCAATCCCCGATTACTCTGCACTGGCAGATCAATCCCCGATTACTCTGCACTGCCAGATCAATCCCTGATTACTCTGCACTGCCCGATCAATCCCTGATTACTCTGCACTGCCAGATCAATCCCTGATTACTCTGCACTGCCAGAACAATCCCTGATTACTCTGCACTGCCAGATCAATCCCTGATTACTCTGCACTGCCAGATCAATCCCTGATTACTCTGCACTGCCAGATCAATCCCTGATTAATCTGCACTGCCAGATCAATCCCTGATTACGCTGCACTGGCAGAACAATCGCCGATTACTCTGCACTGACAGCTTAGTTCACAATTACTCTGCACTGCCAGATCAGTCCCTGATTACTCTGCACTGCCCGATCAATCCCCGATTACTTTGCACTGCCAGATCAATCGCCGATTACTTTGCACTGCCAGATCAATCGCCGATTACTCTGCACTGGCAGATCAATCCGCGATTACTCTGCACTGCCCGATCAATCCCTGCTTACTCTGCACTGCCAGATCAATCCCTGATTACTCTGCACTGCCAGATCAATCCCTGATTACTCTGCACTGCCAGATCAATTCCTGATTACTCTGCACTGGCAGATCAATCCCTGATTACGCTGCACTGGCAGATCAATCCCCGATTACTCTGCACTGCCGGCTTAGTCCCCAATTACTCTACACTGCCAGTTCAAACCCCCGATAGCTCAGCACTGCCCGATCAATCCCGGATTATTCTGCACTGGCAGATCAATCCCCGATTACTCTGCACTGCCATATCAATCCCTGATTACTCTGCACTGCCAGATCAGTCCCTGAATACTCTGCACTGCCAGATCAGTCCCCGATTACTCTGCACTGCCAAATCAATCCCAGATTACTCTGCACTGCCAGATCAGCCCGTGATTACTCTGCACTGGCAGACCAATTCCCGAATACTCTGCACTGCCAGATAAATTCCTGATTACTCTGCACTGCCAGATCAATTCCTGATTACTCTGCATTGGCAGATCAATCCTCGATTACTCTGCACTGCCAGATCAATTCCTGATTACTCTGCACTGGCAGATCAATCCTCGATTACTCTGCACTGCCATATCAATCCCTGATTACTCTGCACTGCCAGATCAATTCCTGATTACTCTGCACTGGCAGATCAATCCTCGATTACTCTGCACTGCCATATCAATCCCTGATTACTCTGCACTGCCAGATCAGTCCCTGAATACTCTGCACTGCCAGATCAGTCCCCGATTACTCTGCACTTCCAGATCAATCCCTGATTACTCTGCACTGCCAGATCAATCCCTGATTACTCTGCACTGCCAGATCAATCCCTGATTACTCTGCACTGCCAGATCAGTCCCTGATTACTCTGCACTGGCAGATCAATCCCCGATTACTCTGCACTGGCAGATCAATCCCCGATTACTCTGCACTGCCAGATCAATCCCTGATTACTCTGCACTGCCCGATCAATCCCTGATTACTCTGCACTGCCAGATCAATCCCTGATTACTCTGCACTGCCAGAACAATCCCTGATTACTCTGCACTGCCAGATCAATCCCTGATTACTCTGCACTGCCAGATCAATCCCTGATTACTCTGCACTGCCAGATCAATCCCTGATTAATCTGCACTGCCAGATCAATCCCTGATTACGCTGCACTGGCAGATCAATCCCTGATTACGCTGCACTGGCAGAACAATCGCCGATTACTCTGCACTGACAGCTTAGTTCACAATTACTCTGCACTGCCAGATCAATCCCTGATTACTCTGCACTGCCCGATCAATCCCCGATTACTTTGCACTGCCAGATCAATCGCCGATTACTTTGCACTGCCAGATCAATCGCCGATTACTCTGCACTGCCAGATCAATCGCCGATTACTCTGCACTGCCAGATCAATCGCCGATTACTCTGCACTGGCAGATCAATCCGCAATTACTCTGCACTGCCAGCTTAGTCCACAATTACTCTGCACTGCCAGATCAATCCCTGATTACTCTGCACTGCCCGATCAATCCCTGCTTACTCTGCACTGCCAGATCAATCCCTGATTACTCTGCACTGCCAGATCAATCCCTGATTACTCTGCACTGCCAGATCAATTCCTGATTACTCTGCACTGCCAGATCAATCCCTGATTACTCTGCACTGCCAGAACAATCCCTGATTACTCTGCACTGCCAGATCAATCCCTGATTACTCTGCACTGCCGGCTTAGACCCCAATTACTCTGCACTGCCAGTTCAGTCCCCGATTACTCTGCACTGCCAGTTCAGTCCCCGATTACTCTGCACTGCCCGTTCAATCCCCGATTACTCTGCACTGCCAGATCAGTCCCCGATTGCTCTGCACTGCCAGATCAGTCCCCGATTGCTCTGCACTGCCAGTTCAGTCCCCGATTACTCTGCACTGCCAGATCAGTCCCCGATTGCTCTGCACTGCCAGATCAGTCCCCGATTGCTCTGCACTGCCAGTTCAGTCCCCGATTACTCTGCACTGCCAGTTCAGTCCCCGATTGCTCTGCACTGCCAGTTCAGTCCCCGATTGCTCTGCACTGCCAGTTCAGTCCCCGATTGCTCTGCACTGCCAGTTCAGTCCCCGATTACTCTGCACTGCCAGATCAGTCCCCGATTGCTCTGCACTGCCAGATCGGTCCCCGACTGCTCTGCACTGCCAGATCAGTCCCCGATTACTCTGCACTGCCAGTTCAGTCCCCGATTACTCTGCACTGCCAGTTCAGTCCCCGATTACTCTGCACTGCCAGTTCAGTCCCCGATTACTCTGCACTGCCAGATCAGTCCCCAATTACTCTGCACTGCCAGACCAATCCCCGATTACTCTGCAATGCCAGATCAGTTCCCGATTACTTTGCACTGCCAGATCAATCCCTGATTACTCTGCACTGCCAGATCCATCCCTGATTACTCTGCACTGCCAGATCAATCCCCGATTACTTTGCACTGCCAGATCAATCGCCGATTACTCTGCACTGCCAGATCAATCCCCAATTTCTCTGCACTGCCAGATCAATCGCCGATTACTCTGCACTGCCAGATCAATCGCCGATTACACTGCACTGCCAGATCAATCCCCGATTACTCTGCAATGGCAGGTAAATCCCTGATTACTCTGCACTGCCAGATCAATTCCCGATTACTCTGCACTGCCAGATCAATCGCCGATTACTCTGCACTGCCAGATCAATCGCCGATTACACTGCACTGCCAGATCAATCCCCAATTACTCTGCAATGGCAGATAAATCCCTGATTACTCTGCACTGCCAGATAAATCCCTGATTACTCTGCACTGCCAGATCAATCCCCGATTTCTCTGCACTGGCAGATCAATCCCCGATTACTCTGCACTGGCAGATCAATCGCCGATTACTCTGCACTGCCGGCTTAGTCCCCAATTACTCTGCACTGCCAGATCAATCCCTTATTACTCTGTAATGCCAGATCAGTCCCCGATTACTCAGCGCTGCCAGATCAGTCCCCGATTACTCTGCACTGCTAGATTAGTCCCCGATTACTCTGCACTGCCCGATCAGCCCGCGATTACTCTGCACTGCCAGATCACCCCGCGATTACTCTGCACTGCCAGATCACCCCGCGATTACTCTGCACTGCCAGATCAATCCCTGATTACTCTGCACTGCCAGATCAATCCCTGATTACTCTGCACTGCCAGATCAATCCCTGATTACGCTGCACTGGCAGATCAATCCCTGATTACGCTGCACTGGCAGATCACTCCCCACTTACTCTGCACTGCCGACTTAGTCCCCAATTACTCAGCACTGCCAGATCGATCCCTGATTACTCTGCACTGCCAGATCCATCCCTGATTATGCTGCACTGGCAGATCAATCCTTGATTACGCTGCACTGCCCGATCAATCCCCGATTACTCTGCACTCGCAGATCAATCCCCGATTACTCTGCACTCGCAGATCAATCCCCGATTACTCTGCACTCGCAGATCAATCCCCGATTACTCTGCACTCGCAGATCAATCCCCGATTACTCTGCACTCGCAGATCAATCCCCGATTACTCTGCACTCGCAGATCAATCCCCGATTACTCTGCACTGCCAGATCAATCCCCGATTACTCTGCACTGGCAGATCAATCCCTGATTACTCTGCACTGCCGGCTGAGTCCCCTATTACTCTGCACTGCCAGATCAATCCCGATTGCTCTGCACTGCCAGATCAGTCCCCGATTACTCTGCACTGCCAGATCAGTCCCCGATTACTCTGCACTGCCAGATCAATCCCCGATTTCTCTGCACTGCCAGATGAATCCCTGATTACTCTGCACTCCAGATCAGTCCCTGATTACGCTGCACTGGCAGATCAATCCCCGATTACTCTGCACTGGCAAATCAAACCCTGATTACTCTGCACAGCCGGCTTAGTCCCATATTACTCTGCACTGCCAGATCAAACCCCGATTAATCTGCACTGCCAGATCAATCCCTGATTACTCTGCACTGCCAGATCAATCCCTGATTACTCTGCACTGCCAGAACAATCCCTGATTACTCTGCACTGCTGGCTTAGTCCCCAATTACTCTGCACTGCCAGATCAATCTCTGATTACTCTGCACTTCCAGATCAATCCCTGATTACTCTGCACTGCCGGCTTAGACCCCAATTACTCTACATTGCCAGATCAAAACCCGATTGCTCTGCACTGCCAGATCGGTCCCCGACTGCTCTGCTCTGCTAGATCAGTCACCGATTACTCTGCACTGCTAGATCAGTCCCCGATTACTCTGCACTGCCAGTTCAGTCCCCGATTACTCTGCACTGCCAGTTCAGTCCCCGATTACTCTGCACTGCCAGTTCAGTCCCCGATTACTCTGCACTGCCAGATCAGTCCCCGATTACTCTGCACTGGCAGATCAATCCCCGATTACTCTGCACTGCCGGCTTAGTCCACAATTACTCTGCATTGCCAGATCAAACCCCGATTGCTCTGCAATGGCAGATCAATCCCTGATTACTCTGCACTGCCAGATAAATCCCTGATTACTCTGCACTGCCAGATCAATCCCTGATTACTCTGCACTGCCAGATCAATCCCTGATTACTTTGCACTGGCAGATCAATCCCCGATTACTCTGCACTGGCAGATCAATCCCCGATTACTCTGCACTGGCAGATCAATCCCCGATTACTCTGCACTGCTGGCTTTGTCCCCAATTACTCTGCACTGCCAGATCAATCCCCTATTACTCTGCACTGCCGGCTCAGTCCCCGATTACTCTGCTCTGCCCGATCAGTCCCCGATTACTCTGCACTGCCCGATCAGTCCCCGATTACTCAGCACTGCCAGATCAGCCCGTGATTACTCTGCACTGCCAGATCAACCTGCGATTACTCTGCACTGCCAGATCAATCCCTGATTACTCTGCACTGCCAGATCAATCCCTGAATTCTCTGCACTGCCCGATCAGCCCGCGATTACTCTGCACTGCCAGATCAGCCCGCGATTACTCTGCACTGCCAGAAGAGTCCCTGATTACTCTGCACTGGCAGATCAATCCCTGATTACGCTGCACTGGCAGATCAATCCCCGATTACTCTGCACTGGCAGATCAATCCCCGATTACTCTGCACTGCCAGATCAAATCCCGATTGCTCTGCACTGCCAGATCAATCCCCGATTACTCTGCACTGCCCAATCAGTCCCCCATTACTCTGTTCTGTCAGATCAGTCCCCAATTACTCTGCACTGCAAGATTAGTCCCCGATTACTCTGCACTCCCAGATCAGCCTGCGATTACTCTGCTCTGCCAGATCAGCCCGCAATTACTCTGCACTGTCAGATCAGCCCGCGATTACTCTGCACTGTCAGATCAGCCCACGATTACTCTGCACTGTCAGATCAGCCCGCGATTACTCTGCACTGCCAGATCAATCCCCGATTACTCTGCACTGCCGGCTTAGTCCCCAATTACTCTGCACGGCCAGATCAAACCCCGATTACTCTGCACTGCCAGATCAATCCCCGATTACTCTGCACTGCCAGATCAATCCCCGATTACTCTGCACTGCCAGATCAATCCCCGATTACTCTGCACTGGCAGATAAATCCCCGATTACTCTGCACTGCCAGATTAATCCCCGATTACGCTGCACTGGCAGATCAATCCCTGATTACGCTGCACTTCCCGAATCATCCCTGATTACTCTGCACTGCCAGATCAATCCCCGATTACTCTGCACTGCCAGATCAATCCCCGATTACTCTGCACTGCCAGATTAATCCCCGATTACGCTGCACTGGCAGATCAATCCCCGATTACTCTGCACTGGCAGATAAATCCCCGATTACTCTGCAATGCCGGCTCAGTCCCCGATTACTCTGCTCTGCCCGATCAGTCCCCGATCACTCTGCACCGCCGGCTCAGTCCGCGATTACTCTGCAAGGCCCGATCAGTCTCCGATTACTCAGCGCTGCCAGGTCAGTCCACGATTAGTCTGCACTGCCAGATCTGCCCGCGATTACTCTGCACTGCCAGATCAATCCCCGATCACTCTGCACTGCCAGATCAATCCCCGATTACTCTGCACTGCCAGATCAATCCCTGATTACTTGCACTGGCAGATCATTCCCCGATTACTCTGCACTGGCAGATAAATTACCGATTTTTCTGCACTGGCAGATTAATCCCTGATTACTCTGCACTGGCAGATTAATCCCTGATTACTCTGCACTGGCAGATTTTTCCCTGATTACTCTGCACTGGCAGATTAATCCCTGATTACTCTGCACTGGCAGATCAATCCCTGATTACTCTGCACTGGCAGATCAATCCCTGATTACTCTGCACTGGCAGATCAATCCCCGATTACTCTGCACTGGCCGATCAATCCCCGATTACTCTGCACTGCTGGCTTAGTCCCCGATTACTCTGCACTCCCAGATCAGCCTGCGATTACTCTGCACTGCCAGATCAGCCCGCAATTACTCTGCACTGTCAGATCAGCCCACGATTACTCTGCACTGTCAGATCAGCCCACGATTACTCTGCACTGTCAGATCAGCCCGCGATTACTCTGCACTGCCAGATCAATCCCCGATTACTCTGCACTGCCGGCTTAGTCCCCAATTACTCTGCATGGCCAGATCAAACCCCGATTACTCTGCACTGCCAGATCAATCCCCGATTACTCTGCACTGCCAGATCAATCCCCGATTACTCTGCACTGCCAGATCAATCCCCGATTACTCTGCACTGGCAGATCAATCCCCGATTACGCTGCACTTCCCGAATCATCCCTGATTACTCTGCACTGCCAGATCAATCCCCGATTACTCTGCACTGCCAGATCAATCCCCGATTACTCTGCACTGCCAGATTAATCCCCGATTACGCTGCACTGGCAGATCAATCCCCGATTACTCTGCACTGGCAGATAAATCCCCGATTACTCTGCAATGCCGGCTCAGTCCCCGATTACTCTGCTCTGCCCGATCAGTCCCCGATTACTCTGCACTGCCCGATCAGTCCCCGATCACTCTGCACTGCCGGCTCAGTCCGCGATTACTCTGCAAGGCCCGATCAGTCCCCGATTACTCAGCGCTGCCAGGTCAGTCCACGATTAGTCTGCACTGCCAGATCTGCCCGCGATTACTCTGCACTGCCAGATCAATCCCCGATCACTCTGCACTGCCAGATCAATCCCCGATTACTCTGCACTGCCAGATCAATCCCTGATTACTCTGCACTGGCAGATCATTCCCCGATTACTCTGCACTGGCAGATAAATTACCGATTTTTCTGCACTGGCAGATTAATCCCTGATTACTCTGCACTGGCAGATTAATCCCTGATTAATCTGCACTGGCAGATTAATCCCTGATTACTCTGCACTGGCAGATTAATCCCTGATTACTCTGCACTGGCAGATTAATCCCTGATTACTCTGCACTGGCAGATTAATCCCTGATTACTCTGCACTGGCAGATCAATCCCTGATTACTCTGCACTGGCAGATCAATCCCTGATTACTCTGCATTGCCAGATCAATCCCCGATTACTCTGCACTGGCAGATCAATCACCGATTACTCTGCACTGGCAGATCAATCCCCGATTACTCTGCACTGGCAGATCAATCCCCGATTACTCTGCACTGGCAGATCAATCCCCGATTACTCTGCACTGGCAGATCAATCCCCGATTACTCTGCACTGGCAGATCAATCCCCGATTACTCTGCACTGGCAGATCAATCCCAGATTACTCTGCACTGGCATATCAATCCCCGATTACTCTGCACTGCCAGATCAATACCTGATTATGCTGCACTGGCAGATCAATCCCCGATTACTCCGCACTGGCAGATTAATCCCCGATTACTCTGCACTGCCGGCTTAGTACCCGATTACTCTGCACTGCCGGCTCAGTCCCCGATTACTCTGCACTGCCTGATCAGTCCCCGATTACTCTGCACTGCCCGATCAGTCCCCGATTACACAGTACTGCCCGATCAGTCCCCGATTACTCTGCACTGCCGGTTACGTCCCTGATTGCTCTGCACTGTCAGATCAGTCCCCGATTGCTCTGCACTGTCAGATCAGTCCCCGATTGCTCTGCACTGCCCGATCAGTCCTCGATTACTCTGCACTGCAAGATCTGCCCCTGAGTATTCTGTACTGCCAGAGCAGTCCCCGATTACTCAGCGCTGCCAGATCAATCCCCGATTACTCAGCGCTGCCAGATCAGTCCACGATTACTCAGCACTGCCAGATTAGTTCACGATTACTCTGCACTGCCAGATTAGTCCCCGATTTCTCTGCACTGCCAGATCAGCCCATGATTACTCTGCACTGCCAGATCAGTCCCCGATTAATCTGCACTGCTAGATTTGTCCCCGATTACTCTGCACTCCCAGATCAGTCCATGAATACTCTGCACTTCCAGATCAGTCGCTGATTACTTAACACTGCCAGGTCAGAACCAGATCACTCTGCACTGACAGATCAGTCCCTGATTACTCTGCACACCCAGATCAGTCCATGATTACTCTGCACTACCAGGTCAGTCCCCGATTAATCTGCACTGTCAGATGAGACTCTGATTACTCTGCACTGCCAGATCATTCCCCGATTACTCTGCACTGGCAGATAAATTACCGATTTTTCTGCACTGTCAGATTAATCCCTGATTACTCTGCACTGGCAGATTAATCCCTGATTACTCTGCACTGGCAGATCAATCCCTGATTACTCTGCACTGCTGGCTTAGTCCCCGATTACTCTGCACTGCCAGATCAAACCCTGATTACTCTGCACTTCCAGATCAATCCCCGATTACTCTGCACTGCCCGATCAGTCCCCGATTACGCTGCACTGCCGGCTTAGTACCCGATTACTCTGCACTGCCGGCTCAGTCCCCGATTACTCTGCACTGCCCGATCAGTCCCCGATTACTCTGCACTGCCAGATCAATCCCCGATTTCTCTGCACTGCCAGATGAATCCCCGATTACTCTGCACTGCCGGCTTAGCACTCCAGATCAGTCCCTGATTACGCTGCACTGGCAGATCAATCCCCGGTTACTCTGCACTGGCAAATCAAACCCTGATTACTCTGCACTGCCGGCTTAGTCCCATATTACTCTGCACTGCCAGATCAAACCCCGATAGCTCTGCACTGCCCGATCAACCCCTGATTACTCTGCACTGGCAGATCAATCCCTGATTACTCTGCACTGGCAGATCAATCCCCGATTACTCTGCACTGGCAGATCAATCTCCGATTACTCTGCACTGGCAGATCAATCCCCGATTACTCAGCACTGGCAGATCAATCCCCGATTACTCTGCACTGGCAGATCAATCCCCGATTACTCTGCACTGGCAGATCAATCCCAGATTACTCTGCACTGCCAGATCAATCCCTTATTACTCTGCACTGCCAGATCAATACCTGATTACGCTGCACTGGCAGATCAATCCCCGATTACTCCGCACTGGCAGATTAATCCCCGATTACTCTGCACTGCCGGCTTAGTACTCGATTACTCTGCACTGCCGGCTCAGTCCCCGATTACTCTGCACTGCCCGATCAGTCCCCGATTACTCTGCACTGCCCGATCAGTCCCCGATTACTCTGCACTGCCCGATCAGTCCCCGATTACTCTGCACTGCCCGATCAGTCCCCGATTACTCTGCACTGCCAGTTACGTCCCTGATTGCTCTGCACTGTCAGATCAGTCCCCGATTGCTCTGCACTGCCAGATCAGTCCTCGATTACTCTGCACTGCAAGATCTGCCCCTGAGTATTCTGTTCTGCCAGATCAGTCCCCGATTACTCAGCGCTGCCAGATCAGTCCACGATTACTCTGCACTGCCAGATTAGTCTACAATTACTCTGCACTGCCAGATTAGTCCACGGTTACTCTGCACTGGCAGATCAGCCCATGATTACTCTGCACTGCCAGATCAGTCCCCGATTAATCTGCACTGCTAGATTTGTCCCCGATTACTCTGCACTCCCAGATCAGTCCACGAATACTCTGCACTGCCAGATCAGTCCCTGATTACTTAGCACTGCCAGGTCAGAACCAGATCACTCTGCACTGACAGATCAGTCCCTGATTACTCTGCACACCCAGATCAGTCCATGATTACTCTGCACTACCAGGTCAGTCCCCGATTAATCTGCACTGTCAGATGAGTCTCTGATTACTCTGCACTGCCAGATCAGTCCCTGATTACCCTGCACTGTCTGATCAGTCCCCGATTACTCTGCACTGTCGGATCTGCCTCTGATTACTCTGCACTGCCAGATCAGTCCCCGATTACTCTGCACTGCCAGATCAATCCCCGATTACTCTGCACTGCCAGATCAGTCCACGATTACTCTGCACTGCCAGATCAGTCCACGATTACTCTGCCCTGCCAGATCAGTCCACGATTACTCTGCACATGCCAGATCAGTCTCTTATTTCGCTGCACTGTCGGATCTGCCTCTGATTACTCTGCACTGCTAGATCAGTCCCTGATTACTTTGCACTGCCAGATGAGTCCCTGATTACTCTGCACTGCCAGGTCAGCCCCAGATTACTCTGCACTGCCGGATCAGTCCCCGATAACTCTGCACTGCCAGGTCGGTTCCCGATTACTCTGCACTGTCAGATCAGCCTCTCATTACTCTGCACTGTCAGATATCAGCCTGTGACTACTCTGCACTGTCAGATCAACCCCTAATTACTCTGCCCTGCTAGATCAATCCCTGATTAATCTGCACTGTCAGATCAGTTTCTGATTACTCTGCACTCCCAGATCAGTCCCCGATTACTCTGCACTGTCAGATCAGTCCCGGATTACTCTGCACTGCCCGATCAGTCCCCGATTACTCTGCACTGCCCGATCAGTCCCCGATTACTCAGCACTGCCCGATCAGTCCCCGATTACTCTGCACTGCCGGTTACGTCCCTGATTACTCTGCACTGTCAGATCAGTCCCCGATTGCTCTGCACTGTCAGATCAGTCCCCGATTGCTCTGCACTGTCAGATCAGTCCCCGATTGCTCTGCACTGTCAGATCAGTCCCCGATTGCTCTGCACTGCCAGATCAGTCCTCGATTACTCTGCACTGCAAGATCTGCCTCTGAGTATTCTGTACTGCCAGATCAGTCCCGGATTACTCAGCGCTGCCAGATCAGTCCCCGATTACTCAGCGCTGCCAGATCAGTCCACGATTACTCAGCACTGCCAGATTAGTCCCCGATTACTCTGCACTGCCCGATCAGTCCCCGATTACTCTGCACTGCCCGATCAGTCCCCGATTACTCTGCACTGCCCGATCAGTCCCCGATTACTCTGCACTGCCAGTTACGTCCCTGATTGCTCTGCACTGTCAGATCAGTCCCCGATTGCTCTGCACTGCCAGATCAGTCCTCGATTACTCTGCACTGCAAGATCTGCCCCTGAGTATTCTGTTCTGCCAGATCAGTCCCCGATTACTCAGCGCTGCCAGATCAGTCCACGATTACTCTGCACTGCCAGATTAGTCTACAATTACTCTGCACTGCCAGATTAGTCCACGGTTACTCTGCACTGGCAGATCAGCCCATGATTACTCTGCACTGCCAGATCAGTCCCCGATTAATCTGCACTGCTAGATTTGTCCCCGATTACTCTGCACTCCCAGATCAGTCCACGAATACTCTGCACTGCCAGATCAGTCCCTGATTACTTAGCACTGCCAGGTCAGAACCAGATCACACTGCACTGACAGATCAGTCCCTGATTACTCTGCACACCCAGATCAGTCCATGATTACTCTGCACTACCAGGTCAGTCCCCGATTAATCTGCACTGTCAGATGAGTCTCTGATTACTCTGCACTGCCAGATCAGTCCCTGATTACCCTGCACTGTCTGATCAGTCCCCGATTACTCTGCACTGTCGGATCTGCCTCTGATTACTCTGCACTGCCAGATCAGTCCCCGATTACTCTGCACTGCCAGATCAATCCCCGATTACTCTGCACTGCCAGATCAGTCCACGATTACTCTGCACTGCCAGATCAGTCCACGATTACTCTGCCCTGCCAGATCAGTCCACGATTACTCTGCACATGCCAGATCAGTCTCTTATTTCGCTGCACTGTCGGATCTGCCTCTGATTACTCTGCACTGCTAGATCAGTCCCTGATTACTTTGCACTGCCAGATGAGTCCCTGATTACTCTGCACTGCCAGGTCAGCCCCAGATTACTCTGCACTGCAGATCAGTCCTCGATTACTCTGCACTGCCGGATCAGTCCCCGATAACTCTGCACTGCCAGGTCGGTTCCCGATTACTCTGCACTGTCAGATCAGCCTCTCATTACTCTGCACTGTCAGATATCAGCCTGTGACTACTCTGCACTGTCAGATCAACCCCTAATTACTCTGCCCTGCTAGATCAATCCCTGATTAATCTGCACTGTCAGATCAGTTTCTGATTACTCTGCACTCCCAGATCAGTCCCCGATTACTCTGCACTGTCAGATCAGTCCCGGATTACTCTGCACTGTCAGATCAGCCCCCGAATACTCTGCACTGTCAGATCGGCCCCTGAGTACTCTGCACTGTCAGATCAGTCCCGGATTACTCTGCACTGCCCGATCAGTCCCCGATTACTCTGCACTGCCCGATCAGTCCCCGATTACTCAGCACTGCCCGATCAGTCCCCGATTACTCTGCACTGCCGGTTACGTCCCTGATTACTCTGCACTGTCAGATCAGTCCCCGATTGCTCTGCACTGTCAGATCAGTCCCCGATTGCTCTGCACTGTCAGATCAGTCCCCGATTGCTCTGCACTGTCAGATCAGTCCCCGATTGCTCTGCACTGCCAGATCAGTCCTCGATTACTCTGCACTGCAAGATCTGCCTCTGAGTATTCTGTACTGCCAGATCAGTCCCCGATTACTCAGCGCTGCCAGATCAGTCCCCGATTACTCAGCGCTGCCAGATCAGTCCACGATTACTCAGCACTGCCAGATTAGTCCACGATTACTCTGCACTGCCAGATTAGTCCACGATTACTCTGCACTGCCAGATCAGCCCATGATTACTCTGCACTGCCAGATCAGTCCCTGATTACTTAGCACTGCCAGGTCAGAACCAGATCACTCTGCACTGACAGATCAGTCCCTGATTACTATTCACACCCAGATCAGTCCATGATTACTCTGCACTACCAGGTCAGTCCCCGATTAATCTGCACTGTCAGATGAGTCTCTGATTACTCTGCACTGCCAGATCAGTCCCTGATTACCCTGCACTGTCTGATCAGTCCCCGATTACTCTGCACTGTCGGATCTGCCTCTGATTACTCTGCACTGTCAGATCAGTCCCCGATTACTCTGCACTGCCAGATCAGTCCACGATTACTCTGCACTGTCAGATCAGTCTACGATTACTCTGCCCTGCCAGATCAGTCCACGATTACTCTGCCCTGCCAGATCAGTCCCCGAATACGCTGCACTGCCAGATCAGTCCACGATTACTCTGCACTGCCAGATCAGTCCACGATTACTCTGCCCTGCCAGATCAGTCCACGATTACTCTGCACATGCCAGATCAGTCTCTTATTTCGCTGCACTGTCGGATCTGCCTCTGATTACTCTGCACTGCTAGATCAGTCCCTGATTACTTTGCACTGCCAGATGAGTCCCTGATTACTCTGCACTGCCAGGTCAGCCCCAGATTACTCTGCACTGAAGATCAGTCCTCGATTACTCTGCACTGCTGGATCAGTCCCCTATAACTCTGCACTGCCAGGTCGGTTCCCGATTACTCTGCACTGCCAGATCAGCCTCTCATTACTCTGCACTGTCAGATATCAGCCTGTGACTACTCTGCACTGTCAGATCAACCCCTAATTACTCTGCCCTGCTAGATCAATCCCTGATTAATCTGCACTGTCAGATCAGTCTCTGATTACTCTGCACTCCCAGATCAGTCCCCGATTACTCTGCACTGTCAGATCAGTCCCGGATTACTCTGCACTGCCAGATCAGTCCCCGGTTATTCTGCACTGTCAGATCAGCCCCTGACTACTCTGCACAGCCAGATCAACCCCTAATTACTCTGCCCTGCTAGATCAATCCCTGATTACTCTGCATTGTCAGATCAGTCCCCGATTACTCTGCACTCCCAGATCAGCCCCCGAATACTCTGCACTGTCAGATCGGCCCCTGAGTACTCTGCACTGCCAGATCAGTCCCCGATTACTCTGCACTGTCAGATCAGCCTCTCATTACTCTGCACTGTCAGATATCAGCCTGTGACTACTCTGCACTGTCAGATCAACCCCTAATTACTCTGCCCTGCTAGATCAATCCCTGATTAATCTGCACTGTCAGATCAGTCTCTGATTACTCTGCACTCCCAGATCAGTCCCCGATTACTTTGCACTGTCAGATCAGTCCCGGATTACTCTGCACTGTCAGATCAGCCCCCGAATACTCTGCACTGTCAGATCGGCCCCTGAGTACTCTGCACTGTCAGATCAGTCCCGGATTACTCTGCACTGTCAGATCAGCCCCCGAATACTCTGCACTGTCAGATCGGCCCCTGAGTACTCTGCACTGTCAGATCAGTCCCGGATTACTCTGCACTGCCCGATCAGTCCCCGATTACTCTGCACTGCCCGATCAGTCCCCGATTACTCTGCACTGCCGGTTACGTCCCTGATTACTCTGCACTGTCAGATCAGACCACGATTGCTCTGCACTGTCAGATCAGACCACGATTGCTCTGCACTGTCAGATCAGTCCCCGATTGCTCTGCACTGTCAGATCAGTCCCCGATTGCTCTGCACTGCCAGATCAGTCCTCGATTACTCTGCACTGCAAGATCTGCCCCTGAGTATTCTGTACTGCCAGATCAGTCCCCGATTACTCAGCGCTGCCAGATCAGTCCCCGATTACTCAGCGCTGCCAGATCAGTCCACGATTACTCAGCACTGCCAGATTAGTCCACGATTACTCTGCACTGCCAGATTAGTCCCCGATTACTCTGCACTGCCAGATCAGCCCACGATTACTCTGCACTGCCAGATCAGTCCCTGATTACTTAGCACTGCCAGGTCAGAACCAGATCACTCTGCACTGACAGATCAGTCCCTGATTACTCTGCACACCCAGATCAGTCCATGATTACTCTGCACTGCCAGATCAGTCCCTGATTACCCTGCACTGTCAGATCAGTCCCCGATTACTCTGCACTGCCAGATCAGTCCACGATTACTCTGCACTGTCAGATCAGCCTCTCATTACTCTGCACTGTCAGATATCAGCCTGTGACTACTCTGCACTGTCAGATCAACCCCTAATTACTCTGCCCTGCTAGATCAATCCCTGATTAATCTGCACTGTCAGATCAGTCTCTGATTACTCTGCACTGCCAGATCAGTCCCTGATTACCCTGCACTGTCAGATCAGTCCCCGATTACTCTGCACTGCCAGATCAGTCCACGATTACTCTGCACTGCCAGATCAGTCCACGATTACTCTGCACTGCCAGATCAGTCCACGATTACTCTGCACATGCCAGATCAGTCCCCGAATACGCTGCACATGCCAGATCAGTCTCTTATTTCGCTGCACTGTCGGATCTGCCTCTGATTACTCTGCACTGCTAGATCAGTCCCTGATTACTTTGCACTTCCAGATGAGTCCCTGATTACTCTGCACTGCCAGGTCAGCCCCGGATTACTCTGCACTGCAGATCAGTCCTCGATTACTCTGCACTGCCGGATCAGTCCCCGATAACTCTGCACTGCCAGGTCGGTTCCCGATTACTCTGCACTGCCAGATCAGCCTCTCATTACTCTGCACTGCCAGATCAGCCTCTCATTACTCTGCACTGCCAGATCAGTCCCTGATTACTCTGCACTGTCAGATCAACCCCTAATTACTCTGCCTGCTAGATCAATCCCTGATTACTCTGCACTGTCAGATCAGTCTCTGATTACTCTGCACTCCCAGATCAGTCCCGGATTACTCTGCACTGTCAGATCAGTCCCGGATTACTCTGCACTGCCAGATCAGTCCCCGGTTACTCTGCACTGTTAGATCAGTCCCCGATTACTCTGCACTATCAGATCAGCCCCCGAATACTCTGCACTGTCAGATCGGCCCCTGAGTACTCTGCACTGCCAGATCAGTCCCCAATTACTCTGCACTGTCAGATCAGTCCCCGATTACTCTGCACTGTCAGGTCAGTCCCCGATTACTCTGCACTGTCAGATCAGTCCCCGATTACTCTGCACTGCCAGATCAGTCCCCGGTTACTCTGCACTGCCAGATCAGTCCCCGATTACTCTGCACTGTCTGATCAGTCCCCGATTACTCTGCACTATCAGATCAGCCCCCGAATACTCTGCACTGTCAGATCGGCCTCTGAGTACTCTGCACTGCCAGATCAGTCCCCGATTACTCTGCACTGTCAGATCAGTCCCCGATTACTCTGCACTGCCAGATCAGTCCCCGATTACTCTGCACTGCCAGATCAGTCCCCGGTTACTCTGCACTGCCAGATCAGTCCCCGGTTACTCTGCACTGCCAGATCAGTCCCCGATTACTCTGCACTGTCAGATCAGTCCCCGATTGTTCTGCACTCGCAGATCAGTCAACAATTACTCTGCACGACCAGGTCAGTCCCCGATTACTTTGCACTGTCAGATGAGTCTCTGATTCCTTTGCAATGCCAGTTCTGCCCCAGATTACCCTGCACTGTCAGATCAGTCTCTGATTACCCTGCACTGTCAGATCAGTCCCTGATTACCCTGCACTGTCGGATCTGCCCCGATTACTCTGCGCTGTCAGATCAGTCCCCGGTTACTCTGCACTGCTAGATCAGTCCCCGATTACTCTGCACTGCCAGATGAGTGCACGATTACTCTGCACTGCCAGATGAGTGCACGATTACTCTGCACTGCCCGATCAGTCCACGATTACTCTGCACTGCCAGATCAGTCCCCGAATACGCTGCACTGCCAGATCAGTCTCTTATTTCTCTGCACTGTCGGATCTGCCTCTGATTACTCTGCACTGCTAGATCAGTCCCTGATTACTTTGCACTGCCAGATGAGTACCTGATTACTCTGCACTGCCAGGTCAGCCCCAGATTACTCTGTACTGCCGGATCAGTCCCCGATTACTCTGCACTGCCAGGTCAGTTCCCGATTACTCTGCACTGTCAGATATCAGTCCCTGATTACTCTGCACTGCCAGATCAGTCCCCGATTATCTGCACTGCCAGATCAGTCCCCGATTGCTCTGCACTGTCAGATCAGTCCCCGATTACTCTGCACTGCCAGATCAGTCCCCGGTTACTCTGCACTGCCAGATCAGTCCCTGATTACCCTGCACTGTCTGATCAGTCCCTGATTACTCTGCACTGTCGGATCTGCCCCGATTACTCTGCGCTGTCAGATCAGTCCCCGGTTACTCTGCACTGCTAGATCAGTCCCCGATTACTCTGCACTGCCAGATGAGTGCACGATTACTCTGCACTGCCAGATGAGTGCACGATTACTCTGCACTGCGAGGTCAGTCCACGATTACTCTGCACTGTCAGATCAGTCCCGGATTACTCTGCACTGCCAGATCAGTTCCCGGTTACTCTGCACTGCCAGATCAGTCCCCGATTACACTCCACTACCAGATCAGTCCCCGATTATCTGCACTGCCAGAGCAGTCCTCGGTTACTCTGCACTGCCAGATCAGTCCCCGATTACTCTGCACTGTCAGATCAGTCCCCGATTGTTCTGCACTCGCAGATCAGTCAACAATTACTCTGCACGACCAGGTCAGTCCCCGATTACTTTGCACTGTCAGATGAGTCTCTGATTCCTTTGCAATGCCAGTTCTGCCCCAGATTACTCTGCACTGTCAGATCAGTCTCTGATTACCCTGCACTGTCAGATCAGTCCCTGATTACTCTGCACTGTCACATCAGTCTCTGATTACCCTGCACTGTCAGATCAGTCCCTGATTACCCTGCACTGTCTGATCAGTCCCTGATTACTCTGCACTGTCGGATCTGCCCCGATTACTCTGCGCTGTCAGATCAGTCCCCGGTTACTCTGCACTGCTAGATCAGTCCCCGATTACTCTGCACTGCCAGATGAGTGCACAATTACTCTGCACTGCCAGATGAGTGCACGATTACTCTGCTCTGCCAGATGAGTGCACGATTACTCTGCACTGCCAGATCAGTCCACGATTACTCTGCACTGTCAGATCAGTCCCGGATTACTCTGCACTGCCAGATCAGTCCCCGGTTACTCTGCACTGCCAGATCAGTCCACGATTACACTGCACTACCAGATCAGTCCCCGATTATCTGCACTGCCAGATCAGTCCCCGATTACTCTGCACTGCCAGATCAGTCCCCGATTACTCTGTACTGCCAGATCAGTCCCCGATTACTCTGTACTGCCAGATCAGTGCCCGATTACTATGCACTGCCAGATCAGTCCCCGATTACTCTGCACTGCCAGATCAGTCCCCGATTACTCTGCACTGCCAAATCTGTCCCTCATTACTCTGCACTGCCAAATCTGTCCCTCATTACTCTGTACTGCTAGATCAGTCCCTGATTACTTTGCACTGCCAGATCAGTCCCCGATTACTCTGCACTGTCAGATCAGTCCCCGATTACTCTGCACTGTCAGATCAGTCCCCGGTTACTCTGCACTGTCAGATCAGTCCACGATTACTCTGCACTGCCAGATCAGTCTCTTATTTCTCTGCACTGTCAGATCAGCCCCTGATTACTCTGCACTGCCAGGTCAGCCCCAGATTACTTTGCACTGCCGGATCAGTCCCCGATTACTCTGCACTGCCAGGTCGGTTCCCGATTACTCTGCACTGTCAGATCAGCCCCTGATTACTCTGCACTGTCAGATATCAGCCCCTGATTACTCTGCACAGCCAGATCAGCCCCTAATTACTCTGCACAGCTAGATCAGTCCACGATTACTCTGCACTGCCAGATCAGTCCACGATTACTCTGCACTGCCGGATCAGTCCCCGATTACTCTGCACTGCCAGGTCGGTTCCCGATTACTCTGCACTGTCAGATCAGCCCCTGATTACTCTGCACTGTCAGATATCAGCCCCTGATTACTCTGCACAGCCAGATCAGCCCCTAATTACTCTGCACAGCTAGATCAGTCCCTGATTACTCTGCACTGCCAGGTCAGAACCAGATCACTCTGCACTGCCAGATTACTCTGCACTGTCAGATATCAATCCCTGATTACTCTGCACTTCCAAATCAGTCCCTGATAACTCTGCACTGCCGGATCAGTCCCTGATTACTCTGCACTGCCAGATCAGTCCCCGATTATCTGCACTGCCAGATCAGTCCCCGATTACTTTGCACTGACAGATCAGTCCACGATTACTCTGCACTGTCAGATCAGTCCACGATTACTCTGCACTGTCAGATCAGACCCCGATTACTCTGCACTGCCAGATCAGTCCCCGATTACTCTGCACTGCCAGATCAGTCCCCGATTACTTTGCACTGACAGATCAGTCCACGATTACTCTGCACTGTCAGATCAGTCCACGATTACTCTGCACTGTCAGATCAGTCCCCGATTACTCTGCACTGTCAGATCAGTCCCCGGTTACTCTGCAATGTCAGATCAGTCCCCGGTTACTCTGCACTGCCAGATCAGTCCCCGATTACTCTGCACTGCCAGATCAGTCCCCGATTACTCTGTACTGCCAGATCAGTCCCCGATTACACTGCACTGCTAGATCAGTCCACGATTACTCTGCACTGCCAGATCAGTCCCCGATTAATCTGCACTGCCAGATGAGTCTCTGATTCCTCTGCACTGTCAGATCAGTCCCTGATTACCCTGCACTGCGAGATCAGCCCCTGATTACTCTGCACTGTCAGATCAGTCCCCGGTTACTCTGCACTGTCAGATCAGTCACCGGTTACTCTGCGCTGTCAGATCAGTCCCCGGTTACTCTGCGCTGTCAGATCAGTCCCCGATTACTCTGCACTGCCAGATCAGTCCACGATTACTCTGCTCTGCCAGGTCAGAATCAGATCACTCTGCACTGCCAGATCAGTCCTCGATTACTCTGCACTGCCAGATCAGTCCTCGATTACTCTGCACTGACAGATCAGTCCCCAATTACTCTGCACTGACAGATCAGTCTCTCATTACTCTGCACTGACAGATCAGTCCCCGATTCCTCTGCACTGTCAGATCAGTCCCCGATTACTGTACACTGTCAGATCAGTCCCGGATTACTGTGCACTGTCAGATCAGTCCCCGATTACTCTGCACTCCGAGATCAGTCCACGATTTCTCTGCACTACCAGGTCAGTCCCGATTAATCTGCACTGTCAGATGAGTCTCTGATTCCTCTGCACTGCCAGATCAGTCCCCGATTAATCTGCACTGCTAGATTAGTCCCCGATTACTCTGCACTGCCAGATCAGTACCCGATTACTCTGCACTGCCAGATCAGTACCCGATTACTCTGCACTGCCAGATCAGTCCCCGATTACTCTGCACTGCTAGATGAGTCCACGATTACTCTGCACTGCCAGATCAGTCCCCGATTACTCTGCACTGCCAGGTCGGTTCCGGATTACTCTGCCCTGCTAGATCAGTCCCTGATTAACCTGCACTCTCTGATCAGTCCACGATTACACTGCACTGCTAGATCAGTACCCGCTTACTCTGCACTCTCTGATCAGTCCACGATTACTCTGCACTGCCAGATCAGTCCCCGATTACTCTGCACTCCCTGATCAGTCCACGATTACTCTGCACTGCCAGATCAGTCTCTTATTTCTCTGTACTGTTGGATCTGCCTCTGATTACTCTGCACTGCTAGATCAGTCCCTGATTACTTTGCACTGCCAGATGAGTCCCTGATTACTCTGCACTGCCAGATCAGTCCCCGATTACTCTGCACTGCCAGGTCGGTTCCGGATTACTCTGCACTGCCAGATCAGTGCACGATTACTCTGCACTGGCAGGCCAGTCCCTGATTACTCTGCACTGTCAGGTCAGTCCCCGATTACTCTGCACTGCTAGATCAGTCCCCGATTACTCTGCACTGCCAGATCAGTCCTCGATTACTCTGCACCGCAAGATCAGTCCTCAATTAATCTGCACTGCCGGTTCAGTCCCTGATTACTCTGCACTGCCTGATCAGTCCCCGATTACTCTGCACTGCCAGATCAGTCCTCGATTAATCTGCACTGCCAGATCAGTCCTCGATTAATCTGCACTGCCAGATCAGTCCCCGATTACTCTGCACTGCCAGATCAGTCCCCGATTATTCTGCACTGCCAGGTCAGTCCCCGATTACTCTGCACTGCCTGATGAATCCCCGATTACTCTGCACTGCCTAATCTGTCCCTCATTACTCTGTACTGCCAGATCAGTCCCTCATTACTCTGCACTGCCAGATCAGTCCCCGATTAATCTGCACTGTCAGATATCAGTCCCTGATTACTCTGCACTGCCAGATCAGTCCCCGATTACTGTGCACTGCCAGATCAGTCCCCGCTTACTCTGCACTGCAAGGTCCGTCCTCGATTATTCTGCACTGCCAGATCAGTCCTGGATTACTCTGCACTGCCAGATCTGTCCCCGATTATTCTGCACTGCCAGATCCGTCCCTGATTACTCTGCACTGCCAGGACAGTCCCCGATTACTCTGCACTGCCAGATCAGTCCCCGATTACTCTGCACTGCCAAATCTGTCCCTCATTACTCTGTGCTGCGAGATCAGTCCCTGATTACTTTGCACTGCCAGATCAGTCACTGATTACTTTGCACTGACAGAGCAGTCCACGATTACTCTGCACTGCCAGATCAGTCCCCGATTACTCTGCACTGCCAGATCAATCCCCGAATACACTGCACTGCCAGAGCAGTCTCTTATTTCTCTGCACTGTCGGATCTGCCTCTGATTACTCTGCAGTGCTAGATCAGTCCCTGATTACTCTGCGCTGCCAGAATATTCCCTGATTACTCTACACTGCTAGATCAGTCCCTGATTACTTTGCACTGCCAGATGAGTCCCTGATTACTCTGCACTGCCAGATCAGTCCCTGATTACTCTGCACTGCCAGGTTGTTCCCGATTACTCTGCACTGCTAGATCAGTCCCTGATTACTCTGCACTGCAAGGTCAGTCCCTGATTATTCTGCTCTGTCAGATCAGCCTCTCATTACCCTGCACTGTCAGATCAGTCCCTGATTACTCTGCACTGTCGGACCTGCGGCTGATTACTCTGCACTGTCAGATCAGTCCCCGATTACTCTGTACTGTCAGATCAGTCCCCGGTTACTCTGCACTGCCAGATGAGTCCCCGATTACTCTGCACTGCTAGATCAGTACATGATTACTCTGCACTGTCAGATCAGTCCCCGGTTACTCTGCACTGCCAGTTCAGCCCCAGATTACTCTGCACTGCCAGATCAGTCCCCGGTTACTCTGCACTGCCAGTTCAGCCCCAGATTACTCTGCACTGCCAGATCAGTTTGTGATTACCCTGCACTGTCAGATCAGTCACCAATTACTCTGCACTGCCAGATCAGTCCACGATTACTCTGCCCTGCCAGATCAGTCCCAGATTACTCTGCACTGCCAGATCAGTCCCCGATTACTCTGCACTGCCAGGTCAGTCCACGATTACTCTGCACTGCCAGATCAGTCCCTCATTACTCTGTACTGCTAGATCAGTCCCAGATTACTTTGCACGGCCAGATCAGTCCCTGATTACTCTGCACTGTCAGATCAGTCCCCGGTTACTCTGCACTGTCAGATCAGTCCCCGGTTACTCTGCACTGTCAGATCAGTCCCCGATTACTCTGCACTGCCAGATCAGTCCCCGATTACTCTGTACTGCCAGATCAGTCCCTGATTACTCTGCACTGCTAGATCAGTCCACGATTACTCTGCACTGCCAGATCAGTCCACGATTACTCTGCACTGCCGGATCAGTCCCCGATTACTCTGCACTGCCAGGTCGGTTCCCGATTACTCTGCACTGTCAGATCAGCCCCTGATTACTCTGCACAGCTAGATCAGTCCCTGATTACTCTGCACTGCCAGGTCAGAACCAGATCACTCTGCACTGCCAGATTACTCTGCACTGTCAGATATCAATCCCTGATTACTCTGCACTTCCAAATCAGTCCGTGATAACTCTGCACTGCCGGATCAGTCCCTGATTACTCTGCACTGCCAGATCAGTCCCCGATTATCTGCACTGCCAGATCAGTCCCCGATTACTCTGCACTGCCAGATCTGTCCCCGATTACTTTGCACTGACAGATCAGTCCACGATTACTCTGCACTGTCAGATCAGTCCACGATTACTCTGCACTGTCAGATCAGTCCCCGATTACTCTGCACTGTCAGATCAGTCCCCGATTACTCTGCACTGTCAGATCAGTCCCCGGTTACTCTGCAATGTCAGATCAGTCCCCGGTTACTCTGCACTGCCAGATCAGTCCCCGATTACTCTGCACTGCCAGATCAGTCCCCGATTACTCTGTACTGCCAGATCAGTCCCCGATTACACTGCACTGACAGATCAGTCCACGATTACTCTACACTGCCAGATCAGTCCCCGATTAATCTGCACTGCCAGATGAGTCTCTGATTCCTCTGCACTGTCAGATCAGTCCCTGATTACCCTGCACTGCTAGATCAGTCCCTGATTACTCTGCACTGTCAGATGAGTCCCCGGTTACTCTGCACTGTCAGATCAGTCACCGGTTACTCTGCGCTGTCAGATCAGTCCCCGGTTACTCTGCGCTGTCAGATCAGTCCCCGATTACTCTGCACTGCCAGATTAGTCCACGATTACTCTGCTCTGCCAGGTCAGAATCAGATCACTCTGCACTGCCAGATCAGTCCTCGATTACTCTGCACTGCCAGATCAGTCCTCGATTACTCTGCACTGACAGATCAGTCCCCAATTACTCTGCACTGACAGATTAGTCTCTCATTACTCTGCACTGACAGATCAGTCCCCGATTCCTCTGCACTGTCAGATCAGTCCCCGATTACTGTACACTGTCAGATCAGTCCCGGATTACTGTGCACTGTCAGATCAGTCCCCGATTACTCTGCACTCCGAGATCAATCCACGATTTCTCTGCACTACCAGGTCAGTCCCGATTAATCTGCACTGTCAGATGAGTCTCTGATTCCTCTGCAATGCCAGTTCAGCCCCAGATTACTCTGCACTGCCAGATCAGTCCCCGATTACTCTGCACTGCTAGATTAGTCCCCGATTACTCTGCACTGCCAGATCAGTACCCGATTACTCTGCACTGCCAGATCAGTACCCGATTACTCTGCACTGCCAGATCAGTCCCCGATTACTCTGCACTGCTAGATGAGTCCACGATTACTCTGCACTGCCAGATCAGTCCCCGATTACTCTGCACTGCCAGGTCGGTTCCGGATTACTCTGCCCTGCTAGATCAGTCCCTGATTAACCTGCACTCTCTGATCAGTCCACGATTACACTGCACTGTTAGATCAGTACCCGCTTACTCTGCACTCTCTGATCAGTCCACGATTACTCTGCACTGCCAGATCAGTCCCCGATTACTCTGCACTCCCTGATCAGTCCACGATTACTCTGCACTGCCAGATCAGTCTCTTATTTCTCTGTACTGTTGGATCTGCCTCTGATTACTCTGCAGTGCTAGATCAGTCCCTGATTACTTTGCACTGCTAGATCAGTCCCTGATTACTTTGCACTGCCAGATGAGTCCCTGATTACTCTGCACTGCCAGATCAATCCCCGATTACTCTGCACTGCCAGGTCGGTTCCGGATTACTCTGCACTGCTAGATCAGCCCCTGATTACTCTGCACTGCCAGATCAGTGCACGATTACTCTGCACTGGCAGATCAGTCCCTGATTACTCTGCACTGTCAGGTCAGTCCCCGATTACTCTGCACTGCCAGATCAGTCCCCGATTACTCTGCACTGCCAGATCAGTCCTCGATTACTCTGCACTGCAAGATCAGTCCTCGATTAATCTGCACTGCCGGTTCAGTCGCTGATTACTCTGCACTGCCTGATCAGTCCCCGATTACTCTGCACTGCCAGATCAGTCCTCGATTAATCTGCACTGCCAGATCAGTCCTCGATTAATCTGCACTGCCAGATCAGTCCCCGATTACTCTGCACAGCCAGATCAGTCCCCGATTATTCTGCACTGCCAGGTCAGTCCCCGATTACTCTGCACTGCCTGATGAATCCCCGATTACTCTGCACTGCCTAATCTGTCCCTCATTACTCTGTACTGCCAGATCAGTCCCTCATTACTCTGCACTGCCAGATCAGTCCCCGATTAATCTGCACTGTCAGATATCAGTCCCTGATTACTCTGCACTGCCAGATCAGTCCCCGATTACTGTGCACTGCCAGATCAGTCCCCGCTTACTCTGCACTGCAAGGTCCGTCCTCGATTATTCTGCACTGCCAGATCAGTTCTCGATTACTCTGCACTGCCAGATCAGTCCCCGATTACTCTGCACTGCCAGATCAGTCCCCGATTATCTGCACTGCCAGATCTGTCCCCGATTACTCTGCACTGCCAGATCCGTCCCCGATTACTCTGCACTGCCAGGTCAGTCCCCGATTACTCTGCACTGCCAGATCAGTCCCCGATTACTCTGCACTGCCAAATCTGTCCCTCATTACTCTGTACTGCGAGATCAGTCCACGATTACTTTGCACTGCCAGATCAGTCACTGATTACTTTGCACTGACAGATCAGTCCACGATTACTCTGCACTGCCAGATCAGTCCCCGATTACTCTGCACTGCCAGATCAATCCCCGAATACACTGCACTGCCAGATCAGTCTCTTATTTCTCTGCACTGTCGGATCTGCCTCTGATTACTCTGCAGTGCTAGATCAGTCCCTGATTACTCTGCGCTGCCAGAATATTCCCTGATTACTCTACACTGCTAGATCAGTCCCTGATTACTTTGCACTGCCAGATGAGTCCCTGATTACTCTGCACTGCCAGATCAGTCCCTGATTACTCTGCACTGCCAGGTCAGTCCCTCATTACCCTGCACTGTCAGATCAGCCTCTCATTACCCTGCACTGTCAGATCAGTTCCTGATTACTCTGCTCTGTCAGATCAGCCTCTCATTACCCTGCACTGTCAGATCAGTCCCTGATTACCCTGCACTGCTAGATCAGTCCCTGATTACTCTGCACTGTCAGATCAGTCCCCGGTTACTCTGCACTGTCAGATCAGTCCCCGGTTACTCTGCACTGTCAGATCAGTCCCCGGTTACTCTGCGCTGTCAGATCAGTCCCCGATTACTCTGCACTGCCAGATCAGTCCACGATTACTCTGCTCTGCCAGGTCAGAACCAGATCACTCTGCACTGACAGATCAGTCCCCGATTCCTCTGCACTGACAGATCAGTCCCCGATTACTGTGCACTGTCAGATCAGTCCCCGATTACTCTGCACTCCGAGATCAGTCCACGATTTCTCTGCACTACCAGGTCAGTCCCGATTAATCTGCACTGTCAGATGAGTCTCTGATTCCTCTGCAATGCCAGTTCAGCCCCAGATTACTCTGCACTGCCGGATCAGTCCCCGATTACTCTGCACTGCTAGATTAGTCCACGATTACTCTGCACTGCCAGATCAGTCCCCGATTACTCTGCACTGCCAGATCAGTCCCCGATTGCTCTGCACTGCCAGATCAGTCCCCGATTACTCTGCACTGCCAAATCTGTCCCTCATTACTCTGTACTGCTAGATCAGTCCCTGATTACTTTGCACTGACAGATCAGTCCACGATTACTCTGCACTGCCAGATCAGTCCCCGATTACTCTGCACTGCCAGATCAGTCCCCGACTACGCTGCACTGCCAGAGCAGTCTCTTATTTCTCTGCACTGTTGGATCTGCCTCTGATTACTCTGCAGTGCTAGATCAGTCCCTGATTACTCTGCGCTGCCAGAATATTCCCTGATTACTCTACACTGCCAGATGAGTCCCTGATTACTTTGCACTGCCAGATGAGTCCCTGATTACTCTGCACTGCCAGATCAGTCCCTGATTACTCTGCACTGCCAGGTTGGTTCTCGATTACTCTGCACTGCTAGATAAGTCCCTGATTACTCTGCACTGTCAGATCAGCCTCTCATTACCCTGCACTGTCAGATCAGTCTCTGATTACCCTGCACTGTCAGATCAGTCCCTGATTACTCTGCACTGTCGGACCTGCGGCTGATTACTCTGCACTGTCAGATCAGTCCCCGATTACTCTGCACTGTCAGATCAGTCCCCGATTACTCTGCACTGCCAGATCAGTCCCCGGTTACTCTGCACTGCCAGATGAGTCCCCGATTACTCTGCACTGCGAGATCAGTCCATGATTACTCTGCACTGTCAGATCAGTCCCCGGTTACTCTGCACTGCCAGTTCAGCCCCAGATTACTCTGCGCTGCCAGATCAGTCCCCGGTTACTCTGCATTGCCAGTTCAGCCCCAGATTACTCTGCACTGCCAGATAAGTTTGTGATTACCCTGCACTGTCAGATCAGTCACCGATTACTCTGCACTGCCAGATCAGTCCACGATTACTCTGCCCTTCCAGATCAGTCCCCGATTACTCTGCACTGCCAGATCAGTCCCCGATTACTCTGCACTACCAGGTCAGTCCCCGATTACTCTGCACTGCCAGATGAGTGCACGATTACTCTGCACTGCCAGATCAGTTCCCGGTTACTCTGCAATGCCAGTTCATCCCCAGATTACTCTGCACTGTCAGATCAGTCTGTGATTACCCTGCACTGTCAGATCAGTCCCTGATTACTCTGCATTCCCTGATCAGTCCACGATTTCTCTGCACTGCCAGAGCAGTCTCTTATTTCTCTGCACTGTCGGATCTGCCTCTGATTACTCTGCAGTGCTAGATCAGTCCCTGATTACTCTGCGCTGCCAGAATATTCCCTGATTACTCTACACTGCTAGATGAGTCCCTGATTACTCTGCACTGCCAGATGAGTCCCTAATTACTCTGCACTGCCAGATCAGTCCCTGATTACTCTGCACTGCCAGGTTGGTTCCCGATTACTCTGCACTGCTAGATCAGTCCCTGATTACCCTGCACTGTCAGATCAGCCTCTCATTACCCTGCACTGTCAGATCAGTCCCTGATTACCCTGCACTGTCAGATCCGTCCCAGATTACTCTGCACTGTCAGATCAGTCCCCGGTTACTCTGCACTGTCAGATCAGTCCCCGGTTACTCTGCACCGTCAGATCAGTCCCCGGATACTCTGCACTGTCAGATCAGTCCACGATTACTCTGCACTGACAGATCAGTCTCTCATTACTCTGCACTGCCAAGTCAGAACCAGATCACTCTGCACTGCCAGATCAGTCCTCGATTACTCTGCACTGACAGATCAGTCCCCGGTTACTCTGCACTGTCAGATCAGTCCCCGGTTTCTCTACACTGTCAGATCAGTCCCAGGTTACTCTGCACTGTCAGATCAGTCCCCGATTACTCTGCACTGACAGATCAGTCCACGATTACTCTGCACTACCAGGTCAGAACCAGATCACTCTGCACTGCCAGATCAGTCCTCGATTACTCTGCACTGACAGATCAGTCCCCGATTACTCTGCACTGACAGATCAGTCTCTGATTACTCTGCACTGACAGATCAGTCCCCGATTACTCTGCACTGTCAGGTCAGTCCCCGATTACTGTGCACTGTCAGATCAGTCCCGGATTACTGTGCACTGTCAGATCAGTCCCGGATTACTGTGCACTGTCAGATCAGTCCCCGATTACTCTGCACTGTCAGATCAGTCGCCGATTACTCTGCACTGCCAGATCAGTCCCCGATTACTCTGCACTGACAGATCAGTCCCCGATTACTCTGCACTGACAGATCAGTCTCTCATTACTCTGCACTGTCAGATCAGTCCCCGATTACTCTGCACTGTCAGATCAGTCCCCGATTACTGTGCGCTGTCAGATCAGTCCCCGATTACTGTGCACTGTCAGATCAGTCCTGGATTACTGTGCACTGTCAGATCAGTCCCCGATTACTCTGCACTGCCAGATCAGTCCCCGATTACTCTGCACTGCCAGATCAGTCCCCGATTACTCTGCACTGCTAGATTAGTCCCCGATTACTCTGCACTCCCAGATCAGTCCACGATTACTCTGCACTGCCAGATCAGTCCCCGATTACTCTGCACTGTCAGATCAGTCCCCGGTTACTGTGCACTGTCAGATCAGTCCCCGGTTTCTCTGCACTGTCAGATCAGTCCCCGGTTACTCTGCACTGTCAGATCAGTCCCCGATTACTCTGCACTGACAGATCAGTCCACGATTACTCTGCACTGCCAGGTCAGAACCAGATCACTCTGCACTGCCAGATCAGTCATCGATTACTCTGCACTGACAGATCAGTCCCCGATTACTCTGCACTGACAGATCAGTCTCTCATTGCTCTGCACTGACAGATCAGTCCCCGATTACTCTGCACTGTCAGGTCAGTCCCCGATTACTCTGCACTGTCAGGTCAGTCCCCGATTACTGTGCACTGTCAGGTCAGTCCCCGATTACTGTGCACTGTCAGATCAGTCCCGGATTACAGTGCACTGTCAGATCAGTCCCGGATTACAGTGCACTGCCAGATCAGTCCCCGATTACTCTGCACTGACAGATCAGTCCCCGATTACTCTGCACTGACAGATCAGTCCCCGATCACTCTGCACTGACAGATCAGTCTCTCATTACTCTGCACTGTCAGATCAGTCCCCGATTACTCTGCACTGTCAGATCAGTCCCCGATTACTGTGCACTGTCAGATCAGTCCCCGATTACTGTGCACTGTCAGATCAGTCCCGGATTACTGTGCACTGTCAGATCAGTCCCGGATTACTGTGCACTGTCAGATCAGTCCCCGATTACTCTGCACTGTCAGATCAGTCGCCGATTACTCTGCACTGCCAGATCAGTCCCCGATTACTCTGCACTGACAGATCAGTCCCCGATTACTCTGCACTGACAGATCAGTCTCTCATTACTCTGCACTGTCAGATCAGTCCCCGATTACTCTGCACTGTCAGATCAGTCCCCGATTACTGTGCGCTGTCAGATCAGTCCCCGATTACTGTGCACTGTCAGATCAGTCCTGGATTACTGTGCACTGTCAGATCAGTCCCCGATTACTCTGCACTGCCAGATCAGTCCCCGATTACTCTGCACTGCCAGATCAGTCCCCGATTACTCTGCACTGCTAGATTAGTCCCCGATTACTCTGCACTCCCAGATCAGTCCACGATTACTCTGCACTGCCAGATCAGTCCCCGATTACTCTGCACTGTCAGATCAGTCCCCGGTTACTGTGCACTGTCAGATCAGTCCCCGGTTTCTCTGCACTGTCAGATCAGTCCCCGGTTACTCTGCACTGTCAGATCAGTCCCCGATTACTCTGCACTGACAGATCAGTCCACGATTACTCTGCACTGCCAGGTCAGAACCAGATCACTCTGCACTGCCAGATCAGTCATCGATTACTCTGCACTGACAGATCAGTCCCCGATTACTCTGCACTGACAGATCAGTCTCTCATTGCTCTGCACTGACAGATCAGTCCCCGATTACTCTGCACTGTCAGGTCAGTCCCCGATTACTCTGCACTGTCAGGTCAGTCCCCGATTACTGTGCACTGTCAGGTCAGTCCCCGATTACTGTGCACTGTCAGATCAGTCCCGGATTACAGTGCACTGTCAGATCAGTCCCGGATTACAGTGCACTGCCAGATCAGTCCCCGATTACTCTGCACTGACAGATCAGTCCCCGATTACTCTGCACTGACAGATCAGTCCCCGATCACTCTGCACTGACAGATCAGTCTCTCATTACTCTGCACTGTCAGATCAGTCCCCGATTACTCTGCACTGTCAGATCAGTCCCCGATTACTGTGCACTGTCAGATCAGTCCCCGATTACTGTGCACTGTCAGATCAGTCCCGGATTACTGTGCACTGTCAGATCAGTCCCCGATTACTCTGCACTGCCAGATCAGTCCCCGATTACTCTGCACTGCCAGATCAGTCCCCGATTACTCTGCACTGCTAGATTAGTCCCCGATTACTGTGCACTCCCAGATCAGTCCACGATTACTCTGCACTGCCAGATCAGTCCTCGATTAATCTGCACTGCCAGATCAGTCCTCGATTAATCTGCACTGCCAGATCAGTCCCCGATTACTCTGCACAGCCAGATCAGTCCCCGATTATTCTGCACTGCCAGGTCAGTCCCCGATTACTCTGCACTGCCTGATGAATCCCCGATTACTCTGCACTGCCTAATTTGTCCCTCATTACTCTGTACTGCCAGATCAGTCCCTCATTACTCTGCACTGCCAGATCAGTCCCCGATTAATCTGCACTGTCAGATATCAGTCCCTGATTACTCTGCACTGCCAGATCAGTCCCCGATTACTGTGCACTGCCAGATCAGTCCCCGCTTACTCTGCACTGCAAGGTCCGTCCTCGATTATTCTGCACTGCCAGATCAGTCCTCGATTACTCTGCACTGCCAGATCAGTCCCCGATTACTCTGCACTGCCAGATCAGTCCCCGATTATCTGCACTGCCAGATCTGTCCCCGATTACTCTGCACTGCCAGATCCGTCCCCGATTACTCTGCACTGCCAAATCTGTCCCTCATTACTCTGTACTGCGAGATCAGTCCACGATTACTTTGCACTGCCAGATCAGTCACTGATTACTTTGCACTGACAGATCAGTCCACGATTACTCTGCACTGTCAGATCAGTCCCCGATTACTCTGCACTCCCAGATCAGTCCCCGATTACTCTGCACTGCCAGGTCGGTTCCCGATTACTCTGCACTGTCAGATCAGCCCCTGATTACTCTGCACTGTCAGATATCAGCCCCTGATTACTCTGCACAGCCAGATCAGCCCCTAATTACTCTGCACAGCTAGATCAGTCCACGATTACTCTGCACTGCCAGATCAGTCCACGATTACTCTGCACTGCCGGATCAGTCCCCGATTACTCTGCACTGCCAGGTCGGTTCCCGATTACTCTGCACTGTCAGATCAGCCCCTGATTACTCTGCACTGTCAGATATCAGCCCCTGATTACTCTGCACAGCCAGATCAGCCCCTAATTACTCTGCACAGCTAGATCAGTCCCTGATTACTCTGCACTGCCAGGTCAGAACCAGATCACTCTGCACTGCCAGATTACTCTGCACTGTCAGATATCAATCCCTGATTACTCTGCACTTCCAAATCAGTCCCTGATAACTCTGCACTGCCGGATCAGTCCCTGATTACTCTGCACTGCCAGATCAGTCCCCGATTATCTGCACTGCCAGATCAGTCCCCGATTACTTTGCACTGACAGATCAGTCCACGATTACTCTGCACTGTCAGATCAGTCCACGATTACTCTGCACTGTCAGATCAGACCCCGATTACTCTGCACTGCCAGATCAGTCCCCGATTACTCTGCACTGCCAGATCAGTCCCCGATTACTTTGCACTGACAGATCAGTCCACGATTACTCTGCACTGTCAGATCAGTCCACGATTACTCTGCACTGTCAGATCAGTCCCCGATTACTCTGCACTGTCAGATCAGTCCCCGGTTACTCTGCAATGTCAGATCAGTCCCCGGTTACTCTGCACTGCCAGATCAGTCCCCGATTACTCTGCACTGCCAGATCAGTCCCCGATTACTCTGTACTGCCAGATCAGTCCCCGATTACACTGCACTGCTAGATCAGTCCACGATTACTCTGCACTGCCAGATCAGTCCCCGATTAATCTGCACTGCCAGATGAGTCTCTGATTCCTCTGCACTGTCAGATCAGTCCCTGATTACCCTGCACTGCGAGATCAGCCCCTGATTACTCTGCACTGTCAGATCAGTCCCCGGTTACTCTGCACTGTCAGATCAGTCACCGGTTACTCTGCGCTGTCAGATCAGTCCCCGGTTACTCTGCGCTGTCAGATCAGTCCCCGATTACTCTGCACTGCCAGATCAGTCCACGATTACTCTGCTCTGCCAGGTCAGAATCAGATCACTCTGCACTGCCAGATCAGTCCTCGATTACTCTGCACTGCCAGATCAGTCCTCGATTACTCTGCACTGACAGATCAGTCCCCAATTACTCTGCACTGACAGATCAGTCTCTCATTACTCTGCACAGCTAGATCAGTCCACGATTACTCTGCACTGCCAGATCAGTCCACGATTACTCTGCACTGCCGGATCAGTCCCCGATTACTCTGCACTGCCAGGTCGGTTCCCGATTACTCTGCACTGTCAGATCAGCCCCTGATTACTCTGCACTGTCAGATATCAGCCCCTGATTACTCTGCACAGCCAGATCAGCCCCTAATTACTCTGCACAGCTAGATCAGTCCCTGATTACTCTGCACTGCCAGGTCAGAACCAGATCACTCTGCACTGCCAGATTACTCTGCACTGTCAGATATCAATCCCTGATTACTCTGCACTTCCAAATCAGTCCCTGATAACTCTGCACTGCCGGATCAGTCCCTGATTACTCTGCACTGCCAGATCAGTCCCCGATTATCTGCACTGCCAGATCAGTCCCCGATTACTTTGCACTGACAGATCAGTCCACGATTACTCTGCACTGTCAGATCAGTCCACGATTACTCTGCACTGTCAGATCAGTCCCCGATTACTCTGCACTGCCAGATCAGTCCCCGATTACTCTGCACTGCCAGATCAGTCCCCGATTACTTTGCACTGACAGATCAGTCCACGATTACTCTGCACTGTCAGATCAGTCCACGATTACTCTGCACTGTCAGATCAGTCCCCGATTACTCTGCACTGTCAGATCAGTCCCCGATTACTCTGCACTGTCAGATCAGTCCCCGGTTACTCTGCAATGTCAGATCAGTCCCCGGTTACTCTGCACTGCCAGATCAGTCCCCGATTACTCTGCACTGCCAGATCAGTCCCCGATTACTCTGTACTGCCAGATCAGTCCCCGATTACACTGCACTGCTAGATCAGTCCACGATTACTCTGCACTGCCAGATCAGTCCCCGATTAATCTGCACTGCCAGATGAGTCTCTGATTCCTCTGCACTGTCAGATCAGTCCCTGATTACCCTGCACTGCTAGATCAGCCCCTGATTACTCTGCACTGTCAGATCAGTCCCCGGTTACTCTGCACTGTCAGATCAGTCACCGGTTACTCTGCGCTGTCAGATCAGTCCCCGGTTACTCTGCGCTGTCAGATCAGTCCCCGATTACTCTGCACTGCCAGATCAGTCCACGATTACTCTGCTCTGCCAGGTCAGAATCAGATCACTCTGCACTGCCAGATCAGTCCTCGATTACTCTGCACTGCCAGATCAGTCCTCGATTACTCTGCACTGACAGATCAGTCCCCAATTACTCTGCACTGACAGATCAGTCTCTCATTACTCTGCACTGACAGATCAGTCCCCGATTCCTCTGCACTGTCAGATCAGTCCCCGATTACTGTACACTGTCAGATCAGTCCCGGATTACTGTGCACTGTCAGATCAGTCCCCGATTACTCTGCACTCCGAGATCAGTCCACGATTTCTCTGCACTACCAGGTCAGTCCCGATTAATCTGCACTGTCAGATGAGTCTCTGATTCCTCTGCAATGCCAGTTCAGCCCCAGATTACTCTGCACTGCCAGATCAGTCCCCGATTAATCTGCACTGCTAGATTAGTCCCCGATTACTCTGCACTGCCAGATCAGTACCCGATTACTCTGCACTGCCAGATCAGTACCCGATTACTCTGCACTGCCAGATCAGTCCCCGATTACTCTGCACTGCTAGATGAGTCCACGATTACTCTGCACTGCCAGATCAGTCCCCGATTACTCTGCACTGCCAGGTCGGTTCCGGATTACTCTGCCCTGCTAGATCAGTCCCTGATTAACCTGCACTCTCTGATCAGTCCACGATTACACTGCACTGCTAGATCAGTACCCGCTTACTCTGCACTCTCTGATCAGTCCACGATTACTCTGCACTGCCAGATCAGTCCCCGATTACTCTGCACTCCCTGATCAGTCCACGATTACTCTGCACTGCCAGATCAGTCTCTTATTTCTCTGTACTGTTGGATCTGCCTCTGATTACTCTGCACTGCTAGATCAGTCCCTGATTACTTTGCACTGCCAGATGAGTCCCTGATTACTCTGCACTGCCAGATCAGTCCCCGATTACTCTGCACTGCCAGGTCGGTTCCGGATTACTCTGCACTGCCAGATCAGTGCACGATTACTCTGCACTGGCAGGCCAGTCCCTGATTACTCTGCACTGTCAGGTCAGTCCCCGATTACTCTGCACTGCTAGATCAGTCCCCGATTACTCTGCACTGCCAGATCAGTCCTCGATTACTCTGCACCGCAAGATCAGTCCTCAATTAATCTGCACTGCCGGTTCAGTCCCTGATTACTCTGCACTGCCTGATCAGTCCCCGATTACTCTGCACTGCCAGATCAGTCCTCGATTAATCTGCACTGCCAGATCAGTCCTCGATTAATCTGCACTGCCAGATCAGTCCCCGATTACTCTGCACTGCCAGATCAGTCCCCGATTATTCTGCACTGCCAGGTCAGTCCCCGATTACTCTGCACTGCCTGATGAATCCCCGATTACTCTGCACTGCCTAATCTGTCCCTCATTACTCTGTACTGCCAGATCAGTCCCTCATTACTCTGCACTGCCAGATCAGTCCCCGATTAATCTGCACTGTCAGATATCAGTCCCTGATTACTCTGCACTGCCAGATCAGTCCCCGATTACTGTGCACTGCCAGATCAGTCCCCGCTTACTCTGCACTGCAAGGTCCGTCCTCGATTATTCTGCACTGCCAGATCAGTCCTGGATTACTCTGCACTGCCAGATCTGTCCCCGATTATTCTGCACTGCCAGATCCGTCCCTGATTACTCTGCACTGCCAGGACAGTCCCCGATTACTCTGCACTGCCAGATCAGTCCCCGATTACTCTGCACTGCCAAATCTGTCCCTCATTACTCTGTGCTGCGAGATCAGTCCCTGATTACTTTGCACTGCCAGATCAGTCACTGATTACTTTGCACTGACAGAGCAGTCCACGATTACTCTGCACTGCCAGATCAGTCCCCGATTACTCTGCACTGCCAGATCAATCCCCGAATACACTGCACTGCCAGAGCAGTCTCTTATTTCTCTGCACTGTCGGATCTGCCTCTGATTACTCTGCAGTGCTAGATCAGTCCCTGATTACTCTGCGCTGCCAGAATATTCCCTGATTACTCTACACTGCTAGATCAGTCCCTGATTACTTTGCACTGCCAGATGAGTCCCTGATTACTCTGCACTGCCAGATCAGTCCCTGATTACTCTGCACTGCCAGGTTGTTCCCGATTACTCTGCACTGCTAGATCAGTCCCTGATTACTCTGCACTGCAAGGTCAGTCCCTGATTATTCTGCTCTGTCAGATCAGCCTCTCATTACCCTGCACTGTCAGATCAGTCCCTGATTACTCTGCACTGTCGGACCTGCGGCTGATTACTCTGCACTGTCAGATCAGTCCCCGATTACTCTGTACTGTCAGATCAGTCCCCGGTTACTCTGCACTGCCAGATAAGTCCCCGATTACTCTGCACTGCTAGATCAGTACATGATTACTCTGCACTGTCAGATCAGTCCCCGGTTACTCTGCACTGCCAGTTCAGCCCCAGATTACTCTGCACTGCCAGATCAGTCCCCGGTTACTCTGCACTGCCAGTTCAGCCCCAGATTACTCTGCACTGCCAGATCAGTTTGTGATTACCCTGCACTGTCAGATCAGTCACCAATTACTCTGCACTGCCAGATCAGTCCACGATTACTCTGCCCTGCCAGATCAGTCCCAGATTACTCTGCACTGCCAGATCAGTCCCCGATTACTCTGCACTGCCAGGTCAGTCCACGATTACTCTGCACTGCCAGATCAGTCCCTCATTACTCTGTACTGCTAGATCAGTCCCAGATTACTTTGCACGGCCAGATCAGTCCCTGATTACTCTGCACTGTCAGATCAGTCCCCGGTTACTCTGCACTGTCAGATCAGTCCCCGGTTACTCTGCACTGTCAGATCAGTCCCCGATTACTCTGCACTGCCAGATCAGTCCCCGATTACTCTGTACTGCCAGATCAGTCCCTGATTACTCTGCACTGCTAGATCAGTCCACGATTACTCTGCACTGCCAGATCAGTCCACGATTACTCTGCACTGCCGGATCAGTCCCCGATTACTCTGCACTGCCAGGTCGGTTCCCGATTACTCTGCACTGTCAGATCAGCCCCTGATTACTCTGCACAGCTAGATCAGTCCCTGATTACTCTGCACTGCCAGGTCAGAACCAGATCACTCTGCACTGCCAGATTACTCTGCACTGTCAGATATCAATCCCTGATTACTCTGCACTTCCAAATCAGTCCGTGATAACTCTGCACTGCCGGATCAGTCCCTGATTACTCTGCACTGCCAGATCAGTCCCCGATTATCTGCACTGCCAGATCAGTCCCCGATTACTCTGCACTGCCAGATCTGTCCCCGATTACTTTGCACTGACAGATCAGTCCACGATTACTCTGCACTGTCAGATCAGTCCACGATTACTCTGCACTGTCAGATCAGTCCCCGATTACTCTGCACTGTCAGATCAGTCCCCGATTACTCTGCACTGTCAGATCAGTCCCCGGTTACTCTGCAATGTCAGATCAGTCCCCGGTTACTCTGCACTGCCAGATCAGTCCCCGATTACTCTGCACTGCCAGATCAGTCCCCGATTACTCTGTACTGCCAGATCAGTCCCCGATTACTCTGCACTGCCAGATCAGTCCCCGATTAATCTGCACTGCCAGATGAGTCTCTGATTCCTCTGCACTGTCAGATCAGTCCCTGATTACCCTGCACTGCTAGATCAGTCCCTGATTACTCTGCACTGTCAGATGAGTCCCCGGTTACTCTGCACTGTCAGATCAGTCACCGGTTACTCTGCGCTGTCAGATCAGTCCCCGGTTACTCTGCGCTGTCAGATCAGTCCCCGATTACTCTGCACTGCCAGATTAGTCCACGATTACTCTGCTCTGCCAGGTCAGAATCAGATCACTCTGCACTGCCAGATCAGTCCTCGATTACTCTGCACTGCCAGATCAGTCCTCGATCACTCTGCACTGACAGATCAGTCCCCAATTACTCTGCACTGACAGATTAGTCTCTCATTACTCTGCACTGACAGATCAGTCCCCGATTCCTCTGCACTGTCAGATCAGTCCCCGATTACTGTACACTGTCAGATCAGTCCCGGATTACTGTGCACTGTCAGATCAGTCCCCGATTACTCTGCACTCCGAGATCAATCCACGATTTCTCTGCACTGCCAGGTCAGTCCCGATTAATCTGCACTGTCAGATGAGTCTCTGATTCCTCTGCAATGCCAGTTCAGCCCCAGATTACTCTGCACTGCCAGATCAGTCCCCGATTACTCTGCACTGCTAGATTAGTCCCCGATTACTCTGCACTGCCAGATCAGTACCCGATTACTCTGCACTGCCAGATCAGTACCCGATTACTCTGCACTGCCAGATCAGTCCCCGATTACTCTGCACTGCTAGATGAGTCCACGATTACTCTGCACTGCCAGATCAGTCCCCGATTACTCTGCACTGCCAGGTCGGTTCCGGATTACTCTGCCCTGCTAGATCAGTCCCTGATTAACCTGCACTCTCTGATCAGTCCACGATTACACTGCACTGTTAGATCAGTACCCGCTTACTCTGCACTCTCTGATCAGTCCACGATTACTCTGCACTGCCAGATCAGTCCCCGATTACTCTGCACTCCCTGATCAGTCCACGATTACTCTGCACTGCCAGATCAGTCTCTTATTTCTCTGTACTGTTGGATCTGCCTCTGATTACTCTGCAGTGCTAGATCAGTCCCTGATTACTTTGCACTGCTAGATCAGTCCCTGATTACTTTGCACTGCCAGATGAGTCCCTGATTACTCTGCACTGCCAGATCAATCCCCGATTACTCTGCACTGCCAGGTCGGTTCCGGATTACTCTGCACTGCTAGATCAGCCCCTGATTACTCTGCACTGCCAGATCAGTGCACGATTACTCTGCACTGGCAGATCAGTCCCTGATTACTCTGCACTGTCAGGTCAGTCCCCGATTACTCTGCACTGCCAGATCAGTCCCCGATTACTCTGCACTGCCAGATCAGTCCTCGATTACTCTGCACTGCAAGATCAGTCCTCGATTAATCTGCACTGCCGGTTCAGTCGCTGATTACTCTGCACTGCCTGATCAGTCCCCGATTACTCTGCACTGCCAGATCAGTCCTCGATTAATCTGCACTGCCAGATCAGTCCTCGATTAATCTGCACTGCCAGATCAGTCCCCGATTACTCTGCACAGCCAGATCAGTCCCCGATTATTCTGCACTGCCAGGTCAGTCCCCGATTACTCTGCACTGCCTGATGAATCCCCGATTACTCTGCACTGCCTAATCTGTCCCTCATTACTCTGTACTGCCAGATCAGTCCCTCATTACTCTGCACTGCCAGATCAGTCCCCGATTAATCTGCACTGTCAGATATCAGTCCCTGATTACTCTGCACTGCCAGATCAGTCCCCGATTACTGTGCACTGCCAGATCAGTCCCCGCTTACTCTGCACTGCAAGGTCCGTCCTCGATTATTCTGCACTGCCAGATCAGTTCTCGATTACTCTGCACTGCCAGATCAGTCCCCGATTACTCTGCACTGCCAGATCAGTCCCCGATTATCTGCACTGCCAGATCTGTCCCCGATTACTCTGCACTGCCAGATCCGTCCCCGATTACTCTGCACTGCCAGGTCAGTCCCCGATTACTCTGCACTGCCAGATCAGTCCCCGATTACTCTGCACTGCCAAATCTGTCCCTCATTACTCTGTACTGCGAGATCAGTCCACGATTACTTTGCACTGCCAGATCAGTCACTGATTACTTTGCACTGACAGATCAGTCCACGATTACTCTGCACTGCCAGATCAGTCCCCGATTACTCTGCACTGCCAGATCAATCCCCGAATACACTGCACTGCCAGATCAGTCTCTTATTTCTCTGCACTGTCGGATCTGCCTCTGATTACTCTGCAGTGCTAGATCAGTCCCTGATTACTCTGCGCTGCCAGAATATTCCCTGATTACTCTACACTGCTAGATCAGTCCCTGATTACTTTGCACTGCCAGATGAGTCCCTGATTACTCTGCACTGCCAGATCAGTCCCTGATTACTCTGCACTGCCAGGTCAGTCCCTCATTACCCTGCACTGTCAGATCAGCCTCTCATTACCCTGCACTGTCAGATCAGTTCCTGATTACTCTGCTCTGTCAGATCAGCCTCTCATTACCCTGCACTGTCAGATCAGTCCCTGATTACCCTGCACTGCTAGATCAGTCCCTGATTACTCTGCACTGTCAGATCAGTCCCCGGTTACTCTGCACTGTCAGATCAGTCCCCGGTTACTCTGCACTGTCAGATCAGTCCCCGGTTACTCTGCGCTGTCAGATCAGTCCCCGATTACTCTGCACTGCCAGATCAGTCCACGATTACTCTGCTCTGCCAGGTCAGAACCAGATCACTCTGCACTGACAGATCAGTCCCCGATTCCTCTGCACTGACAGATCAGTCCCCGATTACTGTGCACTGTCAGATCAGTCCCCGATTACTCTGCACTCCGAGATCAGTCCACGATTTCTCTGCACTACCAGGTCAGTCCCGATTAATCTGCACTGTCAGATGAGTCTCTGATTCCTCTGCAATGCCAGTTCAGCCCCAGATTACTCTGCACTGCCAGATCAGTCCCCGATTACTCTGCACTGCTAGATTAGTCCACGATTACTCTGCACTGCCAGATCAGTCCCCGATTACTCTGCACTGCCAGATCAGTCCCCGATTGCTCTGCACTGCCAGATCAGTCCCCGATTACTCTGCACTGCCAAATCTGTCCCTCATTACTCTGTACTGCTAGATCAGTCCCTGATTACTTTGCACTGACAGATCAGTCCACGATTACTCTGCACTGCCAGATCAGTCCCCGATTACTCTGCACTGCCAGATCAGTCCCCGACTACGCTGCACTGCCAGAGCAGTCTCTTATTTCTCTGCACTGTTGGATCTGCCTCTGATTACTCTGCAGTGCTAGATCAGTCCCTGATTACTCTGCGCTGCCAGAATATTCCCTGATTACTCTACACTGCCAGATGAGTCCCTGATTACTTTGCACTGCCAGATGAGTCCCTGATTACTCTGCACTGCCAGATCAGTCCCTGATTACTCTGCACTGCCAGGTTGGTTCTCGATTACTCTGCACTGCTAGATAAGTCCCTGATTACTCTGCACTGTCAGATCAGCCTCTCATTACCCTGCACTGTCAGATCAGTCTCTGATTACCCTGCACTGTCAGATCAGTCCCTGATTACTCTGCACTGTCGGACCTGCGGCTGATTACTCTGCACTGTCAGATCAGTCCCCGATTACTCTGCACTGTCAGATCAGTCCCCGATTACTCTGCACTGCCAGATCAGTCCCCGGTTACTCTGCACTGCCAGATGAGTCCCCGATTACTCTGCACTGCGAGATCAGTCCATGATTACTCTGCACTGTCAGATCAGTCCCCGGTTACTCTGCACTGCCAGTTCAGCCCCAGATTACTCTGCGCTGCCAGATCAGTCCCCGGTTACTCTGCATTGCCAGTTCAGCCCCAGATTACTCTGCACTGCCAGATAAGTTTGTGATTACCCTGCACTGTCAGATCAGTCACCGATTACTCTGCACTGCCAGATCAGTCCACGATTACTCTGCCCTTCCAGATCAGTCCCCGATTACTCTGCACTGCCAGATCAGTCCCCGATTACTCTGCACTACCAGGTCAGTCCCCGATTACTCTGCACTGCCAGATGAGTGCACGATTACTCTGCACTGCCAGATCAGTTCCCGGTTACTCTGCAATGCCAGTTCATCCCCAGATTACTCTGCACTGTCAGATCAGTCTGTGATTACCCTGCACTGTCAGATCAGTCCCTGATTACTCTGCATTCCCTGATCAGTCCACGATTTCTCTGCACTGCCAGAGCAGTCTCTTATTTCTCTGCACTGTCGGATCTGCCTCTGATTACTCTGCAGTGCTAGATCAGTCCCTGATTACTCTGCGCTGCCAGAATATTCCCTGATTACTCTACACTGCTAGATGAGTCCCTGATTACTCTGCACTGCCAGATGAGTCCCTAATTACTCTGCACTGCCAGATCAGTCCCTGATTACTCTGCACTGCCAGGTTGGTTCCCGATTACTCTGCACTGCTAGATCAGTCCCTGATTACCCTGCACTGTCAGATCAGCCTCTCATTACCCTGCACTGTCAGATCAGTCCCTGATTACCCTGCACTGTCAGATCCGTCCCAGATTACTCTGCACTGTCAGATCAGTCCCCGGTTACTCTGCACTGTCAGATCAGTCCCCGGTTACTCTGCACCGTCAGATCAGTCCCCGGATACTCTGCACTGTCAGATCAGTCCACGATTACTCTGCACTGACAGATCAGTCTCTCATTACTCTGCACTGCCAAGTCAGAACCAGATCACTCTGCACTGCCAGATCAGTCCTCGATTACTCTGCACTGACAGATCAGTCCCCGGTTACTCTGCACTGTCAGATCAGTCCCCGGTTTCTCTACACTGTCAGATCAGTCCCAGGTTACTCTGCACTGTCAGATCAGTCCCCGATTACTCTGCACTGACAGATCAGTCCACGATTACTCTGCACTACCAGGTCAGAACCAGATCACTCTGCACTGCCAGATCAGTCCTCGATTACTCTGCACTGACAGATCAGTCCCCGATTACTCTGCACTGACAGATCAGTCTCTGATTACTCTGCACTGACAGATCAGTCCCCGATTACTCTGCACTGTCAGGTCAGTCCCCGATTACTGTGCACTGTCAGATCAGTCCCGGATTACTGTGCACTGTCAGATCAGTCCCGGATTACTGTGCACTGTCAGATCAGTCCCCGATTACTCTGCACTGTCAGATCAGTCGCCGATTACTCTGCACTGCCAGATCAGTCCCCGATTACTCTGCACTGACAGATCAGTCCCCGATTACTCTGCACTGACAGATCAGTCTCTCATTACTCTGCACTGTCAGATCAGTCCCCGATTACTCTGCACTGTCAGATCAGTCCCCGATTACTGTGCGCTGTCAGATCAGTCCCCGATTACTGTGCACTGTCAGATCAGTCCTGGATTACTGTGCACTGTCAGATCAGTCCCCGATTACTCTGCACTGCCAGATCAGTCCCCGATTACTCTGCACTGCCAGATCAGTCCACGATTACTCTGCACTGCTAGATTAGTCCCCGATTACTCTGCACTCCCAGATCAGTCCACGATTACTCTGCACTGCCAGATCAGTCCCCGATTACTCTGCACTGTCAGATCAGTCCCCGGTTACTGTGCACTGTCAGATCAGTCCCCGGTTTCTCTGCACTGTCAGATCAGTCCCCGGTTACTCTGCACTGTCAGATCAGTCCCCGATTACTCTGCACTGACAGATCAGTCCACGATTACTCTGCACTGCCAGGTCAGAACCAGATCACTCTGCACTGCCAGATCAGTCATCGATTACTCTGCACTGACAGATCAGTCCCCGATTACTCTGCACTGACAGATCAGTCTCTCATTGCTCTGCACTGACAGATCAGTCCCCGATTACTCTGCACTGTCAGGTCAGTCCCCGATTACTCTGCACTGTCAGGTCAGTCCCCGATTACTGTGCACTGTCAGGTCAGTCCCCGATTACTGTGCACTGTCAGATCAGTCCCGGATTACAGTGCACTGTCAGATCAGTCCCGGATTACAGTGCACTGCCAGATCAGTCCCCGATTACTCTGCACTGACAGATCAGTCCCCGATTACTCTGCACTGACAGATCAGTCCCCGATCACTCTGCACTGACAGATCAGTCTCTCATTACTCTGCACTGTCAGATCAGTCCCCGATTACTCTGCACTGTCAGATCAGTCCCCGATTACTGTGCACTGTCAGATCAGTCCCCGATTACTGTGCACTGTCAGATCAGTCCCGGATTACTGTGCACTGTCAGATCAGTCCCGGATTACTGTGCACTGTCAGATCAGTCCCCGATTACTCTGCACTGTCAGATCAGTCGCCGATTACTCTGCACTGCCAGATCAGTCCCCGATTACTCTGCACTGACAGATCAGTCCCCGATTACTCTGCACTGACAGATCAGTCTCTCATTACTCTGCACTGTCAGATCAGTCCCCGATTACTCTGCACTGTCAGATCAGTCCCCGATTACTGTGCGCTGTCAGATCAGTCCCCGATTACTGTGCACTGTCAGATCAGTCCTGGATTACTGTGCACTGTCAGATCAGTCCCCGATTACTCTGCACTGCCAGATCAGTCCCCGATTACTCTGCACTGCCAGATCAGTCCCCGATTACTCTGCACTGCTAGATTAGTCCCCGATTACTCTGCACTCCCAGATCAGTCCACGATTACTCTGCACTGCCAGATCAGTCCCCGATTACTCTGCACTGTCAGATCAGTCCCCGGTTACTGTGCACTGTCAGATCAGTCCCCGGTTTCTCTGCACTGTCAGATCAGTCCCCGGTTACTCTGCACTGTCAGATCAGTCCCCGATTACTCTGCACTGACAGATCAGTCCACGATTACTCTGCACTGCCAGGTCAGAACCAGATCACTCTGCACTGCCAGATCAGTCATCGATTACTCTGCACTGACAGATCAGTCCCCGATTACTCTGCACTGACAGATCAGTCTCTCATTGCTCTGCACTGACAGATCAGTCCCCGATTACTCTGCACTGTCAGGTCAGTCCCCGATTACTCTGCACTGTCAGGTCAGTCCCCGATTACTGTGCACTGTCAGGTCAGTCCCCGATTACTGTGCACTGTCAGATCAGTCCCGGATTACAGTGCACTGTCAGATCAGTCCCGGATTACAGTGCACTGCCAGATCAGTCCCCGATTACTCTGCACTGACAGATCAGTCCCCGATTACTCTGCACTGACAGATCAGTCCCCGATCACTCTGCACTGACAGATCAGTCTCTCATTACTCTGCACTGTCAGATCAGTCCCCGATTACTCTGCACTGTCAGATCAGTCCCCGATTACTGTGCACTGTCAGATCAGTCCCCGATTACTGTGCACTGTCAGATCAGTCCCGGATTACTGTGCACTGTCAGATCAGTCCCCGATTACTCTGCACTGCCAGATCAGTCCCCGATTACTCTGCACTGCCAGATCAGTCCCCGATTACTCTGCACTGCTAGATTAGTCCCCGATTACTGTGCACTCCCAGATCAGTCCACGATTACTCTGCACTGCCAGATCAGTCCTCGATTAATCTGCACTGCCAGATCAGTCCTCGATTAATCTGCACTGCCAGATCAGTCCCCGATTACTCTGCACAGCCAGATCAGTCCCCGATTATTCTGCACTGCCAGGTCAGTCCCCGATTACTCTGCACTGCCTGATGAATCCCCGATTACTCTGCACTGCCTAATTTGTCCCTCATTACTCTGTACTGCCAGATCAGTCCCTCATTACTCTGCACTGCCAGATCAGTCCCCGATTAATCTGCACTGTCAGATATCAGTCCCTGATTACTCTGCACTGCCAGATCAGTCCCCGATTACTGTGCACTGCCAGATCAGTCCCCGCTTACTCTGCACTGCAAGGTCCGTCCTCGATTATTCTGCACTGCCAGATCAGTCCTCGATTACTCTGCACTGCCAGATCAGTCCCCGATTACTCTGCACTGCCAGATCAGTCCCCGATTATCTGCACTGCCAGATCTGTCCCCGATTACTCTGCACTGCCAGATCCGTCCCCGATTACTCTGCACTGCCAAATCTGTCCCTCATTACTCTGTACTGCGAGATCAGTCCACGATTACTTTGCACTGCCAGATCAGTCACTGATTACTTTGCACTGACAGATCAGTCCACGATTACTCTGCACTGCCAGATCAGTCCCCGATTACTCTGCACTGCCAGATCAATCCCCGAATACACTGCACTGCCAGATCAGTCTCTTATTTCTCTGCACTGTCGGATCTGACTCTGATTACTCTGCAGTGCTAGATCAGTCCCTGATTACTCTGCGCTGCCAGAATATTCCCTGATTACTCTACACTGCCAGATGAGTCCCTGATTACTTTGCACTGTCAGATCAGTCACCGATTACTCTGCACTGCCAGATCAGTCCACGATTACTCTGCCCTTCCAGATCAGTCCCCAATTACTCTGCACTACCAGGTCAGTCCCCGATTACTCTGCACTGCCAGATGAGTGCACGATTACTCTGCACTGCCAGATCAGTCCCCGGTTACTCTGCAATGCCAGTTCATCCCCAGATTACTCTGCACTGTCAGATCAGTCTGTGATTACCCTGCACTGTCAGATCAGTCCACGATTACTCTGCATTCCCTGATCAGTCCACGATTTCTCTGCACTGCCAGATCAATCCCCGAATACACTGCACTGCCAGATCAGTCTCTTATTTCTCTGCACTGTCGGATCTGCCTCTGATTACTCTGCACTGCTAGATCAGTCCCTGATTACTCTGCGCTGCCAGAATATTCCCTGATTACTCTACACTGCCAGATCAGTCCCTGATTACTCTGCACTGCCAGGTTGGTTCCCGATTACTCTGCACTGCTAGATCAGTCCCTGATTACCCTGCACTGTCAGATCAACCTTTCATTACCCTGCACTGTCAGATCAGTCCCTGATTACCCTGCACTGTCAGATCCGTCCCAGATTACTCTGCACTGTCAGATCAGTCCCCGGTTACTCTGCACCGTCAGATCAGTCCCCGGATACTCTGCACTGTCAGATCAGTCCACGATTACTCTGCACTGACAGATCAGTCTCTCATTACTCTGCACTGCCAAGTCAGAACCAGATCACTCTGCACTGCCAGATCAGTCCTCGATTACTCTGCACTGACAGATCAGTCCCCGATTACTCTGCACTGACAGATCAGTCTCTCATTACTCTGCACTGACAGATCAGTCCCCGATTACTCTGCACTGTCAGGTCAGTCCCCGATTACTGTGCACTGTCAGATCAGTCCCGGATTCTGTGCACTGTCAGATCAGTTCCCGATTACTCTGCACTGCCAGATCAGTCCCCGATTACTCTGCACTGCCAGATCAGTCCCCGATTACTCTGCACTGCTAGATCAGTCCCCGATTACTCTGCACTGTCAGATCAGTCCCCGATTACTCTGCACTGCTAGATTAGTCCCCGATTACTCTGCACTGTCAGATCAGTCCCCGATTACTCTGCACTGACAGATCAGTCCCCGATTACTCTGCACTGACAGATCAGTCTCTCATTACTCTGCACTGACAGATCAGTCCCCGATTACTGTGCACTGTCAGATCAGTCCCGGATTACTGTGCACTGCCAGATCAGTCCCCGATTACTCTGCACTGCCAGATCAGTCCCCGATTACTCTGCACTGCCAGATCAGTCCCCGATTACTCTGCACTGCTAGATCAGTCCCCGATTACTCTGCACTGTCAGATCAGTCCCCGATTACTCTGCACTGCCAGATCAGTCCCCGATTACTCTGCACTGCATGATTAGTCCCCGATTACTCTGCACTCCCAGATCAGTCCACGATTTCTCTGCACTACCAGGTCAGTCCCGATTAATCTGCACTGTCAGATGAGTCTCTGATTCCTCTGCAATGCCAGTTCAGCCCCAGATTACTCTGCACTGCCAGATTAGTCTGTGATTACCCTGCACTGTCAGATCAGCCTCGCAATACTCTGCACTGTCAGATCAGTCCCTGATTACCCTGCACTGTCAGATCAGTCCCTGATTACCCTGCACTGTCAGATCAGTCCCTGATTACTCTGCACTGTCGGATCTGCCTCTGATTACTCTGTGCTGCTAGATCAGTCCCCGATTACTCTGCAATGCTAGATCAGTCCCCGGTTACTCTGCAATGCTAGCTCAGTCCCCGGTTACTCTGCACTGCCAGATCAATCCCCGATTACTCTGCACTGCCAGATCAGTCCACGATTACTCTGCACTGCCAGATCAGTCCCTGATTAAGCTGCACTGCCAGATCAGTCCCCGATTACTCTGCACTGCCAGATCAGTCCGCGATTACTCTGCACTGCCAGATCAGTCCCTGATTACTTTGCACTGCCAGATCAGTCCCTGATTACTCTGCACTGCCAGATCAATCCCCGAATACACTGCACTGCCAGATCAGTCTCTTATTTCTCTGCACTGTCCGATCTGACTCTGATTACTCTGCACTGCTAGATCAGTCCCTGATTACTTTGCACTGCCAGATGAGTCCCTGATTATTCTGCACTGCCGGATCAGTCCCTGATTAATCTGCACTGCCAGGTTGGTTCCCGATTACTCTGCACTGTCAGATCAGCCCCTGATTACTCTGCACTGTCAGCTATCAGCCCCTGATTACTCTGGGCAGCCAGATCAGCCCCTAATTACTCTGCACTGCTAGATCAGTCCCTCATTACTCTGCTCTGCCATGTCAGAACCAGATCACTCTGCACTGCCAGGTGTGTCCCCGATTACTCTGCACTGTCAGGTCAGTCACCGATCACTCTGCACTGCCAGATCAGTCCCCGATTACTCTGCACTGCCAGATCAGTCCCTGATTACTCTGCACTGGCAGATCAATTCCTGATTACGCTGCATTGCCAGATCAATCCCCGATTACTCTGCACTGTCAGATCAGTCCCTGATTACTCTGCACTGTCAGATCAGCCTCTCATTACTCTGCACTGTCAGATCAGTCCCTGATTACCCTGCTCTGTCAGATCTGGCCCTGATTACCCTGCACTGTCAGATCCGTCCCTGATTACTCTGCACTGTCAGATCAGCCTCTCATTACTCTGCACTGTCAGATCAGTCCCTGATTACCCTGCTCTGTCAGATCTGGCCCTGATTACCCTGCACTGTCAGATCCGTCCCTGATTACTCTGCACTGTCAGATCAGCCTCTCATTACTCTGCACTGTCAGATCAGTCCCTGATTACTCTGCACTGTCAGATCAGTCCCCGGTTACACTGCACTGTCAGATCAGTCCCCGATTACTCTGCACTGCCAGATCAGTCCCCGATTACTCTGCGCTGCCAGGTCGGAACCAGATCACTCTGCACTGCCAGATCAGTCCCCGATTACTCTGCACTGCCAGATCAGTCCCCGATTACTTTGCACTGACAGATCAGTCTCTCATTACTCTGCACTCCCAGATCAGTCCCGGATTACTGTGCACTGTCAGATCAGCCCCCGAATACTCTGCACTGTCAGATCTTCCCCCGAGTACTCTGAACTGCCAGATCTGTCCCCGATTACTCTGCACTGCCAGATCAGTCCCCGATTACTCTGGACTGCTAGATTAGTCCCCGATTACTCTGCACTCCCAGATCAGTCCCCGATTACTCTGCACTCCCAGATCAGTCCACGATTACTCTGCACTACCAGGTCAGTCCCCGATTAATCTGCACTGTCAGATGAGTCTCTGATTCCCCTGCACTGTCAGATCAGCCCCAGATTACTCTGCACTGCCAGATCAGTCTGTGATTACCCTGCACTGTCAGATCAGCCTCTGATTACTCTGCACTGTCAGATCAGTCCCTGATTACTCTGCACTGTCAGATCAGCCTCGTATTACTCTGCACTGTCAGATCAGTCCCTTATTACCCTGCACTGTCTGATCAGTCCCTGATTACTCTGCACTGTTGGATCATTCCCTGATTACTCTGCACTGTCAGATCAGTCCCTGATTACCCTGCACAGTCTGATCAGTCCCTGATTACTCTGCACTGTTGGATCTGCCTCTGATTACTCTGCGCTGCTGGATCAGTCCCCGGTTACTCTGCAATGCCAGATCAGTCCCCAGTTACTCTGCACTGCCAGATCAGTCCCCGGTTACTCTGCACTGCCAGATCAGTCCCCGATTACTCTGCACAGCCAGATCAGTCCACGATTACTCTGCACTGCCAGATCAGTCCACGATTACTCTGCACTGCCAGATCAGTCCCCGGTTACTCTGCACTGCCAGATCAGTCCCCGGTTACTCTGCACTGCCAGATCAGTCCCCGATTACTCTGCACAGCCAGATCAGTCCACGATTACTCTGCACTGCCAGATCAGTCCACGATTACTCTGCACTGCCAGATCAGTCCCCGATTACTCTGCACTGCCAGATCAGTCTCTTATTTCTCTGCACTGTCGGATCTGCCTCTGATTACTCTGCACTGCTAGATCAGTCCCTGATTACTCTGCGCTGCCATAATATTCCCTGATTACTCTACACTGCTAGATGAGTCCCTGATTACTTTGCACTGCCAGATGAGTCCCTGATTATTCTGCACTGCCGGATCAGTCCCCGATTACTCTGCACTGCCAGGTTGGTTCCCGATTACTCTGCACAGTCAGATCAGCCCCTGATTACTCTGCACTGTCAGCTATCAGCCCCTGATTACTCTGCAATGTCAGATATCAGCCCCTGATTACTCTGCACAGCCAGATCAGCCCCTAATTACTCTGCACTGCTAGATCAGTCCCTGATTACTCTGCTCTGCCATGTCAGAACCAGATCACTCTGCACTGCCAGATGTGTCCCCGATTACTCTGCACTCTCAGATGAGTCTCTGATTTCTCTGCAATGCCAGTTCAGCCCCAGATTACTCTGCACTGCTAGATCAGTCCCCGATTATTCTGCGCTGCCAGAATATTCCCTGATTACTCTACACTGCTATACGAGTCCCCGATTACTCTGCACTGTCAGCTCAGGTCAGTCCCTGATTATTCTGCACTGCCAGATCTGTCCCCGATTACTCTGCACTGCCAGATCTGTCCCCGATTACTCTGCACTGCCTGATCAGTCCCTGATTACTCTGTACTGCCAGATGAGTCTCTGATTTCTCTGCACTGCCAGTTCAGCCCCAGATTTCTCTGCACTACCAGATCAGTCCCCGATTACTCTGCACTGTCAGATCAGTCCCCGATTACTCTGCACTGTCAGATCAGTCCCCGGTTACTCTGCACTGCCAGATCAGTCCCCGGTTACTCTGCACTGCCAGAGCAGTCCCCGGTTACTCTGCACTGCCAGAGCAGTCCCCGATTACTCTGCACTGCTAGATCAGTCCACGATTACTCTGCACTGCCAGATCAGTCCCCGATTACGCTGCATTGTCAGATCAGCCTCTCATTTCTCTGCACTGCCAGATCAGTCCCCGGTTACTCTGCACTGCCAGATCAGTCCCCGGTTACTCTGCACTGTCAGATCAGTCTCTGATTACTCTGCACTGCCAGATCAGTCCCCGGCTACTCTGCACTGCCAGATCAGTCCACGATTAGTCTGCACTGCCTGATCAGTCCCCGATTACTCTGCACTCCCAGATCAGTCCCGAATACGCTGCACTGTCAGATCAGTCCCCGGTTACTCTGCACTGCCAGATCAGGCCCCGATTACTCTGCACTGCCAGATCAGTCCCCGATTACTCTGCACTGCCAGATCAGTCCCCGATTACTCTGCACTGCCAGATCAATCCCCGAATACACTGCACTGCCAGATCAGTCTCTTATTTCTCTGCACAGTCGGATCTGCCTCTGATTACTCTGCACTGCTAGATCAGTCCCTGATTACTCTGCGCTGCCATAATATTCCCTGATTACTCTACACTGCCGGATCAGTCCCCGATTACTCTGCACTGCCAGGTTGGTTCCCGATTACTCTGCACTGTCAGCTATCAGCCCCTAATTACTCTGCACTGCTTGATCAGTCCCTGATTACTCTGCTCTGCCAGGTCAGAACCAGAACACTCTGCACTGCCAGATGTGTCCCCGATTACTCTGCACTGTCAGATGAGTCTCTGATTCCTCTGCAATGCCAGTTCAGCCCCAGATTACTCTGCACTGTCAGATCAGTCCCTGATTACCCTGCACAGTCTGATCAGTCCTTGATTACTCTGCACTGTCGGATCTGCCTCTGATTACTCTGCGCTGTCAGATCAGTCCCCGATTACTCTGCACTGCCAGATCAGTCCCCGGTTACTCTGCACTGCCAGATCAGTCCCCGGTTACTCTGCACAGCCAGATCAGCCCCTAATTACTCTGCACTGCTAGATCAGCCCCTAATTACTCTGCACTGCTAGATCAGTCCCTGATTACTCTGCTCTGTCAGGTCAGTCCCGATTACTCTGCACTTCCAAATCAGTCCCTGATAACTCTGCACTGCCCGATCAGTCCCCGATTACTCTGCACTGCCAAATCTGTCCCTCATTACTCTGCACTGCCAGATCAGTCCCTCATTACTCTGCACTGCCAGATCAGTCCCCGATTATCTGCACTGCCAGATCAGTCCCCGATTACTCTGCACTGCCAGATCAGTCCCCGATTACTCTGCACTGCCAGATCAGTCCCCGATTACTCTGCACTGCCAGATCAGTCCCCGATTACTCTGTACTGCCAGATCAGTCCCTGATTACTCTGCACTGCCAGATCAGTCCCCGACTACTTTGCACTGCCAGATCAGTCCCCGATTACTCTGTACTGCCAGATCAGTCCCTGATTACTCTGCACTGCCAGATCAGTCCCCGACTACTTTGCACTGCCAGATCAGTCCCTGATTACTCTGCACTGTCAGATGAGTCTCTGATTGCTCTGCACTGTCAGGTCAGTCCCTGATTACTCTGCACTGCCAGTTCAGCCCCTGATTACTCTGCACTGCCGGATCAGTTCCTGATTTCTCTGCACTGCCAGATCAGTCCCTGATTACTTTGCACTGCCAGATCACTCCCCGATTACTCTGCACAGCCAGATCAGTCCCCGATTACTCTGTACTGCCAGATCAGTCCCTGATTACTCTGCACTGCCAGATCAGTCCCTGATTACTTTGCACTGCCCGATCAATCCCCGATTACTCTGCACAGCCAGATCAGCCCCTAATTGCTCTGCACAGCCAGATCAGTCCCCGATTACTCTGCACTGCCAGATCAGTCCCCGATTACTCTGCACTGCCAGATCAGTTCCCGATTACTCTGCACTGCTAGATAAGTCCCCGATTATTCTGCGCTGCCAGAATATTCCCTGATTACTCTACACTGCTATATGAGTCCCCGATTACTCTGCACTGTCAGCTCAGGTCAGTCCCTGATTACTCTGCACTGCCAGATCTGTCCCCGATTACTCTGCACTGCCAGATCAGTCCCTGATTACTCTGCACTGTCAGATCAGCCTCTCATTACTCTGCACTGCCAGGTGAATCCCTGATTACCTTGCAATGCCAGATCAGCTCGTGATTACTCTACACGGTCAGATCAGTCCCCGATTACTCTGCACTGTCAGATCAGTCCCCGGTTACTCTGCACTGCCAGAGCAGTCCCCGGTTACTCTGCACTGCCAGAGCAGTCCCCGGTTACTCTGCACTGCCAGAGCAGTCCCCGATTACTCTGCACTGCCAGATCAGTCCCCGATTACTCTGCACTGCTAGATCAGTCCACGATTACTCTGCACTGCTAGATCAGTCCACGATTACTCTGCACTGCCAGATCAGTCCCCGGTTACTCTGCACTGCCAGAGCAGTCCCCGGTTACTCTGCACTGCCAGAGCAGTCCCCGATTACTCTGCACTGCTAGATCAGTCCCCGATTACTCTGCACTGCCAGATCAGTCCCCGATTACGCTGCATTGTCAGATCAGCCTCTCATTTCTCTGCACTGTCAGATCAGTCCCTGATTACTCTGCACTGTTGGATCTGCCTCTGATTACTCTGCACTGTCAGATCAGTCCCCGGCCACTCTGCACTGCCAGATCAGTCCCCGGTTACTCTGCACTGCCAGATCAGTCCACGATTACTCTGCACTGCCAGATCAGTCCCCGGTTACTCTGCACTCCCAGATCAGTCCCCGAATACGCTGCACTGTCAGATCAGTCTCTTATTTCTCTGCACTGTCGGATCTGCATCTGATTACTCTGCACAGCTAGATCAGTCCCTGATTACTCTGCGCTGCCAGAATATTCCCTGATTACTCTACACTGCCAGATGAGTCCCTGATTACTCTGCACTGCAGATCAGTCCCCGATTACTCTGCACTGCCAGTTTGGTTCCCGATTACTCTGCACTGCTAGATCAGTCTCTGATTACTTTACACTGTCAGATCCACCCCCGATTACTCTGCACTGCCAGAACAAACTCTGATTACTCTGCACTGTTAGATCAGTCCCTGATTACTCTGCACTGCTGGATCAGTCCCCGATTACTCTACCCTGTCAGACCAGTCCCCGATTACTCTGCACTGCCAGATCAGTCCACGATTACTCTGCTGTGTCAGATCAGTCCCCGATTACCCTGCACTGTCAGATCAGCCTCTCATTACTCTGCACTGCCAGGTCAATCCCCAATTACTCTGCACTGTCAGATCAGCCCCTGATTACTCTGCACTGCCAGGTCAGCCCCAGATTACTCTGCACTGCAGATCAGTCCCCGATTACTCTGCACTGCCAGTTTGGTTCCCGATTACTCTGCACTGTCGGATCAGTCTCCGATTACTTTTCACTGTCAGAACAAACCCTGATTACTCTGCACTGCCAGATCAGCTCATGATTACTCAGCACTGTCAGATATCAGCCCCTGATTACTCAGCACTGTCAGATATCAGCCCCTGATTACTCTGCACTGTCAGATCAGCCCCTGATTACTCTGCACACCCAGATCAGCCCCTAATTACTCTGCACTGCAAGATCAGTCCCTGATTACTCTGCACTGCCAGATCAGTGCACGATTACTCTGCACTGCCAGATCTGTCCCCGATTACTCTGCACTGCCAGATAAGCCCCTGATTACTCTGCACTGTCAGATCAGTCCGCGATTACTCTGCTCTGCCTGATCAGTCCCCGATTACTCTGCCCTGCCAGATCAGTCCCCGATTACTCTGCACTGCCCGATCAATCCACGATTACTCTGCACTGCCAAATCTGTCCCTCATTACTCTGCACTCCCAGATCCGTCCTTGATTACTCTGCGCTGGCAGATCAACCCTCGATTACTCTACACTGCTAGATCAGTCCCTGATTATTCTGCGCTGCCAGATCTGTCCGCGATTACTCTGCACTGCCAGATCTGTCCCCGATTACTCTGCACTGCCAGATCAGCCCCTGATTACTCTGCACTGTCAGATCAGTCCCCAATTACTCTGCTCTGCCTGGTCAGTCCCTGATTACTCTGTACTGCCAGATCAATTCCCGATTACTCCGCACTGTCAGATGAGTCTCTGATTCCTCTGCACTGCCAGATCAGTCCCTGATTACTCTGCACTGCCAGATCCGTCCTTGATTACTCTGCGCTGGCAGATCAACCCTTGATTACTCTGCACTGCCAGATCCGTCCCTGATTACTCTGCACTGCCAGATCAGCCTCTCATTACTCTGCACTGCCAGGTCAATCCCCGATTACCCTGCACTCAGATCAGCTCATGATTACCCTGCACTGTCAGATCAGCCCCTGATTACTCTGCACTGTCAGATATCAGCCCCTGATTACTCTGCACTGTCAGATATCAGCCCCTGATTACTCTGCACTGTCAGATCAGCCCCTGATTACTCTGCACTGTCAGATCAGCCCCTGATTACTCTGCACTGTCAGATCAGCCCCTGATTACTCTGCACTGCCAGGTCAGCCCCAGATTACTCTGCACTGAAGATCAGTCCCTGATTACTCTGCACTGTCGGATCAGTCTCCGATTACTTTACACTGTCAGAACAAACCCTGATTACTCTGCACTGTCAGATCAGTCCCTGATTACTCTGCACTGCCAGATCAGTGCACGATTACTCTGCACTTCAGATCAGTCCCTGATTGCTCTGCACTGCCAGGTCAGAACCAGATCACTCTGCACTGCCAGATGAGACCCCGATTACTCTGCACTGTCAGGTCAGTCCCCGATTACTCTGCTCTTCCAAATCAGTCCCTGATAACTCTGCACTGCCAGATCAGTCCGCGATTACTCTGCACTGCCAGATCAGTCCGCGATTACTCTGCACTGCCAGATCAGTCCTCGATTACTCTGCACTGCCAGATCAGTCCCCGATTACTCTGCACTGCCAGATCAGTCCCCGATTACTCTGCACTGCCAGATCAGTCCCCGATTACTCTGCACTGCCAGATCAGTCCCCGATTACTCTGCACTGCCAGATCAGTCCCCGATTACTCTGCACTGCCAGATCAGTCCCCGATTACTCTGCACTGCCAGATCAGTCCCCGATTACTCTGCACTGCCAGATCAGTCTCCCATTACTCTGCACTGCCAGATCAGTCCCCCATTAGTCTGCACTGACAGATCAGTCCCCGATTACTCTGCACTGCCCGATCAATCCACGATTACTCTACACTGCCAAATCTGTCCCTCATTACTCTGCACTGCCAGATCCGTCCTTGATTACTCTGTGCTGGCAGATCAACCCTCGATTACTCTACACTGCCAGATCAGTCCGCGATTACTCTACTCTGCCAGATCAGTCCGCGATTACTCTGCACTGCCAGATCAGTCCGCGATTACTCTGCACTGCCAGATCCGTCCCCGATTACTCTGCACTGCCAGATCAGTCCCCAATTATTCTGCACTGCCAGATCAGTCCCTCATTACTCTGCACTGCAAGAACAGACCCTGATTACTCTGCATTGCCAGATCAATCCCTCATTACTCTGCACTGCAAGAACAGACCCTGATTACTCTGCACTGCCAGATCAATCCCTCATTACTCTGCACTGCAAGAACAGACTCTGATTACTCTGCACTGCCAGGGACCTGTGGCGTTATAGTCAGTTCCAGCTTCCTGAAGAACCCAGACCTGAAGCTGCTGTTAGAAAGATGGCGTTTTTCTAAATTGTGAAAGGAGAGTTGTAGAGGGACCGTGACAATCTTCCCTTGAAACCCCAACTCTTACCAACACTTATCCTGGGATAGCCTTTCACTTGTTTCGTCTGATGTAATCCTTACTGCTGTGAATATGCCTGGCTCATTGCTGACTCAGTTATCAACTCTCAGATCCTCCTGAACTGCACATGGTGAGAATGAAAAGGAAATTTGATTTTTTGCTGTTAGGATACAAGTCCAATTTTCCCTTAAGTTTTCAATGACAAGGTCAGTATCTCAATAACAAATGGGAAGTTTCCATCTATTTTCATTTCATTAATACCCCAAAGTGACTTACTGATGTGTCTTGCAATTCTCCCCCTCTCTCCCAAGTGCTATATTGGTGGTTTCAGAGGGTCATTGTGTACATGTTGTAGGAATGATCATCTGGCCTGTCAGAAATCTGGGATGGCATCTGGCTGAAAGCAAAAATCAGGGTGAAACCAAACTATAGAAAAAAGAAACTGAAATAATGGTAAATGATTATACGTTGAAATGGCTGCATTCGATATTGGGGATTGACCAAATTTATTCTGCTATTATAAGCCAGTGGAATACCATTGTGAATTCATGTTTTGAAATTACATACACATGAGCAAAGTTGAACAAATAATATCACAGGACAGTTCACTGAATACATACCCAGCCAACTCCCTGAAGATCAAGAATCCAAAAGATACTTTCAGTCATTATTCCATCAACATCAGAGTCAGGGATACAGCCTTGTGAAGGCTGGGAATTTCACTCTATTGAAGTTGAGGCAGGGAACATGAAACAGGGAAAAACTCTAGCTGTCATATTTGGCAGTTAGTAATATTATAAAAAAACCAAAGATAGGTTCAGTCACCCCAGTGGAAGGCTGTGCTGAAAGACAGGAGGATTTTATACAGTACTGTCGAGCCAACTCACTGACCATTGTATTTCAACAATGGCTATCAGGAGGTGGTGTGAGGAAGATAAATCTGAGTCACACTGTTATAATAACTGAAATTTAAATTTGAGTGAGTGTGGTTTAAATTTAAGTTCCACGTTGTTTCAATAAAGTATACAAAACAAATGAAATTCAATGCCAGTAAAGACTTATCACAATTTAAATAGGTTTTAGTACTTGAACATACTGGAGCACAAGTTTCCAAGTTATAGGTAATGTGTAAAATTGTTCACTTATTTAGTAATCTTACACATTACTAAAGTTGTATTAACTAAAGTTGTTTTATTTTCGGCTGTTCAGTTATAATGATAAAATAAAGTCTATGGACTATGGCTATCCAAAACAGATAAATAGCAGCTGGCCAGGAATCGATGACAACATAGATGCTGCCTTACAGAATAATGGTAAGTGTATCATTGTGACAAAAGTTTCTTAAAACTTCAAATGGATAAGAGTTTTACTGTCATTGTCCATTTAAATTCAGCTGGATAACAGACTTCAGGAGAATTAGTACAATAATTGGAATGATATCCTTTATAATTGCTGATGAAACACAAAGATTACTGCAGATAAGATTATTGGGCCAATTCTGTTTTTTAAGCAAATTGAATACAGTGGTATTTTTCTGATTATTTTTCCTAGGATTCCTTTACTTCTTCAGTGGGCCACGCCTGTATGAATATGACAGCTGGAGAAGAGAAATTGTTCGTACGTTAAATTCTAACAAATGGTTGGGATGCTGAGCCTCTGAATTCAGACTCACTATACAACGTATATTTTAGGCTAAAGGTCAAATCTCTGTGGCCAAATGGTTATAAGGAGGACAGTTCTGCTACAGAATTTAATTAAATAACATGATTACAACAAATCCTTTTAATGCATCCAATGTTTTTTAACATTGTAACTGTATTAAATGATTGAGCAATGCTAAATCTTTATAAATATAAGGTATTCAAAAGGATAGAAGTGAATCCATGAGCAGTCCATTGAGCATCTTTTATTGATAGACCACCCCACTGTATGGTCAGAGTTTAATGTGTACAAATGTAACACAAATAACGTTGGAGGTTGTTCATTGTTGCGTCTTTATGACTCAATGATGCCTTTTTTCAGATTATTGCCTCCTCCTGTTACACAAGTAATTTTCATGGTCAATTCTATGGTTTGGAATTTAATTGCACCTGAAAATGGGTAGATAAGGATGAGATCAGGAATGCTCATTCCTGTTACTATCAATATATGAAACACACAATCTATATCGCATGCTAATTCTGATCATTTCTATGATCTGCTGTACTTCATTGACCACTGCCAATGATGTGAGTTGATAATTATGGTTAACCTTTGATTAACACAATAGTTACATACCTGAAAAGTGAAATCATTTTATTGAAACACATTCCCATGGTAACTTACATAAGTGTTAGGGCTATGTTTGCAGAATGTTGAACTGGGGCAGAATACTGACACAAAGCTAATATGAAACACCAAAATAGACATGAAAATCTGCAAAAAGAATATATTTTAATGCTTCTCGTATACAATCTTGTTTCCCTGGAAGTGGAGGGTTATCACTCAAATACAGACCAGACAGCCAAAGCATGCTGGGTTCACTATGAAACATATCAGACAGCCCAAAGTTCCAAAGCGTGGAGAATAATCTTTCCAAATTGTCTCAAGGTTTTGTGGAGAGATGAGGAACTTCATTTACAAAGAGAGATGGAAGAAGTGGGTCTTCTTTGCCTTGGAGAGGAGATTTGATTGAGATAAACAAAATCGAATTCAAAACTGCAATAATTACAGTAATTAATCTGTATTTATACCGTATGGTTAATGTGGTAAAACATTTCAAGTTCCATGAATTAACGTGAGTATTAATTCATGGAGCTGGACACTGAGCTACATAAGACTTTTCCATTTCGATTTAGATGTAGGTTTTATTGTCATGTGTTCTCAATACTGGGTACAGGATTACCGCACACAGCACCAAAGTCTTAGTTACAGAAATAGAGAGAGAAAAAAATAAATTAAAAAGTTCAGTATGACGGTGTTCTTAGCATAAAAAGTAGAAGAATAAAGAAATAAAGGTGAAAGTTAAACATTACAGTCCTTTAAGCCATGGACCTGCAGATGGTCCAGGCTGAGCTTTTCCCAGAAGAGCTCGCTCTCCCCGGTGCTGGGCTGAGACCTATCCCAGAATGCCAGGCTTTGCCACACCTCACAAAGTTTCAGCACTGACCGCCACCTTGTTGCTGACCAGCACTGCTGCCAGCCGCTGCCGCGCTCCATCACTGCTGCTGACTCCAAAAGGTAAGAAACATTAGAAACTAAAATGAAACTGAGAAAAGAAGGAAAAGGGGGTATTAGACAAATGATCAAAAGCTTGGTCAAAGACTTGTGCTTTAAACAGCGTCACAGCAAAAGGAAAAGGGGCAGAGTCATCAAGAATAAGTAGGAGAATTAAAAAGCTCAAGTCTTGGTATGTGAGTGCACAGCAAATAACAAAATTAACAAAACCAAAGCTGTGAAGAGATCAGATTTGGTGGGGGCTGCTATCTCAGAGGAATTTAGGCAGGTTAGAGAATTCACAGGAATCTGAAAGCTGATGAGCATATGTCAAATGATGCATTCAAAATGGGTGGTTAATTTGTCATCACCCAGTGAATAACATCTCTGACAGAATTTAGCAGGAAATTATAAATATTTTAAGTTTTTGTCCAATGACTGGATGAGTAGACTTTGAAGCCAAAAGTTTACAACCCCAATTTGACAATGACATTGGGATCTGAAACCCTTGGTGAAATGCTGATTTATAAATCTGAATAAGCAATGCCAGATTACTTACTTTGGATGTATCACTTTGGAGATTCTTGTCATGTGTGCTTTGTGACTGTTGCTACCTCCCCAGTAGATGGTGATCTCATTCTTCATCAATCCCCTTCTGAAGGGAATATTGTTTTCCTTGTGTGGACAACTTTGGGAAGTCATAAACATCCCACCTCAAAAAAAAATGAAAAGAGGTGCCTGTGTCTGGGGAGTGGGGCACAGTTAATCTTTTTGATCTGTGACCCTTTATGACTACAATCTTAATGAAAGACCATCAATATGAAATGTTCACTCCAGTGGTCTCTCCACCCTACATTGTTTAACCTAACAGAAGTGTTTTCAGAATTTTCTGTTGTAATTTCCAACTTACAGTAACCAACATAACATAAGAACATAAATAATAGGGACAGGCGTTGGTCATTTAGTTGCTCAACACTGCTCTGCCATTCTATAAAATTATGGCTGATCTGAGGTTGACTTAACTCCACCTCCCTATCGGCTTTCCACAAACTTTCTCTCCCTATCAATCAAAACTCTTTCTCTCTCAGACTTCTGTACATTCAATGATCTAGACCCCATTGCTCACTAGGGAGGGGAGAGCGAGGAGAGAGAATTCCAAACACTCCTGACAATCAGAGGGAAACTGTACAAAGTTAAAAATCACACAACATCAGGTTATAGTCCAACAGGTTTATTTGGAAGCACTAGCTTTCGGAGCGCTGCCCCTTCATCAGGTGGTTGTAGAGTATTAGGGAAACTGGGAGACCCCTGCTGGTGAGAACCATGCTTTACATTTGTCTTTCTTCAGATACTTACACTGATTGTAAAAGAGACACAAGTAGGCTAATTCATAGAGTCATAGAGATGTACAGCAAGGAAACAGATCCTTTGGTCCAACTCATCTATGCCAACCAGATATCCTAACCCAATCTAGTCCCACCTGCCAGCACTTGGCCCATATCCTCCTAAACCCTTTCTATTCATATACCCACCCAGGTCCCTTATCAATGCTGTAATAGTACCAGGTATACTACAGCCGAAAAATGTGTTGCTGGAAAAGCGCAGCAGGTCAGGCAGCATCCAAGGAGCAGGAGAATGGATGTTTTGGGCATAAGCCCTTCTTCAGGAAGAAGGATTCCTGAAGAAGGGCTTATGCCTGAAACGTCGATTCTCCTGCTCCCTGGATGCTGCCTGACCTGCTGCGCTTTTCCAGCAACACATTTTTCAGCTCTGATGTCCAGCATCTGCAGTCCTCACTTTCTCCCAGGTGTACTACAGTTGAATAAAGGCAACTATAGAGGCATGAGGGAGGAGCTGACTGGAATTGACTGGGAGAGAAGCCTAGCAGGAAAGACAGTGGAACATCAATGGTAGGAGTTTCTGGGAGTAATTAGAGAGCCACAGTAACAATTCATCCCAAGGAAAAAGGAACATAGTAAAGGGACAATGAGGCAACCATGCTGACTACGGAAATCAGGGACAACATATCAACAAAAGAGAAAGTAGTGCAGGGCAGTGGGAAGCCAGGGGTTTGGGAAGTTTACAAAGACCATGCACTTTGGTAGAAAGAATAGAGAGAAAGTTCAGAAATCGGAAGTGCAAAGGGACTTGGGAATTCTGGTCCAGGTTTCTATGAAGGTAAACTTGCAGGTTCAGCCAGGAGTTAGGAAGGCAAATATAATGATGATTTGGAGATGCCGGTGTTGGACTGGGGTGTACAAAGTTTAAAATCACACAACACCAGGTTATAGTCCAACAGGTTTAATTGGAAGCACACTAGCTTTCGGAGCGACGCTCCTTCATCAGGTGATAGTGGAGGGCTCGATCATAACAGAATTTATAGCAAAAATTTGCAGTGTGATGTAACTGAAATTATACAATGAAAAATTGATTGTCTGTTAAGTCTTTCATCTGTTAGAATACTATGATAGTTTCACTTCTTTCATGTGTAAATCACAAAACCCTTTTTTTAAAAGTTGCATTCTCGGGTTAGCTGTTAACAATGGTGATAGCTAGACAATATGTTGAAGGTGTTAGCCCCTGTGTTCCCTGTCTATGACCTGATGTTTAGATTTATTCTAATCTAAAAAGTGAGATAACAGACTTTTACATAAATTCATGCAGTTTTTGAGCTCAGAGTTCTACATGAATGCATGCAGTTTTTGAGCAAAGTACAATGTAACTCTGCAAGTACAAATTCACCCCACAAAATATATGTGTGCATGTGGGTCTTTGTCTGTCTGTCTGTGTGTGTCTCTGTCTGGGGTGGGGGTTGTGAGTGTGATAAAGTGTGTGTGTGTGTGTGTAGTGAGTGCAGAGTGTCTTTCGTCTGTGAGGGGGTGCATGTGTGGGAGTGTGTGTGTGTCTATAAGGGTGTGTGTGGGTCTCGGTGTGCACGTTTGTGTATATGTGTGTCCGTGTGTGTGTGTGTAGGAATATGTGTGTGTGTGTGTGTGTGTGTGTGTGTGTGTGTGTGTGTGTGTGTGTGTGTGTGTGTGTGTGTGTGTGTGTGTGTGTGTGTGTGTAGTGCAATGGTGGTCACCTGTAATGTGACACGAACTCAAGGTCCCGGTTGAAGCCCTCCCTATGGGTACCGAACTTAGCTATCAGCCTCTGCTCGGCCACTTTCCTCTGCTGCCTGTCCCGAAGTCCACCTTGGAGGATGGTCACCCGAAGATCCGAGGCTGAATGTCGTGGACCACTGAAGTGTTCCCCAACTGGGAGGAAACATAGGTACACACAGACGCGCACACAGACACCCACACACCCTTATAGACACACACACTCCCACACTCATACATACACCCTCTCACAGACTTAAGACACTCTGCACTCACTACACACACATACACACACTTTCTCACACTCACAACCCCCACCCCAGACAGACAGACAGACACACAGACAGACAAAGACCCACATGCACAGGTATATTTTGTGGGGTGAATTTGTACTTGCAGGGTTACATTGCACTTTGCTCAAAAGCTGCATACATTCATGTAGAACTCTGAGCTCAAAAACTGCATGAATTTATGTAAAACTCCGTTATCTCACTTTTTAGATTAGAATCTATCTAAACATCAGGTCATAGACAGAGAACACAGGGGGCTAACACCTTCAACATATTGTCTAGCTATCACCATTGTTAACAGCTAACCCGAGAATGCAACTTTTAAAAAAAGGGTTTTGTGATTTACACATGAAAGAAGTGAAACTATCACTGTATTCTAACAGATGAAAGGCTTAACAATCAAATTTTCAATGTATAATTTCAGTTACATCACACTGTAAATTTTTGCTATAAATTCTGTGTTACGATCGAGCCCTCCACCATCACCTGATGAAGGAGCGTCACTCCGAAAGCTAGTGTGTTTCCAAATATAATGATGGCACTTATTTGAGAGGACTAGAATATTAAAGCAGGAATGTACTTCTTAGGCTCTGTAAGGCTCTGGCCAGACCATATTAAGAGTATTGTGAGCAATTTTGGGCCCCATATCTCAGGAAGAATGTACAGGCCCTGGAGTGGGTCCAGAGGAGGTTCATGAGAATGGTCCCAGGAATGAACAGCTGAACACATGAGGAACATTTGAGGACTCTGGAACTGGACTTGATGGAGTTTAGAAGGATGAAGGAGGGACCACATTGAAACTTACAGAATACTGAATGGCCTGGACACAGTGGATGTTGGGACGATGTGTCCATTGGCAGGAGAGATGAGGACCTGAAGGCACAGCCTTAGAGTAAAGTTCTTAATTGCCAAAGGGATCAAAGGTTATAGGGAGAAAGCAGGAAAATTTAGTTGATAAACCTAGAAGCCACGGTCAAATGGCAGAGCACACTCAATGGGCTGAATGGCCCAATTTCTGCTCCTATGTCTTATAGTCTTATGGTCTTTAGCACTTAATAGTAAGGCTCTGGGGCAGGTTACCTAACAAAAATACATGGGAGTTCAGGTTCATAGTTCCTTGAAAGTGGAGTCACAGGTAGACAGGATAGTGAAGAAGGTAAAAGAGAAAATGCTGGAAAATCTCAGCAGGTCTGGCAGCATCTGTAAGGAGAGAAAAGAGCTGACATTTCGAGTCTAACTGACCCTTAGTGAAGGAGGTGTTCAATATCTTGCTTTTATTGGTCAGAGTATTGAGTACAGGAGTTGGGAGGTCATGTTGCAGTTGTACAGGACATTGGTTAGGCCACTGTTGGAATATTGTGTACAATTCTGGTCTTCCTGCTATCGGAAAGATGTTGTGAAACTTGAAAGGGTTCAGAAAAGATTTATAGGGATGTTGCCAGGGTTGCAGGATTTGAGCTATAAGGAGAGGCTGAACAGGCTGGGGCTGTTTTCCCTGGAGCGTCAGAGGCTGAGGGGTAACCTTATAGAGGTTTACAAAATCATGAAGGGTGTGGATAGGGTAAATAGAAAAGGTTTTTTTTCCTGGGGTGGGTGAGCCAGAACAAGAGACATAGATTTAAGGTGAGAAGGGAAAGATTTAAAAGGGACTTAAGGGGCCACATTTTTACTCAGAGGGTGGTGCATGTATGGAATGAGCTGCAAGAGGAAGTGGTGGAGGCTGGTAGAATTGCAACATTTAAAAGTCATCTGGATGGGTAAACAAATACGAAGGGTTTGGAGAGATATGGGCCGGGTGCTGGCAGGTGGGACTAGATTGGGTTGGGATATCTGGTCGGTATGGACGGGTTGGACCGAAGGGTCTGTTTCCATGCTGTACATCTCTATGACTCTATGAATTAGCCTACTTGTGTCTCTTTTTTACAAGCCAGTGTAGGTATCTGAAGAAAGACAAATGTAATGCATGGTTCTCACCAGAGTAAGAATCATAAGGATATTCTTAGCAACCTACAAATACTCTGCACTGAGCTGCCTGTCAGTTTTTCTTCGTGTGTGTGTGTGTGTGTGTGTGTGTATGCGCACGCATGTTTGTTTCTGTGTGTGCATGTTTGTTTGTGTGTGCATGTGTGGGAAGTTTATAAGGGGGTTGGAATTTGATTAGTAGGGTTAGTCGCTGATAGTTTATAACTGTTTACATGCAGCTTGAGGCTAACTACTTGTAAATGGTCAATGTTTGCTCTTAACCTGGGTGTGAACATGAGATAAATTGGGAAAATTTGTGTACCTATTTTCAAATCTTTAACTTTTATGATGACTCCAACAATAATGGAGCTTGATTTCCAGTGAGATACTTCAGTGAGTTATGAGAAGAATTCAGGCTTTGCAACCATCTTTCTTTATTGTATTAATTCTATATTTTCATGATTTTCACTGGATTAGTGTTCAGTCTTTTAAGAATCCCACACTGAACTTAGTTTCTGTTCTCCTCAGCTCACTTCTATTTTGTGTTTGGTCTTAAAACATTATTATATTGTGTTCACTGCTCCAAAAGGACGCTTTATCTGTTTAGTTTGAATTAAGTGGATCAAGAACGACTTCAGCAGCACTGCTTGGGGGAGGAGTCCTTTAATTTGTAAATATATGTTATTTACTTCCCTTCATTCACACTCACTCTGGAGCCTTGCAATTGTTTTCTATTCAGATAATTGATATAATTTTGAAAAGCACAATTGTATTCGGCTCCTCACAGAGGCGATCTGACCCACTCATTATGTAACAAAATTATTCCCCGTGGCACTTTTTGATCTAATGGCAATCAACCTAAGTTGGTGCCCTCTGACCTTAGCCAATCGGATCAGTTTCTCCTTTGCTATTTTATCAAGGGGACCCTTTTAATTTTGAAAACTGTTAACAAATCTTCTCTATTCTCCCAGACAAAGCTGACACAAAGATTGGTGGAGTAGCAGAAAGCATAAGGGACTGTCAGAGAATACAGGAGAATATAGATAGACTGGAGAGTTGGGTGGAAAAGTGGCAGATGGCTTTCAATCCAGACAAATGGGAGTTGATGCATTTAGGCAAGACTAATTCTAGAGCGAATTATACAATGAATGGAACAGCCTTGGGAAAAGTTGATGGGCAGAGAGATCTGGGAGCGCAGGTCCATTGTACCCTGAAGGTTGCTGCACAGGTGGATAGAGTGGTCAAGAAGGCATATGGTATGCTTGCCTTCATTGGATGGGGTATTGAGTACAAGAGCTGGCAAGTCATGTTAAAATTGTACAAGACATTGGTTCGGCTGCATTTAGAATACTGTGTACAGTTCTGGTTGCCACATTACCAAAAGGATGTGGATGCTTTGGAGAGGGTGCAGAGAAGGTCCATGAAGATGTTGCCTGGTATGGAAGGTGCTTGCTATGAAGAGAGGGTGAGTAGGTTAGATTTGTTTTCATTAGAATAAAGGAGATTGAGGGGGGATCTGATTGAGGTTTACAAAATCATGAAGGGTATAGACAGGGTGGATAGAGACAAGCTTTTTCCCAGGGTGAAGGATTCAGTAACGAGAGGTCATGCTTTCAAGGTGAGAGGTGGAAAGTTTAATGGGGATACACGCTGCAAGTACTTCACACAGAGGGTGGCGGGCATCTGGAACACGTTGCCAGCAGAGGTGGTAGAGGCAGGCACGGTAGATTCATTTAAGATGCGTCTGGACAGATGCATGAGTAGGTGGGGAGCAGAGGGATACAGATGCTTAGGAATTGACTGACAGGTTCAGACAGTACATTTGGATTGGCTCAGGCTTGGAGGGCCGAAGGGCCTGTTCCTGGGCTGTAAATTTTCTTTGTTCTTTGCTAACAAATCTCCACAATTCTCCCAGACAAAACTGCTAACAAATCTCCTCAACTACTAACAAATTGCCTCAATTCTCCCAGACAAAAAAAAACTTTCAGAAAAAACTGGGACAAGAGTAGGCCATTGTCCTTTCAAGTCTGCTCCACCATTCAATAAGGTCTAGCCTGGGTCTGACTTTAATAAGGTCTAGCCTGGGTCTGACTTTAATAAGGTCTAGCCTGGGTCTGACTTTAATAAGATCTAGCCTGGGTCTGACTTTAATAAGGTCTAGCCTGGGTCTGACTTTAATAAGGTCTAGCCTGGGTCTGACTTCAATAAGGTCTAGCCTGGGTCTGACTTTAATAAGGTCTAGCCTGGGTCTGACTTTAATAAGATCTATCCTGGGTCTGACTTTAATAAGATCTATCCTGAGTCTGACTTTAATAAGATCTATCCTGGGTCTGACTTTAATAAGGTCTATCCTGGGTCTGACTTTAATAAGATCTATCCTGGGTCTGACTTTAATAAGATCTATCCTGAGTCTGACTTTAATAAGGTCTAGCCTGGGTCTGACTTTAATAAGGTCTATCCTGGGTCTGACTTTAATAAGATCTATCCTGGGTCTGACTTTAACCTCAACTCTACATTCCTGCATTCCCTGAATAACTTCAGCTCCCTGCTCACCAAAGATTTACAAACGTGTGAGAGAATCCAAACTCTGCATCTCTTACTGATTACCTGAGTGGAGGGGTGGAGCCTTGTTCCCAGGAATTCTTCCATTGTGCAATAGTCAAAAGACAGTGAGTCAATTTAGTCTTTAATTAAACAAACCCTTCCTTATTTAACTCTTCAGGTACCAATACTCAATGTAAAACTGAAATTAATTGAAACATTTACTTCTAACTTCATCTAACCAAATTTCAGCTTTAACTCACTTCATTTAACTTCACTTTAGTTAACTTTAATTTAATCTTCACTTAAAGCTAACTTTAACTCTAATAAGGGTTGGCTTGAAGTCAATACCACCTCGATTCGGGTGAAACGGCCAGTTGTCGCTGTCAGTGTTGATCTGGCTGGGTGGTTCTTTGTCCCTGAGAATGTAATGTCAAGGTGCGTACTTCTCAAATGTGGCTCTCAAGGCTCACTCCTGCAAAATCATCTGTGCTGGTGACGTTTTTCCCAAGTGTGCTCATTTTCTGGAAACTTCTCTGGCAGTCAGCCAAGGAATTGACCAAACCTGATCCCAATGTTGGATCCCAGCCAGTGGAGTTTGCTGGTAAACAACTCTCAAATGTTGAAACCAAATCATAACCAGCCACATGCCACCCTCTCTGGAGGGTAACATGGTCGAGCAGACCAACATACAACTTCCTTATTTGGTCAACACAGGAAACTGCAGGTCGCAGTTTCAGGACAGATCACATTATGTCCTAGGTGCAGATTGAACCAAAGTCAGAACTTAAACTCCTGGGCGGCTCAGTGGTGAAGGACACAGGTTCAATTCCACCTTTGGGCCCTTATCTGTGTGGGGTTTGCACATTCTCTCCATTTCTACATGGGTTCCTACCCACATTCCAAAGAAGTGTAGGTTAGAGAGGATTGGCCGTGCTAAATTGCCTATAGTATCCAGGGATGTGCAGGTTAGGTGGGTTAGCCATGGGGATAGCAAGGTTATGGGGAATGGCCTAAGTACCAGGCTCTTGGGAGAATCAGTGTGAATTCAGTGGGCTGAATGGCCTCTTTCCATGCTGTACCAGTTCTATGATTCTAAACTAGCTTGACCAAATTTCCCAGCATGCTTGATTTTAATTCTGAAACAGTCTTTCCCTTGCTGGCTACCTGACCACAGTATTAAATGGGCGCCTCCTTATTTTAAAATATGACCTCTAGTTCGAGATTTTCAAACAAGAGAAAACACCCTTTTAACATCCACACAATCAGGTCCCTCAGGATTCAGACTCTGCTAAACTCCAGAGGATACAGGCTTGACCTGTCTGGCCTTTCCTCATACGGTAATCCACTCCTTCAGGGATTAGTCCAGTAAACATTCTCTGAACACCTTCCAACACATTAACATCCTTCTGCAAGTACGGTGAGACCGGACGTGATCGCACCAATGCCCTGCCAAACTGAAGCCTAACCTCTGTACTCTTGTATTCAATTCCCCTCATAATCAAATAAGACATTCTCTGAGCTTTCTTGATCATTTTGTACCTGCAGACTAACCTTCGGTGATTCATACATGAGGATACCCAGCTCCTTTGTTTCCCAGAACTCTGCAATCTCTCACTGTTCAGAGAATTTTTTTAGTCATTCTTTTAGACAAAATTTCACAATTTCCATGTTATACTCCATTTACCAGACCTTTAACCATTACAGATCCTACCTCTGTCCCTTTGTAAGCTCCTTAATTCCTCTTGACAGCCCACTTTATGACATTAGCAAATTTAACTGCCTCACCTTTGACCTCCTCCTCAAAGTCATCAAATAAATTAGAATTGACCCAGCAGTGACTTCTGTGACACACCACTCATGACATCTTTCAGCCTGAGTAAGAAGCCTTCTTCCTACTCTCTGCTTCCTGTTAACCAGCCAATCCACAATCTCCAAGAGAAAGTGAGGGCTGCAGATGCTGGAGATCAGAGCTGAAAATGTGTTGCTGGAAAAGCGTAGCAGGTCAGGCAGCATCCAAGGAACAGGAGAATCGACATTTCGGGCATGAAGGGCTTATGCCCGAAACGTCGATTCTCCTGCTCCTTGGATGCTGCCTGACCTGTTGCGCTTTTCCAGCAACACATTTTCAGCTCGAATCCACAATCTCCACCAATATGTTACCCTCCCTGCCCCCACCCTTATCAAATGACGTCTGGGAATCCATCGCCATGTGTTGACTGAGACGTGTGGGACTGGGGGTTGGGGAGTCACAGCGAATGGAGAGTGGTATCTACCTGCTTGCTGGGCCGTAGTGTTTCGGAATCTCTGCTGGGGTAGTCCCGGTTCCCCGGGAGCTGGTCGCTGGGCATCCCCTGCACCGGTGCAGGGCCTTTCTGGCACAATACAGGCTGGGTTCCCCTGGAATGTGATAGTGAGGGATTGAGTGAGGTTGAACAGTGTGCCTTGGCTGGTGTAGGTGATGAGTTAGGAGGCAGTACAGAGGCCCTGCAAGCCATGGAGAAGGTAGGGCTGGAAGGTGGGGGGGGATTGACTGTGGAAAGATCTTATGGATAACAGGAAGAGTGGGAGAGCATGAGCATTGTTGGGCGGTGGTTGCAGTGCCAGACATAGTGAGAGCGTCAGGTACCAGAGAGAAGAGTGTGGCCCTTAGCCTGGCACAACAGAAGGTCATTGACCTCCTTTCAGCACTGCTGCAAATTCCTCCACACCGCTGAGATGGTACTGACTCAGATGGCAACCTCTGATTGGATGGCAGTCCTCCCAATCTAGGGGAGCCCTAATTTGCAGCTCCCCCTGTACCAGGACCTCAAACCCCTTATCAGAGAATGGTATTGCCATCTTTCCTTTCTCTGACACGTTCAGATTTGGTCCTTGGCTGAATCGAGCCGCCTTGGAAAGCCAATGCAGATGGTGTAGGTCCAAGCGATGCTGGTCTTGGCAGACATCCAATGGGTGGAGAGTTGATCTGGTTGTGAGGGAGGCCCATTATTTACCGAGGTAATGGGGCAAGTTTAATAAGATACAATGAGAAATCTCCCGAGACGTCACGGTGAGAATCCCCCATAAAGACTAACACAACTCACAGTTAGATGAAAAAAAAAAGTGAGTTGCAGCACAACATTTCACATCCGACCAGACTGTTCCTCAGAAGTGAAGAAGAATTGTTCTGTGGAAATGTCATATCGGACTCAAACGATAACTCTATTTCTCTCTCTCCAGCTGTCACTAGTCCTGCCCCAGAATTCCCAACATTTTCTGTTTCTGTGTCACCAGATGAGGTTTGTATCGAGGGGTTAAGGAAGAGAAGACAGGCATGTTTACACCATCTGGTGTCATCAAAGCTGATTGTGAGTTGCAGGGGAATGGGGCTGTGAGGGAGTGACTCGGTATGAAGCACGTTGAGTGTTTCAGGTCCAGAGAGGTCTATGTTCTCAGTCACGCACACTCAATGATGATGATCGCCCTCCCTGCCCCATGTTAGTAAAGACATTTAGACGTGTCGTACCCTCTGCTCACCACTGACCCCTCTGCCTGCCCCTATCCTGATCCCATCCCTTCATCGACCCTGCCCTGGCCCCTGTTCCCCTCCCCGGCTCCTATCTCTTGCCCCTGCTCATGCCTCATCCCTTGTTCCTTACTCCTTACCTTCCCCTGCACTTGCCCCTTTTCTGACCTCTCTCTCTGACTCCCTCTCCCTGTCCCCCTCTCCCTGTCCCCCTCTCCCTGTCCCCCTCTCCCTGTCCCCCTCTCCCAGTTCCCCTCTCCCAGTTCCCCTCTCCCTGTTCCCCTCTCCCTGTCCCCCTCTCCCTGTCCCCCTCTCCCTGTCCCCCTCTCCCTGTCCCCATCTCCCTGTCCCCATCTCCCTGTCCCCCTCTCCCTGTCCCCCTCTCCCTGTTCCCCTCACCGTGTCCCCTCTCCCTGTTCCACTCTCTCTGTCCCCCCTTCTCTGTCCCCCCCTCTCTGTCCCCCCCTCTCTGTCCCCCTCTCCCTGTCCCCCTCTCCCTGTCCCCCTCTCCCTGTCCCCCTCTCCCTGTCCCCTCTCCCCATACCCCTCCCTGTCCCCCCCATCCCCTCCGCCCCGTCCCCTCTCCTTGTCCCTTCTCCCCGACCCCTCTACCTGTCCCCTCTCCCCCTCTCCCTGTTCCCCCTCCCCGTTCCCCCTCATCCCGACCCCTCTCCCCATTCCCCCTCCCTGATCCCCCTCCCTGATCCCCCTCCCTGATCCCCCACCCTGATCCCCCTCTCCCTGACCCCTCTCCCTGACCCCTCTCCCTGACCCCCATCCCTGTGGCATATCCTGACCCCCCTCCCTGTGCCATATCCTGACCCCTCTCCCTGTGCCATATCCTGACCCCTCTCCCTGACACTGCCCCCAGTTCAGGGTCTGTTGCTTTTGGCTGTCCAGCACCTGCTCCTGCTAAATGGAAGGGTTATTGAGTGAGTGAGTGATTCAATCTGTTTGGATGTTGTTATTCCTGTGGTTCGGAACTGTCATTAAGTGGGATAAAGCCGTGATCATTAGCTATGTACTATAATTGATTAAAACAATTCCTATGTCACTAATGGTTGTCTTGCATAATGTTGATTGGCTTTAATTGCGTCAGAATATGGCATTTTGAAAGAGTATCCACAGAAACAGACAGGGGGGTTGTGTGAGCTCACTAATTGTTTCTGTACACTGATGTCCTTGTGCTGGCATCGTTGGCATTGCCCAGGATAGCGAACAGTCCCACTGTCTTGTGGGAGCGACTGGAGGCTCTCTGGACCTCTCCTCCTCCACACCTCCCAATGCAACATTTCAGGATTTTGTACTTTGCACAGTCCCAGGCTCTGCCTTATTTCTGCTGACTCACACTCTCTTCTGTCGCCATTGCCTGTCCCTGGGGCAGTCTAAACTCACCTCCTCTTTCAGAGGTACACTCTGGGGTTTAATTTTAATTGGTGCGAGCCTCTGCTGCCCTTTTGGACGTTATTTCCATTTGCAGCATTCTGGTTTTGTGAAACGTCCTGAGCTTTGTTCCTCCTGTGAGTTTGTGGCTGCAGTACATTGGAGGCTGAGTGAAGGACACAGTTCCCTTCAAGACCCAGATTGATCTTGTGAGAAACAAAGCTCACTCACTTCAATGATTTCAGTCCGAGACCAGATCTGAAGCAATCAGTATGTTTATTATACGCTTACAAGCGTGGTGCCTGAAATAGACACCCAGAGTTTAGCAAGTACATATCTTATATAGGATTCACTACTCCCAACCCGGTGCCCATTCCTATTGTCTATCTCTTGCCGTATCCGGCCTTGTGCATAACAAAGTACAAGTTTTCCTTGGCCATTTCACCACATCCTGCTGTGGCCCATTGTTAGGTATATCCTCCTGCACTGCTATTTCTGCCACTTGTGACATGTCCTCCCTTTCCCCAACCATATTGATCCTTATGCCCTTTTAATTGGGGCTGTTTATTTGTTTTTGCAGAAGTGGGAAACAGATGCTTATAACTACTGCTTGTACAAGCATATCCGGCTTAACCTACATCCTCACAGCACCTTATCTATTTGTCTGTAACATCTACCATTATTTGCAGGCACGTTTCATTCTTGTATGCACATTTAAGCACATTCTCCCTATCCCCCATCCCTGTCCCCCTCTCCCTGTCCCCCCTCCCTGTCCCCCCCCTCCCTGTTCCCCCCCCTCCCTGTCCCCCCCCCTCCCTGTTCCCCCCCCTCCCTGTTCCCCCCCCTCCCTGTTCCCCCTCTCCCTGTTCCCCCTCTCCCTGTTTCCCCCTCTCCCTGTTTCCCCCTCTCCCTGTTTCCCCCTCTCCCTGTTTCCCCCTCTCCCTGGTTCCCCCTCTCCCTGTTCCTCCGTGACTCCCTCGTCAGATCCACACCCCCACTAACACAACCTCCACTCCCGGCACCTTCCCCTGCAACCGCAGGAGGTGCAAGACTTGCGCCCACACCTCCCCCCTCACCTCCCTCCAAGGCCCCAAAGAAAACTTCCATATCCGCCACAAATTCACCTGCACCTCCACACACATCATCTATTGCATCCTCTGCACCCGATGTGGCCTCCTCTATATTGGGGAGACAGGCCGCCTACTTGCGGAGCGTTTCAGAGAACACCTCTGGGACACCCGGACCAACCAACCCAACCACCCTGTGGCTCAACACTTCAACTCCCCCTCCCACTCCACCAAGGACATGCAGGTCTTCGGACTCCTCCATCGCCAGACCACAACAACACGACGGTCGGAGGAAGAGCGCCTCATCTTCCGCCTAGGAACCCTCCAACCACAAGGGATGAACTCGGCTTTCACCAGTTTCCTCACTTCCCCTCCCCCCACCTTGTCTCAGTCAAATTCATCGAACTCAGCACAGCCTTCCTAACCTGCAATCTTCTTCCTGACCTCTCCGCCCCCACCCCAGTCTGACCTATCACCCTCACCTTGACCTCTTTCCACCTATCACATTTCCGACGCCCCTCCCCCAAGTCCCTCCTCCCTACCTTTTATCTTAGCCTGCTGGACAAACTTTCCTCATTCCTGAAGAAGGGCTTATGTCCGAAACGTCGATTCTCCTGCTCCTTGGATGCTGCCTGACCTGCTGCACTTTTCCAGCAACACATTTTCAGCCCTCTCCCTGTCCCCCTCTCCCTGTCCCCCTCTCCCTGTCCCCCTCTCCCTGTCCCCCTCTCCCTGCTCCCCCCTCCCTGACCCTCTCTCTGTCCCCCCTCTCTCTGTCACCCCTCTCTCTGTCCCCCCTCTCTCTGTCCCCCCCTCCCTCTGTCCCCACTCCCTGACCTATCTGTCTGACTGCCCTCCCTGTGCCATATCCTGACCCCTCTCCCTGACACTGCCCCCAGTTCAGGGTCTGTTGCTTTTGGCTGTCCAGCACCTGCTCCTGCTAAATGGAAGGGTTATTGAGTGAGTGAGTGATTCAATCTGCTTGGATGTTGTTATTCCTGTGGTTCGGAGCTGTCATTAAGTGGGATAAAGCCGTGATCATTAGCTATGTACTATAATTGATTAAAACAATTCCTATGTCACTAATGGTTGTCTTGCATAATGTTGATTGGCTTTAATTGCGTCAGAATATGGCATTTTGAAAGAGTATCCACAGAAACGGACAGGGGGGTTGTGTGAGCTCACTAATTGTTTCTGTACACTGATGTCCTTGTGCTGGCATCGTTGGCATTGCCCAGGATAGCGAACAGTCCCACTGTCTTGTGGGAGCGACTGGAGGCTCTCTGGACCTCTCCTCCTCACACCTCCCAATGCAACATTGCAGGATTTTGTACTTTGCACAGTCCCAGGCTCTGCCTTATTTCTGCTGACTCACACTCTCTTCTGTCGCCATTGCCTGTCCCTGGGGCAGTCTAAACTCACCTCCTCTTTCAGAGGTACACTCTGGGGTTTAATTTTAATTGGTGCGAGCCTCTGCTGCCCTTTTGGACGTTATTTCCATTTGCAGCATTCTGGTTTTGTGAAACGTCCTGAGCTTTGTTCCTCCTGTGAGTTTGTGGCTGCAGTACATTGGAGGCTGAGATTGACCTTCAAATCTCATGCAGCACCAGGGTGTCACTGGTGTGGCCAACATTTGCTCTGGAATCGATTGTCTGTCTGGGGACAGACATCTGGAGACATATGGCGGCCATGGGCTTTTATAACCGTGACAAGGTGTTGGAGAGATGGCTGAGGGACAGGATGTACATGTATTTGGAAAGGCAAGGACTGATTGGGATAGTCAGCACAGCTTTATGAATGGGGAATTATGTCTCACAAACTTGATTGAGTTTTCTGAAGAAGTAACAAAGAGGATTGATACGAGCAAAGCAATGGAGGATGTGATCTATACGGACTTCAGTAAAACATTTGACATGGTTCCTCATGGGAGAGTGGTTAGCAAGGTTAGATCTCATGGAATACAGGGAGAACTAGCCATTTGGATACTGAACTGGTTCAAAGGTAGAAGACAGAGGGTCGTGGTGGAGGTTGCTTTTTAGACTGGAGGCCTGTGACCAGTGGAGTGCCACAAGGATCGGTGCTGGGTCCACTACTTTTCGTCATTAATATTAATTATTTGGAAGTGAACGTAGGAGATATTGTTAGTAAATTTGCAGATGGCATCAAAATTGGACAGTGAAGAAGGTTACCTCAGATTACATTGCGATCTTGATCAGATGGACCAATGGACCAAGGATTGGCAGGTGGAGTTTAATTCAGATAAATGTGAGGTGCTGTATTTTGGGAAAGCAAATCTTAGTAGGACTTATGCACTTAATGGTAAGGTCCCAGGGAGTGTTGCTGAGCAAAGAGACTTTGGAGTCCAGGTTCATAGCTCCTTGAATGTGGAGTTGCAGGTAGATGGGACAGTGAAGGTGGTGTGTGGTATGCTTTCCTTTATTGGTCAGAGTACTGAGTGCAGGAGTTGGAGGTTATGTTGTGGCTGTATACAGAACAAGTTAAACCATTTAGAATCATGGAGTCATAGAGATGTACAGCATGGAAACAGACCCTTCGGTCCAACCTGTCCATGCCGGCCAGATATCCGAACCTCATATTGTCCCATTTGCCAGCACCCGGCCTGTATCCTTCAAAATGCTTCCTTTTCATATACCCATCCAGGTGCCATTTAAATGCTGTGATTATACCAGTCTCCACCACTTCCTCTGGCAGTTCATTCCATACACATACCACCCTCTGCATTGCCCCTTAGGTCTCTTTTATATCTTTCTCCTCTCACCCTAGACCTATGCCCTCTAGTTCTGGACTCCTCGACCCCAGAGAAAAGACATTGTCTCTTTCCTCTATCCATGCCCCTCATGATTTTATGAACCTCTATAATGGACCCCTCAGCCTCCGACATTCCAGGGAAAACATCCCCAGCCTGTTCAGCCCCTCCCTATAGGTCAAACCTTCCAACCTTGACAACACCCTTGTAAATCATTTCTGAACCCTTTCAGGTTTCACAACATCCTTCCAATAGGAAGGAGACCAGAATTTCACACAGTATTCCAAAAGTGGCCTAACCAAGGTGAGGTGGAAGGAATGACAGAAAGATGTTGGTCAGCTGACAGATGCATCCCCAATTCCCGTATCCTTACTAGTGACCATAGCTCATTGATGCCCTTATGCAAAGTGGGCAGCAGCCACTTCACCATGCAGATGCTGTTAGCCTCCTCCAGGTCTGTGCTAGTGCTTGGAATCGTCTCCCATTGTCTACTCTGTGAAAGAGCAGAGTGTGTAGTGAGTGTCTTGCGGTCTATCAGGATTGTGCCCCCTTGAATATCGAGTAGTTTTCAGCATGCAGGACAGAGAGCGTGATGAGTCATGCTAAATGTATGGTTGTTAAGTTGAGTATTGATAAAATTATTTGGTAAGTGGATGTGGAGAATTGAGGAAGATGCAAGGCAGGTGGTGCAGTTTAAAGATGATAACTCATGTAATTTCTTTTTTTATATTTCAAAAATATACTTTATTCATAAAATAATTTGATGGTCTATACAGTTGGTCATGCCATACATATGTAAACATGTACATACAGAGATCAGAATTTATCATTTTTATACAGGTCTGTACATTTTTCAATCATATGCCCATATAATTAGCTGAGGCCAAATGACTGCGTGGGCCCCCTGTTCTTCGTTAGACAGGCAGACTGTACACAGTGGTCTTTCCCCACCGCGCCTTGGCGGCAGCTGCCCCAAGCTTCAGCGCGTCCCTCAACACGTAGTCCTGGACCATGGAATGTGCCAGTCTGCAACACTCAGTCGGGGTCAACTCCTTCAGCTGGAAGATCAGCAGGTTTTGGACCACCCAGAGAGCGTCCTTCACCGAGTTGATGATCCTCCAGGCACAGTTGATGTTCGTCTCGGTGTGCGTCCCGGGGAACAGACCGTAGATCACGGAGTCCCGCGTCACGGCGCTGCTCGGGACGAATCTCGACAAACACCACTGCATTCCTCTCCAGACTTCTTCTGCATTGGCACATTCCAGAAGGAGGTGTGTGACAGTCTCGTCCCCCCCGCAGCCGCTTCGAGGGCAGCGTGTGGTGCGGCTGAGAGTCCGGGCGTGCATAAAGGATCTCACAGGCAGAGCCCTTCTCACCACCAGCCAAGCCATGTCTTGGTGCTTGTTGGAAAGTTCTGGCAATGAGGCATTTTGCCAAATGGCTTTGACAGTCTGCTCAGGGAACCGCTTGATAGGATCCGCCCTCTCCTTTTCCCGAAGGGTCTCAAGGACACTACGTGCTGACCACTTCCTAATGGACTTGTGGTCAAAGGTGTTTTTCTTCATAAATTTCTCCATGAAGGACAGGTGATATGGAACGGTCCAACTACTCGGAGCGTTCCGTGGCAGCGAGGCCAGGCCCATCCTTTGCAACACCGGGGACAGGTAGAACCTCAGTACGTAGTGACACTTGGTGTTTGCGTACCGGGGATCCACGCACAACTTGATGCAGCCACACACAAAGGTGGCCATCAGGGTGAGGGTGGCATTGGGTGTATTTTTTCCCCTGTTGCCCAGATATTTATACAGTGAGTCCCTTCGGACCTGGTCCATCTTTGATCTCCATATAAACTGGAAGATGGCCCGGGTGACTGCAGCGGCACAGGTTCTGGGAATAGGCCAGACCTGTGCCACGTATAATAGCAATGACAGTGCCTCACACCTGATGACCAGGTTTTTTCCCGCGATGGAGAGCGACCGTAGCTTCCATCTGCCCAGTTTCTGCCTCACTTTGCTGATACGCTCCTCCCAAGACTTGGCGCACGCCCCAGCCCCTCCGAACCAAATACCCAGCACCTTCAGGTGGTCAGTCCTGACGGTGAAGGGGATCGAGGATTGGTCGGCCCAGTTCCCAAAGAGCATGGCCTCGCTCTTGCCTCGGTTTACCTTGGCCCCCGAGGCCCGTTCAAACTGGTCACATATGCACATGGGTCTGTGCACGGACAGCGGATCCGAGCAGAAAACGGCGACGTCATCCATGTACAGGGAGGCCTTAACCTGCAGGCCCCCCCTGCCAGGAATAGTCACCCCTCTCAGGCTCGCATCCTTTCTGATGGACTCGGCAAATGGCTCTATGCAGCACACAAACAAGGCAGGAGAGAGGGGCCAACCCTACCTGACTCCAGATCTGACTGGGAAGCTATCTGATTCCCACCCGTTGATAACTCATGTAATTTCATCGCAATACCTCTTCCATCCTATGGCTGACCTTTCTGTTCTCACTGATCAGTCATGATACCTCCCCTCCTTTCCACCTCTTCCGCTGAGAGACCCACTGCATTGTGTGATAACCTGCATGATGGCTCGGTCAGATGGTCATGCATTGTTCCAAGCATTAGCACCCAGCTTGTCTTCTGAAGCATCTGCCTCCAACTCTTGTGACTACGATGTATTTAGAGGAGCAGGCTGACAGCTCATGAAGGCAGGCCCACTGTCAATGTGTGCAGCCAATCCAACAGCATGGGTGAGCTAGTGACTTGTAACAAGCATTTCAAAAAGGACATTGTTCAAATTCAGTATCTTACCTTCAATGTAGGATTAGAACTCATACATTATTCACCATTGAGTCATAGAGGTGTACAGCACGGAAACAAACCCTTCGGTCCAACTTGTCCATGCCAACGAGGTATCCTAATCTAATCTAGTCCTATTTGCCAGCACCTGGCCCATATCCCTCCAAACCCTTCCTATTCATATACCCATCCAGATGCCTCTTAAATGTTGCAACAGTACCAGCCTCCACCACTTCCTCTGCGTGAAAAAATTGCCCTGTAGGTCTCTTATATCTTTCCCCTTTCACCCTAAACCTATGGCCCTCTAGTTCTGGACTCCCTGACCCCAAAGAAAAGACTTTGTCTATTTATCCTATCCATGCCCCTCATGATTTTATAAACCTCTATAAGGTCACCCCTCAGCCTCCGACGCTCCAGGGAAAGCAGCCTCTCCCTATAAGCTCAAACCCTCCAACCCTGGCAATATTGTTGCAGGTATTGAGAAAGAGCAATGGAGAGTGAGAGGCTGATGCCTTTCATTAACATGTCTTGAAAGATTTTGAAAGAAAATGAAGAGAAACAGGTTCCAAAGTTTAAGGTAATCAACAAATAAACATAAGGTAAAGGAATGAATTACCTTGCCACAAGTGATGATTTGGTATACATGGCTTGAAAGGGTGAAGTAGACTCAATAACCTGCCAAAAGTTACCCAAAATTGAACTTTATTATTCCAATCATCACTCTAACCTGGTTGTAGATTTATGATAAAGTTGTGTTTTGGGTTACTTTAATTATCTATTGATCAGAATTAAGAAAAAAATCAATGCAGAAGATCAATGTAGAAATCCTGTGTCCGAGTTACAGACTCAGAGTGCCACTCAGAATATTGTGTCTAATACTGGCTCCTTAAATGGGCAACATCATCTTCTTTATGACTCATGGAAAATACCAGCTAGGTGTGCACGAACATCTCATGAGTACTGACCATAGTATGTACCATCCAATTATAAAGTGATTAAAAAAGCAAGTCAGATTCAATCATTCTGTCTGATTAGGGGGGATAGACATGCTGGAGGAGGAAACTGCCACACAGTACAACAGTGGAATGGTTTTAGAGAGATTGCATGGACAGGTATTTATTAAATACAAGGAAGAATCTATTCATGCTTTTAAGATACCATGGACAAACCAAAAAGTTTTAAGATGAAAATTAATTCAAAAACGAATTTGGGTGGCCCAGCATTTTTTACCCATCCCAGAGGACAGCCAAGTGTCAATCACATTGCTATGGGTCTGGAGACCAGGTAAGGATGGCAGTTTCCTTCCCGAAAGGGCATTAGTGAATCAGATAGGTTTTTCCTACAATTGACAATGGATTCATGGTCATCATTAGACACTTAATTCCAATGTTTTAAAGCATAGAATTCAAATTCGAACATAGACTCCTTGGTGAGACACTGGCCTAGAAGTTTTTGTCACTGGATTATTAATCCAGAAACTCAACTAATATTTAGGGGACTTAAGTTCAAATTCTCCAGACAGTCAGAATAAGCAAAGAAAGTGAGGCACAGCACAGAAAGGGGCAACTCAGTCCATGTGCCTGTCAGGTCCTTTAATAGTTCAGTTCCACTGCTCTTTCTCTATTGCTATGAAAACCATTCTCCCTTTATCTAATGTATCAAATTTCCATTGAAAGGTTATTAAATCTACTTCACCCACCCTTTCAAGCCATTTATACCAAATCATAACTTGTGTCAAAAATTGATTTGTTCTTTCACCTTATGTTCTTTTGTCAATTATCTTAAACCTTTGGTGACTGGCCTTTCCTCCTCTGGAACCTGTTTCTCTTTATTTTCTTTCAAAATTTTTCAAGACATGTTAATGGACGACATCAGCCTCTCACTCCCTTGGCTGTCCTCTGGGATGGGTAAAAAATGCTGGGCCACCCAAGACCCCCTCATCCTGTGAATGAATAACAAGAAACTCGGGCCTCTGGACTAACAGTCTAACCATTATACCAGTCGGCCATCTTCTCCCCGTTATGATTATCTGCAAACTTAGAATACTCTCCAGTCTAAAAATCTCATATTGCTCTTAAAGATTTCCCTACTAAAATAAATTACCATATTCAATAAATACCTGCACTATCTAATGTTTTTAAAATTATTTTCCTCATGGACTCTTTTAGTTTTGCTTTCTTATTTTCTCATATTTTTCTCTATACCTGTACGTATTCAGAATAATCTTAGTCGAGATCATGATGGCCTTTATTGCTGAGAACAATAACTGTCAATGATGAGACAGATATTGTTTGGAGGAATTAGGCAACATTGAGTCTGTGTGCTGGCTATGCCTGGCAGAGACTGGCTGGGGTTAGAAAGCAGGGCATTGCCTGTGGCCCTTGTTGTATATGTACTCTATCAGCGAGGTTGTCTTACCACAGGCAGAAAAAGCTGTCACTTCACTGACATCTCAGACAGTCCAACATCATCACTATCAGGGGTTACAGTTTTTTGTATGTAATACTTCTTTTTCAAAGAACAAGTTACCTCATCAGAGATCCTACATTTTCATAGAAGGCCAGATAATAATCTGCAGATATACCTATGCAATCCTCCTGAAGTTTCTGTACTGTCTGACCTTTGGGTCTATCCTTGCATTGAGAATTGAATAACTGGAGAGTTTGGGATCTGACGGTTCATTGAGGCTAGTTTGGTGTCAGGAGCTCCTTAGTATTAAAATCGGGCAGAGACCTGCAGCTGCACTGGATGAAGGGGATTGTTATGCAGTTTCAAGGCAATGCTGTTACTGCTCTGCTGCTGGGGTCAAATTTGCTGAATGTAATAATCACTTGTTGATGCACCCAAATAGATTGTTAGTTGGTAACAGTAACTAGGGTGGCACAGTGGCTCAGTGGTTAGCACTGCTGCCTCACAGCACCAGGGTCCCAGGTTCAATTCCAGCCTTGGGTGACTGACTGTGTGGAGTTTGCACATTCTCCCCGTGTCTGCGTGGGTTTCCTCCGGGTGCTCCGGTTTCCTCCCACAGTCCAAAGATATGCAGGTCAGGTGAATTGGCCATGCTAAATTGTCAATAGTGTTAGGTGCATTAGTCAGAGGGAAATGGGTCTGGGTGGGTTACTCTTTGGAGGGTCGGTGTGGACTGGTTGGGCCGAAGGGCCTGTTTCCACACTGCAGGGAATCTAGTCTAGTAAGTTAGTTGCGACTATTTCACTTTTATAGATATCAGTCTCAAGCTCATTCTTGCAACATTTTGCCAGGGTCCCGGCACCGCAAAGTTGATGGACATTCTCTTTATGTTTGTCAACTGTTCTGGAAACTCTCAAATATTCTGTAATTGTTTGAGGGAGGCACTTCTGTCATCCGAAACTGTTTCCACATGATGATTTAGTCAGCCTTTGTTACGTTGCCTTTGCCATTCCAGATATTTATAGAGTTTATATGCATTTCATAGTCAGTTACATTCACTTTTATTCAGACTGAGGATATTTGAACTCTCCCAAAACTCACCGAACCTCTCCTAAAGGTGTACAGTGACCAGTTCAAACAGAAACCTGACCTCTTCAGGAGGGAAATCTACATCTTCAAAGAACTGCAAAAGAGAGCTTCTCCTACTACATTTAACACACACAAGTGTACGTTCAGACATCCCCTTCACAAAAATCCAATCTGGCTGATACAGCTGAACTTTACTTACCTCTGTAAACCCCAGAATAGAGCCCCCTCCCCCGGAGTAGACAGCAGGAGCAGGATTCAGGGCAAGAACTTTGGAATTCAAGCCTTGACTGCCTTTTTGATTAACCTCTCCCTCTGAGCAACAAGAAGGCTATAGTCTCTGCTCTATTCTCAGTGATCTTCCAAATGGAAACTGTAGCATTTCAAGGGGACCTTGCTCGTTTCCACTGTTTTAAACTCATTCACAGGATGTAAGTATTGCTGACTGGATCAGCGTTAATCGCCCTTCCATTATTTGCTCTTGAGGAGGTGGGGGTGAGCTGCCTTCTTGAACCACTGCAATCCACCTGCTGATGGTTGACCCACAATGTACCTAGGAAGGGAATTCCAGGATTTTGACCCAGTAACAGTGAAGGAACCGGGATATATTTTCAAGTCAGGATGGTGACGAGCTTGAAGGGGAACTTGCAGATGGTTGGTGTTCCCATGTATCTGCTGCCCTTTGTCCTTCTAGATGGAAGTGGCCGTGGATTTGGAAGGTGCTGTGTGAGGATCTTTGGTGCATTTTGTAGAGGTACACCCTGCTGCTCTAAGGGTCAATGATAGAGGGAGGGGATGTTTACACATATGGTGCCAATCAAACAGTCTGCTTTGTCCTGGGTGGTGTCAAACTTCTTGAGTGTTGTTGGAGCTGCCCCCACCCAGACAAGTAGGGGGTATTCCATCACACTCCTGACCTGTGCCTTGTAGATTGTGGACAGGCTTTGGGGAGTCAGGAGGTAAGTTACTCTCTGCAGTATTCCTGTCTTCTGATCTGCTCTTGTAGCCACTGTGTTTATGTGGGGAGTATAGTTAAGTTCATGGTCAATGGCTATGCCCAGGATGTTAATAGTGAGGCATTCAGTCATGGTAACATCATTGAATGTTAAAGGGTAGTTGTTAGATTGTCTCTTATTGGTGATGGTCATAGTGTGGCATATATGTGGGTGAATGTTACTTGCCATGTCAGTCCAAGCCTGGATATTGTCCAGATCTTGTCGCATTTGAACAAGAACTGCTTCAGTATCTGAGGAGTTGTGAATGGTGCTGAATATTATGCAATCATCGGTGACCATTCCCACTTCTGACCTTTTGTCAAGAGGTGCGAGGGAGAAGCGAAGGACTTCTGGGGAATTTTTAAGTGGGTAAGATCTAAACCAGAGACTCTACACTGTCGGGCCTCCCTCCCACCCACCTCCTCTAATCTTACTAAGAATCTGTAAACTCGGTAAGTTTTCAGGTTTCTTTTTTTTTCTTCTCTTCCTTTGTTTAGTTCTGTGCGGGCTTTCGGAATAGCGGGATATGGTTGTCAGGGCAGTTGCATGTTCCTCCTGCAGAATGTGGCAGGTGAGAGACACTTCACATGTCTCTGTCGACTATATCTGCGGGAAGTGCACCCAACTCCAGCTCCTCGAAAACCGAGTTAAGGAACTGGAGCTGGAGCTGGAGCTGGATAAACTATGGATCATCCGGGAGGCTGAGGGGGAAATTGAGAGGATGTACAGGAAGGTGGTCACTCCCCAGGCACAGGATAAGGACAGGTGGGTTACTGTCAGGGGGAGGAAAGGGAACCAACGGTCGGAGCAGGGATCCTCTGTGGCCGTTCCCCTCAGCAATAAGTATACCTGGTGGGAACGGCCTACCAGGGGAAAGCCATAGTTGTCAGGTCTCTGGCACTGAGCATGGCACTGTAGCTCAGAAGGGAAGGGGGTGGGGGGGAGGGAATAGAAAAGTGCTAGTGGTAGGGGACTCAATAGTTAGACGGATTGACAGGAGATTTTGTGGTCAGGAACAGGACTCCTGGAAGGTACGTTGCCTCCCTGGTGCCAGGGTCCGGGATGTCGCCGATCGGGTTTACAAGATACTGAAGGGGAGGGTGAGCAGCCAGAACTCGTGGTACATAGTGGCACCAATAATATAGCTAGGAAAGAGATTGAGAATCTGAAAAGTGACTACAGAGAGTTTGGTTGGAAGCTGAAGAGCAGGACGAGTACAGTAGTGATCTCAGGTTTGCTACCAGTGTCACGAGATAGTGAGATGAGGAACAGTGAGCGAATGCAGCTTAACATGTGGCTGCGAGGCTGGTGCAGGAGGGAGGGCTTCAGATACCTAGACCATTGGGATGCCTTCTGGGGAAGGTGGGACCTGTACATGAAGGACGGGTTGCACCTGAACTGGAGGGGTACAAATGTCCTGAGGGAGCTTAGCTCGTGTGATTCGGGAGGGTTTAAACTAGTTTGGCAGGGGGATGGGAATCAGAGCCACATGTTTGAGAGGGGGTCAGTTGCAGACAGGACAGTGACAGGATATATTGAATCTATCAGGAAGGTTTCTCACGAGATGAAACAAAGGGATCGGTTAAAGTGTGTCTGCTTTATTGCAAGGACTGTCCGGAATAAGAGTGACGAACTTAGAGCATGGATCAGTACTTGGGGCTACGATGTTGTGGCCATAACGGAGACGTGGTTTTCACAGGGGCAGGGATGGTTGCTTGATGTTCCAGGTTTAGAACATTTAAAAAGAACAGGGAGGGTGGAAAAAGAGGAGGGGGTGTAGCATTGCTAATCAGAGACTGCATCACAGCTACAAAACGAAGGTTGTTGAGGGAGGTTTGTCTACTAAGTCAGTATGGGTGGACGTTAGGAACAGCAAGGGAACAGCCACCACATTGGGGGCTTTCTACAGACCACCCAATAGCAGTAGAGAGATTGAAGATCTCACAGACGGGCAGATTCTGGAAAAATGCAGACGTAGCAGGGTTGTTGTTATGGGTGATTTCAACTTTCCCAATATCGACTGGAACCTCCTAAGTTTGGATGGAGCCATTTTGTCAGGTGTATTCAGGAGGGTTTCCTTATTCAGTATGTAGACAGGCCGACGAGGGGAGAGGCCATTTTGGATTTGGTGCTCGGCAACGAGCCAGGACAGATCTCACGGTGGGAGAGCACTTTGGTGACAGTGATCACAAGTTCCTCACATTTACCATAGCCTTGGAGAGGGAAAGGAGCAGTTACCGAGGGAAGATATCTAATTGGGGAAAAGGAAATTATGACAGTATCAGACAGGAGTTGGGAAGTATGGACTGGGAGTAATTGTTCCTTAGAAATGGCACAGCAGACATGTGGAGACTACTACATGTGGAGTTGTTGTGAAGGAAGAACAAATTTGTTCCTCTGAAACAGGGAAGAAGGAGTAAGATTAAGGAACCTTGGATGATGAAAACAGAGGAACTTCTTGTCAAAAGGAAGAAGGTAGCTTACATAAGGTGGCGGAAGCAAGGATCTAGCACAGCTTTAGAGGATTACAGGCTTGCTAGAAAGGAGCTCAGAAATGGACTGAGGAGAGCCAGGAGGGGGCACGAAAAAGGCTTGGCAAGAAGGATTAGGGAGAACGCAAAGGCATTTTACTCATATGTGAGGAATAAGAGAATGATCAGGGAGAAGGTAGGGCCGGTCAGGGATGGTGGAGGGAACTTGTGCGTGGAGTCTGAGCAGATAGGGGAAGCCCTAAATGAGTATCTTGCTTCAGTTTTTACTAAGGAAAGGGAACTTGTTGTAAATGAGAACTTTGAGGAGCTGGGATACAGGCTTGACCAGATCAAGATTGATGAAGTTGATGTGCTGGAAATTTTGGCAAACATTAAGATTGATAAGTCCCCAGGGCCAGACCAGATTTATCCCAGGCTGCTCCGGGAAGTGAGAAAGGAGGTTGCTAAGCCACTGGAGAGGATATTTGCCTCCTCACTCTCCACAGGAGTCGTACCGGAGGATTGGAAGGAGGCGAATGTTGTTCCTCTTTTCAAGAAGGGGAATAGGGAAATCCCTGGAAATTACAGACCAGTCAGTCTTTTGTCTGTCGTCAGCAAAGTTTTGGAAAGAATTCTGAGGGATAGGATTTACGGCTATTTGGCAAAGCATAGTGTAATTAAAGGCAGTCAGATTAATCTTCTAAACTCCAATGAATACAATCCCAGGATCCTCAGCCGTTCCTCGTATGTTAGACCTATCATTCCAGGGATCATCCGTGTGAATCTCCGCTGGACACGCTCCAGTGCCAGTATGTCCTTCCTGAGGTGTGGGGACCAAAATTGGACACAGTACTCCAAATGGGGCCTAACCAGAGCTTTATAAAGTCTCAGTAGCACAACGGTGCTTTTATATTCCAACCCTCTTGAGATAAATGACAACATTGCATTCGCTTTCTTAATCACTGGCTCAAACCTGCATGTTTGCCTTTAGAGAATCCTCGACTAGCACTCCCAGATCCCTTTGTACTTTGTTGTTAAGAAAGCTTATGGTGTTTTGGTTTTCATTAACAGGGGGATTGGGTTTAAGAGCCGTGAGGTTTTGCTGCAGCTCTACAAGTCCCTGGTGAGACCACACTTGGAATATTGTGTCCAGTTCTGGTTGCCCTACTATAGGAAAGATACAGAGGCTTTGGAGAGGGTGCAAAGAAGGTTTACCAGGATGCTGCCTGGACTGGAGAGCTTGCCTTATGAAGAAAGGTTGAATAAGCTTGGAGTTTTCTCTCTGGAGAGAAAGAGGAAGAGAGGAGACCTGATCGAGGTGTACAAAATAATGAGAGGAATAGATCGAGTCAATAGCCAGAGACTTTTCCCCAGGGCAGGTTTGACTGGCACGAGGGGTCATAGATTTAAGATATTAGGAGGAAGGTATAAAGGAGACATTCTTTACACAACGAGTTGTGAATGCATGGAATGCGTTGCCAGTGGTGGTGGTGGAAGCAGAGTCATTAGGGACATTTAAGCAACTGCTGGACATGCACATGGATAGCAGTGAGTTGAGGGGTGCGTAGGTTAAATTACTATATTTTACATTAGGATTAAATCTCAGCACAACATCGTGGGTCAAAGGGCCTGTTCTGTGTTGTACGTTTCTATTCTATTCTATGATAGAGGCAAGGTCATTGAGGAAGCAGCTGAACATTGTTGGGCTTAGGACACTACCCTGAGAGACTCCTGTAGAGATGTCCTGGAGCTGAGATGACTGATTTTCCACAACCACAACCATCTTCCTTTGTGCCAGGTATGACTCTAACCAGCGGAGAGTTTACCCCCGACACCCATTGATTCCAGTGTTGCTGGATCTTCATGAAATCACACATAATCAAGTGCCGCCTTGATGTCTAGACAATAGACAACAGGTGCAGGAGTAGGCCATTCTGCCCTTCGAGCCTGCACCACCATTCAATATGATCATGGCTGATCATCCACAATCAGTATCTTGTTCCTGCCTTATCTCCATAACCCTTGATTCCACTATCCTTAAGAGCTCTATCCAACTCTTTCTTGAAAGTATCCAAAGTCTTGGCCTCCACTGCCCTCTGGGGCAGAGCATTCCACACACTCACCACTCTCTGGATGAAGAAATTTCTCCTCAACTCTGTTCTAAATGGCCTACCCCTTATTTTTAAACTGTGTCCTCTGGTTCTGCACTCACCCATCAGCGGAAACATGCTTCCTGCCTCCAGAGTGTCCAATCCTTTAATAATCTTGTACGTCTCAATCAGATCCCCTCTAAGCCTTCTAAACTCAAGTGTATACAAGCCCAGTCACTCCAATCTTTCTACATATGATAGTCCCTTCATTGCAGCACAGGTATGTTTAAACTAAGTCGCGGGGGAAGGTAAGGTGTCAGAAGACTGGAGAGTGTCTAATGTTGGGCCATTTTTTGAGAAAGATTGCAAGGAAAAGTCATAGAACTACTGACCAGTGAGCCTGACATCAGTGGTGGGTGAGTTGTTGGACTGGATTCTGAGAGACAGGATCTACATGCATTTGGTTAGGCAAGGATTGATTAGGAGTAGTCAGTATGACTTTGTAAATGGGGAGTCACAAATTTGATTGAATTTTTTGAAGAGGTGACCAAGAAGATAGATAAAGGCAGAGCGATACACATTGTCTACAAATACTTCAGCAAAGCATTTGACAAGGTTCTGCATGATGGATTCGTCAGTACGTTAGGTCACCTAGGATCCAGGGAGAGCAAGACAGTTGGAAAAAAAATTGGCTTAATGGTAGGAGACAGTTAAAAATCACACAACACTAGGTTATAGTCCAACAGGTTTAATTGGAAGCACTAGCTTTCGGAGCGACGCTGCTTCATCAGGTGATTGTGGAGGGCTCGATTTATAGCAAAAATTTACAGTGTGATGTAACTGAAATTATACATTGAAAAATTGATTGTCTGTTAAGCCTTTCATCTGTTAGAATACAGTGATAGTTTAACTTCTTTCATGTGTAAATCACAAAGCCTTTTTGTTAAAGTTGCATTCTTGGGTTAGCTATTAACAATGGTGATAGCTAGACAATATGTTGAAGGTGATAGCCCCCTATGTTCCCTGTCTATGCCATGATGTTTAGATTGATTCTAATCTAAAAAGTGAGAAAACGGAGTTTTACATAAATTCATGCAGTTTTTGAGCTCAGAGTCCTACATGAATGCATGCAGTTTTTGAGCAAAGTACAATGTAACTCTGCAAGTACAAATTCACCCCACAAAATATATGTGTGCATGTGGGTCTTTGTCTGTCTGTCTGTGTGTGTCTCTGTCTGGGGTGGGGGTTGTGAGTGTGAGAAAGTGTGTGTGTGTGTGTGTGTGTGTGTGTGTGTGTGTGTGTGTGTGTGTGTGTGTGTGTGTGTGTGTGTGTGTGTGTGTGTGTGTGTGTGTGTAGTGAGTGCAGAGTGTCTTAAGTCTGTGAGGGGGTGCATGTGTGAGTGTGGGAGTGTGTGTGTCTATAAGGGTGTGTGTGGGTGTCCGTGCGTGTGTATGTGAGAGTGTGTGTGTGTAGGAATATCTCTGTGTGTGTATAGTGCAATGGTGATCACCTGTAATGTGACATGAACCCAAGGTTCCGGTTGAGGCCCTCCCTATGGGTACCGAACTTAGCTATCAGCCTCTGCTCAGCCACTTTCCTCTGCGGCCTGTCCCGAAGTCCACCTTGGAGGATGGTCACCCGAAGGTCCAAGGCTGAATGTCCTGGACCACTGAAGTGTTCCCCAACTGGGAGGGAACCCTCCTGCCTGTTGATTGTTGTGCGGTGCCCATTCATCCATTGTCGTAGCCTTTGCTCGGTTTCCCCAATGTACCATGCCTCTGGGCATCCCTGCCTGCAACGTCTAAGATAGACAACGTTGGCAGAGTCACATGAGTACCTGCCATGAGTACAAGGTGGGAGGTATTCCCATGTGTAGTAGTGGTATCTATGTCCACAATCTGACACGTCCTACAGCGCCTACCATGACAAGGTTGTATGGAGTTGTCCTGAGAGCCAGGCAGCTTGCTATGAACAATGATCTGTTTGAGGTTTGGTGGTTGTTTAAAGGCAAGTAGTAGAGGGCATCCCTGAGTACTTCCAGGTGCCCGTCACGTTCCTCCTCATCTGAGCAGATCCGGTGTATGCGTAGGGCTTGTCCATAGGGAATGGCTGTTTTAATATGTTTTGGGTGGAAGCTGGAGAAGTGTAGCATTGTGAGGTTGTCTGTGGGTTTGCGGTAGAGTGTGGTGCTGAGGTGTCCGTCTTTGATGGAGACGCACATGTCCAAGAATGAGACAGACAGTCGAGAGTATTCCATGGTGAGTTTGATGGTGGGATGAAACTTGTTGATGTCACTGTGTAGTTTTATCAGTGACTCCTCGCCATGGGTCCAGAGGAAGAAAATGTTGTCAATGTGCCTGGTGTATAATGTTGGTTGGAGATCCTGCGTAGAGAAGAAGTCTTGTTCGAACCTGTGCATAAAAATGTTGGCATATTGGGGTGCAAATTTGGTCCCCATGGCTGTTCTGCAGGCGCCACAACCTTGAAATTCAGATGGAGTTCACACTCTCAGCCTGCACACAGGATACATCAGTACAATTACGTGACATTGCCAAACATCAAGGCGACAAAACTACAGCACGTACATGCACGCCAAGAACAAAAAACTGGAGAAGCTTGGCATTCTCACCAGTAATAGCAAAGGTCACCCTGGAACCACAGTAGACAACATTATCACTGCGGGGGAGTCTATTGTCAACTTATCGGACCACACCCTTCAACCGGAAGAGATTGAAGTCCTGAGTAGGGGTCTCAACTTCTGCCCCACCACCAAAATGGACCCGTTGGTTCTGGCAGCAGACACAGAGAAGTTCATCAGATGAATGAGACTCCGGGAATTCTTTCAAGGTGCCGGCAGTGATCCCACTGAGCCCACTGATGAACTAGAACAGTCATCACAGGGATCTGTAGAGGAGCGACCAAAGAAGGTGTCAACATGGACCCCACCGGAGGGCCGCTGCCCTGGGCTTGACATGTATGCTCAAACTGTCAGGAAATATATAAACGCCAGATTCATCAGCCGTACCCATAAGGTAGAGCAAAACATCACCCGTTCACAACGCAATGCCATCCAGGCTCTCAAAACCAATCACAACATTGTCATCGAACCAGCAGATAAAGGAGGAGCCATTGTCATTCAGAATAGAACAGATTACTGCAAGTGTACCGACAACTGAATAACTAGGAACACTACAGGCAACTACCAGCTGATCCGACCAAAGAACACACCCGTGAATTAAACACACTGATCAGAACTTTGGATCCAGTCCTTCAGAGTTCCCTACGCACCCTCATCACAAGTAATTCTCGTGTAGGCGACTTCTACTGCCTTCCAAAGGTACACAAAGCCAACACACCGGGACGTCTCATCGTGTCGGGCAATGGGATCCTGTGTGAGAATCTCTCTGGCTATGTGGAAGGCATCTTGAAACCTATTGTACAGGGGATACCCAGCTTTTGTCATGACACTACGGATTTCTTACAGAAACTCAGCACCCACGGACCAGTCGAACCGGGAACATTCCTCGTCACAATGGATGGTTCCACACTCTACACCAGCATCCCCCACAATGATGGCATCGCGGCAACAGCCTCAATACTCAACACCAACAACTGCCTGTCTCCAAACACCATCCTACAACTCATCCGCTTTATCCTCGATCATAACGTCTTCACCTTTGACAACCAATTCTTCATCCAGACACACGGAACAGCCATGGGGACCAAATTTGCACCCCAATATGCCAACATTTTTATGCACAGGTTTGAACAAGACTTCTCTACGCAGGATCTCCAACCAACATTATACACCAGGCACATTGACACCATTTTCTTCCTCTGGACCCATGGCGAGGAGTCACTGATAAAACTACATAGTGACATCAACAAGTTTCATCCCACCATCAAACTCACCATGGACTACTCACGACTATCTGTCACATTCTTGGACACATGAGTCTCCATCAAAGATGGACACCTCAGCACCACACTCTACCACAAACCCACAGACAACCTCAGAATGCTACACTTCTCCAGCTTCCACCCAAACATATTAAAACAGCCATTCCCTGTGGACAAGCCATACGCCTACACCGGATCTGCTCAGATGAGGAGGAACGTGACGGACCTGGAAGTACTCAGGGATGCCCTCACAAGAACGGGTTACGATGCTCAACTCATCGACCGCCAGTTCCGACGTGCCACAGCAAGGAACCGTAATGACCTCCTCAGGAGACAGACACGTGCTGCAACCGACAGGGTACCCTTCGTTGTTCAGTACTTCCCAGGAGCTGAAAAATTATGCCATGTTCTTCGTGGACTCCAACACATTATCAATGAGGATGAGCACCTCACCAAGACCTTCCCCACACCTCCACTACTTGCCTTTAAACAACCGCCAAATCTCAAACAGATCATTGTTCATCGCAAACTGCCCGGCTCTCAGGACAACTCCATACAACCCTGTCATGGTAGACACTGCAAGACGTGTCAGATTGTGGACATAGATACCACCATTACGCGTGGGAACACCTCCCACCTTGTACTCATGGCAGGTACTCATGTGACTCAGCCAACGTTGTCTATCTTATACGTTGCAGACAAGGATGCCCGGAGGCATGGTACATTGGGGAAACCGAGCAAAGGCTAAGACAACGGATGAATGGGCACCGCACAACAATCAATAGACAGGAGGGTTCCCTCCCAGTTGGGGAACACTTCAGTGGTCCAGGACAATCAGCTTCGGACCTTCGGGTGACCATCCTCCAAGGTGAACTTCGGGACAGGCAGCAGAGAAAAGTGGCCGAGCAGAGGCTGATAGCTAAGTTCGGTACCCATAGGGAGGGCCTCAACCGGGACCTTGGGTTCATGTTACATTACAGGTGATCACCATTGCACTATACACACACACACTCTCACATACACACGGACACAGGTACACACAGACGCGCACACGGACACCCACACACACCCTTATAGACGCACACACTCCCACACTCACACATGCACCCCCTCACAGACTTAAGACACTCTGCACTCACTACACACACACACACACACTTTCTCAACACTCACAATTCCTACCCCAGACAGACAGACACACACAGACAGACAAAGACCCACATGCACACATATATTTTGTGGGGTGAATTTGTACTTGCAGAGTTACATTGTACTTTGCTCAAAAACTTCATGAATTCATTTAAAACTCTGTTATCTCACTTTTTAGATTAGAATCAATCTAAACATCAGGTCATAGACAGAGAACACAGGGGGCTAACACCTTCAACATATTGTCTAGCTATCACCATTGTTAACAGCTAACCCGAGAATGCAACTTTAAAAAAAAGGGTTTGTGATTTACACATGAAAGAAGTGAAACTATCACTGTATTCTAACAGATGAAAGACTTAACAGACAATCAAATTTTCAATGTAGAATTTCAGTTACATCACACTGTAAATTTTTGCTATAAATTCTGTTATGATCGAGCCCTCAACTATCACCTGATGAAGGAGCGTCGCTCCAAAAGCCAGTGTGCTTCCAATTAAACCTGTTGGACTATAACCTGGTGTTGTGTGATTTTCAACTTTATACACCCCAGTCCAACACCGGCATCTCCAAATCATGGTAGGAGACAGAGAGTGATGGTATAGGGTTGTTGTTCAGACAGGAGCCCTATAACCAGCGGTGTGCTACAAGGATTGGTTCCCGATCCACCATTGCTCATCATTAATGCAAAATTTATAGCTGAAAACACAGGAAGTATGGTTAGTAAGTTTGTGGATGTCACCAAAACTGATGGTATAATGGACAGTAAAAAAGGTTATCCCAGAGTACAATGGGATCTTAATTGACTGGACCAGTGGGCTGAGGAATTCCAGGTAGTGTTTAGTTTACATAAATGAGAGGTGTTGCATTTTGGTAAGATAAACCAGAGCAGGACTTGTACAGTTACCGACAGGGCCCAGGTGAGTGTTGTTGAACAGAGAGACTTAGTGGTGTAGATACATAGCAGAGTCCCAGGTAGACAGGGTAGTGAAGAAGGGTGTTTAGTACACTTGCCTTTATTGGGCAGTGCATTGAAAACAGGAATTCAACAGCGTGGTGCTTGGAAAGCACAGCCGGTCAGGCAGCATCCGAGGAACAGGAGAATTGACGTCTTCCTCCTGCCCACTCGACCATGACCCCACCCCCGATCACCAAACCATCATCTCCCAGACCATACAGAACCTCATCACCTCAGGAGATCTCCCACCCACAGCTTCCAACCTCATAGTCCGGGAACCCCGCACTGCCCGGTTCTACCTCCTTCCCAAGATCCACAAGCCTGACCACCCTGGCCGACCCATTGTCTCAGCCTGCTGCTGCCGCACCGAACTCATCTCTACCTACCTCGACATTGTCCTATCCCCCCTAGTCCAGGAACTCCCCACATACGTTTGAGACACCACCCACGCCCTCCACCTCCTCCAAGACTTCCGTTTCCCCGGCCCCCAATGCCTCATCTTCACCATGGATATCCAATCCCTCTACACCTCCATCCGCCATGACCAGGGCCTCCAAGCCCTCCATTTTTTCCTCTCCAGACGTCCCCAACAGTACCCTTCTACCGACACTCTCATTCGTTTGGCCGAACTGGTCCTCACCCTTAACAATTTCTCCTTTGAATCCTCCCACTTCCTCCAGACCAAAGGGGTAGCCATGGGCACCCGTATGGGCCCCAGCTATGCCTGTCTCTTTGTTGGCTACGTAGAACAGTTGATCTTCCGTAATTACACCGGCACCACTCCTCACCTCTTCCTCCGCTACATTGATGACTGCATTGGCGCCACCTCGTGCTCCCGTGAGGAGGTTGAGCAATTCATCAACTTCACCAACACATTCCACCCTGACCTTAAATTTACCTGGACTATCTCTGACACCTCCCTCCCCTTCCTGGACCTCTCCATCTCCATTAATGATGACCGACTTGACACTGACATTTTTTACAAACCCACCGACTCCCACAGCTACCTGGATTACACCTCTTCCCACTCTATCTCTTGCAAAAATGCCATCCCGTATTCCCAATTCCTCTGCCTCCGCCATATCTGCTCCCAGGAGGACCAGTTCCACCATAGAACACACCAGATGGCCTCCTTCTTTAGAGACCGCAATTTCCCTTCCCACGTGGTTAAAGGTGCCCTACAACGCATCTCGTCCACATCCCGCACCTCCGCCCTCAGACCCCACCACTCCAACGGTAACTAGGACAGAACGCCCCTGGTGCTCACCTTCCACCCTACCAACCTTCGCATAAACCAAATCATCCGCTGACATTTCCGCCACCTCCAAACAGACCCCACCACCAGGGATATATTTCCCTCCCCACCCCTTTCCGCCTTCCACAAAGACCGTTCCCTCCATGACTACCTGGTCAGGTCCACGCCCCCCTACGACCCACCCTCACATCCTGGCATTTTCCCCTGCCACCGCAGGAACTGTAAAACCTGTGCCCACACCTCCTCCCTCACCTCTATCCAAGGCCCTAAAGGAGCCTTCCATATCCATCAAAGTTTTACCTGCACATCCACTAATACCATCTATTGTATCCGTTGCTCCCGATGCGGTCTCCTCTACATTGGGGAGACTGCGCGCCTCCTAGCAGAGCGCTTTAGGGAACATCTCCGAGACACCCGCACCAATCAACCACACCACCCTGTGGCCCAACATTTCAACTTCCCTCCCACTCTGCCGAGGACATGGAGGTCCTGGGCCTCCTTCACCGCCGCTCCCTCACCACCAGACGCCTGGAGGAAGAACGCCTCATCTTCCGCCTCGGAACACTTCAACCCCAGGGCATCAATGTGGACTTCAACAGCTTCCTCATTTCCCCTTCCCCCACCTCATCCTAGTTTCAAACTTCCAGTTCCCTTGACTTGTCCGGACTTGTCCGACCTGCCCAGCTCCTTTTCCACCTATCCACTCCACCCTCTCCTCCCTGACCTATCACCTTCATCTCCTCCCCCACTCACCTATTGTACTCTATGCTACTCTATCCCCACTCCCACCCTCCTCTAGCTTATCTCTCCACCCTTCAGGCTCTCTGCCTTTATTCCTGAAGGGCTTTTGCCCGAAACGTCGATTTTGCTGAAGCTCCCCGATGCTGCCTGAATTGCTGTGCTCTTCCAGCACCATTGATCCAGAATCTGGTTTCCAGCATCTGCAGTCATTGTTTTTACCATTTTGAACATAAGCCCTTCATTAAGCTTTTGACCCAAAGGGGCTGGGAGCTAAATGGGAGGGGGCTGGGGCTGGGGCTGGGGAGGACGGTAGCTGATAATGCAATAGGTAGACGAAAGTGAGGGTGAAAGCGATAAGTCAGACAGGAGGGTGGAGTGGATAGGTGGGAAGGAAGATGGACAGGTAGGACTGTTCAAGAGAGTGGTGCCAAGTTGGAAGGTTATGACTGGGATAATGTGAGGGGAGGGGGAAATGAGGAAATCCACATTGATGCCATGTGGTTGGAGGGTCCCAAGGCAGAAGATGAGGCATTCTTCCTCCAGGTGTTGGGTGGTTAGGGTTTGGCAGTCGAGGAGGCCCTGGACATACATGTCCTTGGCAGAGTGGGAGGGGGAGTTGAAGGATTCAGCTACAGGGCAATGGGGTTGTTTAGTGTGTGTGTCTCAGCGATGGTCTCTGAATACAGGATTGGGATGTAATGCTATGGCTGTAAATCACATTGGTTTGGCCACTATGAAAATGCTGAGTTCAATTTTGGTCTCCCTGCTGTAGAAAAGACGTTAAACTTGAAAGAGTGCAGAAAAGATTTGCAAGGATGTTTGCTGAGGTGAGAGAGAGAGGTTGAACAGGCTGGGGCTGTTTTCCCTGGAGCATCAGAGGCTGAGGGGTAACCTTATAGAGGTTTATAAAATCATGAGGTGCATGGATACAGTGAATAGTCAAGGTCTATTCCCCGGAAAGGAGGAGTCCAAATCTCGAGGGTATAGGATTAAGGTGAGAGGGGAAAGATTTGAAAGGGACCTGAGGGACAGTTTTCACACTGAGGATGATGCGTGTATGCATTGAGCTGCCAAAGGAAGTGAAAGAAGTGGGTACAAGTACATCATTAAAAAACTATTTGGACAGATACATGGATAGGAAATATTTTGAAGGATATGGGCCAAATGCAGGAAAATGGGATTAGTTCAGTTTAAGAAACTTGGTCGGCATGGGTTGGGATATCTGGTCGGCATGGAGAGGTTGGACTGAAGGGTCTGTTTCTGTGCTGTGTGACTCTATGACTTAATAACTCTATGACCACAACCTGAACGGTAGTCTGTGTGTCAAGCAAGTTTCCACCTCTAATATCAGGAATTACAACAGGTATCCTTTGTACATCATAGTTTAATAATGACATATACCGAAGCAGTATAAATAAAGATGATGAAACATAAAGTACTTTTGAAGAACTTAGTCAGATTTTGACATTGTGAAACATTTAATGCAACATGGCATTCCAGGGCACTAATTATTTTTTCACTGCACCCGAGCCACACATAGTTGCTCAGTCATTTAGCAATCACAACAAGATGCATTTAAGCACTTAAACAATTTTCAGGTGTTTGGATTAGATTAGATGAGATCAGAGTCATAGAGTCATGGAGATGTACAGCATGGAAACAGACCCTTCGGTCCAACCCGTCCATGCCGACCAGATATCCCAACCCAATCTAGGGCCACCTGGGAGCACCCGGCCCACATCCCTCCAAACCCTTCCTATTCATATACCCATCCAAATGCTTCTTAAATGTTGCAATTGTACCAGCCTCCACCACATCTTCTGGCAGCTCATTCCATACACGTACCACCCTCTGCATGAAAAAGTTGCCCCTTAGGTCTCTTTTATATCTTTCCCCTCTCACCCTAAACCTATGCCCTCTAGTTCTGGACTCCCCAACCCCAGGGAAAAGACTTTGTCTATTTACCCAATCCATGCCCCTCATGATTTTGTAAATCTCTATAAGGTCACCCCTCAGCCTCTGATGCTCCAGGGAAAACAGCCCCAGCCTGTTCAGCCTCTCCCTATAGCTCAGATCCTCCAACCCTGGCAACATCCTTGTAAATCTTTTCTGAACCCTTTCAAGTTTCACAACATCTTTCCGATAGGAAGGAGACCAGAATTGCACGCAATATTCCAACAGTGGCCTAACCAATGTCCTGTACAGCCACAACATGACCTCCCAACTCCTGCACTCAATACTCTGACCAATAAAGGAAAGCATACCAAACGCCTTCTTCACTATCCTATCTACCTGCGACTCCACTTTCAAGGAGCTATGAACCTGCACTCCAAGGTCTCTTTGTTCAGCAACACTCCCTAGGACCTTACCATTAAGTGTATAAGTCCTGCTAAGATTTGCTTTCCCAAAATGCAGCACCTCGCATTTATCTGGATTAAACTCCATCTGCCACTTCTCAGTCCATTGGCCCATCTGGTCCAGATCCTGTTGTAATCTGAGGTAACCCTCTTCGCAGTACACTACACCTCCAATTTTGGTGTCATCTGCAAACTTACTAATTGTACCTCTTATGTTCGCATCCAAATCATTTATGTAAATGACAAAAAGTAGAGGACCCAGCACCGATCCTTGTGGCACTCCACTGGTCACAGGCCTCCAGTCTAAAAACCAACCCTCCACCACCACCCTCTATCTTCTACCTTTGAGCCAGTTCTGTATCCAAATGGCTAATTCTCCCTGTATTCCATGAGATCTAACCTTGCTAACCAGTCTCCCATGGGGAACCTTGTTGAACGCCTTACTGAAGTCCATATAGATCACATCTACTGCTCTGCCCTCATCAATCTTCTTTGTTACTTCATCAAAAAACTCAATCAAGTTTGTGAGACATGATTTCCCACTCACAAAGCCCTGTTGACAATCCCGAATCAGTCCTTGCCTTTCCAAATACATCTACATCCTGTCCCTCAGGATTCCCTCCAACAAGTTGCCCACCACTGAGATCAGGCTCACTGGTATATAGTTCCCTAGCTTGTCCTTACCGCCCTTTTAAACAGTGGCACCGCGTTTGCCAACCTCCAGTCTTCCGGCACCTCACCTGTGACTATCGATGATACAAATATCTCAGCAAGAGGCCCAGCAATCACTTCTCTAGCTTCCCACAGAGTTCTCGGGTACAGCTGATCAGGTCCTGGGGATTTATCCACCTTTAACTGTTTCAAGACATCCAGCACTTCCTCCTCTGTAATCTGGACATTTTGCAAAATGTCACCATCTATTTCCCTACAGTCTGTATCTTCCACATCCTTTTCCACAGTAAATACTGATGCAAAATATTCATTTAGTATCTCCCCCATTTTCTGTGGCTCCACACAAAGGCCGCCTTGCTGATCTTTGAGGGGAGAAAGTGAGGTCTGCAGATGCTGGAGATCAGAGCTGGAAATGTGTTGCTGGAAAAGCGCAGCAGGTCAGGCAGCATCCAGGGAACAGGAGAATCGACGTTTCAGGCATAAGCCCTTCTTCCTGAAGAAGGGCTTATGCCCGAAACGTCGATTCTCCTGTTCCCTGGATGCTGCCTGACCTGCTGATCTTTGAGGGGCCCTATTCTCTCCCTAGTTACCCTTTTGTCCTTAATATATTTGTAAAACCCCTTTGGATTCTCCTTAATTCTATTTGCCAAAGCTATCTCATGTCCCCTTTTTGCCTTCCTGATTTCCCTCTTAAGTATACTCCTACTGCCTTTATACTCTTCTAAGGATTCACTCGATCTATCCTGTCTGTACCTGACATATGCTTCCTTCTTTTTCTTTACCAAACCCTCAATTTCTTTAGTCAACCAGCATTCCCTACACCTACCAGCCTTCCCTATCACCCTGACAGGAATATACTTTCTCTGGATTCTCGTTGTCTCATTTCTGAAGGCTTCCCATTTTCCAGCGATCCCTTTACCTGCGAACATCTGCCTCCAATCAACTTTAGAAAGTTCTTGCCTAATACCGTCAAAATTGGCCTGTCTCCAATTTAGAACTTCAACTTTTAGATCTGGTCTATCCTTTTCCATCACTATTTTAAAACTAATAGAATTATGGTCGCTCCCCCACTGACACCTCAGTCACCTGCCCTGCCTTATTTCCCAAGAGTAGGTCAAGTTTTGCAAAGGTACATCCACATACTGAATCAGAAAATTTTCTTGTACACACTTAACAAATTCCTCTCAATCTAAACCTTTAACACTATGGCAGTCCCAGTCAATGTTTGGAAAGTTAAAATCCCCTACCATAACCACTCTATTATTCTTACAGATAGCTGAGATCTCCTTACAAGTTTGTTTCTCAATTTCCCTTTGACTATTGGGGGGTCTGTAATACAATCCCAACAAGGTGATCATCCCTTTCTTATTTCTCAGTTCCACCCAAATAACTTCCCTGGATGTATTTCCGGGAATACCCTCCCTCAGCACAGCTATAATGCTATCCCTTATCAAAAATGTCACTCCCCCTCCTCTCTTGCCTCCCTTTCTATCCTTCCTGTAGCATTTGTGTCCTGGAACATTAAGCTGCCAGTCCTGCCCATCCCTGAGCCATGTTTCCGTAATTGCTATGATATCCCAGTCCCATGTTCCTAACCATGCCCTGAGTTCATCTGCCTTCCCTGTTAGGCCCCTTGCATTGAAATAAATACAGTTTAATTTATTAGTCCTAACTTGTCCCTGCCTGCCCTGACTGTTTGACTCACTTCTGTTCTCAGCTGTACCAGTCTCAGACCGATCTCTTTCCTCACTATCTCCCCGGGTCCCACCCCTCCACCTTACTAGTTTAAATCCTCCTGAGCAGTTCTAGCAAATTTCCCTGCCAGTACATTAGTCCCCTTCCAATTTAGGTGCAATCTGTCCTTCTTGTACAGATCACTTCTACCCCAAAAGAGATTCCAATGATCAAAAAATGTGAATCCTTCTCCCATACACCAGCTCCTCAGCTGTGCATTCATCTGCTCTATCCTCCTATTCCTGCCCTCACTAGCTCGTAGCACTGGGAGTAATCCAGATATTACTACTCTCGAGAATCTCCTTTTTAAATTTCCGCCTAACTCTCTGTAATCTCCCTTCAGAGTCTCAACCTTTTCCCTTCCTATATCGTTGGTTCCAATGTGGACAATGACCTCTCTCCCCCGTGAGAACATTCTGCACCCTCTCTGAGACATCCTTGATCCTGGCACCAGGGAAACAACACACCATTCTGCTTTATCTCTGCTGGCCACAGAAACGTCTGTCTGTACCTCGGACTACAGAATCCCCTAACACAATTGATCTCTTGGAACCCGACATACCTCTCGTTGCATTAAAGCCAGTCTCAATACCAGAAACTTGGCTGTTTGTGCTATGTTTCCCTGAGAATCCATCACGCCCTACATTTTCCAAAACAGCATACCTGTTTGAAATGGGTATATCCACAAAAGACTCCTGCCCTAGATGCCGACCTCTCTTACCCTTCCTGGAGTTAACCCATCTATGTGACTGTATCTGAGACTTGCCCCCTTCCTATAACTGCCATGCATCACATACTGTTGCTGTTGCAAATTCCTCATCACTTCTATCTGTCTCTCCAACCGATCCACTCGATCTGATAAGATTCACATCCAACAGCATTTATGGCAGAGATAATCCGCAGTAACCCTAAACTCCCGCATCTGACAAGAAGTACATATCACTCTACTAAAGGTCATTTTAGCTCCTTCACAATCTACAGACCCAGAAAATAACACCGTCTTATTCCTCTACAAACACTGCCCCAGGTTAAATTAATAGCTGTGGCTTATATTTTAAGTTTAATCAAGAGACTTATCTCCAAAAAACATATAATCAAGAAAGAATCCACTATACTCACTGCTGCAGCCTTTCTCTTGGACAGACTTAAAACAACGATTAACTTATCTGATTCTGTGCTGTGAACTTCACCCAAACAGGTTCCACCAAGATCAGTTGTGAATTTCACTGTTTGTTAATTTTCCCAGATGCACTCCACTGTCCAGCGATACATGAATTCAAACAGCAAAGGCAGTAACTGTGCAGGCCCTTCGGCCCAACAAGTCCACACCGACCGTCTGAAGAGCAACCCACCCAGACCCATTCCCCTACACCTAACACTACGGACAATTTAACATGGCCAATTCACCTAACCTGCACATCTTTGAATTGTGGGATGAAACCAGAGCACCCGGAGGAAACCCATGCAGACACGGGGAGAATGTGCAAACTCCACATAGACAGTCACCCAAGGCAGGAATTGTCTTGTTTCTCCAGTGGCCCTTGTAATTGAGAATTCTCTCCATTTGCATGTCCATCTGGCATTAGTCATATGCACTCTATCTCTGTTCCATCATGCTCTCAACCCCTCTCATTAACCAAGCAACCCTGGATTTATAGCAACAAGAGGCTATTTGACCTTTGAACAGAGCCAATCATTCAATAAGATTATTGTTGATTCTTTTCTGGTCTCACCTCAAATTTCCTGCTGCACTCAACTCCCTAGATGCCACCTTGTCAAATTCACTCAGGATCTTCTCTGTTTCAAGAAGATTAGCTTTCATTCTTCTACATTTCAATGAACATGGGTCCAAACTGTTCAATCTTTCCTGTTAAGATGAACTTTTCATGCAATTGAGGGCATGTGTTGAGTGAACCTTTGCTGCACACATTCTGAAGGAATTACATTTTCTTTAAAATAAGTAGCTCAAGACGATACATGTCACTCCAGATGTGCTTTCATCAATGGGGTGTACAGCGACTGTAAGTCTTCCCTATTTTATTATTCCATTTTCTTGCAATAGAGAACATTCCATTTCCCTTCCTAATTATTCACCTCTCTTATATACTATCATGTAGTGATTTATGGATCAGGAGCCCAGATACCTCTGCACATTAAATCCTGCAATCTCCCTCCATACTGCTTTTCTATTCAGCCTGCCAAGATGGACAAATTCACATGTACCTATTGTTAAACTCCTATTTTGCCTACTCACTTCACCTGTCTATAGCCCCTTGCAGATCTCCTCTTGATAACTTACTTTCCTGCCTATATTGGTACCGTCAGCAAATTTAGCTAACCCATACTCGGTCTGTCACCCAAATCATTGATATTTGCTGTAAATAAGCATGGCTTGACAACTGGTCCCTGAGGAACTCCAATGGTCACAGCTTGTCAACCTGACAATGACCTGTTCATCCACACTCTCTGCTTCTTAAGAGTGAACTCATTCTTTATCCACGTTCATATGTTTCCCCATACACCATTGCTCTTATCTGACACACAAACTTTATCAAACAGTTTTCAGAACTCCATGTGCATCACATCTGCTTGGTCTATTTTCTCCATTAGAATGGCAAGATGACTCAGTGGTTAGCACCACTGCCTCACAGTGCTAGGGACCTGGCTTCAATTCCATCCTTGGGTGACTGTCTGTGTGGAGTTGGCATGTTCTCCCTGTGTCTGTGTGGGTTTCCTCCCATAGTCCAGAGATATACAGATTAGGTAGATTAGCCATAGGGATAGTGGGGGAGTCTGGGAGGGAGGCTGGGGCTGAATGGCTTACTTGTGCAATGTGCGGATTTCATGATTCTGTAGAATGTTGCTTCATCAAAAAAAACCTCCAAAATGTTAGTTAAACATAATTTCACTTTCACAAGGTCTTGGCAGCTCTGCCTGATTACATCATGATTTTTCTAAGTATCCTTTGATAACCTCCATTATCATAGATTCTAGCAAGTTCCTTTCTTTCCCTTATTTATTCTTGGGATGAGGTAATCACTGGCTAGGCCAGCATGTATTGCTTATCTCTAATTGCTCAGAAGGCAGTCAAGTGTCAATTACATTGTTGTGGGTCTGACCAAGGTGGCAGTTTTCTTCCTGAAAAGGCATTAGTGAACCAGATTGGATTTCCCCCAACAATGGATTCTAATTTCCACATTTTTATTGAATTCAAATTTCAACCATCTGCCATGGATTCGAACCCAGGTCCTTGGGACATTACTTGGATCAATAGTCCAGTGATAATACCACTAGGCCATTGCCTACCCTGACAATAGATGTTAGGTTAACTGGTCCATAGTTGCCTGTTTTCTGCCTGCCTCCTAACTTGAATGCAAGTATTACATTTGCACTTTTCCAATCCACTAGCACCTATTCAAAATCCAATCGATTATTACCAATGCATCTCCTCTCTTTGCAGCCACTTTCCTCATCAGATAGATTCCCTACATACTACCAGCAGACAAAGGCAGAATGACGGTCATCCTGGACAAAGCAGAATACACCCAAAAAGTCCAACAACTACTTGCAGATACCAACACCGACCAAAAGAGGGAGTTTGACCCCACCCCACAGCTCACCAATAGGATAAATAACACACTGAGGAATCTACAAAAAAACGGACAGATAACCAGGTTTGACCTACAGAGAATGAAACCTGAAAGCAACAACACCCCCAGATTCTATGGACTACCTAAAGTGCACAAACCAGATATCCCACTCAGACCCATAGTATCACTACCCCAGGGACACCATCACACAAACTGGCTAAAGAACTACAGCAGAAACTGAAACACCTGATCAGCAGATCCAGACACTCTATACAGTCAACACAGGAATTCTTGGACATCATCAGAAATATACACCGAGACAAGGAAGAAACTATGGTCTCATTCGATGTAACGGCACTGTTCACCTCTATTGATAAAACCCTAGCCAGAGAAACAATAGCCAAACTGCTGGACATACAGAACAGACAACAGGACGTGGAACCTATCAACAAAGACTGCACACTCAAACTACTGGACCTGTGCCTCACAACACACTTCACATTCAACAACCAAATATATGAACAAATCAACAGCACCCCCATGGGCTCACCCATCTCTGGACTCATAGCAGAAGCGGTAATGCAAAGGTTAGAACAAACAGTCTTACCCCAAATTCAACCCAAACTCTGGGTCAGACATGTAGATGATACCTTTGTAATCATTAAAAACACAGAAATAGAGAACACACACTGGATCATCAACGCCACACTCGCAGGAATCTGATTCACGAGAGAGGAAGAAAAGGACAACCAACTCCCATTCCTAGACGTGATGGTACAGAGAACACCGAACGGAGAATTCACCACAAAGGTATACAGGAAAGCCACACACACAGACACAAAAACGGATACCAGCGCAATTTCATCAACAGATGCCTAAGAGAAAGACAACGGAACGAGGACATGCCGCAACCCAAAGGACTAGCCACATTACCATACATCAGGAGCATTTCAGAACTGACAGCCAGACTACTGCGACCACTAGGACTTATAACAGCACACAAACCAACAGCCACCCTCAGACAACAACTCAGACAACAGAACGAAGGACCCGATACCCAGCATGAGCAAAACTAATGTAGTGTACAAAATCCCATGCAAGGACTGTACAAAACACTATATAGGACCAACAGGAAGACAGCTAACGATCCGCATACATGAACATCAACTAGCCACGAAACGACATGACCAGCTATCCTTAGTAGCCACACACGCAGACGACAAGCAACATAAATTCGACCGAGACAACACTACCATTATAGGGCAAGCCAAACAAAGAACAGCCAGGGAATTCCTAGAAGCATGGCACTCATCCACAAACTCCATCAACAAACACATTTACCTGGACCCAATATACCAACCACTACAGCGGACAGCTGAAACTGACAACCGGAAGCGGCAGGGACAGGCCACTATAAATGCCGGAGGAAACACCACAGAAGCGCTTCACAGGAGGCTCCCAAGCACTGAGGATGTCACCTAGACAGGGGACGAAATGTTTGCAACAAACATTTCCAGCTCGGCGAACAGAACCACAACAGATTCCCTACCGTGTGGAAACAGGCCATTTTGGCCCAACATGTCCACACAGACCCCCTGACTAGTAACCTTCTCAGGCCCATACCCCTGCATTTATCCCTGACTAAAGCACCTCACCTACACATCCCTGAACATTATGGGCAATTTAACATATCCAATTTACATGACCTGCACATCTTTAGACTGTGGGAGGAAACTGGAGCACCCATAGGAAACCCACACTGACACGGGGAGACTGTACGAACTCACAGTCAACCAAGGGTAGAATTGAATCCAACCCCCAGCACTGTGAGGCAGCAGTGCGAACCACTGAGCCACCGTGCTGCCATTTTAAGTCTGAGGAGGTAACCCAGCCTGAGGACCTATCAATCTCCTGGTCCCCATACTTTTTGTGGCCACTTTTGTCTGGTGATGGTGATTGCTTCAATTTTGTATCTCAATCACCTCCTGATTTTCAGTTTTCTTTGGGAAAGTTTGTATGTCTTCAAATGTGAAGACGTTCAAAGACTTTGCTACTTATTTGTTTTTCATTATCAATTCCTTGGGCTCCATCTCTAAAGGACCAACATAAATTGAGTTACTCAATTCTTCTTCAAAGTCTTGCTGTTTGTTTTATATTACTAGCTGTCTTTCTTTCAGACTCTACTTTTTTATTATCTTAAACGGTTGCAACAGCTGTAAATTGTCATTACATATTTGTAATAATGAGGATTATTATAGAATTATAGAATTCATTTCTATGGAAAGTATAGAATCTGTACTTTTACAAACAAAATACAGTGAAAAGTGTTATAAGTTGCCCTACCATATGGCACCTATATTAACGACAGGGATCATAAGTACATTTATAACTGGCAATTAAAGTAAATTTAAGACCAAAGTTCATCAAAGTCTATTTAAAGGCTCTTGAAGGAAGCTGATCAAGAGATGATACACACAGAAGGAGTGAAAACATCATCCATGATGAGAACAACACGCCGGAGCAAAAACCAAAACACTGGAACGCCAGGAAAACTGGGCTGAATGCCTCTGAAGCAAACCACTGACAAGAAGGTCAATTAAAGTGCCAGGCGAACAGGTCACTGGGGCAGAAGCACCCACCGAAGGGACAAGGTCACCACACGTGAAAATGCCGTGGGGGTCATTGGAACACCAGGCCGGCAGTGTTCACTGAAATTAAGGCAGACTGTTCAACGAGACATCAGCACCGGGAGACCGCTCCACAGAGCCGAGATAACCACGCTTGGAGAGACTGCCATGATTTCAATTTGTATGGAGACTGGGTAAACATAATCTACAGTAATACAACCCAGTCATGACAACCGCTGTAAGACATGTCAGAGTGTGGACATGGATACCACCATTACACATGGGGACACCTCCTACCATGTACACGGCAGGTACTCATGTGACTCAGCCAACGTTGTCTATCTCATATGCTGCAGGCAAGGATGCCCTGAGGCTTGGTACATTGGCGAGACTGAACAGACGCAACAACAACTGATGAATGGACACCACACAACAATTACCAGACAGTGGTGTTCCCTCCCAGTTGGGGAACACTTCAGAGTCCAGGACATTTGGCCACAGATGTTCAGGTGACCATCCTCCAAGGCAGACTTCCGGATACGCAGCAATGCAGGGTGGCCGAGCAGAGCCTGAGAGCTGATTTCCGAACCCATGAGGATGGCCTCAACCGGGACCTTGGGTTCATGTCACACTACAGATGAAGGGCTTATGCCCGAAACGTCGATTCTCCTGTTCCCTGGATGCTGCCTCACCTGCTGCGCTTTTCCAGCAACACATTTTCAGCTTTGATCTCCAGCATCTGCAGACTTCACTTTCTCCTCACTACAGATGAGCCCACTGCACTACACACACACACAAAATTTCGCTCTCTCGCTCTCTCTCTCCTCCCTCTTTCTCTCTCTCCTTCCCCCCCCCTCTCTCCCCCTCTCTTCCCCGCTCTCTCTGTTCCCCTCCCTCCCCCTCTCTCTCTCTCCCCCGCTCTCTCTCTCTGTCGCCCCTCTCTCTCTCCCTCCCCCCTCTCTCTCCCCCCCTCTCTCTCGCTCTCTGTCTCTCCCCTCTCTCGCTCTCCCCCCCTCTCTCTTCGCCTCTCTCTCTCTCTCTCTCTCTCTCTCTCTCTCTCTGTCTCCCCCCGCCCCCCACGCCCCCCATCACGTGCATGCACACACATATACGTCTATGGGGTGAATTTGCATTTGCAGAATTGTAATTGCAGATACATTCTATTTTGTTCAAAAAGAACACAATCTGCAGGCAGTCAAAGCAAGCAGTAAATCCATGCAGCATTTTATAAATTTCTACTTTGGAAATAGAACCAGTCTGGCTCAAGATTGGGATGCAGGCAGACTCTAACCTCACATGTTTAATGCATTGTCCGAGCTGAGATGTCACTTTTTTAAAAAATAAAACCTTGTTATTTCAAGAATCTGACTTGAAATCAAGAATCTGGGATTTACATATTTATGAACTGAAACTTGCAACCCATTCTAAAAGATGAAAGACGTAACAGCAATCTAGGTTTGTTCAATATATTGTTTCAGTTGCGTGACACTGAGATCTTTTGCTATAAATTCTGTGTCTTATGATCCTCTTCCACAGCTACCTGATGAAGGAGCAGCGCTCCGAAAGTTAGTGCTTCTTCCATTAAACCTGTTGGACTATAACTTGGTGTTGTGTGATTTTTTAACTTTGTCCAACCCAGTCCAACACTGGCTCCTCCACATCATGCAGTAATATTGTGCAGGACAAATTCCTTCAATGCACAGGAGAGTGTTTTCAGGAGCAATATGTTGAAAAATCACCTGCAAATTGAGCTATTTTAGATTTCAAATCTAAAGGTCAGAAAGGGCTAATTAATAACCTTACCGTAAAGGTCTCTTTGGGAAATCATGACCAGAGATGAATACAATTTTTCATTAAATGTGGGACATTTTGAAATGAGGGTCTTTAAGTTGATCACTGGAGAGTACAGAGGTACAAAGGAGCAAGTTGGCTCAGACTGATTGGAAAACCAGATAAAAATATTTTACAGTAGACAGGCAAAGGCTACTATTTAAAGAGATGTTCCTCTGAGACAGAACCCTCCCCAATGGGAAGGTTTGCACAAGGAGTTAAATTCTGCACTACATCCATCTGTTTTGCTGTCTTACTTTGTTGTTTGCCTTGACCTGCCCTTCTACTTGCTCCGATCTGTTTACACGGAGCCCATAGATTTGCCTGCCAATTTTTGATTCTAATTGATGTGGGCCCAATCTGTTCATCATCATTTCCTACAGGTTCTTTCTTGCTGTAGAGTCATAGATATGTACAGCATGGAAACAGACCCTTCAGTCCAACCCTTCCGTGATGACCAGATTTCCTAACCCAATGTAGTCCCATTTGCCAGCTCTTGGCCCATATCCCTCTATACTCTTCCTATTCATGTACCCATCCAGATGTCTTTTAAACATTGTAATTGTACCCACCTCCACCACCTCCTCTGGCAGCTCATTCCATACACACACCACCCTTTGCATGAGAAAGTTGCCCCTTAGGTCCCTTTTAAATCTTTCCTCTCTCACCCTAAACCTATGCCCTCTAGTTATAGACTTCCCCACCCCAGGGAAAAGACTTAGAATATAGAACATTACAGCACAGCACAGGCCCTTTGGCCTTCGATGTTACGCCAACTTGTGAAACTAATCTGAAGCCCATCTAACCTACACAATTCCTTTCTCATCCATACATCTATCCAATGACCACTTAAATGCCCTTAAAGTTGGTGAGTCTACTACTGTTGCAGGCAGTGCGATCCAAGCCCCTACTACTCTCTGAGTAGAGAAACTACCTCTGACATCTGTCCTATATCTATCACCCCTCAATTTAAAGCTGTGTCCCCTCATGCTAGCCATCACCATCTGAGGAAAAAGGCTCTCCCTGTCCACCCTATCTAATCCTCTGATTATCTTATATGTCTTAATTAAGACACCTCTCAACCTTCTTCTCTCTAATGAAAACAGCCTCAAGTCCCTCAGCCTTTCCTCATAAGATCCTCCCTCCACCCCAGGCAACATTCTAGTAAATCTCCTCAGAACCCTTTCTAACGCTTCCATATCCTTCCTATCATGCGGTGACCAGAACTAGAACATAGAACATAGAACATAGAACAATACAGCACAGAACAGGCCCTTCGGCCCACGATGTTGTGCTGAACTTCTAACCTAGATTAAGTACCCATCCATGTACCTATCCAAATGCCGCTTAAAGGTCGCCAATGATTCCGACTCTACCACTCCCACGGGCAGCGCATTCCATGCCCCCACCACTCTCTGGGCAAAGAACCCACCCCTGACATCTCCCCGATACCTTCCACCCTTCACCTTAAATTTATGTCCCCTTGTAACACTCTGTTGTACCCGGGGAAAAAGTTTCTGACTGTCTACTCTATCTATTCCTCTGATCATCTTATAAACCTCTATCAAGTCACCCCTCATCCTTCGCCGTTCCAACGAGAAAAGGCCGAGAACTCTCAACCTATCCTCGTATGACTTCCTCTCCATTCCAGGCAACATCCTGGTAAATCTTCTCTGCACCCTCTCCAAAGCTTCCACATCTTTCCTAAAGTGAGGCGACCAGAACTGCACACAGTACTCCAATTGTGGCCTAACCAAAGTCCTGTACAGCTGCAACATCACTTCACGACTCTTGAATTCAACCCCTCTGCTAATGAACGATAATACTCCATAGGCCTTCTTACAAACTCTATCCACCTGAGTGGCAACCTTCAAAGATCTATGTACATAGACCCCAAGATCCCTCTGTTCCTCCACCTGACTAAGAACCCTACCATTAACCCTGTATTCCGCATTCTTATTTGTTCTTCCAAAATGGACAACCTCACACTTGGCAGGGTTGAACTCCATCTGCCACTCCTCAGCCCAGCTCTGCATCATATCTAAGTCCCTCTGCAGCCGACAACAGCCCTCCTCACTGTCCACAACTCCACCTATCTTCGTATCATCTGCAAATTTACTGACCCACCCTTCGACTCCCTCATCTAAGTCATTAATAAAAATTACAAACAGCAGAGGACCCAGAACTGATCCCTGCGGAACTCCACTTGTAACTGGGCTCCAGGCTGAATATTTACCATCTACCACCACTCTCTGCCTTCGACCGGTTAGCCAGTTTTCTATCCAATTGGCCAAATTTCCCTCTATCCCATGCCTCCTGACTTTCCGCATAAGCCTACCATGGGGAACCTTATCAAATGCCTTACTAAAATCCATGTACACTACATCCACTGCTCTACCCTCATCCACATGCTTGGTCACCTCCTCGAAGAATTCAATAAGACTTGTAAGGCAAGACCTACCCTTCACAAATCCGTGCTGGCTGTCCCTAATCAAGCAGTGTCTTTCCAGATACTCATAAATCCTATCCCTCAATACCCTTTCCATTACTTTGCCTACCACAGAAGTAAGACTAACAGGCCTGTAATTCCCGGGGTTATCCCTATTCCCTTTTTTGAACAGGGGCACAACATTCGCTACTCTCCAGTCCCCTGGTACCAACCCCATTGCCAGTGAAGACGAGAAGATCATTGCCAACGGTACTGCAATTTCCTCTCTTGCTTCCCACATAATCCTAGGATATATCCCGTCAGGCCCGGGGGACTTGTCTATCCTCAAGTTGTTCAAAATGTCCAACACATCTTCCTTCCTAACAGGTATCTCTTCTAGCTTACCAGTCCATTTCACACTCTCCTCTTCTACAATACGGTCCCTCTCGTTCGTAAATACTGAAGAGAAGTACTTGTTCAAGACCTCTCCTATCTCTTCCGACTCAATACACAGTCTCCCACTACTGTCTTTGATCGGACCTACCCTCGTTCTCGTCATTCTCAGGTTTCTCACATACGCATAAAATGCCTTGGGGTTATCCTTGATCCTATCCGCCAACGATTTTTCATGCCCTCTCTTAGCTCTCCTAATCCCTTTCTTCAGGTCCCTTCTGGCTATCCTGTATCCCTCCACTGCTCTGTCTGAATCCTGTTTCCTCAACCTTATGTAAGCCTCCTTCTTCCTCTTTACCAGACATTCAACCTCCCTCGTCAACCAAGGCTCCCTCACACGACCATTTCTTTCCTGCCTGATAGGTACATACATATCATGGACACGTCGTATCTGCTCTTTGAAAAAGTTCCACATTTCCACCACATCCTTCCCTGACAGCCTATGCTCCCAACGTATGCTCCTCAAATCCTGCCTTACAGCATCGTAATTTCCCTTCCCCCAATTATAAAATCTACCTTGTTGTGCGCACCTATCTCTCTCCATAACCAAGGTGAAAGTCACAGAATTGTGGTCACCGTCACCAAAATGTTCACCCACTAGCAAGCCCACCACTTGTCCCGGTTCATTACCGAATACCAAATCCAATATGGCCTCCCCTCTGGTTGGACAATCTACATACTGAGTTAGAAAAGCTTCCTGGACACACTGCACAAACACCGCCCCATCCATTCTACTTGATCTAAAGAGCTTCCAAACAATATTTGGGAAGTTGAAGTCGCCCATGACTACGACCCTGTGGCTTCTGCACCTTTCCAAAATCTGTTTCCCAATCTGATTCTCCACATCTCTGCTGCTATTGGGGGGCCTATAGTAAACACCCAACAAGGTGACTGCTCCTTTCCTATTTCTGACTTCAGCCCATACTACCTCCAAAAGCAGATCCCCCTTGAACTGCCTTTCTGCAGCCGTTATACCATTTCTAATTAGCAACGCCACCCCCCCTCCTTTTTTACCACCCTCCCTAATCTTACTGAAACATCTGTAACCAGGAACCTCCAACAACCATTCCTGTCCCTCATCTATCCACGTTTCCGTGATGGCCACAACATCGTAGTCCCAGGTACCGATCCACGCCTTAAGTTCACCCACCTTATTTCTGATACTCCTTGCGTTGAAGTATACGCACTTCAACCCATCTCTGTGTCCGCAAGTAGTCCCTGTCAGTGCTACCTTCTCCACAGCCTCCCTACAGTCTTGGGCATCCTGACACACAGCTAGCTTACTTGCTGGACTACAAGTCCAGATCCCATCCCCCTGCCAAATTAGTTTAAACCCCCCCGAAGAGTGCTAGCAAACCTACCCCCCAGGATATTGGTGCCCTCCTGGTTCAGGTGCAACCCGTCCTGCTTGTACAGGTCCCACCTTCCCCAGAATGCAGTCCAATTGTCCAAATATCTGAAGCCCTCCCTCCTACACCAGCCTTGCAGCCATGTGTTCAACTGCACTGTCTCCCTATTCTTTGCCTCACTGTCACGTGGCACCGGCAACAACCCAGAGATGACGACTCTGTCTGTCCTAGCTTTTAGCTTCCAGCCTCACTCCCTGAGCTCCTGAATGACCTCCCCACCCCTCTTCCTACCTATGTCGTTGGTGCCAATGTGTACCACGACTTCTGGCTGCACACCCTCCCCCTTAAGGATTCTGAAGACACGGTCCGAGACGTCTCGGACTCTGGCACCTGGGAGGCAACAAACCATCCGTGAGTCTCGCCCATGTCCACAGAACCGCCTGTCCGTCCCTCTAACTAGAGAGTCCCCTATAACTAGCGCTCTCCTCCTCTCCCCCTTTCCCTTCTGAGTCTCAGAGCCACAGACCCCTTCCATGCAGCTTACACCTGCAACGCTGTCCTCCCCAACAGTTTCCAAAGCTGTATACTTATTTTTTAGGGGAACGACCACAGGGGAACCCTGCACTGCCTGCTTCTTCCCCTTCCTACCTCTAACTGTTACCCAGCTACCTCTGTTCTCCGGCGTAACTATGTCCCTGTAGCTTCTATCAATCACCCTCTCAGCCTCTCGAATAATCCTCAGTTCATCCAACTCCAGTTCCAGTTCCCTAACTCGTTCGGTGAGGATCAGGATCTGACTGCATTTCCTGCAGATGAAGTCGGCAGGAGCATCGGTGGTCACCCCTACGTCAAACATCCTGCAGGAGGAACATTTCACCGCCTGCGCTGCCATGACTGTACACTTTCTCCAAAAACAAGAACACTGAGTCAATAACACTGAGTCACTTACCTGTGGACTTTAAAGTTAGGTTAGAGGAGGAGGTTGGGAGGGAGGCCCTACGGAAGTAGGACCTGGGGTCTAGAACACACCCACTCAAATACTAATCACTTACCTTCCCGCCCAGCTATGCGCTCCAACCTCACTTCCGCTGCTCCCACTCAAATGACCGTTGGTGATTAAAGGGTGAGTATTTATACTCACAGTTCTCCTTCCCGGCTGCCCCTCTGTTTGCCGTCACTTCCTCTGCTGCTCCCGCTCTTTTTGTGAAGAGAGAAAAAAAAACACCGCTGCCTGCTACAGGTAAGTAATTTTGAAACAAACTGTCTTACCTTAGCTGTAGTCTCCCGGGTTCGCCTTTACACGGCCGCTGCTCCCACTCAAATGACTGTACACAATATTTTAAGTGCGGCTGCACCAGAGTTTTGTATAGCTGCAGCATGACCTCATGGCTCTAAAACTCGGTCCCTCAATTAATGAAAGCTAACACACCTTATGCTTTCTTAACAGCCTTATCAACCTGAGTGGCAACTTTCAGGGATCTATGTACATGGACACTGAGGTCTCTCTGCTCATCTACACTACCAAGAATCTTACCATTAGCCCAGTACTCTGCATTCCTTCCAAAGTGAATCACCTCACTCTTTTCCACATTAAACTTGGGGTGGCACGGTGGCACAGTGCCTCATAGTGCCAGAGCGCCGGGTTCAATTCCAGCCTTGGACAACTGTCTGTGTGGAGTTTGCACATTCTCCCCGTGTCTGCGTGGGTTTCCTCCGGGTGCTCTGGTTCCCTCTCACGGTCCATAAAATGTGCAGGTCAGGTGGATTGGCCATGCTAAATTGCCCGTAGTGTTAGGTGTCGGGGAATGGGTCTGGGTGAGTTTCTCTTCGGAGGGTCAATGAGGACTTGTTGGTTTGAAGGGCCTGTTTCCACTCTGTAAGTAATCTAATCCATTCGGCAGCTCTGCAGCTTATCTATGTCCCCCTGTAACATCGTTCATCACTATCCACAACTCCACTGACCTTAGTATCATCTGCAAACTTACTAACTCAGCCTTGTATGCCCTCATCCAGATCATTTATAAAAATAACAAACAGCAGTGGCGCCAAAACAGATCCTGCGGTACACCACTAGTAACTGAACTCCAGGATGAATATTTCCCATCAACCACCACACTCTGTCTTCTTTCAGCTAACCAATTTCTGATCCAAACCGCTAAATCACCCTCAACCCCATGACTCTGTATTTTGTGCAATAGCCTGCCGTGGTGAATCTTATCAATCACTTTAGTGAAATCCATAGAGAGACATAGAGTCATAGAGACATATAGAATGGAAACAGACCCTTCGGTCCAACCTATCATGCCGACCAGATTAGATTAGATTAGATTAGATTACAGTGTGGAAACAGGCCCTTCGGCCCAACAAGTCCATACCGACCCGCCGAAGCGAAACCCACCCATACCCCTACATTTATCCCTTACCTAACACTACGGGCAATTTAGTATGGCCAATTCACCTGGCCCTGCACATCTTTGCATGGTGGGAGGAAACCGGAGCACCCGGAGGAAACCCATGCAGACACGGGGAGAACGTGCAAACTCCACACAGTCAGTCGCCTGAGGCGGGAATTGAACCCGGGTCTCTGGCGCTGTGAGGCAGCAGTGCTAACCACTGTGCCACCGTGCCGCCCACAGATATCCCAACCCAATTTAGTCCCACCTGCCAGCACTCGCTCATATCCCTCCAAACCCTTCCTATTCATATACCCATTCAAATGCCTTTCAAATATTGCAATTGTACCAGCCTTCACCACTTCCTCTGGCAGCTCATTCCATACACGTACCACCCTCTGCGTGAAAAAGTTGCCCCTTTGATATCTTTCCCCTCTCACCCTAAATCTATGCCCTCTAGTTCTGGACTCCCTGACCCCAGGGAAAAGACTTTGTCTATTTATCCTATCCATGCCCCTCATAATTTTGTAAACCTCTATAAGGTCACTCCTCAGCCTCCGATGCTTCAGGGAAAACAGCCCCAGCCTGTTCAGCCTCTCCCTGTAGCTCAAATCCTCCAACCCTGGCAACATCCTTGTAAATCTTTCCTGACCCCTTTCGAGTTTCACAATATCTTTCCGATAGGAAGGAGACCAGAATTGCACACAATATTCCAACAGTGGTCTAACCAATGTCCTGTACAGCCACAACATGACCTCTCAACTCCTGCACTCAATACTCTGACCAATGAAGGAAAGCATACCAAACACCTTCTTCACTATCCTATCTATATGTGACTCCACTTTCAAGGAGCTATGAACCTGCACTCCAAGGTGTCTTTGTTCAGCAACACTCCCCAGGACTTTACCATTAAGTGTATAAGTCCTGCTAAGTTTTGCTTTCCAAATGCAGCACCTCGACATTATTCTAAATTAAACTCCATCTGCCACTTCTCAGCCCATTGGCCCATCTGGTCCATTTCCCATTGTAATCTGAGATAACCCTCTTCGCTGTCCACTAACCTCCAATTTTGGTGTCATCTGCAAACTTACTAACTGTACCTCTTATGCTCACATCCAAATCATTTATATAAATGACGAAAAGTAGTGGACAAAGCACCGATCCTTGTGGCACTCCACTGGTCACAGGCCTCCAGTCTGAAAAACAACCCTCCACCACCACCCTCTGTCTTCTACCTTTGAGCCAGTTCTGTATCCAAATGGCTAGTTCTCCCTGTATTCCATGAGATCTAACCTTGCTGATCAGTCTCTCATGGGGAACTTTGTCAAACGTCTTACTGAAGTCCATATAGATCACACCTACTGCTCTGCCCTCATCAATCCTCTTTGTTACTTCTTCAAAAAACTCAAGCAAGTTTGTGAGACATGATTTCCCATGCACAAAGCCATGTCGACGATCCCTAATCACTCCTTGCCTTTCCAAATACATGTATATCCCGTCCCTCAGGATTCCCTCCAACAACTTGCCCACTACCGACGTCAGGCTCATGGTCTATAGTTCCTTGGCTTGTCCTTACTATCCTTCTTAAACAGTGGCACTGAGCACGGTGGCTCAGTGGTTATCACTGTTACCTCACAGCGCCAGGGTCCCAGGTTTGATTCTAGCCTCAGGCGACTGACCGTGTGGAGTTTGCACATTCTCCCCGTGTCTGCGTGGGTTTCCTCCGGGTGCTCCGGTTTCCTCCCACAGTCCAAAGATGTGCAGCTTAGGTGAATTAGCCATGCTAAATTGCCTGTAGTGTTAGGCGCATTAGTCAGGGGTGAATGTAGGGGAATGGGTCTGGGTGGGTTTCTCTTTGGAGGGTTGGTGTGGACTTGTTGGGTCGAAGGGCCAGTTTCCACACTGTAGGTAATCTAATCTAATTTGCCAACCTCCAGTCTTCTGGCACCTCACCTGTGACTATCGATGATACAAATATCTCAGCAAGAGGCCCAGCAATCACTTCTCTAGCTTCCCACAGAGTTCTTGGGTACACCTGATCAGATCCTGGGGATTTATCTACCTTTACCTATTTATTTCCCTACAGTCTATATCTTCCATATCCTTTTCCACAGTAAATACTGATGCAAAATATTCATTTAGTGACTCCCCCATTGTCTGTGACTCCACACAAAGGCCGCTTTGCTGATCTTTGAGGGGCCCTATTCCCTCCCTAGTTACCCTTTTGTCCTTAATGTATTTATAAAAACCCTTTGGATTCTCCTTAATTCTATTTGCCAAAGCTATTTCATGTCGCCTTTTTGCCTTCCTTATTTACCTCTTAAGTATACTCCTACTGCCTTTAAGGAGAAAGTGAGGTCTGCAGATGCTGGAGATCAGAGCTGGAAATGTGTTGCTGGAAAAGCGCAGCAGGTCAGGCAGCATCCAGGGAACAGGAGAATCGACGTTTCGGGCATAAGCCCTTCTTCAGGAATGGGGAAAGTTTGTCCAGCAGGCGAAGATAAAAGGTAGGTCCGGGTGTCCCAGAGGTGTTCTCTGAAACGCTCCGGAAGTAGCCGGCCTGTTTCCCCAATATAGAGGAACACCTCTGGGACACCCGGACCAACCAACCCAACCACCCTGTAGCTCAACATTTCAATTCCCCCTCCCACTCCACCAAGGATATGCAGGTCTTTGGACTCCTCCATCGTCAGACCACAACAACACGACGGTTGGAGGAAGAACGCCTCATCTTCCGGCTAGGAACCCTCCAACCACAAGGGATGAACTCGGATTTCACCAGTTTCCTCATTTCCCCTCCCCCCACCCTGTCTCAGTCAAATCCATCAAATTCAGCACCGCCTTCCTAACCTGAGATCTTCTTCCCGACCTCTCCGCCCCCACCCCAGTCTGACCTATCACCCTCACCTTGACCTCTTTCCACCTATCACATTTCCGACGCCCCTCCCCCAAGTCCCTCCTCCCTACCTTTTATCTTAGCCTGCTGGACAAACTTTCCCCATTCCTGAAGAAGGGCTTATGCCCGAAACCTCGATTCTCCTGTTCCCTGGATGCTGCCTGACCTGCTGCGCTTTTCCAGCAACACATTTCCAGCTCCTACTTCCTTTATACTCTTCTAAGGATTCACTCAATCTATCCTGTCTGTACCTGACATATGCTTCCTTCTTTTTCTTAACCAAACCCTCAATTTCTTTAGTCATCCAGCATTCCCTATACCTACCAGCCTTTCCTTTCACCCTGACAGGAATATACTTTCTCTGCATTCTTGTTATCTCATTTCTGAAGGCTTCCCATTTTCCAGCCATCCCATGGACCCTAAGATCCCTCTGTTCCTCCACACTGCCAAGAATCCTGCCTTTAATCCTGTAATCTGCATTAAAATTCGGCCTTCCTAAATAAATCATTTCAGACTTTTCCAGGTTGAACTCCATCTGCCAATTATCAGTCCAGCTCTGCATCCTGTCAGTGTCCCGTTGCAGCCTACAACAGCCCTCCACACTATCCATTACTCCACCAACCTTCATGTCATCAGCAAATTTACTAACCCACCCTTCTACCTCCTCATCCAAGTCATTTATAACAATCACAAAGAGCAGAGGTCCCAGAACAAATCCCTGTGGAACACTGCTGGTCACTGAGTTCCAGGCTGATACTTTCCATCTACCACCACCCTTGTCTTCTATGGGCCAGCCAATTCTGTATCCAGGCAGCTAAATGTCTCTGCATCTCATGCCTCCTTATTTTCTGAATGAGCCTACCATGGGGAACCATATCAAACAATAGACAATTGACAATAGGTGCAGGAGTAGGCCATTCGGCCCTTCGAGCCTGCACCACCATTCATTATGATCATGGCTGATCATCCACAATCAGTATCCTGTTCCTGCCTTATCCCCATAACCCTTGATTCCACTATCCTTAAGAGCTCTAACCATCTCTTTCTTGAAAGTATCCAGAGACCTGGCCTCCACAGCCTTCTGGGACAGAGCATTCCACACACTCACCACTCTCTGGGTGAAGAAGTTTCTCCTCAACTCTGTTCTAAATGGCCTACCCCTTATTTTTAAACTGTCCTCTGGTTTGGGACTCACCCATCAGCAGAAACATGTTTCCTGCCTCCAGAGTGTCCAATCCTTTAATAATCTTATACGTGGAGAAAGTGAGAACTGCAGATGCTGGAGATCAGAGCTGAAAATGTGTTGCTGGAAAAGCGCAGCAGGTCAGGCAGCATCCAAGGAGCAGAAGAATCGATGTTTCGGGCATGAGCCCTTCTTCAGGAAGGGTTCATGCCCGAAATGTCGATTCTCCTGTTCCTTGGATGCTGCCTGACCTGCATAATCTTATACATCTCAATCAGATCTCCTCTCAGCCTTCTAAACTCAAGGGTATACAATCCCAGTCGCTCCAACCTTTCAACATATGATAGTCCCACCATTCCGGGAATTGACGTTGTGAGCCTACGCTGCACTCCCTCAATAGCCAGAATGTCCTTCCTCAAATTTGGAGACTAAAAGTGTGCACAATATTCCAGGTGTGGTCTCACCCGGGCCCTGTACAGCTGCAGAAGGACCTCTTTGCTCCTATACTCAATTCCTCTTGTTATGAAGGTCAGCATACCATTAGTTTTCTTCACTGCCTGCTGTACCTGCATGCTGGCTTTCATTGACTGGTGTACAAGAACACCCAGATCTCGTTGTACTTCCCCTTTATCTAACTTGACTCCATTTAGATAGTAATCTGCCTTCCTGTTCTTGCTACCAAAGTGGATAACCACACATTTATCCACATTAAACTGCATCTGCCATGTATCCATCCACTCACCCAGCCTGTCCAGGTCACCCTGTATTCTCATAACATCCTTCTCACATTTCAGCCTGCCACCCAGCTTTGTGTCATCAGCAAATTTGCTAATATTACTTTTAATACCTTCATCTATATCGTTAATGTATATTGTAAACAACTGCGGTCCCAACACTGGTCCCTGCGGTACCCCACTGGTCACCGCCTGCCATTCTGAAAGGGACCCGTTTATCACTACTCTTTGTTTCCTGTCAGCCAGCCAATTTTCAATCCATGTCAGTATTTTGCCCCCAATACCATGCGCCCTAATTTTGCTCACTAACCTCCTATGTGGGACTTTATCAAAGGCTTTCTGAAAGTCCAGGTACACTACATCCACTGGCTCTCCCTTGTCCATCTTCATAGTTACATCCTCAAAAAATTCCAGAAGATTAGTCAAGCATGATTTCTCCTTCATAAATCCATCCTGACTCTGACCTATCCTGTTACTGCTATCCAAATGGGTCGTAATTTCATCTGTTATAATTGACTCCAGCATCTGTAGAGGAGGCACGGTGGCACAGTGGTTAGCACTGCTGCCTCACAGTGCCATGGACCCGGGTTCAATTCCTGCCTCGGGTGACTGTCTGTGTGGAGTTTGCACATTCTCCCTGTGTCTGCATGGGTTTCCTCCAGGTGCTCCGGTTTCCTCCCACATTCCAAAGATGTGCAGATTAGGTGAATTGGCCGTGCTAAATTGCCCATAGTGTGAGATGCATTAGTCAGAGGGAAAAGGGTCTGGGAGGATTGCTCTTCAGAGGGTTGGTGTGGACTTGTTGGGCTGAAGGGCCTGTTTCTACACTGTAGGGAATCTAATCTAATCTTTCCCACCTCTGACGTCAGGCTAACCGGTCTATAATTCCTGTTTTCTCTCTCCCTCCCTTCTTGAAAAGTGGGACAACATTAGCCAACCTCCAATCCACAGGGACTGATCCTGATTCTGTAGAACAGTGGAAAATGATTACCAATGCATCCATGATTTCTAGAGCCACCTGCTTTAAGTACCCTGAGATGCAGACCATCAGGTTCCAGGGACTTATCAGCCTTCAGACCTAACAGTCTATCCAAGCCCATTTCCTGCCTAATATCCCTTCAGTTCATCCACTACCCTTGGTCCTTCAGCCACTATTACATCAGGGAGATTGCTTGTGTCTTTCCCAGTGAAGACAGATCCAAAGTATCTATTCAACTTTTCTGTCATTTCCTTATTCCCCATAATAAATTCACCCGTTTCTGTCTTCAAGGGCACAATTTTCGGCTTAACCATTTTTTTTCTTTTCACCTAAAAAAAACTTTGGTATCCTCCTGTATATTTTTGACCAGTTTGCCTTCGTACCTCATTTTTTTCTCTGTGTATTGCATTTTTAGTTACCCTCAGTTGCTCTTTAATGTTTCCCAGTCCTCCGGCTTCCCACTCATCTTTGCTATGTTATGATTAGATTCCCTACAGTGTGGAAACAAGCCCAACAAGTCCACTCCGAAGAGTAACCCACACAGACCCATTTCCCTCTGACTAATGCAACTAATGCTATGGGCCATTTAACATGGCCAATTGACCTGACCTGCACATCTTCGGACTGTGGGAGGAAATCCACACAGACATGAGGAGAATGTGCAAACTCCACACAGACAGTCACCCGAGGCTGGAATCAAACCTGGGACCCTGGTGCTGTGAGGCAGCAGTGCTAACCACTGAGCCACTGTGCCACCCAAGAAATTGAGCTTCAATTAAGCTCAGTGAGCCTGACGTAATTTGAACATGCAACCTTCTAATCTGGAGTCAGATGCACTCCTGCTGTGCCACAAACCCACTATAAACTTCTTGTCTTTTATCTTTATACAGTCCTTAACTTCCCATGTCAGCCACAGCCACCCCTGCCTCCCCTGAGAATCTTTCTTCCTCTTTGGAATGAACTGATCCTGTACCTTCTGCATTATACCCAGAAATACCTCCCATTGCTGTTCTACTGCCATCCCTGCTAGGATATTGCACCATTGAACTTTGGCCAGCTCCTCCCTCATAGTTCCCTTTGTTCAACTGCAATACTGACACTTCCGATTCTCCCTTCTCCCTCTCAAATTGCAGATTAAAACCTCTCATATTATGATCACTACCTCCTAATGGCTCCTTTATTTTGAGATCCCTGATCAGATCCGGTTCGTTGCCCAACACCAGATCCAGAATTGCCTTCTCCCTGGTAGGCTCCAGCACAAGCTGTTCTAAGAATCCATCTCGGAGGCACTCCACAAACTCCCCTTCTTGTGGCCCAATACCATCCTGATTCTCCCAGTCTACCTGCATGTTAAAATCCCCCATAACAACTGTAGTGACATCTTTGTGACAAGCAAATTTCAGCTCCTGATTCAACTTACACACTACATCCAGGCTACGTTTGGGGGCCTGTAGATAACTCCCAAGAGGGTCTTTCTACCCTTAGAATTTCGCAGCTCTATCCACACTGACTCTACATCCCCTGATTCTAGGTCCCCCCACGCAAGGGACTGAATATCATTCCTTACCAACAAGGCCACCCCACCCCCTCTGCCTGTCAGTCTGTCCTTACGATAACACGTATAACCTTGAATATTCATTTCCCAGGCCCTGTCCACTTGAAGCCACGTCTCAGTTATCCCCACAACATCGTAGCTGCCAATTTCCAAATGAGCCTCAAATTCATCCATCTTATTTCTTATGCCTTGCTAAAACTCATGTACACTACATCCACTCCTGAGGCATGATCTGCCCCTCACAAAGCCATGCTGACTATCTCTAATCAAACTATGGTTTTCCAAGTAATGATAAATTCTGTCTCTTAGAATTCTCTCCAATAATTTGCCCACCACAGTCATAAAACTGACTGGTCTGTAATTCCTAGGATTATCTCTATTCCTTTTCTTGAACAAGGGAATAACATTTGTCACCCTCCAATCATCTGGCACTATTCCAGTGGACAGTGAGGATGCAAAGATCATTGCCAAAGGCACAACAATCTCTTCCCTCACTTCCTGGAGCAACCTTGAGTATATCCCATCTGGATCAGGGGACTAATCTATCTTTATGTTTTTCAAAATTTCCAGCACATCCTCCTTCTTAATATCAACCTGTTCGAGCATATCAGTCTGTTCCATGCTGTCCTCACAAACAAAAAAGTCCCTCTCAGTAGTGAATACTGAAGCATAGTATTCATTAAGGACCTCCTCTATCTCCTCCGACTCCAGGCACAACTTCCCTCCACTATCCCTGATCAGCCCTACCCTCACTCTGGCCAATCTCTTGTTCCTTACATAAGTGTAGAATGACTTAGGATTTTCCTTAACCCTCCCCACTAAAGCTTTTCCATGCCCCCTTCTAGCTCTCCCCAGTCCATTTTCAGTTTCTTCCTGGCTACCTTGTAACCTTCTAGAGCCCTATCTGATCCTTGTCTCCTCAACGTTAAGTAAGCTTCCTTCTTCCTCTTGACTAGATGTTCCACATCTCTTGTCACCCAAGGTTCCTTCACCCTACCATCCTTCCTTGCCTCAGTGGGACAAACCTATCCAACACTCGCAGCAAGTGCTCCCAAAACAACCTCCACATTTCTGCTATGCATTTCCCAGAGAACCTGTTCCCAGTTTATGCTCCATAGTTCCTGCCTAATAGCATTGTAATTCCTCCTCCCCAATTAAATATTTTCCCATACCATCTGCTCTTATCACCCTTCATGACAATAGTAAAGGTCAGGGAGTTGTGATCACTATCGCCAAAATGCTCTCCTGAGAAATCTGATCAGGTTCGTTGCCAAGCACCAACTCCAATATGGCCTCCCCTCTAGTCGGCTTACCTACATATTGAGTCAGGAATCCTTCCTGGGCACACCTGACAAAATCTGCTCCATCCAAACTATTTGAACTAATGAGATTCCTATCAACATTAGGGAATTTAAATTCTCCCATGACAACAACCCTGTTACTTCTGCAGCTTTCCAAAATCTGCCTCTCAATCTGCTCCTCCATGTCTCTGTTACAACTGGGGGAGGTCAATAGAAAACACCCAACAAAGTGACTGCTCCTTTCCTGTTTCTGCCTTCTACCGATACTGACACTGTAGGCAAACCCTCCTCGATGACCTCCCTTTCTGCAGCTAATGTCTTAATTGAAATTAATGACAAATGTTTACTATAATTAAACTCCCTCACATTTTCCAACACATCACTACTTCACAATGTTATGCTGTGATGCAATCTTATTCATCAGCATTGGTATGAATTTCCTCATTAAACTATTTTGAAGGCATTAAGTCAATTAGAATAAATAGCTTTGAGGATGTTCCAATGTGGGACTAAAATTTAATAAAATCTACCTTAAGCACAGTGTAATCAGTATCCAAAACCATGATCCCATCCCAGATTTTAATATTGTAAAAAGTATCTCTTAAAAAATCAATTCTTTATAAACCATTCTCGATTTAAATAGAGAACATGTTGACCATTGCAAACTGCTCCCAACCCAAATGGAAAAAACATTCAGATAACTTTGTGTAAATGCAAATATTTGTGAAGGAAATTATTTTGTGTCAGCCAGACGCTTCTTATGGAATCTTAAAAATTGGATCTACATTTCCCAAGTTTTTTTATGTTCCACCTAATGGGTATTAAGGTCAAAAGTCAAAAACTGAAAAAAAAACTTTGATGAAGAACATTTTGTTCGTAATGTCCACAAGTTTGATGGGTGTACAGGTTAGGTGAACTGGCCGTGCTAAATTGCCCATAGTGTGGGTTAGGTGTATTAGTCAGGGGTAAATGTAAAGTAATAGAGGAGGGGAATGGATCTGGGTGGGTTACTCTTCACAGGGTTGATGTGAACTTGTTGGGCCAAATGGCCTGTTTCCACACTGTAGGGATTCTATGATTGTATCGTTTGCTCTTTCACTTTTAGTTAACCAGCCACCTCTGTCAGATTTTGTGATTTCTGAAGCTGTTCCCTTAAAGGGGCACCATGGTGTCTCAGTGGTTAGCACTGCTGCCTCACAGCACCAGGGTCCTGGGTTTGATTCCACCCTTGGGTGACTGTCTGCGTGGAGTTTGCACATTGTCTCTGTGGGTCTGCGTGGGTTTCCCCCCACAGTCCAAACCTGTGTAGGTTCTGTGGATTGAGCATGGGAAATGCAGAGCTTTTGGGCTGGATCTGGGTGGAATATCACTGTGGACCTGATAGGCCAAATGGCCTGCTTCCACACTGTAGGGGATTCGGTGAACGAAGGTGGGCTTGAATGCTCCCAGCAATTGAATGATACAGACATTGATGAAAACGAGTCATAGAAAAGTACAGCACGGAAACAGTCTAACTCATCCATGCTGACCAGATATCCTAAATAAATCAAGTCCCACCTGCCAGCACCCGGCCCATATCCCTCTAAACCCTTCCTATTAATTTACCCATCCAGATACCTTCTAAATGTTGTAATTGAATTACATTACTTACAGTGTGGAAACAGGCCCTTCAGCCCAACAAGTCCACACCAATCCCTCAAAAGCGCAACCCACCCAGACCTATTCCCCTACATTTACCCCTTCACCTAACATTACAAGCAATTTTAGCATGGCCAATTCACCTGACCTGTACATTTTAGACTGTGGGAGGAAACCGGAGCACCCGGAGGAAATCCACGCAGACACAGGGAGAACGTGCAAACTCCACACAGACAGTTGCCTGAGGCGGGAATTGAATCCGGGTCTCTGGCGCTGTGAGGCAGCAGTACTAACCACTGAGCCACCATGCCGCCCAGTGACCCACCTCCATCACTTCCTCTGGCAGCTCATTCCATACACATACCGCCCTCTGCGTGAAAAGGATGTCCCTCAGGTCCCTTTTAAATCTTTCCTCTCTTACCTTAAACCTATGCCCTCTAGTTCTGCACTCCCCCACCTCAGGGAAAAGACTTTGTCTATTTATCCTATCAGTGCCCCTTATGATTTTATAATTTGGAGATGCCGATGTTAGACTGGGGTATACAAAATTAAAAATCACACAACACAGGGTTATAATCCATCAGATGGTTGTCAGAGCAGTTCTCCAAAAGCTAGTGCTTCCAATCAAACATGATTTTATAAACTACTATAAGGTCACCCCTCGGCCTCCGACGGTCCAGGGAAAGCAGCCCCAGCCTGTTCAGCCACTCCCTATAGCTCAAATCTTCCAACCCTGGCAACATCCTTGTAAATCTTTTCTGAACCCTTTCAAGTTTCACAACATCTTTCCGATAGGAAGGAGACCAGAATTGCACACAATATTCCAACAGTGGCCTAACCAATGTCCTGTACAGCTACAACATGACCTCCCAACTCCTGTAATCAATACTCTGACCAATGAAGGAAAGCATACCAAACACCTTCTTCACTATCCTATCTACCTGCGACTCCACTTTCAAGGAGCTATGAACCTGCACTCCAAGGTCTCTTTGTTCAGCAACACGCCCTAGGACCTTACCATTAAGTGTATAAGTCCTGCTAAGATTTGCTTTCCCAAAATGCAGCACCTCACATTTATCTGAATTAAACTCCATCTGCCACCACTCAGCCCATTGGCTCATCTGGTCAAGATCCTGTTGCAATCTGAGGTAATCTTCTTTCCTGCCCACTTCACCTCCAATTTTGGTGTCATCTGCAAACTTACTCACCATACCTCCTATGTTCACATCCAAATCATATATATAAATGATGAAAATCAGTGGACCCAGCACCGATCCTTATGGCACTCCACTGGTCACAGTCCTCCAGTCTAAAAATGATACAAATATCTCAACAAGCGGCCCAGCAATCACTTCCCTAGCTTCCTACAGAGTTCTAGGGAACACTTGATCAGGTCCTGGGGATTTATCCACTTTTATGTGTTTCAAGACATCCAGCACTTCCTCCTCTGTACTGTGGACATTTTTCAAAATGGCACCATTTATTTCCTCTCATTCTATATTTTTCATGTCCTTCTCCACAGTAAACACTGATGCAAAATACTCAACATCTGTGGTTCCACACATAGGCCGCCTTGCTGATCTTTGAGGGACCCTATTCTCTCCCTAGTTACCCTTTTGTCCTCAATGTATATATTAAATACCTTTGGACTTTCCTTAGCCCTTTTTGCCAAGGCAATCTCATGTCCCCTTTGTGCCGTCTTGATTTCCCTCTTAAGTTTACTCCTGCTGCCTTTAAACTCTTCTAAGTAGTCACTCGATCTCTCTTGTCTATACTTGACATATGATTTCTTCTTTTTCTTGACCAAAACCTCAACTTCTCGAGTCATCCAGCATTTCCTACACCTACTTGCCTTCCCTTTGACCCTAACAGGAATATACTTTCTCTGGATTCTTGTTGTCTTGATTCTGAAGGCTTCTATTTTCCAGCCATCCCTTTATTTGTGAAATCCATCTGCAATCAACTTTTGAAAATTCTTGCCTAATATCATCAAAATTGGCCTTCCTCCAATTTAAAACTTCAACGTTTAGATCCGGTCTATCATTTTCCATCTCTAATTTAAATCTATTAGAATTACAGAGGAACCCCGATTATCCAAATATCAATGATTCGAAAATCGGATTATCTGAACAAGATCTCATGGCCCCGATAGAAATGTTACATCAAAGACGGGTTTCCAACAGTGATCGCGTCTTTTGTTTACACTGATTAACAGGCACTGTCTCCAAATGACTGACCTCCCACCCTCTCTCCTTCCCCACACTTTCCCTGGAGTTCTACACAGGGGTGTACCCTAAACCCCACTTCCCCAGATAATCTCTCCAACATTGTCCTGTACAGGGTAAACGTGGAACCTGTCAAAAAGTTGCAGTAAAAAGTTGTCTGTGGCTGTGTGTGCTATTTGGAGACTTACCCCACAAAGGCAGTAGCAGCAGCAGTCTTGTTGTTGCTGTAAGGTATGGCTGCCTCTGTGTTGGAGGGGGGCGGGGGCAGGGCGGTGTTAGGGGTGGGGTCTCACGCACTGTGTGCTACTGCAGTCTCCTGAACAGGGAGTAGACTTCAAAAACTCAGAGTCCCAGAAGAAAGGCATTTAAGCAATTCACCAAATAATCGATTATCCGAATGAAATAGTGCCCGCCCATCTCGTTCGGATAATCGAGTTTCCCCTGTATGGTCGCTGGCCCCAAAATTCACCCCAATGACACCTCAGTCCCTTGCCCTGCCTTATTTCCTAAGAGTAGGTCAAACTTTGCACCTTATCTAGTAGGTACATCCACATACTGATTCAGAAACTTTTCTTGCACACACCAATTATGAGAAATTGGAAGTCATGAAATTGGCATGCATTGACCCCACATCATTTTTAATGTCTTGACTCATTGATACATAGTTTTCCATCCTTCACCTGCTAAAACTATTTCCAACAAAAAAGTCAGAGCAGTAACATGCCAACTCCAGTTCAGCAAGTTGTCCTCCATCTTGGACCCCAGGCACCAATATCTTTGTGCACAAACCACATACACCTTGGTCTCCATCGGCAAAGAAGGACACCAATTCCTCTTGGTCTGACATTGCTGTGAAGGAAGGGAAAGGAAGCATGTGGAACCGTTATGGACAGCCAGCACTGGACCAGGTGGCTGGTCTGGCTCCAAATGTGACCCTACTGTCAGTGACCCCAGGAGGTCCCGCAGCAGCCAATGCTGTAGAAAGTGGGAGGATATAGTTGGCAGGGTGCCAAAAGTGTGTAGGCCATGAGACAAATTTTGGAACATAATGAGAACATTTGCTAAGCCTCATGGGAGAAACCCTCCTAAAACTCTCCAAAATTGACATCTTATTCATTTCTGTTACATTCAGACAATTAGTTCACCTTTCATTGTTCCTCAATGATAACTTTTAATTTTAAATTTAATTTTCAATTAGTTCTGTTTTTGTTACCTTGTGTTTGTATATTGTTAGATAGTAGCTAATAACATGAATATATGTTAAGTTGTTGTGTGGGAAATAGAGCAATGTATTCCTTGAGTGTGTTCTTCATGGACAAGAATAAAAGTTCATAAATTTACTCAAATAATTTTAATAGGTGAAAATCTACATTCTCTGCAGCCATAATATGTAGAGTCATTGGGCTTTTTATGATCCAAATGTTTGTGTGGAAAACAGACAATTCCTCACAGTTCTTTTCTTCCTAGTATTTTACAGTAACTTCAATTCTTATGGAATGATTTTAAGATCAAGTAATGTGTGAATGTCTCATTGCCTGCTGGTATACTCAAATGCTAGAAAATTCATAGTTCCAGCAATGTATACCTTATAGAACAGACAATTGCCCAAATTCAGTTCCCTGTGGTTTGTTTCTGAAAGGTATTTAAGTCATCAGATGGCTATTGGTGTTTGTGTATCTGAGTCTATATTTAGTTTTGTACGAAAATCCCAACTCTCCGTGGCCACTCTCAGGTTGTTGTATCTGGTCCTGAGCAGAGCTGACAATCCCAGAATCTCTTCATCACCAAAACTATTCTTTCATTTCAGCTCATCTGAACCCTGCCTCATGTCCTGCTATGGAAACCGTCATCCATGCCTTCGCCACTTTTAGAGTGAAATATTCCATAGTTTTCATGGCCAGTTTCTCACCTTACAGCTTTCATAAACTTATGCTCATGCAAACATTTTTGTTGACATTATTCTAGTTAATACTGAGCCCTATTTACCCACTGAAATACCCTGGTTCCGAAATCAACACACTCTCAATCTCCCTGTTGCTGTACCCTACCTCAGTGCTCCAAGTCACCGAGATCACTGCATTCCTTCAATTCTTCCTCTTGCACATTCCTGATTTTCATTGCTCCACCACACCCTCTGCAGGTTAAAGCCTACGCTCTGGAAGTTTAGCCTCATATTTTCTACTTCTGTTCATCTCTCTTCCTTTTTTAAGGAATTCTTTGGCTGTCTGTTTTGGGTGATTTATTCTATATCAGAAAGAATAAACTCTGGCAAACCTCATACAACCTACTGAAAACAATGTGTTGGTATTGGCTTAGAGGTAAGTAACAGAGCTGATAAATGCCGGATTGTAAAATACTACACACATTCTATCTTATCCGACTGCTTATCTAATGGTTGATCACACAAATATCATTTACTTTCAAGGGTTTTATGCTTTTCCATTTTCTTTCTTAAACAAGAAGGAAATTGTTGAAATTATGTTATGTGGCAACATAATCACTATGAAACAAAATACTTCTGCACTGTCTCAGTAATAATTACTCTAAGGTATGAATTTTTCTTCTGAGTCATGGTGTTGATTAATATTCTGGCTGTATATAAAGAAAGTCAATGTATTGTGCCTTTTATCTTGAGGCTGTTTACAACACAGTAAACAACCAAAATGAAGACAATGTACTTTCTCCTTACTGTTGCACTGGGCTTGTTAGCCATTTCTTCAGCTGCAAGTGTAGGAACACAAATGCAGTCATCCCAACAATACAATCAGGTATGTTCAAGCATCAAGTTGTGACTTTGTGCATCTCTAATGTTATTCTTTATTTTATATATGTGAGGGTATCAAGTGATTCCTGTTTTGTTTTATTTTTGTTCATGTTTTAATGTTTTTAATTAAACATTGCTGGTAGAAACATGAAAAGTTATGAACTGTTGACCTGATAAATCTGGAGTTTAGTCAGAATTGAACCATGCTGCAGCTTTGGTTAAGATTGGGGAATTCGAGCTATCCACCATTGCATAAAGTGCTTAATGTAGCTGTTCTTCCAAAGAAAATCAAGTTTCTCAGCAAGAAATTCTTGGTTTGGGATCATATGCCCATTGCACGTTACACAGTTAGATAGCCCAGAGCACTTCTTGGATCCCTTTGACACAGATCCTACTGTTGGAAATTTGGGTGAAATGTCTTGAGGTTGCCCATAGATTGACCCCATTCTCTATGATACTTTTAATCTCAGGAGTAGAGGCACAATGGGAACCAGGCGATTTAACCAGAGGAGTTCAAATGGTAGTTTGCCAGTTAATGGGGCCAATAGAAAATGGTGAATCTCAGTTAGTCATCAGTTTGGTCTGCGTTTTGGTCCTGTGTAGCATTCTGATTGTAGTTGGAAATGGTTGTTTGTGATAGCTGTCTGGTAGACCATTCGTTCCAGCTCAGACAGACTAACCAACCATTTGTGTCATGTTTGTTGTTGTACTGTTATTGATTCTCTGATAGGCACATCTTAAATAATGCCTTTTGGTGTTAAGATGAATATTAAGCTTCATTGATAAATTGTGCTTGATGAAAATTGAGGTATCTCAGCCACAAGGATTGTGATGAGGAAAAGTCAATAGCTCAGTTTTGAACTTTTATTAAGATAGTAGAGAAAGCCCTCCAAAATGTAAAATTAATGGGATTAAAGAACACAAAATCACAACAATTATTTACAATTGAAGATTTATTTTTACTTTAATTATTTACTCTCAATTCAGATTACAACAGGATCTTGACCAGATGGGCCAATGGGCTGAGAAGTGGCTGATGGAGTTTAATTTAGATAAATGCGAGGTACTGCATTTTGGGAAAGCAAATCTTAGCAGGACTTATACACTTAATGGTGAGGTCCTAGGGAGAGTTGCTGAACAAAGAGACCTTGGAGTGTAGGTTCGTAGCTCCATGAAAGTGGAGTCGCAGGTAGATAGGATAGTGAAGAAGGCGTTTGGTATGCTTTCCTTTATTGGTCAGAGTATTGAGTACAAGAGTTGGGAGGTCATGTTGCAGCTGTACAGGACATTGGTTAGGCCACTGTTGGAATATTGCATGCAATTCTGGTCTCCTTTCTACCAGAAAGATGTTGTGAGACTTGAAAGGGTTCGGAAAAGATTTACAAGGACGTTGCCAGGGTTGGTGGATTTGAGCTACAGGGAGAGGCTGAACAGGCTGGGGCTGTTTTCCCTGGAGCATCTGAGGCTAAGGGGTGACCTTATAAAGGTTCACAAAGTTATGAGGGGAAGGGATAGGGTAAATAGACAAAGTCTTTTCCCTGGGGTTGGGGAGTCCAGAATTATAGGGCATAGGTTTGGGGTGAGAGGGGAAAGATATAAAAGAGACCTAAGGGGCAACATTTTCACACAAAGGATGGTGTGTGTATGGAATGAGCTGCCAGAGGAAGTGGTGGAGGCTGGCACAATTGCAACATTTAAGAGGCATCTGGATGGGTATATGAATAGGAAGGGTTTGGAGGGATATGGGCCGGGTGCTGGCATGTGGGACTAGATTGGGTTGGGATATCTGGTCACCGTGGACAATTTGGATTAAAGGGTCTGTTTCTGTGCTGTAAATCTCTATGACTCTAAGTGACTGGCTCAATGGCAGCTAAACACAAATATGAAATTTCTACCAGTTTCAAGTGAGTTTTTCTTCTGGAACACAACTGCCCTGTCCCACCCAGATCTCTGTATATCCAGGACATAGGGAGAAAGAAGGATGAAAATTTAGAGAGCTAGCATTAAAAAGCAAGACCATAAAAGTTATAATCTCTGGATTACTCCCACTATGACATACTAGTGAGTATACGAATAGAACTGGATAGAACTGCTAAGTATGTGGCAGAAGGCTGATACTCTCTGGAAATGTTTATGCCTACACTCTCTGGAATTTAGAAGAATGAGGGGATTTGAGGGATTCAAGATAATGAAAGGTGTAGATAAAATAGGCATGGAGTGGATGCTTCCTCTTGTAGAGCATTCTGGGATGAGAGGCCATTGTCTTCGGATAAGGGACAGCAAATTTCAAACCGAGTTGAGGAGAGACTACTTCTCCCAAAGGGTTGTGAGTCGGTGGCATTTGCTACTCCGTAGTGCAGTAGATACTGGGACAGTGAATAAATTTAATGAGGAGTGAAACAGATTTTTAATTGGCATTGGGTTGAAGGGATATGGGAAAATGGCAGGAAAATGGGAGTGGGGAGCATATCAGCCATGATCGAATGGTGGAGCAGACCCGATGGGCTGAATGGCCTAATTCTACTCCTATACCTTAAGAACATATGAACCAAGAATTGGAGCAGGAAGAAGGGCTCTAGATTCCTGGCTTTGTTTCTGGAGAAGGTGGGACCTACATGAGTCTGATTGGCTGCACCTGAACTGGAAGGAGGCTAACATTCTTGCAGGGAAGCTTACAAGTGCAGTTGATAGGGATTTAAATTAATTTGGTGGGGGAATAGGACATGAAGGGGTAGTGCAGTCAACCTCTGATTTCCACACACCCACCATTTTTCTTTTCCCATTTCACGTCAATTGACCAAGTATCAGCCATGGACATAGCTCAGTAACCATGCTGACTTTAAAACAGTGTGTGTCTATTGTTGAAGTCATTATGATAATAAAACACAATAATTCATTTAAAAAAGCAGATCGAATCTCTTGAAATTCTTTCCAATAATCATTGATAAAACAAATATTTCTATTTTCTAAATGCTCTGCATTCTGTTATCAAACTTCACACCTGACAGGTGCCCCACTATGAAAATTCTCAGGAAATCAGTCCTGCTGCATAAGTCCAACAATTACTTTTTATCAACAGGTCCCACTGAAATATCTAGCATTTTAAAAAAAAATCCACTGTTTTTGACAGTTCTTCAACAGCCAATAATTCAATGATTTAGGTTCACTTCAGGCAATGTAAATATACTCTTACCAATTTCAAAGCATTCCTGAATCCCAGCCTGCAAAGGACACTCCCCAAAGGGTGCTCCCGTAGAAAACCCGACAGTCACCATCCCCACCTGTAAAACATTTTTGCAGGCTCCTATCCACTGGAATACTTACCTCTCCAAAGTGGGAACTGACTGTCCAAACAAACTCACAATGCTCTGATCTGTTCATAATATCCACATTCTGGCTTCATCAATACAAAGAAATCATAATCCTCATGCAGTGAAGAAATCTCATGGTTTAAATAGCCAACTGACTCTGTAAAGTGTACAAAACACAATCTGACTCCACCACCATCCCAGCCAAAATGCAGAATACTGGGATTGAGGGCAGATCTTCGGAATTTCTGGGTCTTCTGAATTTCTGAATCTTCTACCATTGAGAGTCTCTCTACTGTTGCTAACATCTGGGCTGGAATCTTCCCAGTTTCTGTCATATTGGTTACTGTTAAAGAACAAAAGTAATTCCTTAGCATTATTTTATTAATATTTATGGAGGAATTAAAAGTTATTATTATTTATAATAACTTGTAATTTTCATAAAGCCAGAAATCCTGTTGGGTGATAAGTTTGCGATACTACGATTTTTCAGATCACTTATCTGTTGAATTTGTACTGGGTAAATTCTTCCAATTATGATGCGGAAGGGGAAAGGGAAATGAAAGCAACAATGTTTTGTTCATGTTGTCATTAACTTCCTGTAACTGGTGTTACAGGCAATGCATTTAAATTCACTATTCGTTAGAATGCCTTCTTTATTTCTAGGTCGGAACAGAATACAGTTTAAATACTTTTTAAACACTGAACACAACTAGTTTAGCTGTTTGTCTGCAGAGGATAAATGCAGAGTAAAATGAATATACTTTTGGAAATAATTGTTCCAATTGCTCTCCAAAGGAAACTCTAATTACATTGAACATGTTAACACTGATAGTTTTGAATTTTATCCTTCCTGCCATGGGAAGTGAAGTGTACATGTCATTTAAATATCCTGGGTAATCCTTTAACTATTTTAACTACTAGGCTTCCAGTAGTCTGCTTCAGGTAGAGAAAGGACTCATTCACGTTTTAAATTCAAACTTCAACTGTGTCATTTTGACCTCTAAATGACTCTATTTGCCAGCCATGGCAGTGACCGCAGTGAAATCTTGCACCGAGAAGTGCAACCAGAGGTGAAAATGTACAACTACTGTCTTGAATTCCTTGTGGACTGGGTTCACTTCTCCGTTCACAATCATGACAATCTTGAGACAGGTCCCAAACACTTATTTAACACTAGGAATTCTTTCAGCACGTTCCCAGAGGTTGCCAGAAACCCTGCAGAACATTTTTGTTGTAATAAGCAGCTGGGGCCTTTAATGTAAGTTTCATCTGGAAGACCGTGCCTTGATGGTGCAGCAGTCCCTCACTAATGCACTGCAGCGTTAACATTGATTTTTGTGTTTTAGTCCTGGAGTGGAACTTCAACCTGGAACATTTGATTAAATTAGATTCCCAAAACAGGCCCTTCAGCCCAACAAGTCCACACCGACCCCGAAGAGCAACCCACCCAAACCCATTCCCTTACCCTATTACTCTACAAGTACCCCCTGACCAATACACCTAACCTACACATCCCTGAACGTTATATGCAATTTATCAACCTAACCTGCACATCTTTGGATTGTGGGAGGAAACCGGACTACCTGGACGAAACTCATGTAGACAAGGGGAGAATGTGCAAACTATACACAGACAGTTGGCTGAGACTGGAAACGAACCTGGGTCCCTGGCACTGGGACGCAGCAGTGCTGACTGCTGAGCCACCGTGCCACCCAGTCAAGAATATCACCAACTGGATCTCACTTGAGTGAGTAAACAATATCTCAGAGGGCTCTATTTTTTTCAAAGAAAGTATGAAATATTCAAAAAAAACTGGAATACTGTAAACAGATTTGGTATGCCTTCTCTGAGGGAAGATGGTATTTGAGGCAGTCCAGAGATTACAGATGTATCAAAATGACTTTTTTCAGATTCAGTTAAATGTAGTTAAGTGAAGACTCAACAATAGCAATTTGCATAAATACAAATGTTTATTAAGTAGCAATAAAAAAAGGAAAAGCAAACTGAAATATGAGCATCTATTAAGTAATAAAAATGGAAAAGGAAGAAATGAAAGCAATGAGGCTCAGGCCCTCTTGCACGTCAGAGGTTCCTTGATTGATGCTGGTCTGGAGGCTGAGCGTTATTCTTGGCACCGTTCACTCTCTGGGTCTGATGTGAAGTCCAGTGATTTGAATGAAACTCTCTTTCTTATACAGTGTAACAACAGCAAGTACAGAAAAGCAAATACAGAAAACAAGCCATCTTCGGCATGCACAGGAATGATGACCAGAATCATTCAAGGTCATACACCTATCAAATATCATCAATGTTAGCCCTTCAACCCATCCCAAACACCCGGTTAGGACAGAGAGAAGGAGAAACTTTATCCCTGCGTGGGTGGTGAATCTGTGGAAATCTTTACAGAATCATAAAAGTCTTAAAGTACGGGAGGATGCCATTCAGACCATTGCCCTCTGAGGTTGGGTCATTCAAGGCTGAGGTAGATTGTTAATCAGAAAGGGAATTGTGGGATATAAGGAAAAGGCAGGAAAATGGAGCTGAGGTTTATCAGATTACTTATGATTTAATGGAATGGCACAACAGACTCAACAGAATGGCCAATGTCTGCTCCTACGCACTTAGTTCTACGGTCTTACTGAATTTGAGCAGCAGATTTCCAAAAATTAACTGAGGCCAGGATGTAAACCTCTAGTAGTCAGGTTGCAGGGGTGGGTAATTTAACCTCAGTGTTCGCTTTTCTAAGTGAGTTCAGAATTAAAATTGGTAGCAAGATTTTGCAACTGTTCAAATGTTAATCCAGATCATGTCCCTATGTAGCAAGGCAACAACATTCAGGCCTCAGCCAATAATTGCAAGTAATAATAAAATGACAATAAAAACATGGGAATGAAATGGTATCACATGAAAATAAATCCATTTCTTACTTCTAGGTACCATGGAAACTTAAAATAAGTCAAAACATAGTTCAAGGAACAGCAGGTCAAGACGGGGTACCTCGATGTGGAGTGATCGATTCATATAATTTTGGCTTTTTTCCTAATATGCCTACTTTTGGCAAGACAGATCTCACTTACAGGTATGGACCTTGCTTATATGATATGCTCTGTTCATTCATTAACATCTGTTAGTAGTTAGTCTGAAATGGATGGACATCAAGCACAAAGGATGTAGCTTATTAATTATGTAGACTCAAGCTGTTCTGCTCAGTGCTCTAGCGTACAGCTGAGTACAGCATGTGACACTGAGTGCTTACAAACTTCACTTGGACAAGATTGTTGCGATCTAGAAATTATGGTTCTGAGTTTTGTTCCTGGATCAATAGCACAGGAACAGGACTTTGCTACTTTCACAAAGCTGACCCTAGAAAATACACTCCAGAGATTCAGGAAGTGATTTTGCACTGAGGGGGATTGTGCGAAGGCAGGCAGATGAACCCAATGTGAAAGAGATGACAGCTCACTGCAGACTGAGCTGAGAATGAGCCTGGCTCCATCACCCCACACTATACAGCAATGGAAAAGTAAAGAATAAAGTGAGCGGCACGGTGGCACAGTGGCACAGTGGTTAGCACTGCTGCCTCACAGCGCCTGAGACCCGGGTTCAATTCCCGCCTCAGGCGACTGACTGTGTGGAGTTTGCACGTTCTCCCCGTGTCTGCGTGGGTTTCCTCCGGGTGCTCCGGTTTCCTCCCACAGTCCAAAAGATGTGCAGGGTCAGGTGAATTGGCCATGCTAAATTGCCCGTAGTGTTAGGTAAGGGGTAAATGTAGGGGTATGGGTGGGTTTCGCTTCGGCGGGTCGGTGTGGACTTGTTGGGCCGAAGGGCCTGTTTCCACACTGTAATGTAATGTAATGTAATCTAATCTAATCTAATAAACTAAGAATATTGGTCTTTATTTCAAAGGGAATGGACTATAAAAATAGGGAGGCCTTGCTCAAATTATACAAGGTATGAGTTAGAGCACAGATGGAATACTTGATGAGGGGTCAGAAGCAGCATGTTCTTGTGAGAATTAAGGATGGGTATGGTAAGTTATATGAACCCTAGACTACCAGGGATTTTATGATCTTGGTCAAAAAGACAAAATAATCATATGTAAGGTCTAGGAGAATGGGAATTGATGAAGTCCTTGAAGTATAATAAGTAAAGTAAGAAAGAACTTAAACAAGGAATTAGGAGGGCTAAAAAGGGTCATGAAAAGGCATTAGAAAACAGGATAAAGGAGAATCCCAAGGCTTTTTATATGGATATAAAAAGCAAAAGGGTAGCCAGGGAAAGGGTTGGCCCACTCAAGGACAAAGAAGGGAATCTGTGTGTGGAGCCAGAAGTGGAAGAGGAAGTCCTAAACAAATATTATGTGTTGGGATTCACTAAGAGCAGGAATTGGTGGCGGACGATCTCAAAAAATGGGCTGTTGAATTTCTAAACCAAGTTGCTATTAAAAATGAAGTGGTGTTATGCATCTTAAAAAAAAATTCAGGTAAATAAGTCCCCAGGTCCTGATGGGACACTCCCAGAATATTGAAGGAGGCAAGAGCACAAATTGCTGGAGCATTTACAGACATCTTTGTATCCTCTTTGTATCCTGTCTGACCACAGGTAAGGTGCCAGAGGACTGGAGAATAGCCAGTGCTGTCCCATTGTTTAAGAAGAGTAACAGCAATAATTCTGGAGTCTAATGTCGGTGGTACGGAAATTCTTGGAAAAGATTCTCAGGGACAAGGTCTCTACGTATTTAGAAGCAAATTAACTTATTAGCGATAGACAGCATGGTTTCATGAGGGGAGGTTGTGCCTCATTAACTTGATGGTGGTTTTGAGGAGGTGATGAAGATTGATGAGGGAAAAGCAGTTGATGTGCTCTACATGGACTTCAGTAAAGCCTTTGACAAGGTCCCCTCATGGCAGACTGGTACAAAAGGTGAAGTCACATGGTATCAGACTAAGCTGGCAAGATGGATACAGAAGAACAGATTTAGTCATGGGAGACAGAGGGTAGCGGTGGAAAGATGCTTTTCAGAATGGAGGGCTGTGACTAGAGGTGTCCCACAGGAATCAGAGCTGGGACCTCTGCTATTCATGATCTACATAAATGATTTTGAGGAAAATGTAACTGATCTAATTAATAAGTTTGCTGATGATACAAAGATTGGTGAAGGTGTGGATAGTGAGGAGGATTGTCAAAGGATACCGCAGGCTATAGATCAGTTGAAGGCATGGGCAGAAAAATAGCAAATAGAGTTTAATCCAGAAAAATATGAGGTGATGTATTTTAGAAGGTCAAGTATGGGTGGCAATTATACAGTGAATGGCAGAACTCTCAGGAGTATATGCAGAGGGATCTGGGTGTGCAGGTTCACAGATCACTGAAGGTGACTGCGTAGGTAGATAAAGGAGTAAAAAAGGCTTATAGAATGCTTGCCTTCATTAGAAGGGGCATTGAGTATAAGGATAGACAAGTGATGCTGCAGCTTTATAGAACTTTAATTAGGCCATGCTTGGAATATTGTGTACAGTTCTGGTCACCACATTACCAGAAGGGTGTGGATGTTTTGGAGAGGGTACAGGAAAGTTTTACCAGGATGTTGCCTGGTATGGGGGATTTTAGCTATGAAGAAAGGATGGATAGACTGGGTTGGTTTTCACTGGAATGCAGGAGGTCAGGGTGACCCGATGAGGCTAATGAGATTGTGAATGAGGACAGCATGAAACAGACTGATACGCTCTAACAGTTTGATGTTAGGAAGAAGAATGTTCTGAAAAGTTTGAAAAACATAAGGATAGATAAATCCCCTGGGCCAGATGGGATATACCCAAGATTACTACAGGAAGTGAGGAAAGAGATTGCTGCTCCTTTGGCGATGGTCTTTGCATTCTCACTGTCCACTGGAGTAGTACCAGATGATTGGAGGGTGGCAAATGTTATTCCTTTGTTCAAGAAAGGGAATAGGGATAATCCTGGGAACTATGGACTAGTCAATCTTTTGTCACTGGTGCGCAAATTATTGGAGAGGATTTTGAGAAACAGTTTGATTAGAGATAGTCAGCATGGCTTTGTGATGGGCAGGTCATGCCTCACAAACCTTATTGAAAGCTTTGAGGGTGATGACAAAGCACATTGACGAAGGTAGAGAGTGGATGTGGTGTACATGGATTTTAGCGAGGCATTTGAAAGGTTCCCAATGGTAGGCTCATTCAGAAAGTAAGGAGGCCTGGGATACAGGGATACTGTCTGTCTGGATACAGAATTGGCTGGCCCATAGAAGACATAGAGGATGGTGGCAGATGGAAAGTATTCAGCCTTGGAGCTCAGTGACCAGTGGTGTTCCGCAGGAATCAGTTCTGGGACCTCTGCTCTTTGTGATTGTTATAAATGACTTGGAAGAGGAAGTGGATGGGTGGGTTAGTAAGTTTGCCGATGACATGAAGGTTGCTGGAGTGGTGTATAATGTGGAGGGCTGTTGTAGGCTGCAACGGGATACTGACAGGATGCAGAGCTGGGCTGAGAAGTTACAGATGGAGTTCAACCTGGAAAAGTGTGAAGTCATTCACTTTGGAAGGTTGAACTTGAGTGCAGAATACAGGGTTAAAGGCAGGCTTCTTGCCCGTGTAGAGGAACGGAGGAATCTTGGAGTCCATGTCCATAGATCCATCAAAGTTGTCACCCAGGTTGATAGGGTTGTTAAGAAGGTGTTTGGTGTGTTGGCTTTAATTAGCGGGGGATTGAGTTTAACAGCTGCGATGTTATGCTACAGCTCTATAGAGTCCTGGTTAGACCACATTTGGAATATTGTGTTCAGTCCTGGTCACCTCATGTAAGGAAAGATGTGGAAGCTTTAGAGAGGGTGCAGAGGCGATTTCCCAGGATGCTGTTTGGACTGGAGGGCATGTCTTATGAAGAAAGGCTGAGGGAGCTAGGGCTTTTCTCATTGAAGTGAAGAAGGATAAGAGGTGACTTGATAGAGGTGTACAAGATTATCAGAGGCATTGATAGAGTGGATAGCCAAAGACTTTTTCCCATGGCAGAATTGGCTATCACAAGGAGTCATAATTTTACGTGAATTTGAGGAAGGTTTAGGGGAGATGTCAGAGGTTGGTTCTTTACACAGAGAATGGTGGGTGTGTGTGGAATGCACTGCCAGCAGTGGTAGTAGACTCAGATATATGAGGGACGTGTAAGCGACTCTTGGATAGGCACATGGATGATCATAAAATGAAGGGTATGTAGATTGGTTTGATCATAGAGTAGGATAAAAGTCAACACAACATTGTGGGCTGGAGGGCCTGTACTGTGCTACACTTTTCTATGTTCTGTATGTTTTATGTTCTGTATGTTTTATGTTCTATATGTTCTATATATTCTATATTCTATCTTTGTGTGATCTGCAAATGTATCAACAATATTGTCAGTTCCTTTGTGGCAGATCATCAAAGACCTGCTGGAAATCTAAATAGATCGTGTCCATTGACTCTCCTTTGTCAAACGCGCTCATTTCCTCCTCAAAGGATTCAAACAGATGTGTCAGGCATGACCTCCACTCCGCAAAGCCTTGCTGACTCCACCCTATTTTATGGTGCACTTCTAAGTACTCCACAACCTCATCCTTAATAATGGACTCGAAACTCTTCCCATTGCCTGGTCTATCATTTCTTCTCTTTTGCTTATCTCCCTTCTAATTAGTGAAGCCCTAGCTGCAGTCCTAGGAATGTGATTCCCCAGGACTCTGGTCCCAGTGTGGAGTCTGTCCCATTGGAATAACTCCCTCCTTCCCCAGGTACTGGTGCCAATATTCCATGAATTTGAAGTGGTTTCTCCCACATCAACCTTAAACTTATGTGTTTACCTCATTAGTCTTGTTACTCTGTGGCAAATTGCTCATGACACAGATAGTAATCCAGAGATTACTACCTTTTTGGTTTGGCTATTTTTAAACATTTAGCCCCAAGCTTCTCATATTCCCTCTGCAGAACCTCTTTCCACTTTCTACTGATGTCGTTGGTATCCACATGGACCATGACAGCTGGATCTTTCCCCTCCCTCTCACAGTTCCTCTGCAGCCCAGCTGGGATATCCTGAACCTGGGCACGAGGCAAGGCCGCCTGGAAAATCTCAATGCCAGCTACACAGAACAATGTCTATTTCCCTGATTTTATAGATATCCCAATTACAATTACATTTCTCTTTTCTCCCCACTCTTGAATGACTCCCTGTACTGCAATGCTATGGTCTGTTTGTTCATCCCCACAGGGAGCAAGAATCTCAAACCTCCTGGATCTCTCTACCTGTCTTGCTCATAGGCACACCCTCCTGTCCCTGCCCGCTCACTGAATTACAAGATAATCTAAGGCGAGTGACTGCCTCCTGAAACACAGTGTCCAGGTGACTCTTCTCCTCACTGATGTGTGGTACAATTCAAATCTCAGACTCAGGCTCATGTACAGAGCTCCCTGAGTAACCAACACTTGCTCCTGATGTGGTCACTCTGGCCACAGTGAGGTTCACCAGCTCCAACATCATGCGCTTCCAACTCATTGCCTGGCCTGGCATCTCTATTCTAATGATTTGTTCTTAATTTGATTGTTAAAAGCCTTGTAGTAGTCTTTTGGTTTGTAACCTGTAAATATTTACCTTCAATCTAAAAGTATCTGTTAATAGTCAAGTTAGTGGCTATGACCAACCAATGAACTTACTGTTTACCTGTGATGTCACTCTTGTGCAGGGCCCCTAATTCTCCTGTTAAAAAATCTTAGAAGGTATGACCCAAACCAAAACAGCAAGCAAAAAGCACCTTGTTTCCCACTGCACCAAATTCCCACATTACTACCAAATTCCCCAAACAATACACACTCGAGCTGAATCTCACTCTGGATGGGGTCTCACCGTCCTCACCGCACAAGATTCAGCTGCAGCTTCAAGGAGGTCCTTAAACCCAGCACCAGTCTTCAGGATTCTGCTCATATCTCCAGAACATAGTATCCATTCCATGAATTATAAAAACCCATTACCGGAACAACATTCCCATTTACTCCCCCAAATTGAAGGTGCTGTGATCATTTTGTCCATCGTCTCTATAGTCCTTGCTCCCATCCACACAAGAACCTTGTAACTGTAGACAGTTGCTGAGTGCCTGAGGTTCCTCATTTGTAATCTTCTCAGTCTTCACACCTCCTTCAGCAGCAGTTACATCCTCCTGCCATCTGTGTACCATAGCTATATTATATCGCTCAACACAGATTTCAAGATCTCCCAATCCTTGCAATCCAGCATTTAGAAATATAATGTACTAGTTTTCAGGTTTCCTCAATCTTTATCAGTGGCTATGAGGTCACTATACTCCAGAATGAATCCTCAGGAAAGAGAGTTCGCATTCACCCAAATATGGTCAATCATATCTCGTGTGAGATTGCAGTCACATACAGATTATGGTTGGTAGGAATGACAAACTTCAGTGAACCAACTGCAATGTTACAGCAATCCATTTTCATATCTTGGCCCACAAATGATCAGATGCATTGAGTTAAATTTCCTAATGTCGAATGGATAATTAATGATCTGACAACTTCTGGGTTATAAGCAGTGTCATATTGGTCTACCATACCCCATAAGGGTGCTATGCATGAGATTAGTTCCTTAGCTCTAAGGATCTGATGTAGAAGATTTAGATTTGCACAGGATTCAGTAACTTAATCAATTACCCAACATGGTACAAATATGGACTGATTTCATCGAAATGCTGCTTGTCACATTCTGAGATGCATTTACCAAGTGCTTCTGCTGAATCTGCATACTCCATTTGCTGACTTGTCCTTTAAGGTACATGCTCGTGAGCTCAACAAATGAAGGAAATCAAGAATGGGGTCCCTTGTCAGAATTCTTTTTGTGTTCTTGCTCAGTGACTCCTATTGTGTTCCCCTTACAATTGGTCACCTGATCAGCCCCGTTAATATTAGGGTGCGAGCATGTGTCACAAGTTTAGATTGTTTAGATAAATGTGAGGTGCTGCATTTTGGAAAGGCAAATCAGAGCAGGACTTTTATACTTAATGGTATAGTTCTGGGGAGTGTTGCTGAACCAAGAGAACGTGGAGTGCAGGTTCATAGTTCTTTGAAAGTGGAGTCTCAAATAGACAGGGTAGTGAAGAAGACGTTTGATATGCTTTCTTTTATTGGTCAGTGCATTGAGTATCGGAGTCAGAAGGTCATGTTGTGGCTGTACAGGACATTGGTTAGGCCACTTTTGGAATATTGTGTGCAATTCTGACCTCCCTCCTCTGGGAAGGATGTTGTGAAACTGGAAAGGGTTAAGAAAAGATTCCAAGGATGTTGCCAGGGTTGGACGATTTGAGCTACAGGGAGAGGCTGAACAGGTTGGGGCTGTTTTCCCTGGAGCGTCGGAGGCTGAGGGGTGACCTTATAGAAGTTTATAAAATCATGAGGGGCATGGAGAGGGTAAGTAGCCAAGGTTTTTTCCCTGGAGTTGGGGAGCCCAAAACTCAAGAGCATAGGTTTAGGGTGAGAGGAGAAAGATTTAAAAGGGACCTAAAGATCAGCCTTTTCATGTAGAGGGTGGTACGTGTATGGAATGAGCTGCCTGGGGAAGTGGAGGAGGCTGGGACAATTGCAACATTTAAGAGGCATCTGGATGGCATATGATTATGAAGGGTTTAGAGCAATATGGGCCAAGGGCTGGCAAATGGGACTAGAATTATTTTGGATATCTGGTTGGCATGGATGAATTTGACCAAAGAGTCTGTTTCTGACTCAATGACTCAATGTGATTGGAGCAGGTGGTATGCTGTGCTTTCAGAAGAGCAAACATTGATCTCCAAAACATGTGATCAGCATAATCTTTTCAAAATGTTTAAAAATTAGTGATATGTTTTAATTTATCTTCTCACAGAGTACTGCAATATACATCCGACTTGCCAAATGCCACTGTGGATAAAATTTTGAAGCGAGCTTTCGAACATTGGAGCAATGTTACTGTGTTAACATTTACAAAGATAGATACCATGTCAGATATTGAAATTTTCTTTGCTGCAGAAGGTATGTTCAAATAACATTAAAACTAACAACTGCAAATGCTGGAACTCTGACATTAGTACAGACGTTCTTGAGTTACTTCGTGGACCAGTCAGTATCTGTAACCAAGTGCATAGGTGTACGATTAAGTATTATTGATGATGTTAATGTACAAGGAATCAGGAATCCCAGAACAATGACTTCAAAACTACAGCTCCTCCATCCCCTCTGTGCCATCACCCCCTGCCCTTGGGGCGTTGTTGGCAGGCTGGTGGGATGCCACAGCAGCTGAAAAGTAGCTGCAGTCAGTGTGAGCACTCCTGTGCCAATGTTACCTTTAATCTGTCAATTAATGACCACTTAAGGACCTCTTCCTTCCAATGCCAATTTTTCAGAACATCAGATGGGACCTGGAGTTCTGGTGGCCGCTGGGCAGAAGAGTCTGACTCCTTTCTTAAGGCTTCTGTCCCTTTCTAATGCTTCCCTCGATGGGAGCAGGGGGACCCAGGAGTCACCTCTCAGTCTGGCTTTCATTGCTGACTTGCTCCACTGGGGCAGGTTTAGTCTGAACAGTATCTGATGGTACTGCTGGCAATTTGATTGATGGCTTCTCTTAGAGGCAGGATTTCCAGTTGGAATGAGACAAAAGACCTGCCTCAAATCAATGAACAACTCAACGGTTGTTGAATGGTTGCAGGGTGAACTGGCCAAGTAGACATAGTGACAGGGATGTCGTGCCTACAGAATAAAATTAAGGTCCTGTATTCAAATCCCAGCTGGACAGCCGATAAATTCAATTTTAATGAATAAAATAAATATGATGGAAAAATTAGGTTTATATGATCAGTCAATTGTTTTAACAGTATTGTTCTGTTTTGTTTCATGCTTCAAACAAATACTGATCTGTTTTCTTCCTTAGCTAGAAATAATCCTTTCCTAACATATTTGTTCAATACCTTTTGCTAGATCATGGTGATGGATTTCCTTTTGATGGACTGAATGGGGTTCTGGCTCATGCCTTTGCTCCTGGACCAGACCTTGGAGGTGATATTCATTTCGATGAGGATGAGCCGTGGGTAACAGGAAGTAATGGTAAATGGTTTTCATCCTTACTTGAAGCACACTGAGTGAAGTTGCTGTAGTCTTGGATAATGGTAAACAGCAGCTGCTGCTGTTCAGATATCTTTGAGAGTTGTGTTTGAGGTAGCTGAGGGGCACAATACTGTTGTTTGTTACAAGAATGAGTTTGAAACATTCAATAATGGAATAATCATACTGACTGATGACTTATTTCTCACTACCATCGAATTATGCTTAAGCAACAAATAAACCTAAGATTGTCTGAGCTGGAAACTTGATTTTGAATACTGTGTCAACAAATTACTGACGTAACCCTTCATTTTTGAGTTGATTAAATGTCACAGTCTGTTCTCTTCAGGGCCAGACTCTGCAGTGGGATCACATTTCCCCAAAATTTACCCTCAATTCACACAATTACATGGCGAGTGAATTTAAAGGAAAAATAACAATCAGCCTGCAGAGTTCAAAATGGTCCAAGTACAAATTCGAGGATAGAGGCTGGAGTTCAGGATACCAGCTTATGCAGCGTGGGAATTGCTAATGCAAGCAGCTAGATCAGTAATGACCTATCCATGCAAGAATCGCTTCGGATAGGTGCCCAGATAAAGTTTATAGATTCACTCTCAGCATATGGCCATTGATGGGCTCTGTGGTTTTATGAGCAGAGGAAATATCGGAACTGGAAGAGGCCATGCAGCCCATTGAGCCTATCCCATCATTCAATAGGATCATGGCTGATCAAACACACAAAAACCTTTTACCCACCCCTCCTCATGACCTTGTACACCATGGTAATCAGTGAGCTACCAATCTCTACCTTAAATATACTCAAAGAATAAGCTTCCATATTCCCCTTGTGGTACAGAATCCTTAAGGTTCACAGTCCACTGAGCAAAATAAATTCTCCTCATCTCAAACCTAAGAGACATCCTCCTTAATTTTTAAATTGTGTCCCCTCTTTCTAGATTGCCCAATGGCAAAATACTGGATGTAGGTTTTCTCGCTGAGCTGGAAGGTTCATTTTCAGATATTTTATCACCATACTGGGTTATATAATCAGTGAGCCTCCAGATGAATCACTGGTGGAATAGCCCTCTTTCTATTTATGTGTGTAGGTTTTGTTGAGCCTGTGACATCATTTCCTGTGGTGACATCATTTCCTGCTCTTTTTCTTGGGGATGACAGTCATTTTAAATCTAAGAGACGACCTTGAAAACGTGAACGCACTACATGCAGATACCAACACTTACCAACAAGTGGCGATAGACCCGACCCCACAACTATAGAACCAAATCACAGCCCTACTGAAAAACCTTCAGAAATCTGGAGAAATAAATACGACTGACTTCCAGAAAATGAAACCTGATGGATCCAACACACCACGCTTCTACGGATTACCCAAAATTCACAAACCAGGAGCCCCCCTCAGACCCATAGTCTCACAACCTGGAACACCAACTTACAGATTAGCCAAGGAGCTACACCAAAGACTAAACCGCTTAGTAGAAGACACTCCATCCACTCCACCCAAGAATTCCTGAAGAATGTCAAAGACACCAAGACAGAAGAGGATGAAATAATGATCTCCTTTGATGTAACAGCCCTGTTCACATCCATCAACATTAACTTGGCCAAGGAAACACTGACTACCCTATTAGAAGACCCATACACCAAACACCACCAACTTCATCAGCAAGGCCAGTATTGTCAAGCTTGTGGACCTATGCCTTACCGCCCACTTCACCTTCAACAACAAAACCTACAGACAAACCAACGGAACACCCTTGGGATCTCAGATATCAGAGTTCTTAGCAGAGGCAGTAATGCAGAGACTCGAACAAACAGCTCTGCCAACCATCCAACCCAAACTTTGGTCCACTATATGGATGACACCTTTGTCATCACTAAACGAAACAAATTTGAGGAAACCTTCAAGACCATCAATAATACCCTTACTGGCTTAAAATTCACTAAAGAGGAGGAAAACAACAACAAACTGCCATTCCTAGATGTCACAGTAAAGCGAACAGCCAATGGGGAACTTCAAACCAGAGTCTACAGGAAAACAACACATTTAACTACAGAAGCAATCATCCCAACATCCCCAAACGAAGCTGCATTAGAACATTATTTCAATGAGCCATCACACACTGCAGCACAGAGGAACGATGGAGAGCAGAGGAAAATCACCTGTACTGTGTTATCAAAAAGAACAGGTACCCAATGAACACAGTCCGCTGATTTCTCAGCAACAAACCCAAACAAGCAAATGAAACATGTCCGGAAACCCTCTCCTACACCAAAGACATCTCTGAAATGATTACCAGACTACTCAGACATCTTGGCATCATGGTAGCCCACAAAACCCCCCAACACACTAAAACAGTAACTAATGAACTTGAAAGACCCTATATAGACAACAAGCAAAACTAATGTCATTTACAAAATACCTTGCAAGAACTGTTACAACCACTATATTGAACAAACAGGCAGAAAACTAGCCACCAGGATACATGAACATCAACTAGCCACAAAAAGACATGACCCACTCTCACTAGTATCCTTACATACAGATGAGGAAGGACACCACTCCAACTGGGACAACACATCCATCCTACGACAAGCCAAACAGAGACACTTGTGAGCATTCCTAGAAGCATGGCATTCCAACTGCAACTCTATCAACAAACATTGACTTGGATCCCATTTACTACCCCTTGAGAAAAAGAGTAGGAAATGATGTCACCACAAGAAATGACATCACTAACCCAAAGTAACCTTAACACACAAATAGAAAGCAGGCCAGACCACCAGTCCTTCACAGGAGGCTCACTGAAGATGATACCTAGTTTGGTGATGAAATGTCTGAAAATGAACCTTCCAGCTCAGTGAGCAAACTTACTTTCAGAACCTTAACCTCAATCTTCTCAAAACCTGCTACCAGCAAAATACCTCATTGATACTCTTTATCTGTTTCAGTATATGGTATTAACCAGCATCAATCTGGTTTCTGTCTTTTTGTTTTCACAACTCTGTAAATTTGACTTTTGCTCACTGCTGTGGAGTTCTTTGCCACAAAATTACAAAGGAACACTGATAGACGGGGTGGATAGGCAAAACTGGGGCAGATGGGTTTCAACATAAACTAATGTAAGATTATCCATTTTGGACACAGAAAGGATAAAGCTGTGTACTTTCGAAATAGTATGATGGTGTAAATACAAGTGTTGTGGACCAGGCTAGATCCCTTCCATATAGTTTAATAAGTTAGCCTATACCCTAACATTTTCTTATTTTAAAGGTAGATGTGATGTGGATATTCCAGGTGGGATGCAGCTGGTCAAACCACTCAGCTTTAAGCAAAACAGAATTTATTTAAGCACTACAGCTGAAACAAGAAAAAAGATCGGAATTTAGAATAACTGAACTATTGGAAAACTTAACTGACTTGATACAGTAACTGTTACTAATTAACTGTTCCAACACAGTAACATCCCATAAACACACCCGTTGGTAAAAAGGTAAATTCAAACACAGATTCTGACAGGGAACAACTTCCAAAGAGATTTCAGAAGAAGGTCAGAGGAGTTCCTAACTGAAGATTGCAACCCCCCTGGACTCACATCTTGTGACTGCTGCAGCTAAATGAGAACAAACCTGAGCTGGGAAAACTGGTCACTCCCCTTCCATTGTTAAACTGACCAATCCCCTTCCATTGTTAAACTGGCCACTCCCCTTCCATTGTTAAACTGACCAATCCCCTTCCATTGTTAAACTGGCCACTCCCCTTCCATTGTTAAACTGGCCACTCCCATTCCATTGTTACACCTCTGCCTTTACGACCTTTCTTCAAAAAAAACTAAGGACGGAATAACCTTTTTAAAGTGACATCATCAACACAATGGATGACCAAAAAGACCTGGAGGGATCCAGTGAATAGATTCTTAAGATGCCATGAACAGGTGCAGGAAATAGTCAAGAAAGCTAATGAATACTGGTCTTTATATCTAGAGGAATGGAGTAGAGGATGCATAAATTATGATGCAGCTATACTAAATCCTGGGTAGGCACCATTTGGGAGTATTGTGAGCAGATCTTGGCACCATACCTCGGAAAGGATATATTGGCCGTGAGGTAATACAATATAGATTCACAAGAATGATACTTGGATTTCACGAGTTAAGATATTTGAAAAGATTAGACAAACTAGGCCTGTTTTCTCTCAAATTTAGAAGGTTAAGTGGTGATTTGACCAAAGTCTTCAAGATATTAACAGGATAAAAATAAACTATTTCCATCAGGGATTCTAGAACTAGGGGCATAGTCTGAGAGTTAGGGCCAGACCATTCAGGAGAGATGTTAGGAAGCATTTCCACACACAAAGGGTGGGAGAGTTTGGAACTCTCTTCCATAAATGGTAGTCAATAATGGATCAGTTGTTAATTTTAAATCTAAGACAGATAATGTTTAGATAAGCAAACGTATTAAGGATGTGGGCCAAAGAGAAGTTTATGGAGTTAGGCCACAGACAGCTGCCAGAGGAAGTGGTGGAGGCTGGAATAATTACAACATTTAAAATACATCTAGATGGGTATATGAATAGGAAGGGTTTAGAGGAATATGGGCCAAGTGCTGGGAAAGGGACTAGATTAGGTTAGGATATCTGGTCAGCATGGATGAGTTAGATTGAAGGGTCTGTTTCCATGCTGTACATCTCTATCAGCCACGATCTTATTGAATGGACGGACTGGCTCACGGCAATGAATATCCTATTCCTGTTTCTATCTTCCTTGAATGTGCCTTGTTTCTTTACACATTTGCCATCAGTCCATTTCCTGAGCACTCATTTCTTCTTAACTCTATAAGTACTTTTGTTTGGTGTTACTTTCCTTATTGCAACTGAATGGTTTCTTTCTGTTGGAGACTGCCCACTTTACTCTAGGCTTTCTTGCATGTTGTTTCCAGCCTCAGCACAGGCTTTCCAATTCCACAACTCAGTGCCTAAGTCAAACTTGAAATCCGTTGCTGGCCAGCTACTGCCACCCCTGAGGTTTATTTGAGGTATTTTGTCCACTTCAGGGTTTGAATCACTGGGTTGGCCCTCATGATTTCTCATCAATGGTCCTCACATCTGGCTCAAATTGCCAATGTATCTTATCTATTCCATTATGCAATAACATGATATCTACACTCTTACTAGTGAACAGACGTAGGGATTGAATAGACATGGGGATGGTAAGAGAGGACATCTTACATGGAATCCTGTAGATCAAGGATCCCATTCCACATGATCTGATGTCATTATGCTCTGTGTGCTTTTGCACTTTGTCAGTCACTACACCCACAGTAATTGTACAACTTAGGCAATTCTGCAGAGCATGGACTGGCACTGAGGAACAAAAAACATATTTCAATCACTAAAGTAACTTCAATGCTGGTCCTTAGGAGACATTTTGACCGAAAGCAGCTGAGATAGAAAATTAACTCCTGATGTAATTCTTCGATAATTTGCTCCATTTATCCCATGGGAAATAACATTGTGGGTCCCATTCATTCCTGATTTAAAAGACTTTTTTCATTCAGGCAGACTCCACATTAGGCATGATAACCGAAAACCATCATCCTGAGGGATCCATAGTGAGTTAGTAAATTGGATACAAAATTAGCTTGTTCATAGAAGTCGGAGGGTAGTTGTAGAGAAGCTTTTCTGACTGGAGGTCTGTGACCAGTGGTGTTCTGTGAGGATCAGTGCTGGGACCTCTGGTGTTTGTAATTCATGACAATAATTGGGAGGAAAATGTCAGCAGTCTGTTTGCAGATGACATGAAAATTGGTTGAGTTATGAATAGTGAAGAAGGTTGTTGGAGAAATCTGCAAGATATAAAGATCATTTGAAAAGCTCAGGGAGAAATAGCAGATGGAGTTTAATCTGGACCAATGTGGGGCTATGCCTTTTGGGAGATCATGTGCAGAGGAAAATATACAGTAAATGGCCAGACTCTGAGAAGCACTGGGAGAAATGTTGGGCTGTAGGCCACAGCTCCCTGGAAGGTGGTAAAGAAGACATATAGTATTGTATAAGACTTTAGTCAGGCCACATTTGGACTATTATGTGCAGTTCTGGTCACCACACTAAAGGAAGAAATGTAAGGCTTTGGAGAGAGTACAAAAGAGGTTTACCAGGATGTTGCCAAGATTGGAGTGCATTAGCTATAAGCAGAGGTTGGACAAGGTTGGATTTCTTTTGTTAGAGGCTGAGGAGCAACCTGACAGAAATATATCAAATCACGAGAGTGGATAATCATAATTCTTTTTCCCAGATACTAGGGGGCGCAGGTTTAAAGTGAAAGGGGGAAAGTTTAAAGGATATATGAGAGGCACATGTTTTACGCACAGAGTATAATACACTGCCAGGGGAGGTGCTAAAGGCAGATATGTTAACAACATTTAATAGGTATTTAGGCAGTCACATGAGCCAGCAGGGAATAGAGGGATATGGAGCATGTGCAGGCAGATGGGATTGGTTGGGAATGGTATCATGGTCAGCACACACATGATGAACTGAAGGGCCTGTTCCTGTCCTGTTCTCTCCCAGGCAGTCGAGTTCTTCTGTGCATAGCAGCTAGAAACGTATGAGTGCATTGAATTAATTGCTTGAGACTCTATATTCAAAGTTAAGGAGCTGAAAATTTATCTTATTGAATATTGAATAATCTTCCAGTACCATAGAATTCCTGCAGGGTGGAAGCAAGCCATTCAGCCCTCCAGAGAGCATCTCATCCAAACCTACATTAACCCCTCCTCACTACTCACCCCATCCATGTAATCCTGCATTTCCATTGGCCAATCCACCTAACCTGCACCTCTTTGGACTGCGGGAGGAAACTCAACACAGACAGTCACCCGAGGGTAGAATCAAATCTGGTCCCTGGCACTGTGAGGCAGCAGTGCTAACCACTGAGCCACCGTGCTGCACCTGTATCCTTGATTCATCATATATACTCAAGTAAAAGTTGAATACTTTAGACTATTTTTAAAGGTTCAATTTATAGGATCGACTAATACACAGATAATAGTTTTGAAATTCATGCTGCAGTTTGAAATACCGTATTATTAGCAGAAGTCAATTTGTTCGCTCAGCTAATCCCAGGAAAAAAGAAAAACACAATGAATTATGGTAAAGGTAATTGCTGGATAAAAGCAAGAGAAACAAGAATGAATTACTGATAGGAAGTTTTATTTATACATACCGGTATGAAAATATAACATGTCAAAGATTCATTGAAATCCTGCAAAATGTTCCACATCATCATGGCCTGGTATAATGGCACACTTAAAATGAAACATTTATTAAATTCTGAATGTGTAAGCATCTTGAACTTTCCTGTTAAATTCATTCATTTCCCTCCCATTTCCTCTCATATGCTACGAAGCTCAGCAATAGTAACAAATTTGTTAAAGAACTAAAGATATATGTAGCTAATATATCTCAGTTTTATTCAGATACGATGGCACAATTAAAATGATTAACTTTTTAACGAAATTAATTTTTGGATGCATAGTGAACAAAGTGCAATAAGTACCAATAGACTTGTACTGGTCTGAATGAATGGATCAATCAAAACGTGGTGTAGTAAACCAAGTCGGCTAAAGAGATTTATGAATGAATGAATGAATAGAGATGCGATATAGTAAACAAAGACCAATAAGTAGCGTTACTGGTATGAATGGATGAATGAATGGGATTTCATTTAAGCGGGTTAATCAGAACATGCAGTTTCCTAGTAGGGTCGACTTTTTACACCAGATATATGGAAAATGCAAGACTTTTTGGCCAACAATTAGGGGTCAAATTTTGCACGAGATTGACTTTTATACAAGTATATATGGTACTTGATTTACAGCACAACATGTGCTTCACTGGAAATCAAGTAATTCATTTACTTGTTTTCATTTTTGTGATCATTTAGGGGTCTGTTTGAAACTGAAACGCTTTGAGACAGTATAAAGCTGTAACCTGTAAGAAACACTTTGATGAAAGGCAGGAATCTCTTGGGAGGAGATGGTTACACAGTTATGTTGTCATTGCACTGATATTGCAGAACCACAGGCTAAGGATCTGGAGGATTGGGTTCAAATCCCACTATGGTGAAAATCAACTCAACAACATTCTGAAATTCTTTTAAAATCTAGCCTAATGGAATCATTGGTGCTGGAAGAGCACAGCAATTCAGGCAGCATCCGAGGACAGGCAAAATCGACGTTTCGGGCAAAAGCCCTTCATCAGGAATCATTCCTGATGAAGGGCTTTTGCCCGAAACGTCGATTTTGCCTGTCCTCGGATGCTGCCTGAATTGCTGTGCTCTTCCAGCACCACTGATCCAGAATCTGGTTTCCAGCATCTGCAATCATTGTTTTTACCTAATGGAATCATTGTCAATTGTCATAAAACCCCCATCTGGTTCATTAATATCCTTTAGTGAAGGAAATCTGCCATCCTTACCTGGGCTGGCCTACATGTGATTTCAGACCCACAGCCATGTATCTGCCTCTTAGCTGCTCTCTGGGGCAATTAGGGATGGGCAATAAATACTGGCACAGACAGAGATGCCCACATCCCTAGAATGAACAAAAATAACCTCACTACATATTTATTTATCTGTAGAATCAATTTCAATAGTGACATAAATAATTGACAAAAATCTAAAATAAAACACAGAACTGCAGATGCTAGAAATCTGAAGCAAAAACAGAAATGCCTGAAGAAACTCAGTATGTCCGGCAACAGAAGGGTCTACCTTTCTGAAAAAGGGTCACAGCACTGCTGTGTGCCACCAGCCATTTCTATTGTTCTGAAGGGCCAAAGTAAGATTACATAAAAGTATTGACACATATTTATGACCAACTTTGAACACAATGTTTTAATGTTGTTTTTCTAGGAATCAACTTGGAGATAGTTGGCACCCATGAAATTGGACATTCTCTGGGTCTTGGTCATTCGAATGATTCAACCGCTGTGATGTTTCCCACCTACATGTTTAAAGATCCATTTCAGCTTTCGCTTGATGATATTGCAGGAATCCAGATTTTATATGGTATAACAGCATTGATCTGTATTTATATAGTGCATTTAAATTTAAATCGCTAAGCAGGTGAATAATCAAACAGAGTTTGACAACTAATCCTTAAGGAAATATCAACACAGATGACCAAAATCTTGAGCAAAGAGCACTGTCTGAACAGAGGCAAGACAGGTTACCTGTAGAGTGATTTCAGCAGAAAATCCCATCGCTTAAAGCCATGGTGAGAGCCAGAAGTAGAGGTATTAAAAGCAGGAAATCTCAGGGACCAATATAATAGAGTACCATGTGTGTTGGAGACTGCAGAGTAGGAGGAGATCACCAAGATAGAGAGGTCAAGGCCATCAAGGAAGTTGAACACAGTTTTAAAATTATGGATTTCTTCACTGGATGTCAAAGTAGGTCAATGAGTACATCTGAGACCTACGTATGCCATTCTTTTCAGCTGATGCATTGTTTTCCTTTATATTCTGGCACTGCCTTCTTAAGAACGTCTTCCTTTTCATTACACTCTCTATCTTTAAAACCTGCTTAACTGTTCACAACCAAGATTTTGCCATTTCTCCAAATTCTTCGACATGATTTTGTGATAGTTTATTTTACTTTTTAATGATATTTTGGAGGGTACTTTCCATAGCAGTTCTCAAATTACAAATAAGTAAATATGTAGTGGAGATTTTAAAAAATTCATTCTTGGGGTGTGAGTATCTCTGACTGGGCCAACAGGTATAGGCCGTCCTCCTAATGAAATTGTCTTTTCATAACCTTAGGAGATGATCAGTGGGAACCTTGGAGTAACGATGAGAACATTTCATATTGCCATTCTTTTCTGGGATTTTAGTCAACTTTCCCAAGCTAATTTATGCAGAGCGTTGGGAGAAACATGTACAGGGCTTCCAGCTGAAATTACATAGAATCAGAGAATGTTTACAGCACAGCAGAGGATGATTCAGCCTCTCATAACCATTCCAAGATTCTGTAGAAGCAATTCCAATTATCCCACTTCCTTACTCCTCCCCGCACCCATCAATATCCCCTTCCCACCATTCTTTCCTTGTAATCCTGTAACATATTTTCTTTCAAACCATTATCTCAATTCCCTTTGGGAAGCCATGATTGAATTTTCCCCCTCTCAAGCATTGCAGTCCAAATCTTAAACAATCATTGCCTAAAAATGTTCTTTTCTTTCATTTGGTTCTTTTGCAATTGCCTTAATTCAATAGTTTCTCATTCTTGACCCCCATGCCATGGGATATCGTCTCTACCTACTCTATTTCAATTCATGGTGATTTTCAATATCATTATCAAATCTTTTAATAATTTCTACGGAGAACATCATCAGTGCATGAATATTTCCTCATAATTTGCTGAGCTCTGTAACCATTCTTGTAAATCTTTCCTGTGTGTGTGGAATGAGCTACCAGGGGAAGTGGTGGAGGCCAGTACAATTACAGCAATTAAAGGCATTTGGAGGACATATGAATAGGAAGGGTTTAGAAGGATATGGACCAAATGCTGGCAAATGGGACTAGATTAATTTAGGATATCTGGTCAGCATGGACGGGTTGGACTGAAGGGTCTGTTTCCATGCTTTACAGCTGTGACTCTATGACTCTGTAACAAGATTAAGCCATTCAGCCCCTAGAACCTGTTCCACTGTTCAGTGAGGTCATGGCTAATCTCAAGGATGAAGTCAGGAGAACATGTGATCTGAAGGGGAGGTTAGAGTGTAACCCTGATAGTTTTGGCATTCTATATCATAAAGGGCACAGATTTGAAATATGCTGTTCAAACAGTGTGGTTAAGTTGCGTGTAAACAGTACACACATCTGCCATTGTGTACCAGTGTTAGGTGGAATGAGTATCGAGGATGATAGATGAGTTGCTTGATCCTGAATTCTGTTGAACTTCTCAAGTATTGTTGGAGCTGCACTCATTCAGGCCAGTGAGGAGTGTACCATCACATACCTGACACTCTACTATCCATATAGTGGACTGGATGTGAGGATTGCGGAAAAATTTTACTTCCTGTAAAATTCCCAGTCCCAACCTGTTCTTGTAACTATTATATTCTGTGGCTGGTTTGGTTAAGATCCTGTTAATGGTAACCAAGCCCCTTTCCCTAATCATTCTCCCTTTCCTCAGGACTGATAGTGGGGGTCATTCAGTAACGGCAAGGCTGCTGAACTTCAAACACAGGTGATCAGATCATCTCTGGCTGAAGATGCTCATTACTTGGACCTGATGTGGCAGGGCTGTTTAAGAAGAGATGGAAACTCCAAGCCAGTTAGCCTGACCTTGGTCACTGGGAAGGTTTTAGAATCCAAAATGAAGGATAAGATCACAGAATATTTGAATGATTAGATGAGATTAGATTCCCTACAGGCCCTTTGGCCGAACAAGTCCACACCGACCCTCAGCAGAGCAACCCACCCAGCCCCATTTCCCTCTGACTAATGCACCTAACACTACAGGCAATTTAGCACAGCCAATTCACCTGACCTGCACATCTTTGGACTGTGGGAGGAAACTGGAGCACCCGGAGGAAACCCATACAGGCACAGGGAGAATGTACAAACTCCACACAAGCAGTCACCTGAGATTGGAATCAAACCTGGCGCTGCGAGGCAGCAGTGCTAACCATTGAGCGCCTGTGAAAGAGTATAATAAAATAGGGCTGAGTCAGCATGGTTTTGTAAACAGAAGATTAAGCATGACAAATCTGTTAGAATTCCTGGGGAATGTAACAAGCAAGTTAGACAAAGGAGAACAGTGGGCATGATCTATTTGGATTTCCAGAAATCCTTTGACAAGGTGCCACACAGAATACTGCTGAATAGGACAAGAACCCATGATGTTAAGAGCAAGGTATTGGCAGAGGTAGAGGATTGACTGTCGGGCAGAAGGCAGAGAGAAAAGATAAAGGGGTCTTTTTCAGGATGGCAGCTAGTGACTACTAGAGTTATGCAGGGATCACTGTTGTCACCACAACTATTAATGTTTCATAGATTCATTGATTCATTCAGAGCAGAAAAGCCCCCTCGGTGCATCCTTACTGACTATGATCTGCCTGTACTGCTCATAAACAAAGCTTTTCACTGTACCTCCATACACGTGTCATTCAAATCAATCAATCAGTCTATCAAGTCTGCACTGACTTACCTATCATTAAAATGTTCTAACCCCAATTTTCTGTACTTGTCCCATAGCTTTGAATGTGATGATATTTGAAGTACTCATTCAAATATTTGTTAAAGGTTCTAAGAATTATAGTCTCCACTACATTCCCAAGCAGTGCATTTCAGGTTCCCACTACTCTTTGCGTGAAGAGATTTTCTTTCCAAATCCCCTCTGAATCTCCTGCCCCTTATCCTAACACTATGCCCTCTCATGATTGACCCCTCAACCTATGGGAACTGCTGCTGTCTATTCACCCTGTCCTTGTCACTCATAATCTTATACACCTATCATGTCACCCCTTCACAGTCTTCTCTGCTCTAAAGAAAACTGTCCAAACTGATGTAGTCCCTCCTTATTCCTCAATGTCTCCATCACAGGCAACATCCTGGTGAACCTCCTCTGTACCCTCTCCAGTGCTATCACATCTTTCCTGTTGTGAGGTGACCAGAACTGCACACAGTACCCTCTCTGTGGGCTGGCCAATGCTCTGTACAACTCGAACATTACCTCCCTGCTCTTATACTCGATGTCCTGACTGATAAAAGCAAATGCCATTTACCTTCTTGACTATCCAATTCATGTGCTCTGCCAATTTCAGGGATCTGTCAATAATTACCCCAAGACTCCTCTGTTCCTCTGAGTTACCCAGTGTCCTATTATTCATTAAATACTCCCTCAATTGTTTCTTTTTCCAAAGTGCATCACCTCACACCTATGAGGATTAAGTACCATCTGGCATTGGTCTGCCTATCTGACCAACCCATTGATATCTTTCTGTAACATCAGGTAATAGTCCAAAAAGTTTATTTGGAAGCACTAGCTTTCGGAGCACTGCTCTGTCATCAGGTGGTTGTGGAGTATAAGATCGTAAAACACAGAATTCTTACAACTGTGAACTCCACAACCACCTGGTGAAGGAGCAGCGCTCCGAAAGCTAGTGCTTCCAAACAGTGTGGTTTTTAACTTTGTTCACCTCACCTGCATTCAAAATCATTCCTGTAACCTACAATCATCATCTTCACTATCAACCACTCTAACAAACTTGGTAAAAACCAAAAGAACTGTGGATACTGTGAATCAGAAGCAAAAACAAAAGTTATACACCAAGCTTGTTAGCAAAAACAGAAGGTCTGGCAGCATCTGTGAAGAGAAATCAAAGTTAACATTTTGCATCCAGTGAGCCTTCCTCAGAACTGAGTTAACTTTGATTTCTTCCACAGATGCTGCCAGAACTGCTGAGCTTTTCCAGCAACTTCTGTTTTTGCTAACAAGCTTGGTGTATAACTTTGCCCCTACACTTTCATCAATATGATTTATGTATTTAACAAAAGGCATTTTACACGTATGTGAGGAATAAGAGAATGATCAAAGAAAGAGTAGGGCCGATCGGGGATAGAATAGGGAACTTGTGTATAGAGTCTGAGGAGGTAGGGGAAGCCATAACTGAGTTTTTTGCTTCTGTCTTTACTAAAGAAAAGGACCTTGTAGTGAATAAAACCATTGAGGAGCAGGTGTGCATGCTGGAATGAATAGAGATTGAGGAAGCTGGTGTGCTGAAGATTTTCACAAACATTAAGATTGACAAGTCGCCAGGGCCAGACCAGATTTGTCCTCGGCTGCTTTGGGAAGTGAGAAATGTGATTGCTTCGCCACTTGCGAAGATCTTTGCATCCTCGCTCTCCACTGGAGTCGTACCTGAGGACTGGAGAGAGGCAAATGTAATTCCTCTCTTCAAGAAAGGAAATAGGGAAATCCCCGGCAATTACAGACCAGTCAGTCTCACGTCTGTCATCTGCAAGGTGTTAGAAAGGATTCTGAGGGATAGGATTTATGACCATCTGGAAGATCATGGCTTGATTAAAGGCAGTCAGCACGGCTTTGTGAGGGGCAGGTCATGCCTCACAAATCTTATTGAGTTCTTTGAGGATGTTACTAGAAACGTTGATGAGAGTCGAGCGGTGGATGTGGTGTATATGGACTTCAGCAAGGCATTTGATAAGGTTTCCCATGGTAGGCTCATTCAGAAGGTCAGGAGGAATGGGATACAGGGAAATTTAGCTGTTTGGATACAGAATTGGCTGGTTGACAGAAGACAGCGAGTGGTAGTGGAAGGAAAGTATTCTGCCTGGAAGTCAGTGACGAGTGGTGTTCCACAGGGCTCTGTTCTTGGGCCTCTACTCTTTGTAATTTTTATTAATGACTTGGATGAGGAGATTGAAGGATGGGTCAGCAAGTTTGCAGATGGCACAAAGGTTGGAGGTGTCGTTGATAGTATAGAGGACTGTTGTAGGCTGCAGCGGGACATTGATAGGATGCAGAGATGGGCTGAGAGGTGGCAGATGGAGTTCAACCTGGATAAATGCGAGGTGATACATTTTTTAAGGTCGAATTTGAAAGCTGAGTACAGGATTAAGGATAGGACTCTTGGCAGTGTGGAGGAACAGAGGGATCTTGGTGTGCAGGTACATAGATCCCTTAAAATGGCCACCCAAGTGGACAGGGTTGTTAAGAAAGCATATGGTATTTTGGCTTTCATTAACAGGGGGATTGAGTTTAAGGGTCGTGAGATCTTGTTGCAGCTCTATAAAACTTTAGTGAGACCGTACTGGGAATACTGTGTCCAGTTCTGGTCACCCTATTATAGGAAAGATGTGGATGCTTTGGAGAGGGTTCAGAGGAGGTTTACCAGGATGCTGCCTGGAATGGAGGGCTTATGTTACGAAGAGAGGTTGAAGGAGCTCGGACATTTTTCATTGGAGAAAAGAAGGAAGAGAGGGGACCTAATTGAGGTGTACAAGATAATGAGAGGCATAGATAGAGTCGATAGCCAGAGACTATTTCCCACAGCAGAAATTGTTAACACAAGGGGTCATAGTTTTAAGCTGGTTGGAGGAAAGTATAGAGGGGATGTCAGAGGCGGGTTCTTTACGCAGAGAGTTGTGAGAGCATGGAATGCGTTGCCAGCAGCAGTTGTGGAAGCGAGGTCATTGGGGATATTTAAGAGACTGCTGGACATGCATATGGTCACAGACATTTGAGGGTGCGTACATTAGGTTTACCGTACATGAGGATCAATGGTCGGCACAACATCGTGGGCTGAAGGGCCTGTTCCGTGCTGTACTGTTCTATGTTCCAATAAGGGTGCCAATGCTGATCCATATGGTACAATGCTGGACAGCAGCTTCCAGTCACTCAAACAGCCTTCTACCATGACCCGTTGGATTAGTCGGGCAATCAATGATTACAGGGAGAAAGCAGGAGAATGGGATTGAGAAACTTACCAGCCATGATAGAATGGTGGAGCAGACTTGATGGGCTGAATGGCCTAAATCTGCTCTCAGGTTTCACGCTTGCTTGAGCTTGGTATCAAAGTCGAGAGTGTGGTGCTGGAAAAGCACAGCAGGTCAGGCAGCATCCGAGAAGCAGGAGAATCAGGAACTTCCTGATGACAGGCTTACGCCTGAAACATCGATACTCCTGCTCCTCGGATGCTGCCTGACCTGCTGAGCTTTTCCAGCTCCACACTCTCGACTCTGATCTCCAGCATCTGCAATCCTCGCTTTCTCCTGAGGTTGGTATCAGCTGTAAGGTTTTGTTCACTAACTCTTGGTTCCTCAGATGGTCAGAAGCTTCTCTGGAGACAGTGTTCCATTTCATCACTGGCTCTGCCCTCACTTTCAGCAGTTGCTGGAGCCTACGGAAATTGATGCTCACTCTTCAGAGCCTCATTCTGGAGCATGATAGAAGACAGTTTAGTGCTGCTAGAGAACCTTTCTCTTCCAAATGTTTATTCTAAGGCTTTGAGATCTTTCACATGCCTTCTCTCTTGTTGTCATTCTCTTTCTCTTGTTTTTCTCTCTCCATCTCCGTCTCTGTCCAGAGTCACTGACTATGACTCTCTCCACCCTTCAGGCACCCTGCCTCTATTCCTGATGAAGGGCTTTTGCCTGAAATGCTGATTTTCCTGCTCCTTGGATGCTGCCTGACCGGTTGTGCTTTTCCAGCATCACTCTACTCCCTGACTGAGAGTCAGTAAATCTATTCAAAGCAAAGTCAGTTCCTTGTATTCAGGTGTTAAACCTGGTACAGTCTATTCTGCTAGCACACATGTTTCTTCATTGTGAACAGACTTTAATATGATTGAGGAATTAGACCATTATTTGTAGAAAATAAACTTTCCTACCTGTGTTTCTATAACATGATTCCAACTCCATTAGTTTAAAAGGCAGCTATTGCACACGAATGGGACTATCGCATTACATCAGAACTGACTGTATCTGATTTGTAATGGAAGGCCTGAATCTGTTAGTCTTTGATAATCAGGCCAGCTGTTTTAATCATCAAACAAAACTAGTGGTAGATCTATTATTCTATTTTATTTTGATGTAAAGAAGCATTCTAAAATGTATCTATCTTATAAAACGTTACACTGATAGCATGCTACTATTGCGGGATCCTAGGCATTGTTACTGACAGACATTGAAGACTTTAAGCAGAGTACATTTATTGCCTTTTGTGTCTTCAATGTTTCTTGCTATTGGTATTCAGCATTGAAGAATATTGAATCATCAACTAACTTGGTCGGTGTAAGTAATCATAAGGAGGTTACTTTGTCTATGTTTAAACTCATACCATGAGGTTCATGGAGTCCAAAGCAAGTGTTGAGTATTCCCAGAATGTTCCTTCCTAATTCGATCTAATTGCAATGCCATCTATGGTTAATTGGTGGTACAGAGTATATTCAGGGACGGTGTTGTGAAGGTTGCTGAAAGATCTGAGAAAACTCAAGATGAAATAAATTTAAACCATCAATCAACCTTTCCTTTCATGTTCCAAATTATTGTATTTTGATTTTTTGATTTCATTATTTTTGTGAATTTCATGTGATTTAAAATCATATCTCTTTCAATTTAGGAGCCAACGTTGTAACGACAGAAACTACAACCCAGACACCAGACACACCTACAACCCAGACACCAGACACACCTACAACCCAGACACCAGACACACCTACAACCCAGACACCAGACACACCTACAACCCAGACACCAGACACACCTACAACTCAGACACCAGAAACACCTACAACCCAGACACCAGACACACCTACGACCCAGACACCAGACACACCTACGACCCAGACACCAGACACACCTACAACTCGGACACCAGACACACCTACAACCCAGACACCAGACACACCTACAACTCGGACACCAGACACACCTACAACTCGGACACCAGACACACCTACGACCCAGACACCAGACACACCTACGACCCAGACACCAGACACACCTACGACCCAGATACCAGACACACCTACAACTCAGACTCCAGAAGAGACTACAACTGAACAGCCACAGATGTGTGACCCAGATCTCTTTGCAGATGCTGCTACTATAGTAGGAAAATACATAATTTTATTCAAGAATGGGTAATTATCATACTTTCTAAATCCATCTGTTACTTTTACAATTTTTATGTGATATCCATCTGAATGAGAATCAGACTCAGGTGGGGTGATTTTAACTTCCAGCAGAGAGCAAGCTGATCTTGCTTTCTCAGCAGCAGGACACCTGTGCTGTTGAGCAGCTCAGGCTGCACACCCCTGGCAGCAGCAAGGAGTAGTGGGCAGGGGCATTATCCAGTGTGTGTGTGTGTGTGTGTGTTGGGGCAGGGGGTGGGGTGAAGATCACGGCCTCAAAAGAGGTCATGAGAGGTTGTCTTTATTTGTAATATGGGAGTATTGCTGGCTATCCAGCATCTCTTACCCATCCCTAAATGTTCTTGAGAAGGTAATGGTATGTTGCCTTTGAACTGATACAGTCGTGAAGGCTGTGTTTGTGGCTACTGTAGATATTGTGCTGCCCATAATCTGTGCTATCTCTGGTTAGGAGAAAGACCTACAGTCTCCTGATTTGCAGTCAAGGGAGGCGTGGTAGTAGTTTGGCGCACCGACCTCTACACCGCTGAGGCCAAACGCCAACTCGCAGATACCTCCTCCTACTGCCCCCTTGACCATGACCCCATCCCCACCACCAAACCATCATCTCCCAGACCATCCATAACCTCATCACCTCAGGGGATCTCCCATCCACCGCCTCCAACCTCATAGTCCCACAACCCCGCACCTCCCGCTTCTACCTCCTGCCCAAAATCCACAAACCTGACTGCCCCGGACGACCCATTGTCTCCGCCTGCTCCTGCCCCACCGAACTCATCTCCGCATACCTTGACAACGTCCTGTCCCCCTTAGTCCAAGAACTCCCCACCTATGTTCAGGACACCACCCATGCCCTCCACCTGCTCCATGATTTTCGCTTCCCCGGTCCCCAACACCTTATCTTCTCCATGGACATCCAGTCCCTGTACACCTCCATCCCCCATCACGAAGGACTCAAAGCCCTCCGCTTCTTTCTTTCCCGCCGTACCGACCAGTACCCTTCCACAGACACCCTCCTTCGACTGACTGAACTGGTCCTCACCCTGAACAACTTCTCTTTCCAATCCTCCCACTTCCTCCAAACGAAAGGAGTAGCCATGGGCACCCGCATGGGCCCCAGCTATGCCTGCCTCTTCGTAGGATATGTGGAACAATCCATCTTCCGCAACTACACTGGCCCCACCCCCCATCTTTTCCTTCGCTACATTGATGACTGTATCGGCGCCGCCTCGTGCTCCCACGAGGAGGTTGAACAGTTCATCCACTTCACCAACACCTTCCACCCCAACCTCAAATTCACCTGGACTGTCTCAGATTCCTCCCTCCCCTTCCTCGACCTTTCTATTTCTATCTCAGGCGACCGAATCAACACGGATATCTACTACAAACCGACCGACTCCCACAGCTACCTGGACTACACCTCCTCCCATCCTGCCCCCTGTAAAAACGCCATCCCATTCTCCCAATTCCTTCGACTCCGCCGCATCTGCTCCCAGGAGGACCAGTTCCAAAAACGCACAACCCAGATGGCCTCCTTCTTCAAGGACCGCAATTTCCCCCCCGACGTGGTTGACGATGCCCTCCACCGCATCTCTTCCACTTCCCGCTCCTCCGCCCTTGAACCCCGCCCCTCCAACCACCACCAGACTCCACTGGTCCTCACCTACCACCCCACCAATCTCCATGTACAGCGCATCATCCGCCGTCATTTCCGCTACCTCCAAACGGACCCCACCACCAAGGATATATTTCCCTCCCCTCCCCTATCAGCATTCCGTAAAGACCACTCCCTCCGTGACTCCCTCGTCAGATCCACACCCCCCACCAACCCAACCTCCACTCCCGGCACCTTCCCCTGCAACCGCAGGAGGTGCAAGACTTGCGCCCACACCTCCCCCCTCACCTCCCTCCAAGGCCCCAAAGGAAACTTCCATATCCGCCACAGATTCACCTGCACCTCCACACATATCATCTATTGCATCCTCTGCACCGGATGTGGCCTCCTCTATATTGGGGAGACAGGCCGGCTACTTGCGGAGCGTTTCAGAGAACACCTCTGGGACACCCGGACCAACCAACCCAACCACCCTGTAGCTCAACATTTCAATTCCCCCTCCCACTCCACCAAGGATATGCAGGTCTTTGGACTCCTCCATCGCCAGACCACAACAAAACGATGGTTGGAGGAAGAACGTCTCATCTTCCGGCTAGGAACCCTCCAACCACATCGGATTTCACCAGTTTCCTCATTTCCCCTCCCCCACCTTGTCTCAGTCAAATCCATCAAATTCTGCACCGCCTTCCTAACCTGCAATCTTCTTCCTGACCTCTCCGCCCCCACCCCAGTCTGACCTATCACCCTCACCTTGACCTCTTTCCACCTATCACATTTCCGACGCCCCTCCCCCAAGTCCCTCCTCCCTACCTTTTATCTTAGCTTGCTGGACAAACTTTCCTCATTCCTGAAGAAGGGCTTATGCCTGAAACGTCGATTCTCCTGTTCCCTGGATGCTGCCTGACCTGCTGCGCTTTTCCAGCAACACATTTCCACCTATCTCTGGTTAGCCAATTTGAGATGGGATTTGCTGAAATAAAAAAACTCAAAATAATAATTAGAAACTCCTGACTAAGATGTTTAGATACAGAACTGGCTCAAAGGTAGAAGACAGAAGGTGGTGGTGGAGGGTTGTTTTTCAGACTGGAGGTCTGTAACCAGTGGAGTGCCACAAGGATCGGTGCTGGGTCCACTGCTTTTCATCATTTATATAAATGATTTGGATGAAAGCATAAGAGGTACAGTTAGTAAGTTTGCAGATGACACCAAAATTGGAGGTGTAGTGGGCAGCAAAGAGGGTTACCTCAGATTACAACAGGATCTTGACTAGATGGGCCAATGGGCTAAGTGGCAGATGGAGTTTAATTTTGATAAAGTGAGGTACTGCATTTTGGGAAGGCAATTTTTAGTAGGACTTATGCACTTAATGTTAAGGTCCTAGGGAGCGTTGCTGAACAAAGAGATCTTGGAGTGCAGGTTCATAGCTCCTTGAAAGTGGAGTCTCAGACAAGGTAGTGAAGGAAGTGTTTGGTATGCTTTCCTTTATTGGTTAGAGCATCGAGTATAGGAGTTGGAAGGTCATGTTGTATCTATGCAGGACATTAGTTAGGACACTTTTGGACTGCTGCATTCAATTCTGGTCTCCCTGCTTTCGGAAAGATGATGTGAAACTTGAAAAGATGCAAAAAAAGATTTACAAGGATGTTGCCAGGGTTGGAGGATCTGAGCTACAGGGAGAGGCTGAACAGGCTGGGGCTGTTTCCCCTGGACCGTTGGAGGCTGAGGGGGACCTTATACAGGTTTATAAAATCATGGGGGGCATTGATAGAATAAATAGACATTTTCCCTGGGGTGGGGGAATCCAAAACTAGAGGACATAGGTCTAGGGTGAGAGGGGGAAGATTTAAAATGGACCTAAGGGGCAACTTTTTCACACAGAGGGTGGTACGTGTATGGGGAGAAAGTGAGGTCTGCAGATGCTGGAGATCAAAGTTGAAACTTTATTGCTGGAACAGCACAGCAGGTCAGGCAGCATCCAGGGAACAGGAGATTCGACGTTTCGGGCACAGGCCCTTCTTCAGGAATGGAATGTATGGAATGAGCTGCCAGAGGCTGGTACAATTGCAACATTTTAAAGGCATCTGGATGGGTATATGAATAAGGTGTTGCACTGGAAAAAGCACACCAGTACAGGCAGCATGTGAGGAGCAGGAGAGTTGGTGATCGGGTAGGATCCTTCATCGAGGCTCTGACTCTGAGTCCCCAGTATCTTCAGTTCTCACTATCTCCGGGGTATATGAATATGAAAGGTTTAGAGAGATATGGACCAAATGCTGGCAAATGGGACTAGTTTCATTTAGGATATCTGGTCAGCACGGATGAGTTGGTCCAAAGGGTTGGTTTCCATACAGTATAGCTCTGCGAGTCTATGGCTCTATGTTTACAATATTGCTATACATAGCGAACACAGATATTCTTCCCCCATAAAGATCAGTTGAAGGATATTGAAGTCATTCCTGATTATGTAGTGATGGCTCAGAGTTCCAGCTATCAACAGAAATATAGAAAATTAGCCCATCACATCAGGTTAATTGTCAATGCAATTTTTTTCATTGGTTTGCAGGACTGTTAGGATTCCAAAAAATAAGGTAGTCTCAGTTGACAAAGTTTGGCCACAAATCAAGTCAAACATTGATGCTGCTGTGACTGTCCGATTACGCAGAAGATGCGGCAGATTCGGCAGATGCGGCAGATTCGGCAGATTGAGAAGGAGAACATTTTTGTTTACAGGTGACACATTTCCTGTTGATTTTTTTATAATGAACCTATTACCATGCCAGGAATATCATAAAGTCTCAGTTGCATCATAGTCAGACATCGTGTAAAGTTGTTTTACAGTTTTATCCAGAATTTTCCTAAATTACGCATTATACCTGGATCAAAGTAGTATATGTAATTAGTTTGACTTTTACCTTCATTGTTGAGCTTATATGTAGTTTGGATTGTAACTTACTGGGGCAAGGAGAAGATATTGAGAAGATAACCCGTCCATGTTTAACATCATGATGGCAAATCAACTACAAGCAGAAATAAGACTTAATACTTCAAATCACTTCCCTTCTGGGCAGAGAAGATTATTTATAGAGTCATAGAGATGTACAGCATGGAAACAGACCCTTCGGTCCAACCCGTCCATGCCAACCAGATATCCCAACCCAATCTAGTCCCACCTGCCAGCACCCGGCCCATATCTCTCCAAACCCTTCCTATTCATATACCCATCCAAATGCCTCTTAAATGTTGCAATTGTACCAGCCTCCACCACATCTTCTGGCAGCTCATTCCATACACGTATCAGCCTCTGCGTGAAAACGTTGCCCCTTAGGTCTCTTTTATATCTTTCCCCTCTCACCCTAAACCTATGCCCTCTAGTCCTGGACTCCCCAACCCCAGGGAAAAGATGTTGCCTATTTATCCTATCCATGCCCCTCATAATTTTGTAAACCTCTATAAGGTCACCCCTCAGCCTCCGACGCTCCAGGGAAAACAGCCCCAGCCTGTTCAGCCTCTCCCTGTAGCTCAGATCCTCCAACCCTGCAACATCCTTGTAAATCTTTTCTGAACCCTTTCAAGTTTCACAACATCTTTCCGATAGGAAGGAGACCAGAATTGCACGCAATATTCCAACAGTGGCCTAACCAATGTCCTGTACAGCCGCAACATGACCCCCCAACTCCTGTACTCAGTACTCTGACCAATAAAGGAAAGCATACCAAACGCCTTCTTCACTATCCTATCTACCTGCGACTCCACTTTCAAGGAGCTATGAACCTGCACTCCAAAGTCTCTTTGTTCAGCAACACTCCCTAGGACCTTACCATTGGTGCATATTTTGATTAGCATTGCAAAAACAATGATTACAACATCAAAAGTGTACCTGGACTGAGTTTAATTATCAAATAATTTGCAAATCTGCCAAGATCATAAAAATAGCTCGGACATATGAAGCTAGTGATGTGAAGGTAACAGCCACAAGACATGAATTGATCAGCAAATTCTGGAGGTCTAATTGACAAAAAACTAAAGTTTTGTAACAATGAAAGATCTCTCCATCACTGTGAAAACGATGAAGGCCAAAGTGCAGAATTCCAGCCACAAACATGGACTACCATTTTTTGCCCAGGATGAGAATAGCAGTGAGCCATATTTTGTTCATGTGTATTTTGTGGAGGCATTCCTCCATATTGATCAGCAGCTGCCTCCTCCCATGGATAATTTAGGTCACTATTTAAGGTATAGTCCCACAAGCAGCTGAATCATCATTTGGCAGTGATTATGAAAGCATGTGACCTTGTCCTGCACAGTTTAAAACATGCAATCATGTCCCAACAACGCATTCAGCCAATAATGGTGCACTCGCAGTACACTGACCCCAATGTGTGACAGTAGTCCAGTGACAGAGCTTCAGTGGAAATGGCTGGAAACATCTCCCTTTGTGCCTCTGTTGCTGTGGGTAATTATAACAGGTGACTATTTCACAGCTGATTGGTTCAAATTCCCTTTTCCCTCACAGGCATGTTACACTTATGCCACGTTTCAAACTAATGTACTGAAACCCAAAATATTATTTTGTGTAAGAAATGAATTGTATTTGAATGAATCAACACTAATTTCCTCCATCAGCTCCCTAACAACTCTGTTCCACTTGCTGACACTTTCACACACAATGCAAATGCTGAAGACAGGATCAACTTCAAAGACTGATACATAACCATCTCTGTATAAATAATCAGCAACCAAGGTTGCCAGAGACAGTCTTGATGATTTATTTTCCCATTATAGTGGAGAAGTCATTGGACCACATGGATATTGCTGAATGCACAGGCATTTTGAGAGAGTTTATTAGTACATATCAAATTATTACAATTATCTTCCAGTCATGATTTCCAAGTTGTGATTTGATGTTCCTCCTCATAGTGGATTATTATATCAGGTATGCCAAATATTTTGGATACAATAACAATCCAGTGATGCCAGTAATCAATGTGAGTTGATTTGTGCTAATGAGTCTGAAATGTAGACCACTTTGTAATCTCTGTTATGCAATAAGATGGGGTGATGGGTTTGATCAATCATTTTATGATTATATTTTAAATAAATGCTGTTCATTGTGCAGGATCTCAATACTGGAGTTCTAGATGGCATCTAAAATTCCCAAGAAATATCACTGATTTTGGTTTTTCACCGAATGTTAGTAAAATAGATGCTGCATTGTTCTTGAGAAGGAGAATACTGTTCTTTGTAGAAGATCATCTTTGGAGGTATTGGCTTTATATAAAATAATCCTCAACCAGTTTTCTGATGCTTTTGCTGTGCATTTTGCCTGGAAGGCAAACATTACAATATTTTTTGTGCTCTTTTTTAGTTTTAATTTACAAACCAAACAAATGGCCAGCAGCTCTCCAAGATTAATAAGCGATGTTTTTGAAGGGATTTCCAATGTTGATGCAGCTATTCAATATAGATGTAAGTTTGACTTGTACACCAGCCACAATCGGGCTGTAATGTTCAATACTGATTTTGTCGATAATCTCCTTGGAACAGTATTAAGATGGCAACTGCATATCATTTGGTACTTTAGTTTTGTCTCTTCCTGGCTGCGTTCTTTAAGCTAAACCAAAAGAACCTGAAATAAATAATGCAATTTGTTTTCCTTATCTGCATATCTCTGAATTCTTTGCATGTAATTGTGAACTTCCAAACTGGGGATCTCTGGTCCTAAACTCTCCTTCTTCCTGATTTGTATTGCTTTCAATACTCAAGTGAATTTGAGACCAGATGAAGTAGCCAGACATTCTGTCAATAAAACAACTGAGATTTCCTCAGCGACACCTGAGACATAAATCTTGGTGTGGGCTTGGAAAGGGAGAATAGAGGCATGAGACTAGTTTATAAATGGGGAAAGGCTTCAGATATCTGAAGTGCAAAGGGACTTGGGAGTTTTAAGGTTATCATGTGAGTTCAATAGGCAGTCAGGAAGGCAAATGCAATGTTAGCATTAATTTTAAGAGGGGCGAGAATACCAGAACAATGATATACTGCTGAGGCTGTATAAGGCTCTGGTCTGATGACATTTGGAATATTATGAGCAGTTTTGGGCCCCATATCTCAGGAAGGATATGTTGGCCTGGAATGGGGTCCAGAGGAGGATTACAGAAATGACATCAAGAATGATGCACTTGGCTTATGAGGCGTGGCTCATGTTATGGGTGTAGTTGGGTGTGTCTTACCCCTTTAAGGATCAGGTGATACAGAGCAGGGACGAGGCGAGATGGTTGAAACCTGACTGTGAAGCTGAGAGCATGCACAATAAAGTATTCCTTATTCAAATTTACCCTCCATCTATGTTGGTGCGGAGGAAGGACATCACCCAGATTTTGAAAATGGCATGGGATTGTGGAGGTAACATGGAGAGAAGTAGGTGTGACGGCACATAGGCTGTGGTCAATACCAGCGAAGAATTGTGTGATAACACAGTCAGAGAGAGAGAGCAGCTAACAGGGAGAGTGTTCACCAAGGGGACTCAGGCTGCAAACTGTTTTTAGACTTGAGCGTCAAAGAAACAAAATGGTGAGTGAATTTGGAGTGATGGAGCTATTTGGAGTGATGGGGTTGTTTGGAGTGATGGAGCTGTTTGGAGTGATGGAGCTGTTTGGAGTGATGGGGTTGTTTGGAGAGATGGAGCTGTTTGGAGTGATGAAGCTGTTTGGAGTGATGGAGCTGTTTGGAGTGATGGACCTGTTTGGAAGATGGAGCGGTTTGGAGTGATGGAGCTGTTTGGAGTGATGGACCTGTTTGGAATATGGAGCTGTTTGGAGTGATGGAGCTGTTTGGAGTGATGAAGCTGTTTGGAGTGATGGTGTGGTTTGGAGTGATGGGGCTGTTTGGAGTGATGGGGCTGATTGGAGAGATGGGGCTGTTTGGAGTGATGGAGCTGTTTGGAGAGATGGGGTTGTTTGGAGTGATGGAGCTGTTTGGAGAGATGGGGCTGTTTCGACATAAGGAGCTGTTTGGAGTGATGGGGTTGTTTGGAGTGATGGGGCTGTTTGGAGTGATGGAGCTGTTTGGAGAGATGGGGCTGTTTGGAGTGATGGACCTGTTTGGAATATGGAGCTGTTTGGAGTGATGGAGCTGTTTCGACATAAGGAGCTGTTTGGAGTGATGGGGTTGTTTGGAGTGTTGGAGCTATTTGGAGTGATGGGGCTGTTAGGAGTGAGGGGGCTGTTTGGAGTGATGGGGCTGTTTGGAGTGATGGAGCTGTTAGGAGTGATGGAGCTGTTTGGAGTGATGGAGCTGTTTGGAGTGATTGGGCTGTTCGGAGTGATGGAGCTATTTGGAGTGATGGAGCTGTTTGGAGTGATGAGACAGTTTGGAGTGATGGATCTGTTTGGAGTGATGGGACTGTTTGGAGTGACGGGTTTGTTTGGAGTGATGGACCTGTTTGGAGTGATGAAGCTGATTGGAGTGATGGAGCTGTTTCGCGATATGGAGCTCTTTGGAGTGATGGGACTGTTTGGAGTGATGGAGCTGTTTGGAGTGATGGGGCTGTTTGGTGTGATGGGCTGTTTGGAGTGATGGGGCTGTTTGGAGTGATGGAGATGTTTCTAGTGATGGGACTGTTTGGAGTGATGGATCAGTTTGGAGTGATGGGACTGTTTGGAGTGATGGATCTGTTTGGAGTGATGGGGTTGTTTGGAGTGATGGGGTTGTTTGGAGTGATGGGGTTGTTTGGAGTGATGGGCCTGTTTGGAGTGATGGGACTGTTTGGAGTGATGGGGTTGTATGGAGAGATGGAGCTGTTTGGAGTGATTGGACTGTTTGGAGTGATGGGGTTGTATGAAGAGATGGAGCTGTTTGGAGTGATGGGACTGTTTGGAGTGATGGAGCTGTTTGGAGTGATGGGACTGTTTGGAGTGATGGGGCTGTTTGGAGTGATGGAGCTGTTTGGAGTGATGGAGCTGTTTGGAGTGATGGAGCTGTTTGGAGTGATGGGGCTGTTTGGAGTAATGGAGCTGTTTGGAGTGATTGAGCTGTTTGGAGTGATGAGAATGTTTGGAGTGATAGGACTGTTTGGAGTGATGGGGCTGTTTAGAGTGATGGAGTTGTTTGGAAAGATGGAGCTGTTTAGAGTGATGGGAATGTTTGGAGTGATGGGACTGTTTGGAGTGATGGAGCTGTTTGGAGTGATGGGACTGTTTGGAGTGATGGGGCTGTTTGGAGTGATGGGGTTGTTTGGAACGATAGGGCTGTTTGGGGTAATGGAGCTGTTTGGAGTGATTGAGCTGTTTGGAGTAATGGAGCTGTTTGGAGTGATGGAACTGTTTGGAGTGATAGGACTGTTTGGAGTGATGGGACTGTTTGGAGTGATGGGGTTGTTTGGAGTGATAGGACTGTTTGGAGTGATGGGGCTGTTTGGAGGGATGGGCTGATTGATGTGATGGAGCTGTTTTGAGTGATGGAGCTGTTTGGAGTGATGGTACTGTTTGAAATGATGGAGATGTTTGGGGTGATGGGACTGTTTGGAGTGATGGGACTGTTTGGAGAGATGAGGCTCTTTGGAGTGATGCAGCTGTTGGGAGTGATTGGACTGTGTGGAGTGATGGGGTTGTTTGGAGTAATGGGGCTGTTTGGCGTGATGGTGCGGTTTGGAGTGCTGGAGCTGTTTGGAGTGATGGGGCTGTTTGGAGTGATGGGGTTGTTTGGAGCGATGGAACTGTTTGGAGTGATGGGACTGTTTGGAGTGATGGGACTCTTTGGAGTGTTGAGACTGTTTGGAGTGATGGGGTTATTTGGAGTGATGGAGCTGTTTGGAGTGATGGAGCTGTTTGGAGTAATGGGGCTGTTTGGAGTGATGGGACTGTTTGGAGTGATGGGGCTGTTTGGATTGATAGGGTTGTTTGGAGTGATGGGACTGTTTGGAGTGATGGGGCTGTCTGGAGTGATGGGGTCGTTTGGTGTGAGGATGCTGTATGGAGTAAAGCAGCTGTTTGGAGTGCTGGGAGTGTTTGGAGTGAAGGAGTTGTTTGGAGCGATGGGACTCTTTGGAGTGATGTGGTTGTGTGGAGTAATGGGGTTATTTGGGATGCTAGGACTTTTAGGTGTGATGGGGTTGTTTGGAGTGATGGGGTTGTTTGGAGTGATGGTACTGTTTGAAATGATGGAGATGTTTGGGGTGATGGGACTGTTTGGAGTGATGGGACTGTTTGGAGAGATGAGGCTCTTTGGAGTGATGCAGCTGTTGGGAGTGATTGGACTGTGTGGAGTGATGGGGTTGTTTGGAGTAATGGGGCTGTTTGGCGTGATGGTGCGGTTTGGAGTGCTGGAGCTGTTTGGAGTGATGGGGCTGTTTGGAGTGATGGGGTTGTTTGGAGCGATGGAACTGTTTGGAGTGATGGGACTGTTTGGAGTGATGGGACTCTTTGGAGTGTTGAGACTGTTTGGAGTGATGGGGTTGTTTGGAGTGATGGAGCTGTTTGGAGTGATGGAGCTGTTTGGAGTAATGGGGCTGTTTGGAGTGATGGGACTGTTTGGAGTGATGGGGCTGTTTGGATTGATAGGGTTGTTTGGAGTGATGGGACTGTTTGGAGTGATGGGGCTGTCTGGAGTGATGGGGTCGTTTGGTGTGAGGATGCTGTATGGAGTAAAGCAGCTGTTTGGAGTGCTGGGAGTGTTTGGAGTGAAGGAGTTGTTTGGAGCGATGGGACTCTTTGGAGTGATGTGGTTGTGTGGAGTAATGGGGTTATTTGGAGTGCTAGGACTTTTAGGTGTGATGGGGTTGTTTGGAGTGATGGGGTTGTTTGGAGTGATGGAGCTGTTTGGAGTGGTGTGACTGTTTGGAGTGATGGGGTTGCTTGGAGTGATGGAGCTGTTTGGAGTGATGGGACTGTTTGGAGTGATGGAACTGTTTGGAGTGATGGGACTGTTTGGAGTGATGGAGCTGTTTGGAGTGATGGGACTGTTTGGAGTGATGGAGCTGTTTGGAGTGATGGGACTGTTTGGAGTGATGGAGCTGTTTGGAGTGATGGGACTGTTTGGAGTGATGGAGCTGTTTGGAGTGATGGGACTGTTTGGAGTGATGGAGCTGTTTGGAGTGATGGGACTGTTTGGAATGATGGAGCTGTTTGGAATGATGGAGCTGTTTGGAGTGATGGAGCTGTTTGGAGTGATAGAGCTGTTTGGAGTGATGCGGTTGTTTGGAGTGATGGAGCTGTTTGGAGTGATGGAGCTGTTTGGATGATGGGACTGTTTGGAGTGATGGGACTCTTTGGAGTGATGGGACTGTTTGGAGTGATGGGGTTGTTTGGAGTGATGGGACTGTTTGGAGTGATGGAGCTGTTTGGAGTGATGAGACTGTTTGAAGTGATGAGACTGTTTGGAGTGATGGCGCTGTTTGGAGTGATGTGGCTGTTTGGAGTGATGGGGCTGTTTGGAGTGATGGGACTGTTTGGAGTGATGGGGTTGTTTGGAGTGATGGAGCTGTTTGGATGATGGGTCTGTTTGGAGTGATGGGACTGTTTGGAGTGATGGGGTTGTTTGGAGTGATGGGACTGTTTGGAGTGATGGAGCTCTTTGGAGTGATGGGACTGTTTGGAGTGATGGCGCTGTTTGGAGTGATGGGGTTGTTTGGAGTGCTGGGGTCTGTTTGGAGTGATGGGACTGTTTGGAGTGATGTAGCTGTTTGAAGTGATGGAACTGTTTGGATTGATGGGGCTGTTTGGAGCGATGGGGTTGTTTGGAGCGATGGGACTCTTTGGAGTAATGGGGTTGTATGGACTGATTGAGCTGTTTGGAGTGATGGTAGTGTTTGAAGTGATGGAGCTGTTTGGAGTGCTAGGACTGTTTGGTGTGATGGGGTTGTTTGGAGTGATGGGACTGTTTGGAGCGAGGGAGCTGTTTGGAGTGATGGGACTGCTTGGAGTGATGTAGTTGTTTGGATTGATGGAGCTGTTTGGAGTGATGGGGTTGTTTGGAGTGATGGGAGTGTTTGGGGTGATGGGGTTGTTTGGAGAGATGGAGCTGTTTGGAGTGAAGGGGTTATTTGGAGTGATGGGAGTGTTTGGAGTGATGGGGTTGTTTGGAGTGATGGGGTTGTTTGGAGTGATGGGGCTGTTTGGAGTGATGGGGTTGTTTGGAGTGATGGGTCTGTTTGGAGTGATGGGGATGTTTGGAGTGATGGGGCTGTTTGGTGTGATGGGGATGTATGGAGTGATGGGGCTGTTTGGAATGATGGAGCTGTTTGGAGTGATGTGGCTGTTTGGAGTGATGGGACTGTTTGGAGTGATGGGGATGTTTGGAGTGATGGGGTTGTTTGGAGTGATGGGAGTGTTTGGAGTGATGGGGTTGTTTGGAGAGATGGAGCTGTTTGGAGTGATGGGGTTATTTGGAGTGATGGGAGTGTTTGGAGTGATGGGGTTGTTTGGAGAGATGGGGTTGTTTGGAGTGATGGGGCTGTTTGGTGTGATAGGGATGTATGGAGTGATGGGGCTGTTTGGAATGATGGAGCTGTTTGGAGTGATGTGGCTGTTTGGAGTGATGGGACTGTTTGGTGTGATGGGGATGTATGGAGTGATGGGGTTGTTTGGAGTGATGGGAGTGTTTGGAGTGATTGGGTTGTTTGGAGAGATGGAGCTGTTTGGAGTGATGGGGTTATTTGGAGTGATGGGAGTGTTTGGAGTGATGGGGTTGTTTGGAGAGATGGGGTTGTTTGGAGTGATGTGGCTGTTTGGAGTGATGGGACTGTTTGGTGTGATGGGGATGTATGGAGTGATGGGGTTGTTTGGAGTGATGGGAGTGTTTGGAGTGATGGGGTTGTTTGGAGAGATGGAGCTGTTTGGAGTGATGGGGTTATTTGGTGTGATGGGAGTGTTTGGAGTGATGGGACTGTTTGGAGTGATGGGACTGTTTGGAGTGATGGGATGGTTTGGAATAATGGAGCTGTTTGGAGTGATGAGTTTGTTTGAAGTGATGGAGCTGTTTGGAGTGATGGGACTGCTTGGAGTGATGTGGTTGTTTGGATTGATGGAGCTGTTTGGAATGATGGGGTTGTTTGGAGTGATGGGAGTGTTTGGGGTGATGGGGTTGTTTGGAGAGATGGAGCTGTTTGGAGTGATGGGGTTATTTGGAGTGATGGGAGTGTTTGGAGTGATGGGGTTGTTTGGAGTGATGGGGTTGTTTGGAGTGATGGGGCTGTTTGGAGTGATGGGGTTGTTTGGAGTGATGGGTCTGTTTGGAGTGATGGGGCTGTTTGGAGTGATGGGGCTGTCTGGAGTGATGGGGATGTTTGGAGTGATGGGGCTGTTTGGTGTGATGGGGATGTATGGAGTGATGGGGCTGTTTGGAGTGATGGAGCTGTTTGGAGTGATGTGGCTGTTTGGAGTGATGGGACTGTTTGGAGTGATGGGGATGTTTGGAGTGATGGGGCTGTTTGGTGTGATGGGGATGTATGGAGTGATGGGGTTGTTTGGAGTGATGGGAGTGTTTGGAGTGATGGGGATGTTTGGAGTGATGGGGCTGTTTGGGGTGATGGCATTGTTTGGAGTGATGGAGCTGTTTGGTGTGATGGAGCTGTTTGGAATGATGGGACTGTTTGGAGTGATGGGACTGTTTGGAGTGATGGGGTTGTTTGGAGTAATGGAGCTGTTTGGAGTGATGAGTTTGTTTGAAGTGATGGAGCTGTTTGGAGTGATGGGACTGTTTGGAGTGATGGGACTGTTTGGAGTGATGGGATTGTTTGGAGTGACGGAGCCTTTTGGAGTGATGGGGCTGTTTGGAGTGATGGGGCTGTTTGGAGTGATGGAGCTGTTTGGAGTGATGGAGCTGTTTGATGTGATGGGGCTGTTTGGAGTGATGGGACTGTTTGGAGTGATGGGACTGTTTGGATTGATGGGGTTGTTTATAGTGATGGGGTTGTTTGAAGTGATGGTGCTGTTTGGAGTGATGGGACTGTTTGGAGTGATGGGACTGCTTGGAGTATGGGGTTGTTTATAGTGATGGAGCTGTTTGGAGTGATGGGGCTGTTTGGAGTGATGGGATTGTTTGGAGTGACGGAGCCTTTTGGAGTGATGGGGCTGTTTGGAGTAATGGAGCTGTTTGGAGTGATGGAGCTGATTGGAGTGATGGGACTGTTTGGAGTGATGGAGCTGTTTGGATGATGGGACTCTTTGGAGTGATGGGACTCTTTGGAGTGATGGGACTGTTTGGAGTGATGGGGTTGTTTGGAGTGATGGGACTGTTTGGAGTGATGGAGCTGTTTGGAGTGATGAGACTGTTTGGAGTGATGGCGCTGTTTGGATTGATGGGGCTGTTTGGAGTGATGGGGTTGTTTGGAGAGATGGGGCTGTTTGGAGTGATGGGACTATTTGGAGTGATGGGGTTGTTTGGAGTGATGGGACTGTTTGGAGTGATGGGGTTGTTTGGAGTGATGGAGATGTTTGGATGATGGGTCTGTTTGGAGTGATGGGACTGTTTGGAGTGATGGGAATGTTTGCAGTGATGGAGTTGTTCAGAGTGATGGAGCTGTTTGGAGTTATGGGTCTGTTTGGAGTGACGGGATTGTATGGAGTGATGGGGTTGTTTATAGTGATGGAGCTGTTTGGTGTGATGGGTTTGTTTGGAGTGAGGGGACTGTTTGGAGTAATGGGGTTGTTTGGAGTGATGGAGCTGTTTGGAGTGATGGGACTGTTTGGCGGGAATGAGCTGTTTGGAGTAATGGGGTAGTTTGGAGTGATGGAGCTGTTTGGAGTGATGGGACTGTTTGGCGTGAATGAGCTGTTTGGAATGATCGGGTCGTTTGGAGTGATGGAGCTGTTTGGAGTGATGGAGCTGTTTGGAAAGATGTGACTGTTTGGAGTGATGGGACTGTTTGGAGTGATGGGGTTGTTTGGAGTGATGGAGCTGTTTGCAGCGATGGGAATGTTTGGAGTGATGGAGTTGTTAAGAGTGATGGAGCTTTGTTGAGCGATGGGACTGTTTGGAGTGATGGGACTGTTTGGGGTGATGGGGTTGTTTGGAGTGATAGGGCTGTTTGGAGTGATAGGGCTGTTTGGAGTGATGGGACTGTTTGGAGTGATGTGCTTGTTTGGAGTGATGAGGTTGTTTGGAGTGATGGAGCTGTTTTGAGTGATGGAGCTGTTTGGAGTGATGGGACTGTTTAGAGTGATGGAGCTGTTTGGAATGTTGGGACTGTTCGGAGTGATGGAGCTGTTTGGAATGTTGGGACTGTTCGGAGTGATGGAGCTGTTTGGAGTGTTGGGACTGTTCGGAGTGAAAGAGCTGTTTGGAGTGATGGGGTTGTTTGGAGTGATGGGACTGTTTGGAGTGATGGGGTTGTTTGGAGTGATGAGGCTGTTTGGAGTGATGGAGCTGTTTGGAGTGTTGGGGTTGTTTGGAGTGATGAGGCTGTTTGGAGTGATGGAGCTGTTTGGAGTGATGGGGTTGTTTGGAGAGATTGAGCTGTTTGGAGTGATGGGACTGTTCGGAGTGATGGGGCTGTTTGGAGTGATGGGGCTGTTTGGAGTGATGGAGCTGTTTGGAGTGATGGGGCTGTTTGGAGTGATGGAGCTGTTTGGAGTGATGGAGCTGTTTGATGTGATGGGGCTGTTTGGAGTGATGGGACTGTTTGGAGTGATGGGACTGTTTGGATTGATGGGGTTGTTTATAGTGATGGAGCTGTTTGATGTGATGGAGCTGTTTGGAGCGATGAGGTTGTTTGGAGTAATGGAGCTGTTTGGAGTGATGGGGTTGTTTGAAGTGATGGAGCTGTCTGGAGTGATGGGGCTGTTTGGAGTGATGGGGCTGTTTGGAGTGATGGAGCTGTTTGGAGTGATGGAGTTGTTTGATGTGATGGGGCTGTTTGGAGTGATGGGACTGTTTGGAGTGATGGGACTGTTTGGATTGATGGGGTTGTTTATAGTGATGGAGCTGTTTGGAGTGATGGGGCTGTTTGGAGTGATGGGATTGTTTGGAGTGACGGAGCCTTTTGGAGTGATGGGGCTGTTTGGAGTAATGGATCTGTTTGGAGTGATGGAGCTGATTGGAGTGATGGGACTGTTTGGAGTGATGGAGCTGTTTGGATGATGGGACTCTTTGGAGTGATGGGACTCTTTGGAGTGATGGGACTGTTTGGAGTGATGGGGTTGTTTTGAGTGATGGGGCTGTTTGGAGTGATGGGACTGTTTGGAGTGATGGGGTTGTTTGGAGTGATGGGACTGTTTGGAGTGATGTGGTTGTTTGGAGTGATGGAGATGTTTGGATGATGGGTCTGTTTGGAGTGATGGGACTGTTTGCAGTGATGGGAATGTTTGCAGTGATGGAGTTGTTAAGAGTGATGGAGCTGTTTGGAGTTATGGATCTGTTTGGAGTGATGGGATTGTATGGAGTGATGGGGTTGTTTATAGTGATGGAGCTGTTTGGTGTGATGGGTTTGTTTGGAGTGAGGGGACTGTTTGGAGTAATGGGGTTGTTTGGAGTGATGGAGCTGTTTGGAGTGATGGGACTGTTTGGCGGGAATGAGCTGTTTGGAGTAATGGGGTAGTTTGGAGTGATGGAGCTGTTTGGAGTGATGGGACTGTTTGGCGTGAATGAGCTGTTTGGAATGATCGGGTCGTTTGGAGTGATGGAGCTGTTTGGAGTGATGGGACTGTTTGGAGTGATGGTGTTGTTTGGAGTGATGGAGCTGTTTGGAATGATGTGACTGTTTGGAGTGATGGGACTGTTTGGAGTGATGGGGTTGTTTGGAGTGATGGAGCTGTTTGCAGCGATGGGACACTTTGGAGTGATGGGGTTGCATGCAGTGATGGAGCTGTTTGGAGAGTTGGGGCTGTATGGGGGGATGGGCTGTTTGGAGTGATGGGGTTGTTTGGAGTGATGGCGCTGTTTGGAGTGATGGGACTGTTTGGAGTGATAGAGCAATTTGGAGTAATGGGACTGTTTGGACTGATGGGGCTGTTTAGAGTGATGGGGTTGTTTGGAGTAATGGAGCTGTTTGGTGAGATGGAACTGTTTGGAGTGATGGGTGTTTTTGGAGTGATGGGACTGTTCGGTGTGATGGAGCTGTTTGGAGTGATGGGACTGTTTGGAGTGGCTGGGTTGGTTGGAGTGATGGAGCTGTTTGGAGAGTTGGGGCGGTATGGGGGGATGGGCTATTTGGAGTGATGGGGTTGTTTGGAGTGATGGGGCTGTTTGGAGTGATAGAGCTGTTTGGAGTGATGGGACTTTTCGGAGTGATGGAGCTGTTTGGAATGTTGGGACTGTTCGGAGTGATGGAGCTGTTTGGAATGTTGGGACGGTTCGGAGTGATGGAGCTGTTTGGAGTGTTGGGACTGTTCGGAGTGAAAGAGCTGTTTGGAGTGATGGGGTTGTTTGGAGTGATGATGCTGTTTGGAGTGATGGGGTTGTTTGGAGTGATGAGGCTGTTTGGAGTGATGGAGCTGTTTGGAGTGTTGGGGTTGTTTGGAGTGATGAGGCTGTTTGGAGTGATGGAGCTGTTTGGAGTGATGGGGTTGTTTGGAGTGATTGAGCTGTTTGGAGTGATGGGACTGTTCGGAGTGATGGGGCTGTTTGGAGTGATGGGGCTGTTTGGAGTGATGGAGCTGTTTGGAGTGATGGGGCTGTTTGGAATGATGGAGCTGTTTGGAGTGATGGAGCTGTTTGGAGTGATGGGGCTGTTTGGAGTGATGGAGCTGTTTGATGTGATGGGGCTGTTTGGAGTGATGGGACTGTTTGGAGTGATGGGACTGTTTGGAGTGATGGGACTGTTTGGATTGATGGGGTTGTTTATAGTGATGGAGCTGTTTGATGTGATGGAGCTGTTTGGAGCGATGAGGTTGTTTGGAGTGATGGAGCTGTTTGGAGTGATGGAGCTGTTTGATGTGATGGGGCTGTTTGGAGTGATGGGACTGTTTGGAGTGATGGGGCTGTTTGGAGTGATGGGGCTGTTTGGAGTGATGGGGCTGTTTGGAGTGATGGGGCTGTTTGGAGTGATGGAGCTGTTTGGAGTGATGGGGCTGTTTGGAGTGATGGGGCTGTTTGGAGTGATGGAGCTGTTTGGAGTGATGGAGCTGTTTGATGTGATGGGGCTGTTTGGAGTGATAGGACTGTTTGGAGTGATGGGGCTGTTTGGAGTGATGGGGCTGTTTGGAGTGATGGGGCTGTTTGGAGTGATGGAGCTGTTTGATGTGATGGGGCTGTTTGGAGTGATGGGACGATTTGGAGTGATGGGACTGTTTGGATTGATGGGGCTGTTTGGAGTGATGGGGCTGTTTGGAGTGATGGGGCTGTTTGGAGTGATGGGGCTGTTTGGAGTGATGGGGCTGTTTGGAGTGATGGAGCTGTTTGGAGTGATGGAGCTGTTTGATGTGATGGGGCTGTTTGGAGTGATGGGACTGTTTGGAGTGATGGGACTGTTTGGATTGATGGGGTTGTTTATAGTGATGGAGCTGTTTGATGTGATGGAGCTGTTTGGAGCGATGAGGTTGTTTGGAGTAATGGAGCTGTTTGTAGTGATGGGGTTGTTTGAAGTGATGGAGCTGTTGGAGTGATGGGACTGTTTGGAGTGATGGGACTGCTTGGAGTATGGGGTTGATTATAGTGATGGAGCTGTTTGGAGTGATGGGGCTGTTTGGAGTGATGGGATTGTTTGGAGTGACGGAGCCTTTTGGAGTGATGGGGCTGTTTGGAGTAATGGAGCTGTTTGGAGTGATGGAGCTGATTGGAGTGATGGGACTGTTTGGAGTGATGGAGCTGTTTGGATGATGGGACTCTTTGGAGTGATGGGACTCTTTGGAGTGATGGGACTGTTTGGAGTGATGGGGTTGTTTGGAGTGATGGGACTGTTTGGAGTGATGGAGCTGTTTGGAGTGATGAGACTGTTTGGAGTGATGGCGCTGTTTGGATTGATGGGGCTGTTTGGAGTAATGGGGTTGTTTGGAGTGATGGGGCTGTTTGGAGTGATGGGACTGTTTGGAGTGATGGGGTTGTTTGGAGTGATGGGACTGTTTGGAGTGATAGGGTTGTTTGGAGTGATGGAGATGTTTGGATGATGGGTCTGTTTGGAGTGATGGGACTGTTTGGAGTGATGGGAATGTTTGCAGTGATGGAGTTGTTAAGAGTGATGGAGCTGTTTGGAGTTATGGGTCTGTTTGGAGTGATGGGATTGTATGGAGTGATGGGGTTGTTTATAGTGATGGAGCTGTTTGGTGTGATGGGTTTGTTTGGAGTGAGGGGACTGTTTGGAGTAATGGGGTTGTTTGGAGTGATGGAGCTGTTTGGAGTGATGGGACTGTTTGGCGGGAATGAGCTGTTTGGAGTAATGGGGTAGTTTGGAGTGATGGAGCTGTTTGGAGTGATGGGACTGTTTGGCGTGAATGAGCTGTTTGGAATGATCGGGTCGTTTGGAGTGATGGAGCTGTTTGGAGTGATGGGACTGTTTGGAGTGATGGTGTTGTTTGGAGTGATGGAGCTGTTTGGAATGATGTGACTGTTTGGAGTGATGGGACTGTTTGGAGTGATGGGGTTGTTTGGAGTGATGGAGCTGTTTGCAGCGATGGGACACTTTGGAGTGATGGGGTTGCATGCAGTGATGGAGCTGTTTGGAGAGTTGGTGCTGTATGGGGGGATGGGCTGTTTGGAGTGATGGGGTTGTTTGGAGTGATGGCGCTGTTTGGAGTGATGGGACTGTTTGGAGTGATAGAGCAATTTGGAGTAATGGGACTGTTTGGAGTGATGGGGCTGTTTAGAGTGATGGGGTTGTTTGGAGTAATGGAGCTGTTTGGTGAGATGGAACTGTTTGGAGTGATGGGTTTTTTTGGAGTGATGGGACTGTTCGGTGTGATGGAGCTGTTTGGAGTGATGGGAATGTTTGGAGTGGCTGGGTTGGTTGGAGTGATGGAGCTGTTTGGAGAGTTGGGGCGGTATGGGGGGATGGGCTGTTTGGAGTGATGGGGTTGTTTGGAGTGATGGGGTTGTTTGGAGTGATGGGGTTGTTTGGAGTGATGGGGCTGTTTGGAGTGATAGAGCTGATTGGAGTGATGGGACTGTTTGGAGTGATGGAGCAGTTTGGAGTGATGGGACTGTTTGGAGTGATGGAGCTGTTTGGAGTGATGGGACTGTTTGGAGTGATGTGGTTGTTTGGAGTGATGGAGTTGTTTGGAGTAATGGAACTGTTTGGAGTGATGTGGTTGTTTGGAGTGATGGAGCTGTTTGGAGTGATGGGGCTGTTTGGAGTGATGGAGCTGTTTGGAGTGATGGAACTGTTTGGAGTGATGGGACTGTTTGGAGTGATGGGGTTGTTTGGAGTGATGGAGCTGTTTGGAGTGATGGAGCTGTTTGGAGTGATGGAGCTGTTTGGAGTGCTGGGGTTGTTTGGATTCACGGGAGTGTTTGGAGTGATGGGGTTGTTTGGAGAGAAGGAGCTCTTTGTAGTAATGGAGCTGTTTGGAGTGATGTGGTTGTTTTAGTGATGGGGCTGCTTGCAGTGATGGGACTGTCTGGAGTGATGGAGCTGTTTGGAGTGATGGGGCTGTTTGGAGTGATGGGATTGTTTGGAGTGATGGAGCTGTTTGGAGAGTTGGGGCGGTATGGGGGGATGGGCTGTTTGGAGTGATGGGGTTGTTTGGAGTGATGGGGTTGTTTGGAGTGATGGGGCTGTTTGGAGTGATAGAGCTGTTTGGAGTGATGGGACTGTTTGGAGTGATGGAGCAGTTTGGAGTGATGGGACTGTTTGGAGTGATGGGACTGTTTGGAGTGATGGGACTGTTTGGAGTGATAGAGCTGTTTGGAGTGATGGGACTGTTTGGAGTGATGTGGTTGTTTGGAGTGATGGAGTTGTTTGGAGTAATGGAACTGTTTGGAGTGATCTGGTTGTTTGGAGTGATGGAGCTGTTTGGAGTGATGGGACTGTTTGGAGTGATAGAGCTGTTTGGAGTGATGGGACTGTTTGGAGTGATAGAGCTGTTTGGAGTGATGGGACTGTTGGAGTGATGTGGTTGTTTGGAGTAATGGAACTGTTTGGAGTGATGTGGTTGTTTGGAGTGATGGAGCTGTTTGGTGTGATGGAGCTGTTTGCAGTGATGGGACTGTTTGGAGTGATGGGGTTGTTTGGAGTGATGGACTTGTTTGGAGTGATGGAGCTGTTTGGAGTGATGGAGCTGTTTGGAGTGCTGGGGTTTTTGGATTCACGGGACTGTTTGGAGTGATGGGGTTGTTTGGAGTGATGGGAATGTTTGCAGTGATGGAGTTGTTAAGAGTGATGGAGCTGTTTGGAGTTATGGGTCTGTTTGGAGTGACGGGATTGTATGGAGTGATGGGGTTGTTTATAGTGATGGAGCTGTTTGGTGTGATGGGTTTGTTTGGAGTGAGGGGACTGTTTGGAGTAATGGGGTTGTTTGGAGTGATGGAGCTGTTTGGAGTGATGGGACTGTTTGGCGGGAATGAGCTGTTTGGAGTAATGGGGTAGTTTGGAGTGATGGAGCTGTTTGGAGTGATGGGACTGTTTGGCGTGAATGAGCTGTTTGGAATGATCGGGTCGTTTGGAGTGATGGAGCTGTTTGGAGTGATGGGACTGTTTGGAGTGATGGTGTTGTTTGGAGTGATGGAGCTGTTTGGAAAGATGTGACTGTTTGGAGTGATGGGACTGTTTGGAGTGATGGGGTTGTTTGGAGTGATGGAGCTGTTTGCAGCGATGGGAATGTTTGGAGTGATGGAGTTGTTAAGAGTGATGGAGCTTTGTTGAGCGATGGGACTGTTTGGAGTGATGGGACTGTTTGGGGTGATGGGGTTGTTTGGAGTGATAGGGCTGTTTGGAGTGATAGGGCTGTTTGGAGTGATGGGACTGTTTGGAGTGATGGGACTGTTTGGAGTGATGTGCTTGTTTGGAGTGATGAGGTTGTTTGGAGTGATGGAGCTGTTTTGAGTGATGGAGCTGTTTGGAGTGATGGGACTGTTAGAGTGATGGAGCTGTTTGGAATGTTGGGACTGTTTAGAGTGATGGAGCTGTTTGGAATGTTGGGACTGTTCGGAGTGATGGAGCTGTTTGGAATGTTGGGACTGTTCGGAGTGATGGAGCTGTTTGGAGTGTTGGGACTGTTCGGAGTGAAAGAGCTGTTTGGAGTGATGGGGTTGTTTGGAGTGATGAGGCTGTTTGGAGTGATGGAGCTGTTTGGAGTGTTGGGGTTGTTTGGAGTGATGAGGCTGTTTGGAGTGATGGAGCTGTTTGGAGTGATGGGGTTGTTTGGAGAGATTGAGCTGTTTGGAGTGATGGGACTGTTCGGAGTGATGGGGTTGTTTGGAGTGATGGGGCTGTTTGGAGTGATGGAGCTGTTTGGAGTGATGGGGCTGTTTGGAATGATGGAGCTGTTTGGAGTGATGGAGCTTTTTGGAGTGATGGGGCTGTTTGCAGTGATGGGGCTGTTTGGAGTTATGGGGCTGTTTGGAGTGATGGGGCTGTTTGGAGTGATGGAGCTGTTTGGAGTGATGGAGCTGTTTGATGTGATGGGGCTGTTTGGAGTGATGGGACTGTTTGGAGTGATGGGACTGTTTGGATTGATGGGGTTGTTTATAGTGATGGAGCTGTTTGATGTGATGGAGCTGTTTGGAGCGATGAGGTTGTTTGGAGTAATGGAGCTGTTTGGAGTGATGGGGTTGTTTGAAGTGATGGAGCTGTTTGGAGTGATGGGACTGTTTGGAGTGATGGGACTGCTTGGAGTATGGGGTTGTTTATAGTGATGGAGCTGTTTGGAGTGATGGGGCTGTTTGGAGTGATGGGATTGTTTGGAGTGACGGAGCCTTTTGGAGTGATGGGGCTGTTTGGAGTAATGGATCTGTTTGGAGTGATGGAGCTGATTGGAGTGATGGGACTGTTTGGAGTGATGGAGCTGTTTGGATGATGGGACTCTTTGGAGTGATGGGACTCTTTGGAGTGATGGGACTGTTTGGAGTGATGGGGTTGTTTGGAGTGATGGGGCTGTTTGGAGTAATGGGACTGTTTGGAGTGATGTGGTTGTTTGGAGTGATGGGACTGTTTGGCGGGAATGAGCTGTTTGGAGTAATGGGGTAGTTTGGAGTGATGGAGCTGTTTGGAGTGATGGGACTGTTTGGCGTGAATGAGCTGTTTGGAATGATCGGGTCGTTTGGAGTGATGGAGCTGTTTGGAGTGATGGGACTGTTTGGAGTGATGGTGTTGTTTGGAGTGATGGAGCTGTTTGGAAAGATGTGACTGTTTGGAGTGATGGGACTGTTTGGAGTGATGGGGTTGTTTGGAGTGATGGAGCTGTTTGCAGCGATGGGAATGTTTGGAGTGATGGAGTTGTTAAGAGTGATGGAGCTTTGTTGAGCGATGGGACTGTTTGGAGTGATGGGACTGTTTGGGGTGATGGGGTTGTTTGGAGTGATAGGGCTGTTTGGAGTGATAGGGCTGTTTGGAGTGATGGGACTGTTTGGAGTGATGTGCTTGTTTGGAGTGATGAGGTTGTTTGGAGTGATGGAGCTGTTTTGAGTGATGGAGCTGTTTGGAGTGATGGGACTGTTTAGAGTGATGGAGCTGTTTGGAATGTTGGGACTGTTTAGAGTGATGGAGCTGTTTGGAATGTTGGGACTGTTCGGAGTGATGGAGCTGTTTGGAATGTTGGGACTGTTCGGAGTGATGGAGCTGTTTGGAGTGTTGGGACTGTTCGGAGTGAAAGAGCTGTTTGGAGTGATGGGGTTGTTTGGAGTGATGAGGCTGTTTGGAGTGATGGGGTTGTTTGGAGTGATGAGGCTGTTTGGAGTGATGGAGCTGTTTGGAGTGTTGGGGTTGTTTGGAGTGATGAGGCTGTTTGGAGTGATGGAGCTGTTTGGAGTGATGGGGTTGTTTGGAGAGATTGAGCTGTTTGGAGTGATGGGACTGTTCGGAGTGATGGGGTTGTTTGGAGTGATGGGGCTGTTTGGAGTGATGGAGCTGTTTGGAGTGATGGGGCTGTTTGGAATGATGGAGCTGTTTGGAGTGATGGAGCTTTTTGGAGTGATGGGGCTGTTTGCAGTGATGGGGCTGTTTGGAGTTATGGGGCTGTTTGGAGTGATGGGGCTGTTTGGAGTGATGGAGCTGTTTGGAGTGATGGAGCTGTTTGATGTGATGGGGCTGTTTGGAGTGATGGGACTGTTTGGAGTGATGGGACTGTTTGGATTGATGGGGTTGTTTATAGTGATGGAGCTGTTTGATGTGATGGAGCTGTTTGGAGCGATGAGGTTGTTTGGAGTAATGGAGCTGTTTGGAGTGATGGGGTTGTTTGAAGTGATGGAGCTGTTTGGAGTGATGGGACTGTTTGGAGTGATGGGACTGCTTGGAGTATGGGGTTGTTTATAGTGATGGAGCTGTTTGGAGTGATGGGGCTGTTTGGAGTGATGGGATTGTTTGGAGTGACGGAGCCTTTTGGAGTGATGGGGCTGTTTGGAGTAATGGATCTGTTTGGAGTGATGGAGCTGATTGGAGTGATGGGACTGTTTGGAGTGATGGAGCTGTTTGGATGATGGGACTCTTTGGAGTGATGGGACTCTTTGGAGTGATGGGACTGTTTGGAGTGATGGGGTTGTTTGGAGTGATGGGGCTGTTTGGAGTAATGGGACTGTTTGGAGTGATGGGGTTGTTTGGAGTGATGGGACTGTTTGGAGTGATGGGGTTGTTTGGAGTGATGGAGATGTTTGGATGATGGGTCTGTTTGGAGTGATGGGACTGTTTGGAGTGATGGGAATTTTTGCAGTGATGGAGTTGTTAAGAGTGATGGAGCTGTTTGGAGTTATGGATCTGTTTGGAGTGATGGGATTGTATGGAGTGATGGGGTTGTTTATAGTGATGGAGCTGTTTGGTGTGATGGGTTTGTTTGGAGTGAGGGGACTGTTTGGAGTAATGGGGTTGTTTGGAGTGATGGAGCTGTTTGGAGTGATGGGACTGTTTGGCGGGAATGAGCTGTTTGGAGTAATGGGGTAGTTTGGAGTGATGGAGCTGTTTGGAGTGATGGGACTGTTTGGCGTGAATGAGCTGTTTGGAATGATCGGGTCGTTTGGAGTGATGGAGCTGTTTGGAGTGATGGGACTGTTTGGAGTGATGGTGTTGTTTGGAGTGATGGAGCTGTTTGGAATGATGTGACTGTTTGGAGTGATGGGACTGTTTGGAGTGATGGGGTTGTTTGGAGTGATGGAGCTGTTTGCAGCGATGGGACACTTTGGAGTGATGGGGTTGCATGCAGTGATGGAGCTGTTTGGAGAGTTGGGGCTGTATGGGGGGATGGGCTGTTTGGAGTGATGGGGTTGTTTGGAGTGATGGCGCTGTTTGGAGTGATGGGACTGTTTGGAGTGATAGAGCAATTTGGAGTAATGGGACTGTTTGGAGTGATGGGGCTGTTTAGAGTGATGGGGTTGTTTGGAGTAATGGAGCTGTTTGGTGAGATGGAACTGTTTGGAGTGATGGGTGTTTTTGGAGTGATGGGACTGTTCGGTGTGATGGAGCTGTTTGGAGTGATGGGACTGTTTGGAGTGATGGAGCTGTTTGGATGATGGGACTCTTTGGAGTGATGGGACTCTTTGGAGTGATGGGACTGTTTGGAGTGATGGGGTTGTTTTGAGTGATGGGGCTGTTTGGAGTGATGGGACTGTTTGGAGTGATGGGGTTGTTTGGAGTGATGGGACTGTTTGGAGTGATGGGGTTGTTTGGAGTGATGGAGATGTTTGGATGATGGGTCTGTTTGGAGTGATGGGACTGTTTGCAGTGATGGGAATGTTTGCAGTGATGGAGTTGTTAAGAGTGATGGAGCTGTTTGGAGTTATGGATCTGTTTGGAGTGATGGGATTGTATGGAGTGATGGGGTTGTTTATAGTGATGGAGCTGTTTGGTGTGATGGGTTTGTTTGGAGTGAGGGGACTGTTTGGAGTAATGGGGTTGGTTGGAGTGATGGAGCTGTTTGGAGTGATGGGACTGTTTGGCGGGAATGAGCTGTTTGGAGTAATGGGGTAGTTTGGAGTGATGGAGCTGTTTGGAGTGATGGGACTGTTTGGCGTGAATGAGCTGTTTGGAATGATCGGGTCGTTTGGAGTGATGGAGCTGTTTGGAGTGATGGGACTGTTTGGAGTGATGGTGTTGTTTGGAGTGATGGAGCTGTTTGGAATGATGTGACTGTTTGGAGTGATGGGACTGTTTGGAGTGATGGGGTTGTTTGGAGTGATGGAGCTGTTTGCAGCGATGGGACACTTTGGAGTGATGGGGTTGCATGCAGTGATGGAGCTGTTTGGAGAGTTGGGGCTGTATGGGGGGATGGGCTGTTTGGAGTGATGGGGTTGTTTGGAGTGATGGCGCTGTTTGGAGTGATGGGACTGTTTGGAGTGATAGAGCAATTTGGAGTAATGGGACTGTTTGGACTGATGGGGCTGTTTAGAGTGATGGGGTTGTTTGGAGTAATGGAGCTGTTTGGTGAGATGGAACTGTTTGGAGTGATGGGTGTTTTTGGAGTGATGGGACTGTTCGGTGTGATGGAGCTGTTTGGAGTGATGGGACTGTTTGGAGTGGCTGGGTTGGTTGGAGTGATGGAGCTGTTTGGAGAGTTGGGGCGGTATGGGGGGATGGGCTGTTTGGAGTGATGGGGTTGTTTGGAGTGATGGGGCTGTTTGGAGTGATAGAGCTGTTTGGAGTGATGGGACTGTTTGGAATGATGGAGCTGTTTGGAGTGATGGAGCTGTTTGATGTGATGGGGCTGTTTGGAGTGATGGGACTGTTTGGAGTGATGGGACTGTTTGGATTGATGGGGTTGTTTATGGTGATGGAGCTGTTTGATGTGATGGAGCTGTTTGGAGCGATGAGGTTGTTTGGAGTAATGGAGCTGTTTGGAGTGATGGGGTTGTTTGAAGTGATGGAGCTGTTTGGAGTGTTGGGACTGTTTGGAGTGATGGGACTGCTTGGAGTATGGGGTTGTTTATAGTGATGGAGCTGTTTGGAGTGATGGGGCTGTTTGGAGTGATGGGATTGTTTGGAGTGACGGAGCCTTTTGGAGTGATGGGGCTGTTTGGAGTAATGGATCTGTTTGGAGTGATGGAGCTGATTGGAGTGATGGGACTGTTTGGAGTGATGGAGCTGTTTGGATGATGGGACTCTTTGGAGTGATGGGACTCTTTGGAGTGATGGGACTGTTTGGAGTGATGGGGTTGTTTGGAGTGATGGGGCTGTTTGGAGTGATGGGACTGTTTGGAGTGATGGGGTTGTTTGGAGTGATGGGACTGTTTGGAGTGATGGGGTTGTTTGGAGTGATGGAGATGTTTGGATGATGGGTCTGTTTGGAGTGATGGGAATGTTTGCAGTGATGGGAATGTTTGCAGTGATGGAGTTGTTAAGAGTGATGGAGCTGTTTGGAGTTATGGATCTGTTTGGAGTGATGGGATTGTATGGAGTGATGGGGTTGTTTATAGTGATGGAGCTGTTTGGTGTGATGGGTTTGTTTGGAGTGAGGGGACTGTTTGGAGTAATGGGGTTGTTTGGAGTGATGGAGCTGTTTGGAGTGATGGGACTGTTTGGCGGGAATGAGCTGTTTGGAGTAATGGGGTAGTTTGGAGTGATGGAGCTGTTTGGAGTGATGGGACTGTTTGGCGTGAATGAGCTGTTTGGAATGATCGGGTCGTTTGGAGTGATGGAGCTATTTGGAGTGATGGGACTGTTTGGAGTGATGGTGTTGTTTGGAGTGATGGAGCTGTTTGGAATGATGTGACTGTTTGGAGTGATGGGACTGTTTGGAGTGATGGGGTTGTTTGGAGTGATGGAGCTGTTTGCAGCGATGGGACACTTTGGAGTGATGGGGTTGCATGCAGTGATGGAGCTGTTTGGAGAGTTGGGGCTGTATGGGGGGATGGGCTGTTTGGAGTGATGGGGTTGTTTGGAGTGATGGCGCTGTTTGGAGTGATGGGACTGTTTGGAGTGATAGAGCAATTTGGAGTAATGGGACTGTTTGGAGTGATGGGGCTGTTTAGAGTGATGGGGTTGTTTGGAGTAATGGAGCTGTTTGGTGAGATGGAACTGTTTGGAGTGATGGGTGTTTTTGGAGTGATGGGACTGTTCGGTGTGATGGAGCTGTTTGGAGTGATGGGCCTGTTTGGAGTGGCTGGGTTGGTTGGAGTGATGGAGCTGTTTGGAGAGTTGGGGCGGTATGGGGGGATGGGCTGTTTGGAGTGATGGGGTTGTTTGGAGTGATGGGGCTGTTTGGAGTGATAGAGCTGTTTGGAGTGATGGAACTGTTCGGAGTGATGGAGCTGTTTGGAATGTTGGGACTGTTCGGAGTGATGGAGCTGTTTGGAATGTTGGGACGGTTTGGAGTGATGGAGCTGTTTGGAGTGTTGGGACTGTTCGGAGTGAAAGAGCTGTTTGGAGTGATGGGGTTGTTTGGAGTGATGAGGCTGTTTGGAGTGATGGGGTTGTTTGGAGTGATGAGGCTGTTTGGAGTGATGGAGCTGTTTGGAGTGTTGGGGTTGTTTGGACTGATGAGGCTGTTTGGAGTGATGGAGCTGTTTGGACTGATGGGGTTGTTTGGAGTGATTGAGCTGTTTGGAGTGATGGGACTGTTCGGAGTGATGGGGCTGTTTGGAGTGATGGGGCTGTTTGGAGTGATGGAGCTGTTTGGAGTGATGGGGCTGTTTGGAATGATGGAGCTGTTTGGAGTGATGGAGCTGTTTGGAGTGATGGGACTGTTTGGAGTGATGGGGTTGTTTGGAGTGATGGGACTGTTTGGAGTGATGGGGTTGTTTGGAGTGATGGAGATGTTTGGATGATGGGTCTGTTTGGAGTGATGGGACTGTTTGGAGTGATGGGAATGTTTGCAGTGATGGAGTTGTTAAGAGTGATGGAGCTGTTTGGAGTTATGGGTCTGTTTGGAGTGACGGGATTGTATGGAGTGATGGGGTTGTTTATAGTGATGGAGCTGTTTGGTGTGATGGGTTTGTTTGGAGTGAGGGGACTGTTTGGAGTAATGGGGTTGTTTGGAGTGATGGAGCTGTTTGGAGTGATGGGACTGTTTGGCGGGAATGAGCTGTTTGGAGTAATGGGGTAGTTTGGAGTGATGGAGCTGTTTGGAGTGATGGGACTGTTTGGCGTGAATGAGCTGTTTGGAATGATCGGGTCGTTTGGAGTGATGGAGCTGTTTGGAGTGATGGGACTGTTTGGAGTGATGGTGTTGTTTGGAGTGATGGAGCTGTTTGGAAAGATGTGACTGTTTGGAGTGATGGGACTCTTTGGAGTGATGGGGTTGTTTGGAGTGATGGAGCTGTTTGCAGCGATGGGAATGTTTGGAGTGATGGAGTTGTTAAGAGTGATGGAGCTTTGTTGAGCGATGGGACTGTTTGGAGTGATGGGACTGTTTGGGGTGATGGGGTTGTTTGGAGTGATAGGGCTGTTTGGAGTGATAGGGCTGTTTGGAGTGATGGGACTGTTTGGAGTGATGTGCTTGTTTGGAGTGATGAGGTTGTTTGGAGTGATGGAGCTGTTTTGAGTGATGGAGCTGTTTGGAGTGATGGGACTGTTTAGAGTGATGGAGCTGTTTGGAATGTTGGGACTGTTTAGAGTGATGGAGCTGTTTGGAATGTTGGGACTGTTCGGAGTGATGGAGCTGTTTGGAATGTTGGGACTGTTCGGAGTGATGGAGCTGTTTGGAATGTTGGGACTGTTCGGAGTGATGGAGCTGTTTGGAATGTTGGGACTGTTCGGAGTGATGGAGCTGTTTGGAATGTTGGGACTGTTCGGAGTGATGGAGCTGTTTGGAATGTTGGGACTGTTCGGAGTGATGGAGCTGTTTGGAATGTTGGGACTGTTCGGAGTGATGGAGCTGTTTGGAATGTTGGGACTGTTCGGAGTGATGGAGCTGTTTGGAGTGTTGGGACTGTTCGGAGTGAAAGAGCTGTTTGGAGTGATGGGGTTGTTTGGAGTGATGAGGCTGTTTGGAGTGATGGGGTTGTTTGGAGTGATGAGGCTGTTTGGAGTGATGGAGCTGTTTGGAGTGTTGGGGTTGTTTGGAGTGATGAGGCTGTTTGGAGTGATGGAGCTGTTTGGAGTGATGGGGTTGTTTGGAGAGATTGAGCTGTTTGGAGTGATGGGACTGTTCGGAGTGATGGGGCTGTTTGGAGTGATGGGGCTGTTTGGAGTGATGGAGCTGTTTGGAGTGATGGGGCTGTTTGGAATGATGGAGCTGTTTGGAGTGATGGAGCTTTTTGGAGTGATGGGGCTGTTTGGAGTGATGGGGCTGTTTGGAGTGATGGGGCTGTTTGGAGTGATGGGGCTGTTTGGAGTGATGGAGCTGTTTGGAGTGATGGAGCTGTTTGATGTGATGGGGCTGTTTGGAGTGATGGGACTGTTTGGATTGATGGGGTTGTTTATAGTGATGGAGCTGTTTGATGTGATGGAGCTGTTTGGAGCGATGAGGTTGTTTGGATAATGGAGCTGTTTGGAGTGATGGGGTTGTTTGAAGTGATGGAGCTGTTTGGAGTGATGGGACTGTTTGGAGTGATGGGACTGCTTGGAGTATGGGGTTGTTTATAGTGATGGAGCTGTTTGGAGTGATGGGGCTGTTTGGAGTGATGGGATTGTTTGGAGTGATGGAGCCTTTTGGAGTGATGGGGCTGTTAGGAGTAATGGATCTGTTTGGAGTGATGGAGTTGATTGGAGTGATGGGACTGTTTGGAGTGATGGAGCTGTTTGGATGATGGGACTCTTTGGAGTGATGGGACTCTTTGGAGTGATGGGACTGTTTGGAGTGATGGGGTTGTTTGGAGTGATGGGGCTGTTTGGAGTGATGGGACTGTTTGGCGTGAATGAGCTGTTTGGAATGATCGGGTCGTTTGGAGTGATGGAGCTGTTTGGAGTGATGGGACTGTTTGGAGTGATGGTGATGTTTGGAGTGATGGAGCTGTTTGGAAAGATGTGACTGTTTGGAGTGATGGGACTCTTTGGAGTGATGGGGTTGTTTGGAGTGATGGAGCTGTTTGCAGCGATGGGAATGTTTGGAGTGATGGAGTTGTTAAGAGTGATGGAGCTTTGTTGAGCGATGGGACTGTTTGGAGTGATGGGACTGTTTGGGGTGATGGGGTTGTTTGGAGTGATAGGGCTGTTTGGAGTGATAGGGCTGTTTGGAGTGATGGGACTGTTTGGAGTGATGTGCTTGTTTGGAGTGATGAGGTTGTTTGGAGTGATGGAGCTGTTTTGAGTGATGGAGCTGTTTGGAGTGATGGGACTGTTTAGAGTGATGGAGCTGTTTGGAATGTTGGGACTGTTTAGAGTGATGGAGCTGTTTGGAATGTTGGGACTGTTCGGAGTGATGGAGCTGTTTGGAATGTTGGGACTGTTCGGAGTGATGGAGCTGTTTGGAATGTTGGGACTGTTCGGAGTGATGGAGCTGTTTGGAATGTTGGGACTGTTCGGAGTGATGGAGCTGTTTGGAATGTTGGGACTGTTCGGAGTGATGGAGCTGTTTGGAATGTTGGGACTGTTCGGAGTGATGGAGCTGTTTGGAATGTTGGGACTGTTCGGAGTGATGGAGCTGTTTGGAATGTTGGGACTGTTCGGAGTGATGGAGCTGTTTGGAGTGTTGGGACTGTTCGGAGTGAAAGAGCTGTTTGGAGTGATGGGGTTGTTTGGAGTGATGAGGCTGTTTGGAGTGATGGGGTTGTTTGGAGTGATGAGGCTGTTTGGAGTGATGGAGCTGTTTGGAGTGTTGGGGTTGTTTGGAGTGATGAGGCTGTTTGGAGTGATGGAGCTGTTTGGAGTGATGGGGTTGTTTGGAGAGATTGAGCTGTTTGGAGTGATGGGACTGTTCGGAGTGATGGGGCTGTTTGGAGTGATGGGGCTGTTTGGAGTGATGGAGCTGTTTGGAGTGATGGGGCTGTTTGGAATGATGGAGCTGTTTGGAGTGATGGAGCTTTTTGGAGTGATGGGGCTGTTTGGAGTGATGGGGCTGTTTGGAGTGATGGGGCTGTTTGGAGTGATGGGGCTGTTTGGAGTGATGGAGCTGTTTGGAGTGATGGAGCTGTTTGATGTGATGGGGCTGTTTGGAGTGATGGGACTGTTTGGATTGATGGGGTTGTTTATAGTGATGGAGCTGTTTGATGTGATGGAGCTGTTTGGAGCGATGAGGTTGTTTGGATAATGGAGCTGTTTGGAGTGATGGGGTTGTTTGAAGTGATGGAGCTGTTTGGAGTGATGGGACTGTTTGGAGTGATGGGACTGCTTGGAGTATGGGGTTGTTTATAGTGATGGAGCTGTTTGGAGTGATGGGGCTGTTTGGAGTGATGGGATTGTTTGGAGTGATGGAGCCTTTTGGAGTGATGGGGCTGTTAGGAGTAATGGATCTGTTTGGAGTGATGGAGTTGATTGGAGTGATGGGACTGTTTGGAGTGATGGAGCTGTTTGGATGATGGGACTCTTTGGAGTGATGGGACTCTTTGGAGTGATGGGACTGTTTGGAGTGATGGGGTTGTTTGGAGTGATGGGGCTGTTTGGAGTGATGGGACTGTTTGGAGTGATGGGGTTGTTTGGAGTGATGGGACTGTTTGGAGTGATGGGGTTGTTTGGAGTGATGGAGATGTTTGGATGATGGGTCTGTTTGGAGTGATGGGACTGTTTGGAGTGATGGGAATGTTTGCAGTGATGGAGTTGTTAAGAGTGATGGAGCTGTTTGGAGTTATGGATCTGTTTGGAGTGATGGGATTGTATGGAGTGATGGGGTTGTTTATAGTGATGGAGCTGTTTGGTGTGATGGGTTTGTTTGGAGTGAGGGGACTGTTTGGAGTAATGGGGTTGTTTGGAGTGATGGAGCTGTTTGGAGTGATGGGACTGTTTGGCGGGAATGAGCTGTTTGGAGTAATGGGGTAGTTTGGAGTGATGGAGCTGTTTGGAGTGATGGGACTGTTTGGCGTGAATGAGCTGTTTGGAATGATCGGGTCGTTTGGAGTGATGGAGCTGTTTGGAGTGATGGGACTGTTTGGAGTGATGGTGTTGTTTGGAGTGATGGAGCTGTTTGGAATGATGTGACTGTTTGGAGTGATGGGACTGTTTGGAGTGATGGGGTTGTTTGGAGTGATGGAGCTGTTTGCAGCGATGGGACACTTTGGAGTGATGGGGTTGCATGCAGTGATGGAGCTGTTTGGAGAGTTGGGGCTGTATGGGGGGATGGGCTGTTTGGAGTGATGGGGTTGTTTGGAGTGATGGCGCTGTTTGGAGTGATGGGATTGTTTGGAGTGATAGAGCAATTTGGAGTAATGGGACTGTTTGGAGTGATGGGGCTGTTTAGAGTGATGGGGTTGTTTGGAGTAATGGAGCTGTTTGGTGAGATGGAACTGTTTGGAGTGATGGGTGTTTTTGGAGTGATGGGACTGTTCGGTGTGATGGAGCTGTTTGGAGTGATGGGACTGTTTGGAGTGGCTGGGTTGGTTGGAGTGATGGAGCTGTTTGGAGAGTTGGGGCGGTATGGGGGGATGGGCTGTTTGGAGTGATGGGGTTGTTTGGAGTGATGGGGCTGTTTGGAGTGATAGAGCTGTTTGGAGTGATGGGACTGTTCGGAGTGATGGAGCTGTTTGGAATGTTGGGACTGTTCGGAGTGATGGAGCTGTTTGGAATGTTGGGACGGTTCGGAGTGATGGAGCTGTTTGGAGTGTTGGGACTGTTCGGAGTGAAAGAGCTGTTTGGAGTGATGGGGTTGTTTGGAGTGATGAGGCTGTTTGGAGTGATGGGGTTGTTTGGAGTGATGAGGCTGTTTGGAGTGATGGAGCTGTTTGGAGTGTTGGGGTTGTTTGGAGTGATGAGGCTGTTTGGAGTGATGGAGCTGTTTGGAGTGATGGGGTTGTTTGGAGTGATTGAGCTGTTTGGAGTGATGGGACTGTTCGGAGTGATGGGGCTGTTTGGAGTGATGGGGCTGTTTGGAGTGATGGAGCTGTTTGGAGTGATGGGGCTGTTTGGAATGATGGAGCTGTTTGGAGTGATGGAGCTGTTTGGAGTGATGGGGCTGTTTGGAGTGATGGAGCTGTTTGATGTGATGGGGCTGTTTGGAGTGATGGGACTGTTTGGAGTGATGGGACTGTTTGGAGTGATGGGACTGTTTGGATTGATGGGGTTGTTTATAGTGATGGAGCTGTTTGATGTGATGGAGCTGTTTGGAGCGATGAGGTTGTTTGGAGTGATGGAGCTGTTTGGAGTGATGGGACTGTTTGGAGTGATAGAGCTGTTTGGAGTGATGGGACTGTTTGGGGTGATAGAGCTGTTTGGAGTGATGGGACTGTTGGAGTGATGTGGTTGTTTGGAGTGATGGAGTTGTTTGGAGTAATGGAACTGTTTGGAGTGATGTGGTTGTTTGGAGTGATGGAGCTGTTTGGTGTGATGGAGCTGTTTGCAGTGATGGGACTGTTTGGAGTGATGGGGTTGTTTGGAGTGATGGAGCTGTTTGGAGTGATGGAGCTGTTTGGAGTGATGGAGCTGTTTGGAGTGCTGGGGTTGTTTGGATTCACGGGACTGTTTGGAGTGATGGGGTTGTTTGGAGTGATGGGAATGTTTGCAGTGATGGAGTTGTTAAGAGTGATGGAGCTGTTTGGAGTTATGGGTCTGTTTGGAGTGACAGGATTGTATGGAGTGATGGGGTTGTTTATAGTGATGGAGCTGTTTGGTGTGATTGGTTTGTTTGGAGTGAGGGAACTGTTTGGAGTAATGGGGTTGTTTGGAGTGATGGAGCTGTTTGGAGTGATGGGACTGTTTGGCGGGAATGAGCTGTTTGGAGTAATGGGGTAGTTTGGAGTGATGGAGCTGTTTGGAGTGATGGGACTGTTTGGCGTGAATGAGCTGTTTGGAATGATCGGGTCGTTTGGAGTGATGGAGCTGTTTGGAGTGATGGGACTGTTTGGAGTGATGGTGTTGTTTGGAGTGATGGAGCTGTTTGGAAAGATGTGACTGTTTGGAGTGATGGGACTGTTTGGAGTGATGGGGTTGTTTGGAGTGATGGAGCTGTTTGCAGCGATGGGAATGTTTGGAGTGATGGAGTTGTTAAGAGTGATGGAGCTTTGTTGAGCGATGGGACTGTTTGGAGTGATGGGACTGTTTGGGGTGATGGGGTTGTTTGGGGTGATAGGGCTGTTTGGAGTGATAGGGCTGTTTGGAGTGATGGGGTTGTTTTGAGTGATGGGGCTGTTTGGAGTGATGAGGTTGTTTGGAGTGATGGAGCTGTTTTGAGTGATGGAGCTGTTTGGAGTGATGGGACTGTTTAGAGTGATGGAGCTGTTTGGAATGTTGGGACTGTTTAGAGTGATGGAGCTGTTTGGAATGTTGGGGCTGTTTGGAGTGATGGAGTTGTTTGGAGTGATGGGGCTGTTTGGAGTGATGGGGCTGTTTGGAGTGATGGAGCTGTTTGGAGTGATGGGACTGTTTGGAGTGATGGGGTTGTTTGGAGTGATGGAGATGTTTGGATGATGGGTCTGTTTGGAGTGATGGGACTGTTTGGAGTGATGGGAATGTTTGCAGTGATGGAGTTGTTAAGAGTGATGGAGCTGTTTGGAGTTATGGATCTGTTTGGAGTGATGGGATTGTATGGAGTGATGGGGTTGTTTATAGTGATGGAGCTGTTTGGTGTGATGGGTTTGTTTGGAGTGAGGGGACTGTTTGGAGTAATGGGGTTGTTTGGAGTGATGGAGCTGTTTGGAGTGATGGGACTGTTTGGCGGGAATGAGCTGTTTGGAGTAATGGGGTAGTTTGGAGTGATGGAGCTGTTTGGAGTGATGGGACTGTTTGGCGTGAATGAGCTGTTTGGAATGATCGGGTCGTTTGGAGTGATGGAGCTGTTTGGAGTGATGGGACTGTTTGGAGTGATGGTGTTGTTTGGAGTGATGGAGCTGTTTGGAATGATGTGACTGTTTGGAGTGATGGGACTGTTTGGAGTGATGGGGTTGTTTGGAGTGATGGAGCTGTTTGCAGCGATGGGACACTTTGGAGTGATGGGGTTGCATGCAGTGATGGAGCTGTTTGGAGAGTTGGGGCTGTATGGGGGGATGGGCTGTTTGGAGTGATGGGGTTGTTTGGAGTGATGGCGCTGTTTGGAGTGATGGGACTGTTTGGAGTGATAGAGCAATTTGGAGTAATGGGACTGTTTGGAGTGATGGGGCTGTTTAGAGTGATGGGGTTGTTTGGAGTAATGGAGCTGTTTGGTGAGATGGAACTGTTTGGAGTGATGGGTGTTTTTGGAGTGATGGGACTGTTCGGTGTGATGGAGCTGTTTGGAGTGATGGGACTGTTTGGAGTGGCTGGGTTGGTTGGAGTGATGGAGCTGTTTGGAGAGTTGGGGCAGTATGGGGGGATGGGCTATTTGGAGTGATGGGGTTGTTTGGAGTGATGGGGCTGTTTGGAGTGATAGAGCTGTTTGGAGTGATGGGACTGTTCGGAGTGATGGAGCTGTTTGGAATGTTGGGACTGTTCGGAGTGATGGAGCTGTTTGGAATGTTGGGACGGTTCGGAGTGATGGAGCTGTTTGGAGTGTTGGGACTGTTCGGAGTGAAAGAGCTGTTTGGAGTGATGGGGTTGTTTGGAGTGATGAGGCTGTTTGGAGTGATGGGGTTGTTTGGAGTGATGAGGCTGTTTGGAGTGATGGAGCTGTTTGGAGTGTTGGGGTTGTTTGGAGTGATGAGGCTGTTTGGAGTGATGGAGCTGTTTGGAGTGATGGGGTTGTTTGGAGTGATTGAGCTGTTTGGAGTGATGGGACTGTTCGGAGTGATGGGGCTGTTTGGAGTGATGGGGCTGTTTGGAGTGATGGAGCTGTTTGGAGTGATGGGGCTGTTTGGAATGATGGAGCTGTTTGGAGTGATGGAGCTGTTTGGAGTGATGGGGCTGTTTGGAGTGATGGAGCTGTTTGATGTGATGGGGCTGTTTGGAGTGATGGGACTGTTTGGAGTGATGGGACTGTTTGGAGTGATGGGACTGTTTGGATTGATGGGGTTGTTTATAGTGATGGAGCTGTTTGATGTGATGGAGCTGTTTGGAGCGATGGGGTTGTTTGGAGTGATGGAGCTGTTTGGAGTGATGGAGCTGTTTGATGTGATGGGGCTGTTTGGAGTGATGGGACTGTTTGGAGTGATGGGGCTGTTTGGAGTGATGGGGCTGTTTGGAGTGATGGGGCTGTTTGGAGTGATGGGGCTGTTTGGAGTGATGGAGCTGTTTGGAGTGATGGGACTGTTTGGAGTGATGGGGCTGTTTGGAGCGATGGGGTTGTTTGGAGTGATGGAGCTGTTTGGAGTGATGGAGCTGTTTGATGTGATGGGGCTGTTTGGAGTGATGGGGCTGTTTGGAGTGATGGGGCTGTTTGGAGTGATGGGGCTGTTTGGAGTGATGGAGCTGTTTGGAGTGATGGGGCTGTTTGGAGTGATGGGGCTGTTTGGAGTGATGGGACTGTTTGGAGTGATGGGGTTGTTTGGAGTGATGGAGCTGTTTGCAGCGATGGGACACTTTGGAGTGATGGGGTTGCATGCAGTGATGGAGCTGTTTGGAGAGTTGGGGCTGTATGGGGGGATGGGCTGTTTGGAGTGATGGGGTTGTTTGGAGTGATGGCGCTGTTTGGAGTGATGGGACTGTTTGGAGTGATAGAGCAATTTGGAGTAATGGGACTGTTTGGAGTGATGGGGCTGTTTAGAGTGATGGGGTTGTTTGGAGTAATGGAGCTGTTTGGTGAGATGGAACTGTTTGGAGTGATGGGTGTTTTTGGAGTGATGGGACTGTTCGGTGTGATGGAGCTGTTTGGAGTGATGGGACTGTTTGGAGTGGCTGGGTTGGTTGGAGTGATGGAGCTGTTTGGAGAGTTGGGGCAGTATGGGGGGATGGGCTATTTGGAGTGATGGGGTTGTTTGGAGTGATGGGGCTGTTTGGAGTGATAGAGCTGTTTGGAGTGATGGGACTGTTCGGAGTGATGGAGCTGTTTGGAATGTTGGGACTGTTCGGAGTGATGGAGCTGTTTGGAATGTTGGGACGGTTCGGAGTGATGGAGCTGTTTGGAGTGTTGGGACTGTTCGGAGTGAAAGAGCTGTTTGGAGTGATGGGGTTGTTTGGAGTGATGAGGCTGTTTGGAGTGATGGGGTTGTTTGGAGTGATGAGGCTGTTTGGAGTGATGGAGCTGTTTGGAGTGTTGGGGTTGTTTGGAGTGATGAGGCTGTTTGGAGTGATGGAGCTGTTTGGAGTGATGGGGTTGTTTGGAGTGATTGAGCTGTTTGGAGTGATGGGACTGTTCGGAGTGATGGGGCTGTTTGGAGTGATGGGGCTGTTTGGAGTGATGGAGCTGTTTGGAGTGATGGGGCTGTTTGGAATGATGGAGCTGTTTGGAGTGATGGAGCTGTTTGGAGTGATGGGGCTGTTTGGAGTGATGGAGCTGTTTGATGTGATGGGGCTGTTTGGAGTGATGGGACTGTTTGGAGTGATGGGACTGTTTGGAGTGATGGGACTGTTTGGATTGATGGGGTTGTTTATAGTGATGGAGCTGTTTGATGTGATGGAGCTGTTTGGAGCGATGGGGTTGTTTGGAGTGATGGAGCTGTTTGGAGTGATGGAGCTGTTTGATGTGATGGGGCTGTTTGGAGTGATGGGACTGTTTGGAGTGATGGGGCTGTTTGGAGTGATGGGGCTGTTTGGAGTGATGGGGCTGTTTGGAGTGATGGGGCTGTTTGGAGTGATGGAGCTGTTTGGAGTGATGGGACTGTTTGGAGCGATGGGGTTGTTTGGAGTGATGGAGCTGTTTGGAGTGATGGAGCTGTTTGATGTGATGGGGCTGTTTGGAGTGATGGGGCTGTTTGGAGTGATGGGGCTGTTTGGAGTGATGGGGCTGTTTGGAGTGATGGAGCTGTTTGGAGTGATGAGGCTGTTTGGAGTGATGGAGCTGTTTGGAGTGATGGGGTTGTTTGGAGTGATTGAGCTGTTTGGAGTGATGGGACTGTTCGGAGTGATGGGGCTGTTTGGAGTGATGGGGCTGTTTGGAGTGATGGAGCTGTTTGGAGTGATGGGGCTGTTTGGAATGATGGAGCTGTTTGGAGTGATGGAGCTGTTTGGAGTGATGGGGCTGTTTGGAGTGATGGAGCTGTTTGATGTGATGGGGCTGTTTGGAGTGATGGGACTGTTTGGAGTGATGGGACTGTTTGGAGTGATGGGACTGTTTGGATTGATGGGGTTGTTTATAGTGATGGAGCTGTTTGATGTGATGGAGCTGTTTGGAGCGATGGGGTTGTTTGGAGTGATGGAGCTGTTTGGAGTGATGGAGCTGTTTGATGTGATGGGGCTGTTTGGAGTGATGGGACTGTTTGGAGTGATGGGGCTGTTTGGAGTGATGGGGCTGTTTGGAGTGATGGGGCTGTTTGGAGTGATGGGGCTGTTTGGAGTGATGGAGCTGTTTGGAGTGATGGGACTGTTTGGAGTGATGGGGCTGTTTGGAGCGATGGGGTTGTTTGGAGTGATGGAGCTGTTTGGAGTGATGGAGCTGTTTGATGTGATGGGGCTGTTTGGAGTGATGGGGCTGTTTGGAGTGATGGGGCTGTTTGGAGTGATGGGGCTGTTTGGAGTGATGGAGCTGTTTGGAGTGATGGGGCTGTTTGGAGTGATGGGGCTGTTTGGAGTGATGGAGCTGTTTGGAGTGATGGAGCTGTTTGATGTGATGGGGCTGTTTGGAGTGATGGGGCTGTTTGGAGTGATGGGGCTGTTTGGAGTGATGGGGCTGTTTGGAGTGATGGAGCTGTTTGATGTGATGGGGCTGTTTGGAGTGATGGGACTGTTTGGAGTGATGGGACTGTTTGAATTGATGGGGCTGTTTGGAGTGATGGGGCTGTTTGGAGTGATGGGGCTGTTTGGAGTGATGGGGCTGTTTGGAGTGATGGGGCTGTTCGGAGTGATGGGGCTGTTTGGAGTGATGGAGCTGTTTGGAGTGATGGAGCTGTTTGATGTGATGGGGCTGTTTGGAGTGATGGGACTGTTTGGAGTGATGGGACTGTTTGGATTGATGGGGTTGTTTATAGTGATGGAGCTGTTTGATGTGATGGAGCTGTTTGGAGCGATGAGGTTGTTTGGAGTAATGGAGCTGTTTGTAGTGATGGGGTTGTTTGAAGTGATGGAGCTGTTGGAGTGATGGGACTGTTTGGAGTGATGGGACTGCTTGGAGTATGGGGTTGATTATAGTGATGGAGCTGTTTGGAGTGATGGGGCTGTTTGGAGTGATGGGATTGTTTGGAGTGACGGAGCCTTTTGGAGTGATGGGGCTGTTTGGAGTAATGGAGCTGTTTGGAGTGATGGAGCTGATTGGAGTGATGGGACTGTTTGGAGTGATGGAGCTGTTTGGATGATGGGACTCTTTGGAGTGATGGGACTCTTTGGAGTGATGGGACTGTTTGGAGTGATGGGGTTGTTTGGAGTGATGGGACTGTTTGGAGTGATGGAGCTGTTTGGAGTGATGAGACTGTTTGGAGTGATGGCGCTGTTTGGATTGATGGGGCTGTTTGGAGTGATGGGGTTGTTTGGAGTGATGGGGCTGTTTGGAGTGATGGGACTGTTTGGAGTGATGGGGTTGTTTGGAGTGATGGGACTGTTTGGAGTGATAGGGTTGTTTGGAGTGATGGAGATGTTTGGATGATGGGTCTGTTTGGAGTGATGGGACTGTTTGGAGTGATGGGAATGTTTGCAGTGATGGAGTTGTTAAGAGTGATGGAGCTGTTTGGAGTTATGGGTCTGTTTGGAGTGATGGGATTGTATGGAGTGATGGGGTTGTTTATAGTGATGGAGCTGTTTGGTGTGATGGGTTTGTTTGGAGTGAGGGGACTGTTTGGAGTAATGGGGTTGTTTGGAGTGATGGAGCTGTTTGGAGTGATGGGACTGTTTGGCGGGAATGAGCTGTTTGGAGTAATGGGGTAGTTTGGAGTGATGGAGCTGTTTGGAGTGATGGGACTGTTTGGCGTGAATGAGCTGTTTGGAATGATCGGGTCGTTTGGAGTGATGGAGCTGTTTGGAGTGATGGGACTGTTTGGAGTGATGGTGTTGTTTGGAGTGATGGAGCTGTTTGGAATGATGTGACTGTTTGGAGTGATGGGACTGTTTGGAGTGATGGGGTTGTTTGGAGTGATGGAGCTGTTTGCAGCGATGGGACACTTTGGAGTGATGGGGTTGCATGCAGTGATGGAGCTGTTTGGAGAGTTGGGGCTGTATGGGGGGATGGGCTGTTTGGAGTGATGGGGTTGTTTGGAGTGATGGCGCTGTTTGGAGTGATGGGACTGTTTGGAGTGATAGAGCAATTTGGAGTAATGGGACTGTTTGGAGTGATGGGGCTGTTTAGAGTGATGGGGTTGTTTGGAGTAATGGAGCTGTTTGGTGAGATGGAACTGTTTGGAGTGATGGGTTTTTTTGGAGTGATGGGACTGTTCGGTGTGATGGAGCTGTTTGGAGTGATGGGAATGTTTGGAGTGGCTGGGTTGGTTGGAGTGATGGAGCTGTTTGGAGAGTTGGGGCGGTATGGGGGGATAGAGCTGTTTGGAGTGATGGGACTGTTTGGAGTGATGGAGCAGTTTGGAGTGATGGGACTGTTTGGAGTGATGGAGCTGTTTGGAGTGATGGGACTGTTGGGAGTGATGTGGTTGTTTGGAGTGATGGAGTTGTTTGGAGTAATGGAACTGTTTGGAGTGATGTGGTTGTTTGGAGTGATGGAGCTGTTTGGAGTGATGGGGCTGTTTGGAGTGATGGAGCTGTTTGGAGTGATGGAGCTGTTTGGAGTGATGGGACTGTTTGGAGTGATGGGGTTGTTTGGAGTGATGGAGCTGTTTGGAGTGATGGAGCTGTTTGGAGTGATGGAGCTGTTTGGAGTGCTGGGGTTGTTTGGATTCACGGGAGTGTTTGGAGTGATGGGGTTGTTTGGAGAGAAGGAGCTCTTTGTAGTAATGGAGCTGTTTGGAGTGATGCGGTTGTTTTAGTGATGGGGCTGCTTGCAGTGATGGGACTGTCTGGAGTGATGAAGCTGTTTGGAGTGATGGGGCTGTTTGGAGTGATGGGATTGTTTGGAGTGATGGAGCTGTTTGGAGAGTTGGGGCGGTATGGGGGGATGGGCTGTTTGGAGTGATGGGGTTGTTTGGAGTGATGGGGTTGTTTGGAGTGATGGGGCTGTTTGGAGTGATAGAGCTGTTTGGAGTGATGGGACTGTTTGGAGTGATGGAGCAGTTTGGAGTGATGGGACTGTTTGGAGTGATGGGACTGTTTGGAGTGATGGGACTGTTTGGAGTGATAGAGCTGTTTGGAGTGATGGGACTGTTTGGAGTGATGTGGTTGTTTGGAGTGATGGAGTTGTTTGGAGTAATGGAACTGTTTGGAGTGATCTGGTTGTTTGGAGTGATGGAGCTGTTTGGAGTGATGGGACTGTTTGGAGTGATAGAGCTGTTTGGAGTGATGGGACTGTTTGGAGTGATAGAGCTGTTTGGAGTGATGGAGTTGTTTGGAGTAATGGAACTGTTTGGAGTGATGTGGTTGTTTGGAGTGATGGAGCTGTTTGGAGTGATGGAGCTGTTTGGAGTGATGGAGCTGTTTGGAGTGCTGGGGTTGTTTGGATTCACGGGACTGTTTGGAGTGATGGGGTTGTTTGGAGAGAAGGAGCTCTTTGTAGTAATGGAGCTGTTTGGAGTGATGTGGTTGTTTTAGTGATGGGGCTGCTTGCAGTGATGGGACTGTCTGGAGTGATGGAGCTGTTTGGAGTGATGGGGCTGTTTGGAGTGATGGGATTGTTTGGAGTGATGGGGTTGTTTGGAGTGATGGAGCTGTTTGGAGTGATGGGGTTGTTTGGAGTGATGGGGTTGTTTGGAGTGATGGGACTGTTTGGAGTGATGGAGCTGTTTGGAGTGATGGGGTTGTTTGGAGTGATGGGGTTGTTTGGAGTGATGGGGCTATTTGGAGTGATGGGACTGTATGGAGTCAGGGGTTTGTTTGGAGTGACGGGGCTGTGTGGAGTGATGGAGCTGTTTGGAGTGATGGGGCTATTTGGAGTGATGGAGCTGTTTGGAGTGATGGAGCTGCTTGCAATGATGGGACTGCTGGAGTGATGGAGCTGTTTGGAGTGATGCAACTGTTTGGAGTGATGGAGCTGTTTGGAGTGATGGAGCTGTTTGGAGTGATGGAGCGTTTGGAGTGATGGGGCTGTTTGGAGTGATGTGGTTATTTGGAGTGATGGGAATGTTTGGAGTGATGGGGTTGTTTGGAGTGATGGGGTTGTTTGGAGTGATGGGGTTATTTGGAGTGATGGGACTGTTTGGAGTGATGGGGTTGTTTGGAGTGACGGGGCTGTGTGGAGTGAAGCAGCTATTGGGAGTGATGGGGCTGTTTGGAGTGATTTGGCTGTTTGGAGTGATGGAGCTTTTGGTGTGATGGAGCTGTTTGGAGTGATGGAGCTGTTTGGAGTGATGGGGTTGTTTGGGGTGATGGGGCTGTTTGGAGTGATGGAGCTGTTTGGAGAGATGGGGCTGTATGGAGTGAAGGAGCTGTTTGGAGTGATGGGGCTGTTTGGAGTGATGGGTCTGTTTGGAGTGATTTGGCTGTTTGGAGTGATGGAGCTGTTTGGAGTGATGGAGCTGTTTGGAGTGATGGGGCTGTTTGGAGTGATGGGAATGTTTGGAGTGATGGGGTTGTTTGGAGTGAAGGGGTTGTTTGGAGTGATGGGGTTAATTGGAGTGATGGGACTGTTTGGAGTGATGGGGTTGTTTGGAGTGACGGGGCTGTGTGGAGTGAAGCAGCTATTGGGAGTGATGGGGCTGTTTGGAGTGATTTGGCTGTTTGGAGTGATGGAGCTTTTGGTGTGATGGAGCTGTTTGGAGTGATGGAGCTGTTTGGAGTGATGGGGTTGTTTGGAGTGATGGGGCTGTTTGGAGTGATGGAGCTGTTTGGAGTGATGGGGCTGTATGGAGTGAAGGAGCTGTTTGGAGTGATGGGGCTGTTTGGAGTGATGCGTCTGTTTGGAGTGATTTGGCTGTTTGGAGTGATGGAGCTGTTTGGAGTGATGGGGTTGTTTGGAGTGATGGAGCTCTTTGGAGTGATGGGGCTGTTTGGTGTGATGGAGCTGTTTGGAGTGATGGGGTTGTTTGGAGTGATGGGGCTGTTTGGAGTGATGGAGCTGTTTGGAGTGATGGAGCTGTTTGGAGTGATGGGGCTGTTTGGAGTAATGGAGCTGTTTGGAGTGATGGGGCTGTTTGGAGAGATGGGGCTGTTTGGAGTGATGGAGCTGTTTGGAGTGATGGAGCTGTTTGGAGTGATGGGGCTGTTTGGTGTGATGGAGCTGTTTGGAGTGATGGGGTTGTTTGGAGTGATGGGGCTGTTTGGAGTGATGGAGCTGTTTGGAGTGATGGGGTTGTTTGGAGTCATGGGGTTGTTTGGAGTGATGGAGCTCTTCAGAGTAATGGAGCTGTTTGGAGTGATGTGGTTGTTTGGAGTGACAGGGCTGTGTGGAGTGAAGCAGCTCTTGGGAGTGATGGGGCTGTTTGGAGTGATGGAGCTGTTTGGAGTGATGGGGCTGTTTTGAGTGATGGAGCTGTTTGTAGTGATGGGGCTGTTTGGAGTGATGGAGCTGTTTGGAGTGATGGGGCTGTTTGGAGTGATGGAGATGTTTGGAGTGATTGAGCTGTTTGCAGTGATGGGGCTGTTTGGAGTGATGGAGCTATTTGGAGTGATGGGGCTGTTTGGAATGATGGGGCTGTTTGAAGTGATGGAGATGTTTGGAGTGATTGAGTTGTTTGGTGTGATAGGGTTGTTTGAAGTGATGGGACGGTTTGGAGTGATGGAGCTGTTTGGAGTGATGGGGCTGTTTGGAGTGATGTGGCTGTTTGGAGTGATGGGGCTGTTTGGAGTGATGGGGCTGTTTGGAGTGATGGGGCTGTTTGGAGTGATGGGGCTGTTTGGAGTGGTGGAGCTGTTTGGAGTGATGGGGCTGTTTGGAGTGATGGGGCTGTTTGGAGTGATGGAGCTGTTTGGAGTGATGGGGCTGTTTGGAGTGATGGGGCTGTTTGGAGTGATGGGGCTGTTTGGAGTGGTGGAGCTGTTTGGAGTGATGGGGCTGTTTGGAGTGATGGGGCTGTTTGGAGTGGTGGAGCTGTTTGGAGTGATGGGGCTGTTTGGTGTGATGGGGCTGTTTGGAATGATGGGGCTGTTTGGAGTGATGGGGCTGTTTGGAGTGATGGGGCTGTTTGGAGTGATGGGGCTGTTTGGAGTGGTGGAGCTGTTTGGAGTGATGGGGCTGTTTGGAGTGGTGGAGCTGTTTGGAGTGATGGGGTTGTTTGGAGTGATGGGGCTGTTTGGAGTGGTGGAGCTGTTTGGAGTGATGGAGCTGTTTGGAGTGATGGAGCTGTTTGGAGTGATGGGGCTGTTTGGAGTGATGGGGCTGTTTGGAGTGATGGGGCTGTTTGGAGTGATGGGGCTGTTTGGAGTGATGGAGCTGTTTGGAGTGATGGGGCTGTTTGGAGTGATGGGGCTGTTTGGAGTGATGGGGCTGTTTGGAGTGATGGAGCTGTTTGGAGTGATGGGGCTGTTTGGAGTGATGGGGCTGTTTGGAGTGATGGAGCTGTTTGGAGTGATGGGGCTGTTTGGAGTGATGGGGCTGTTTGGAGTGATGGGGCTGTTTGGAGTGATGGGGCTGTTTGGAGTGATGGGGCTGTTTGGAGTGATGGGGCTGTTTGGAGTGATGGGGCTGTTTGGAGTGATGGAGTTGTTTGGAGTGATGGGGCTGTTTGGAGTGATGGGGCTGTTTGGAGTGATGGGGCTGTTTGGAGTGATGGAGCTGTTTGGAGTGATGGGGCTGTTTGGAGTGATGGAGCTGTTTGGAGTGATGGGGCTGTTTGGAGTGATGGGGCTGTTTGGAGTGATGGGGCTGTTTGGAGTGATGGAGCTGTTTGGAGTGATGGGGCTGTTTGGAGTGATGGGGCTGTTTGGAGTGATGGGGCTGTTTGGAGTGATGGGGCTGTTTGGAGTGATGGGGCTGTTTGGAGTGATGGAGCTGTTTGGAGTGATGGGGCTGTTTGGAGTGATGGGGCTGTTTGGAGTGATGGGGCTGTTTGGAGTGATGGAGCTGTTTGGAGTGATGGGGCTGTTTGGAGTGATGGGGCTGTTTGGAGTGATGGAGCTGTTTGGAGTGATGGGGCTGTTTGGAGTGATGGGGCTGTTTGGAGTGATGGGGCTGTTTGGAGTGATGGGGCTGTTTGGAGTGATGGGGCTGTTTGGAGTGATGGGGCTGTTTGGAGTGATGGGGCTGTTTGGAGTGATGGAGTTGTTTGGAGTGATGGGGCTGTTTGGAGTGATGGGGCTGTTTGGAGTGATGGGGCTGTTTGGAGTGATGGAGCTGTTTGGAGTGATGGGGCTGTTTGGAGTGATGGAGCTGTTTGGAGTGATGGGGCTGTTTGGAGTGATGGGGCTGTTTGGAGTGATGGGGCTGTTTGGAGTGATGGGGCTGTTTGGAGTGATGGGGCTGTTTGGAGTGATGGAGCTGTTTGGAGTGATGGGGCTGTTTGGAGTGATGGGGCTGTTTGGAGTGATGGGGCTGTTTGGAGTGATGGGGCTGTTTGGAGTGATGGGGCTGTTTGGAGTGATGGGGCTGTTTGGAGTGATGGGGCTGTTTGATGAAGAGACAGCAAGTTGATTTGTACTTGGAGCATTCTTAAAGGTGAGTAATGTGGCTGAAGATATAGTGGTGCCAGTTTTCAGGAGTAATGTTGTGAGTATACATGAGGGAGAGTCCCTTGCCCAATTTGTGGCCGCCTCAAATGAGAATTGCAAATTCAGAGGATTCCTCCAAGATTCCTCGCGGGCTATTTTCAGCCCCACATACAAAGCCCTCCAATGGATTCTACCAACAAGGATATACCTGCATTTGAAGGCAGTTTTCAAAATTGCTGTCTCAGTGGAGTTAGCTGCCAGCCAAACAGCACTATTGAGTGACAACACTTGGGACTAAAATTGAATTGAATTTATTGTCACGTGTACTGAGGCACAGTGAAAAGCTTTGTCTTGCAAGTAATACAGGCAGATCACCGAGTTAAGTAGCATAGATAGTAAATAATAGGTAAACAGCGGCAAAAACAAAAACACAGGGACAGGCGAATGTTAAGCATTTGTGAGTCCATTCAGTATTTTAACAACAGTAGGGTACAAACTGTTACAAAACCGGCTGGTGCGTATGTTCAGGATTCTATACCTTCTCTCGGATGGTAGAGGTTGTAGAAAAGCATTGTCAGGGTGGGATGGATCTTTGAGAATGCTGGTGGCCTTTCCTTGACAGAGGACCTGGTAGATGCAGTCTATAGATGGGTGTCCAAAGTACTGGATACACGAGAGAGTGCAGTAACAAACATTTGAATGTCATCGCTGATATGGTAAAGTGGCCAGAAAGAGTCAATATACTGGAGTTGAGAAGCCCAGTGCCACAGGTGAAAGCAAGTGGGCCATGTTGCATGAAATTGTCAGGTACAACTCCAGCAAGACAAGAGGTATCTAAAGGAGAGAATTCAGAGGGCAAGGCACGAGGTACACACCAGCAGCTGAGTTGACTGGGTGTTAGCTGTGTCTGTGGGAGAAGCAGATGGCTCAAAGGTGGCAGAGTTTCAGTTAAACATCCTGTCAGTTGTGGGCTGAAGCTGGTTGTTTCTGAATGATTCCCAAATTAGACAGGAACACAGTAAAGGTGGAAGTGGATACAGCTGCAGGGCTGTCTCTGATTCCCGTATCTATACTTAGGAGTGGTTAAAGGCCCTGCCAGGAAGCCTGCCAAGATTACACCGTGGGCATACACTCAACAAGTGGTGCTACTGAAGGGATCAGTGTGCTGAACTGTCTCTGTACAGAGTGAAAGGAGATTACCCTGCATTTTTCAGATGTTCCTGAATACAGAAATTGGTGGACTTAAAAACAAGTTTGCAAGAGCTTTTGGATGGGTATAAATCTCTCTTCAAGGGAAACCTGGAGGAAATGAAAGAGAAAGTACCACTATCATCACATTATATGAAGTGTGTGCCAATTACAAGAACAAATGTAAACTCCCAGATCAGCTGGAATTTGGCATCTGTTTATCTTGAAGGTTTTCTCTGTTTGTTTTATTGATTCATGAATGTGGGTGTCACTGGCTCGGCCAGCATTTATTGCCCAGCTCTAGCTGCCCTTGAGAAGGTGACGGTGAGGATCTGATTTCCTGAATTGCTGCAGTCCATTTGGTTTAGGTAGATTCACAACGCTGTTGGGGAGGGATGGTTTGGAGGTACCGGCGTTGGATTGGGGTGCACAAAGTTAAAAATCATACAAACACCTGATGAAGGAGCAGCGCTCCAAAAGCTAGTGCTTCCAAATAAACCTGTTAGGAAGGGAGTTCTCCTGGTCACCTGCCAGAGTTATAACACAACAATGATGAACCTCACAATGAAATGTGGTTCCCATGTTTTAAGCAAATAATATTTACATTTCTTTTCCATTTGACAGGGAGATCTTACCTCATAAGTGGACCTTCTGTGTTCAAATTCACGGGAAGGCAATTGATCGGGCGATTTGAACCACAGCCATGGCTAAACTGTGAATAACTGACATGCTTTTCTACCAGACTGCCGGGGCCAAGACTTTGAGAATGTCGTTTCAAGAAGATAGAAATATAATCATTAGTATAAAATGAAATTAGCTACTCGATGAAGTTTAACCACTAACTCTTTTCCGATAAAATCATTGCATTTTAGTTTGAAATTGATTAATCAGCTGATTTCATTGTTCAATGCAATGCATAACCTGTACTAAAAGAATTCTGGATTAGTGGTGCTGGAAGAGTACAGCAGTTCAGGCAGCATCCGAGGAGCAGTAAAATCGACGTTTTGGGCAAAAGCCCTTCATCAGGAATAAAAGTTATTCCTGATTAAGGGCTTTTGCCCGAAACGTCGATTTTACTGCTCCTCAGATGCTGCCTGAACTGCTGTGCTTTTCCAGCACCACTAATCCAGAATCTGGTTTCCAGCATCTGCAGTCATTGTTTTTACCTGTACTAGAAGAATGTCAATTTGACACTTGAGTGTTCCATGTATCTCAACATAAATGATCAATGCATGCAGTTTGTTTTAAGGTGAATGTTTGTGTGTCATTTTCACATAATTATGGTGAAAGCAGAATATTCATAGATTTTGGGGAAAATGTTGCTTTTTACTAACTCATCAATTCAGTGCACTTATATCCCGCTACAATGTACCAATGTATCCTGTTGAAAATAAAGTACACATTAAAAGACAGTGATTTTCATTTGTCTGTGCATCAAGGCAGAATTTAATTTGAACTCACACTAATTCTTAACACAATAAATTGTGTGAGAGGAATTAGGAAACAATTCGTCATACAGATGATAGCCGAAGTATGAAAACTCCTCTTAGAAAATAAAACTGTGGATGCAAGCTTAATGATGATTTTAAACTGTATATTCACATCTGTCTTAAATTGTGATCTCATAGAGCCCTACCATACTTCAGTTGAGATCTAGTATTCTCTTAGCAAAGTTCAGCATAATGTCCCCGCTCTTGTATTCTATGCACTGATTGAGGAAATTATTGCATTCTTTATTAATAGCTCTACACCGGTCCTACTGCCAAACTGACTTAGATACATATAAATCCAGGTCACCCCTGCTGCAACAGCCCCTTTAGAATAGTACACTTTGTAAGCTCAGGCATAGTGGTTAAGCAAAGAGATGTTAGACTGGAATTGTATGAAACATTGATTAGGCCAAAACAAGAATATTGTGTAAAATTCTGGAATTTACATTATAGGGGAGATGTGATTGCTCTGGAAAGAGTGTGGACCAGGGTGTTGCCGAGTCAAGTTTAGTTGTGAAGAGAGATTGGAGAAACTGGGATTGTTTTCCTTGGAGTACAGGAGACTATGGGAGCACGTGTTTAAGATGGATATGATGCAGGATAGACAGGAAGGAACCTTTCCTTTTAGTGGAGGGATCAATTTCTCACAAGGAACAGGAGGTTTAGATGCTTACCCAGAGGTTGGGGGAAGCTAGAACTCACGGTCTGTAAAGCATGGCAGATGGCAGTTGAAGAAGCATTTAGATGTGCACTTGTGATACTTTGGGCTAAGTGCTGGGGAAATGGAATTGGAATAGTTAGGTGATTGTTTTTGACTGGTGCAGAATTGATGGGCTGAAGGGCCCATTTCTGTGCTGTAAATCCCTATGACTCCATGATACGATACCAGGAAAGCAAGGATTGCAGGGCAAACTCTTGGGGAGTTCCACTTAAAAACCTCCTTCCTGACCAAAAAATACCTATTAATTACTAATTTTTGTTTCCTATCTCTCAGTCAGTTTTATATCCACATTTCTACATCCACAATGACCCTTTAACGTTCCTTACAAGTCTGTTGGTTGGCAGTGCATTGGAGGTCTTTTGTAAATCCATGTGCACCACATCAATAGCATTGACCTCATCAATTCTCGGTGAAATGGCTTTGAAAAAACTCCAGAAGTTCATTCAACACAATTGTCCAGGAGAACCTTTCTAACACAGTGTGTGTTGTGTTTGGAATGAACTGCCACAGGAGGTATAGTTAGTAAGTTTGCAGATGACACCAAAATTTGAGGTGTACTGGACAACGAAGAAGGTTACCTCAGATTACAATGGAATTTTGATCAGATGGGCCAATGAGGAGTGGCAGAAGGAGTTTAATTTAGATAAATGCAAGATGCTGCATTTTGGGAAAGCAAATCTTAGCAGGACTTATACACTTAAAGGTAAGGTCCCAGAGAGTGTTGTTGAACAAGGAGACCTTGGAGTGCAGGTTCATAGTTCACTGAAAGTGGAGTCGCAGGAAGAGAGGATAGTGAAGAAGGTGTTTGGTATGCTTTCCTTTATTGGTCAGAATAATTGGTTAGGCCACTGTTAGAATATTGCATGCAATTCTGGTCTCCATCGTATCGGAAAGATGTTGTGAAACTTGAAAGGGTTCAGAAAAGATTTACAAGGATGTTGCCAGGGTTAGAAAAAGTTACAAATCACACAACACCAGGTTATAGTCCAACAGGTTTAATTGGAAGCACTAGCTTTCAAAGCGCTGCTCCTTCAATCAGGTGGTTGTGGAGTACACAATTGTAAGACACAGAACTTATAGCAAAAGTTTCCAGTGTGATGTCACTGAAATTATACAGTGAAAAATCCCTTGATTGTTTGTTAAGTCTCTCATCTGTTAGAATGACCATGATAATTTCACTTCTTTCATATGTAAATCACAAAACCTTTTTTAAAAGTTACATTCTCAGGTTACAACTAACTGTGTTCCCTGTCTGTGCCATAATATTTAGACTGATTCTAATCTAAAAAGTGAATTAGCAGAGTCTTACATGGATTCATGCCATTTTTAAGCAAAATACATTGTAACTCTGCAAGTAAAAGTTCACCCCACAAACGTATAGGGGTGTGTGTGTGTATGGGTTTTTGTGTGTGTCTGTAGGAGTGTGTGTGTGTGTCTGGGGTGGGGGGTTGTGAGTGTCTGTGTGAGAGAGTGTATGTGTGTGTGTATGTGAGAGAGAAAATGTAAAGGGGGCTAAGTCTGTGAGAGGATGCATGTGTGAGTTTGGGTGTGTGTGTGTGTCTGGGGTGGGGGGTTGTGGGTGTCTGTGAGAGAGTGTATATGTGTGTGTGAGTGTAAAGTGTCTAAGTCTGTGAATGTGGGAGTGTGTGTGTGTTTGTAGGAGTGTGTGTGAATGTCTGTGTATAGGGGTGTATGTGTGAGTGCTCGCGCATGTGTATGTGTGAGAATGTGTGTAGGAGTGCCTGTTGGTCACCTGTAATGTGACATGTCCCGGTTGAGGCCCTCCCTATGGGTACTGAACTTAGCTATCAGCCTCTGCTCGGCCACTTTTCGCTGCTGCCAGTCCCGAAGTCCAACTTGGAGGATGGTCACCCGAAGGTCCAAGGTCGAATGTCCTGGACCACTGAAGTGTTCCCCAACTGGGAGGGAACCCTCCTGTCTGTTGATTGTTGTGGGGGGCCCATTCATCCGTTGTCGTAGCCTTTGCTCGGTTTCCCCAATGTGCCATGCCTCCGGGCATCCTTGTCTGCAACGTATAAGATAGACAACGTTGGCTGAGTCACATGAGTACCTGCCATGAGTACAAGGTGGGAGGTGTGCCCACACGTAATGGCGGTATCTATGTCCACACTCTGACACGTCTTGCAGCATCTACCATGACAGGGTTGTATGGAGTTGTCCTGAGAGCCAGGCAACTTGCTACAAACAATGATCTGTTTGAGGTTTGGCGGTTGTTTAAAGGCAAGTAATGGAGGTGTGGGGAAGGTCTTGGCGAGGTGCTCTTGCTCATTGAAAATGTGTTGCAGTCACGAAGAACATGGCGTAGATTTTTTGCTCCTGGGAAGTACTGGACAACGAAGGGTTGGAAGATCTGAGCTATTGGGAGAGACTGAATAGGTTGCAGCTGTTTTCCCTGGAGCATCGGAGGCTGAGGGATGACCTTATAGAGGTTTACAAAATCATGATGGGCATGGATAGGATAAATAGACAAAGTCTTTTCCCTGGGGTGGTGAGTCCAGAACTAGAGGGCATAGCTTTAGGGTGAGAGGGGAAAGATATAAAAGAGACCTAAGGGGCAACTTTTTCCACAGAGAGGGTTGAACGGGTGTGGATTGAGCTGCCAGAGGAAGTGGTGGAGGTTGGTACAATTGCAATATTTAAAAGGCATCTGGATGGGTATATGAATAGGAAGGGTTTGGAGGGATATGGGACGGGTGCTGGCAGGTGTGACTAGATTGGGTTGGGATATCTGGTCAGCATGGATGGGTTGGACTGAAGGGTCTGTTTCTGGGCTGTACATTTCTATGACTCAATGCCTCTCTGAAGTGGTGGGTGTGGGTACAGTTACAATGTTTTAAAGACATTTGGATATGTACATTATTAGGAAAGGTTTGGAGGGATAGGGGGCAAACACAGGCAGGTGTGACTAGTTTAGTTTGGGAACATGGTTGGTGTGGACTGGTTGGACCTGCTTCTGTTGCTGGATGACTCTATGTCAGTCCTGCCATCCCGGGAATGAATGTGATAACGCTTGAACAAGTAGGTTCCAAGGCTGAGTGAGCATGGCTTCGTGCTGTAGCTGCATGGTTTAACAAACAAAGGCCAGACCTTTTTCTAGCTGATCAAATAAGAAAGCCGTCTCAGCAGATCCACCCAGTCTGGGCAGAGAGATTACCATGGTAACATCTCAGACAGAGTCAACAAGCAGAGGCACAGGAATGCCACTGATCTGCTGTACTCCACAAGGGTAGGTGGCACTCTGTCAGAGGGCCACCAATCTGCGATTCACATGAAGGTCATCAAGAGTCATTGACTGCAAACGTGAGGATTTCTGGACACCACGGTTGAAAGAAAGGACAAGGGAGAATTACAACCTGCGTACACAGAAAACCGACAAACACTGACCAAATACTCAACAACACCGCAACCATCCCAACACACACAAACTAAGCTGTATCAGAACACTATTCCAATGAGCCACCACACACTGCAGCACAGACGAACTTCGGAAAACAGAGGAGAACCACCTGTACAACGTATTCAAGATACTCAAAAAACACAGTGCACAGATTCCACAAGAACAAACCACGACAAGCAGACCAAACACAGCCAGAAACCCTAACCACCTTACCATATATCAAAGAAGTTTCAGAAATGACAGCCAGACTACTGAGAACCCTCAGAATCCTAGTAGCACACAAACCCACCAACACTCAAACAAAAACTAACAAACTTAAAACACCCAGTACAACCCATGGACAAAACCAATGTCATCTACAAAATTCCATGCAAGGACTGCTACAAACACTACGTAGGACAAACAGGAAGAAAGTCAGCCACCAGGATACACAAACACCAGCTCGCCACAAAAAGACACGACCCTCTCTCCCTCATGGCCCTACACACGGATGAAAAAAACCACCATTTCGACTGCGGACAACACATCTATCCTGGGACAGGCTAAGCAAAGCTTGGCACTCCAACCACAACGTCATAAACAAACACATAGATCTAGATACCATCTATCAACCCGTCAGAAAACGAACAGGAAATGACATCACCACAAACCCCTGGAACCCCATCCAGGACAAACATATAAATAGAAAGCAGGAGACAACAGCTTCACTTCACTTGGAGGTCGCCACTGATGATGTTACCTAGCCAGGTATTGAAACATCTGGATATCAAACCTACAGCTCAGCGAGCAAACCTACACCCTAAACCTCAATCTGAGCTACAAACCCACACCCTAAATGTGAGGATCTCGTGCCTCATGGTGAGTCAAAGAGTTTACAGCCATCTCATCCTCACAAACGATGAGCCTTTGCTGCCCTCTATGCTCTGACTGGTGGTATCACATCACTCTTGCAGATCTCAGTGTCAAGGAATGCTGCTTGATTTGCACTCAGATCTGCACTTAATTGTACCTGCTATGTGTTTTCATCCTCAATGGCAAGGCAAGGTGGAATGAAGGGCCACAACCTCATTCCAAGTCTCCCATCCTTTCAAACATGAAGCTCTTCAGCCACGTCCTGAAGCAGACTCTGCCCTGATATCAGGAAGCACCCACAGGGAACAGGAGCATTAAACAAACATTCCAGTATTCAATAGATATAGAGCTGGAAAAGCACAGTAGGTCATTTAGCACCCGAGGAGAAGGTGAGGCAGCACTGACCTTCCTGCTCCTCGGATGTAGTCTGACCTTTTGTGCACTTTCCGCTTCACATCTATTGACTCTGACTTCCAGCATCTGCAGTCCTTACTGTCTCCAAGACATTATAGTAGCTTCTTCTCAACACTCCAGAGGGCCCTTGCTCTTCCAGCTGCCCCCTCCCCCACACTGTGACCCTATTCTCTGCTAGAGGTCAAAGCCAAAGAGTGTGACCGTGGGGGAGGAGGATGAAGCAGCCTGAGGCATCCGAGGTGGAGTGTGATCATGGGACAGAGTTATTATCGCACCATGTACCCTCTCTAGCCTAGGTCCTTCCTGGTGATGTACTAGGGGCGAATAGCAAGAAGAAACATTCAGGCAGCACATTTGCAGCAGGGCATTATTTTGTCATGTAAGTTCCACACTTCTGAAAGTATTTATTCACATCCACTGTTTTACCTTCTGCTGTGGTCCTATTGTCCCAAGTTGAGTTAATCAATGTGGAAAACGTGCACTATTTTGGACCAGCAAAGAATATGGTTCATTCTAATTGACATTCATTGGTTTTATCTGTCATAACAAACAAAGTGGGAGACCTTCTCCTCGGCTGCTAAATGACCTACTGTGCTTTTCCAGCTCTATATCTATTGAATACTGGAATGTTTCTTTAATGCTCCTGTTCACTGTGGGTGCTTCCTGCATATATTCTCATCTATTAGACAATTGGTATAATTTTGTCTCCAGCAGCATATTTTAAATGATGTGGCAACTGGCAATGCTTATGTTATCCCGCATAACATTAGAAACTGATTGAGGTCATGGTATTGAAGAATCCAACAAATAGGTTTCTTAGAGATATCCTTATAAACAAATATTACATGGTTTTCAGACACCAAGGGTCTGGACTGATATGAAGTTTTTTTTAGATTAGATTCCCTACAGTGCTGAAACAGGCCCTTCGGCCCAACCAGTCCACACCAACCCTCTGAAGAGTAATCCACCCAGACCCATTTCCTCTGTCTAATGCACCTAACACTATGGGCAATTCACCTGACCTGCACATGCTACTCTATGCTACTCTATCCCTACCCCCACCCTCCTCTAGCTTATCTCTCCACGCTTCAGGCTCTCTGCCTTTATTCCTGATGAAGGGCTTTTGCCCGAAACGTCGATTTTGCCTGTCCTCGGATGCTGCCTGAATTGCTGTGCTCTTCCAGCACCACTGATCCAGAATCTGGTTTCCAGCATCTGCAGTCATTGTTTTTACCTATTAGAAATCCTGCAGAGTGTGAAAATAGATAAGTCCCCTGGGCCAGATGGGATTTATCCTAGGATCCTCTAGGAAGTCAGGGAAGAGATTGCCGAGCTTTTGGCATTGATCTTTAAATCGCCATTGTCTACAGGAATACTGCCAGAAGACTGGAGGATAGCAAATGTGGTTCCCCTGTTCAAGAAGGGGAGTAGAGACAATCCAGGTAATTATAGACCAGTGAGCCTTACTTCAGTTGTTGGTAAAGTGTTAGAAAAGGTTATAAGAGATAGGATTTATAAACATCTAGAAAATAATAATTTGGTTAGGGATAGTCAGCACGGTTTTGTGAAGGGTAGGTCATGCTTCACAAAGCTTATTGAGTTCTTTGAGAAGGTGACCAAACAGGTAGATGAGAGTAAACCGGTTGATGTGGTGTATATGGATTTCAGCAAGGTGTTCGATAAGGTTCCCCACAGTAAGCTATTGTACAAAATGCGGAGGAATGGGATTGTGGGAGATATAGCAGTTTGGATCAGTAATTGGCTTGCTGAAAGAAGACAGAGGGTGGTGGTTGATGGGAAATGTTCATCCTGGAGTCCAGTTACCAGTGGTGTACCGCAAGGGTCAGTGTTGGGTCCACTGCTGTTCGTCATTTTTATAAATGACCTGGATGAGGGCGTAGAAGGGTGGGTTAGTAAATTTGCAGACGACACTAAGGTTGGTAGAGTTGTGGATAGTGAAAAGGATGTTGTAGGTTACAGAGAGACATAGATAAGCTGCAGAGCTGGGCTGAGAGGTGGCAAATGGAGTTTAATACGGACAAGTGTGAGGTGATTCACTTTGGTCGGAGTAGCCGGAATGCAAAGTACTGGGTTAATGGTAAGGTTCTTGGTAGTGTAGATGAGCAGAGAGATCTCGGTGTCCAGGTACACAGATCCTTGAAAGTTGCCACCCAGGTTGACAGGGTTGTTAAGAAGGCATACAGTGTTTTAGCTTTTATTAATAGAGGGATCGAGTTCCGGAACCATGAGGTTATGCTACAGCTGTACAAAACTCTGGTGCGGCCGCACTTGGAGTATTGTGTATAGTTCTGGTCACCGCATTATAAGAAGGATGTGGAAGCTTTGGAAAGGGTGCAGAGGAGATTTACTAGGATGTTGCCTGGTATGGAGGGAAGGTCTTACGAGGAAAGGCTGAGGGACTTGAGGCTGTTTTCGTTGGAGAGAAGAAGGTTGAGAGGTGACTAAATAGAGACATATAAGACAATCAGAGGGTTAGATAGGGTGAACAGGGAGAGCCTTTTTCCAAGAATGGTGACGGCGAGCACGAGGGAAGCATAGCTTTAAATTGAGGGGTGATAGATATAGGATGGATGTCAGAGGTAGTTTCTTTACTCAGAGTAGTAAGGGTATGGAATGCTTTGCCTGCAACGGTAGTAGATTTGCCAACTTTATGTACATTTAAGTCGTCATTGGACAAGCATATGGACATACATGGAATAGTGTAGGTTAGATGGGCTTCAGATTGGTATGACAGGGCGGTGCAACATCGAGGCCTGAAGGGCCTGTACTGTGCTGTAATGTTCTATGTAAACAATCCAGGTCTTTTTTCAATGTATAAAAACAGTTCCATCACACTGTAAACATTTGCTATAAATTCTGTGTTTTACGATCTTATACTCTACAACCACCTGATAAAGGAGCAGCGCTCTGATAACTAGTGCTGTTGGGCTATAACCTGGTGTTGTGTGATTTTTAACTTTGTACACCCCAGTCCAATACCAGCATCTCCAAATCAGAATTTTTTCAAGCCTGAGTTAGATTTTTGATAGCCAGAAGTTATAGGGAACTAACAGAAATGTACAATAGATACAACAACCAAATCGGCCATGATCTTCTGAAATGTGAGCAATCCTAATTACTGAATGACCAGTTCCTGCTCCTCGAATTTAAGTTGCGATACCCTTTAAGTATCAAGACTTAAAAAATTAATCCTTTAATCTTTTTAATCTTTTAAACTGATTTCATTTTATTTTAAATGTGGTTTATAGTTCTACATTTGCAAAGCTCAATGTTTATTCATTCATGCAGAAAGAATGTTAATTGCTGTTCTCACATCACTGTTAATCAACTGTTAATGTAACCACAGAACTAAAATTAGACAATGAAATAAATATCACATAACCTGGCTCAATTCCAATAGGCTGAGACTTTCCAGTACTGGAGGAAGCAAGTGCAATGGCAGAGGGTTCATTTAATTGGGTGAGAGGCAAAAAGAAAACGTGTCTTTGAGACAGACGTTAGTGATGATGAACATAAAAATTAGGAGCAGAACTGGATCATTCAGACCCTTCGACCATTTAAACAGGATCATGGCTGAGCTGTTTCTGCTTTAAATTCTATACTTCTATTTACTCCCAAGAACCTTTGCTCCCTTATCTTCCAAAAATCTATTGTCCTACATTTTAAAGATATTCAGTTACCCTATCTCCACTGCCACCATATATGATAATAAAAATAATACTCCTGAAGCAGAGCTTTCCAAAGTCACGCAACCCTCTCAGAGAAAAAACCCTTGTCTCTTATAAAAGGGTGAACCCTAATGTTAAAGCTGTTTACCTAGTTCTGCATCCTCAAGAAAAAATGCCCTCCCAACCTGTCAAGACTTTCCAGCCATTGGAGGATTTGAACAGGTGCAAATGTAAGCAACTGTACGCAGACAGAACATTGAATCAGCAGCCTGCAGTCTTCGTAAACAGGAAAGGGCTCACCTCCATTAATGTACATGTCACCTGTGACCAGAGCAGGTAAAAATCGCAGGGATGTGCATGATAACTTGTTGAAAAGGACAGCCTCCTCAAGCCCTAGTTGATGACTCATGCCATCTTCTGAACATCCCTCAATATTCTCCTTTGGTCAAGGGAAGTCATGGAGGGTACGTCAAACCACCAAGATGTAAGATACTTTGGTTGACGATACTGCGTTGCACCAAGTGGCTGGTCCAGATATCCGAATCTCTTTGTGACGAGGCGTCTGTAGTGGTACGATGGCCCATGTGGAAGTTAGTGCAGTGCCTGCTTGGTGCTGCTCATGGGCGCTGACCTGTGCTGAGGGGCCAGGCTGTCTTGGTCTGATGGGAAAGAGGACCTCCCTCCTTGCCAGTTGCCTGGGAGCATGAATCCTCGTGAGGCTTTGTCAAACCTTGGGGCTAACTTGTTCCTGTTCTGTGACATCTCCAGTGGTAGAGGGGCCAATAAATACAGGCTCCTCCATCGGTTCTGGTTGGCATGAGCGAAGAGGCGCTTGGGTGGCCTTTAAGTATAACCTTCAACTCTGAAAAGTCCTAATGAGGGTGAGAACTTATGCCCAGCCAGTGTATATGGAATTAGAGTTTAACCTGGACTACAACTTGTTGAAATCATATTAAGCAACAACTCAGTCACTGCATTAAAAAAACAGTTTTGCAATGTCCCAATAATAATTACAGTGAGGTATGAATATCTGATCTGAGTCATAGTGCTCATTAATACTGCAGCTCTATAAGATGATATGAATTGGGCATTCCTCTCCATTTCAGGCTGTTTACCACAAGTATGGAATTATCTGTGCAGGGTGACCAAAGGCAGCTCCTTCCCACTATCTGCTGATGTTTTTCTGTGAGCTGTTTCCTTGATAGGTTTCATCACTGGCAGTTTATCATCTGATTCCGCTCTTCAGAACAGAACAATTAGACAGATTCACAAGTTTACCTGAACTGAAATGGGAATTAACCTGCACTCTTAGTGTTCTTCAGAACAGTATGCTAGCATTCTAATCAACTGAGCTAACTGGGACCATACCCCACACAGTAAACAGCTAAAATGAAAACAATGTTCCTTTATCTTCTTGCATTTCAAATTGGCTTAATGTCCTTTTTGTCAGCTGGACTTCCATTGTCTACAGTGCAGTCATCTAAAAGAGGAACTGAGGTATGTACAAAACTCAAGTTTTTTAACATAATCCAATACAATTATTTGTGTTAGATAGCCAAGAGTACTAAGTGCTTATGATAAACCAGAAGATATTCATGTTATGTTTTATACTTGTTTTGTTTTCCTTGAAGATATTTGATTAAGCATTGCTGGTAACAACATGAAATATGAAGCATTAACCTCACTAAAACATGAAGTTAAGACAGCAGTGAACCAAGCTGCAGGTTTCCGATAGTGTGGACATTATGAAATTATCCACAGCTATTGTTGTGAGAACTGCAAGTAATGATCTTTTGTTCATATTGCCACGGAAATGAATTTCAGTGTAATAGGCAGCACATTCAAATTCACCATTCATTAAAAAGTCTCAGTAGCTTACTATAAAATTTAGTTCAAACACATTCCAGTCTAAACATGGAGCTTTTTATCCTCAGCTCTTCACACTGTGATGTTATGGATGGGGATGTCTGACTAAATTGGAAACAGCAAGTAGCTTTCCAAATTGGGTAAACATCTTCTCCTTTGGTCTCCTTGCTCCTGGGTTTTGTTTTCCTTACATAACATTGTTAGATTTCTTCCTCTCTTCTCCCTGATCTTGCATTAAAGTTATACTTTCACCCTTCTGTTCTTTTTAATGCATACTGTGAGAGTGCAAGTAAGTGGAGCTGAGTCCACAAAAAGATCAGCTATGATCTTATTAAAGATGCCTCCTCCTGCTCCTAGTTCTTACGTTTTTATGTTCAAGGACAATGGCTCATTTTTAGCTGGTTGTGGTACGTTCAGTTACAGCAACAGGTTATGCATGGACTTAAAAAGAGTCTCTAACTGTCCCTTTACTGTACCCAACCTGCGGATTTTTCTTATGAAGATCTTTCTCCCCTTAGCCTTCAATTGTCCCAACTGAAAATGTATTTTACTTTAACTGTTAGCCTCTCACTAATACCACTTTGATTGTTTTAAAGTCAGTTTCACTGTGGATTATGTGTCTGTACTTTATCAGTAAAAATGTTTTCTCACTCTTCCCAACCTCACTAACCATTTTGTCAAGTAAAGGGGTCTGAGACCCATACTTCAGAGCATGTTTACCATGCATTCCTTCACATTAGTTAATTCAGATCGAACTATCATTGCTGTGTGCTTACATCAGTAGCCCAAGGTCATGTCATGCAATCTTGACTTTCTGGTGATCTTTGCCAGAAGGATTTCAAAGCTCTTGAGTAACTTGTTGTGGTAAGGTACTTCTTTAGATCTGTATAAAAACACAAAAATAAAATCCACTGTGGTTCTGGAAAAAGTCCCATGTTAATAATGTCCACACATATCTGCAAATTAGAAAGATCCAAATTTTAGTCCTGTTCAAAATCACACATCATAGAAATGTGGTAAGGTTTAAAGAAGGGACAAGGCCCAAATCAACAGGTGATATCATGTCAGCCCTTGTTTTAGGTTTTCTCTCTTATCTTTTGTTTACAATTTCATTTTTGGGAAAACGAGCATACATGAACAACTGGATGCCTGTCAAACTTCTGTTTATCTGTGTGCTTTGAGAATAAGCTTTGCACAGCACAACACAGTATGTTAACACCATTTCCAAACTTTCGTCTGATTTTTTTATCTCTTTCTCAAATCAACATTGAATCTTTGATGTTTCGGAACAACATTGTGCTTTAGCTAAGAATATAAGATGAGCTCTCCTTGCAAATTCATCCCAATGTTCACTGGGGATCTTTTGAACCTAACTGGGCAATGACGACTTGTGTCAAATTGTGAAATTTTCTCGAACTATGCTGCTGGGTGGCTTGCTACCTCTACTGTCTCAGCCCTAACTCTGCCCCAGTGGCATTGAACTCCAGCTTCACCTCATTATATTGGAGAGGCGGAGCCAAATGCTGAGGATTTCCAGCCATGTTCCTGCACCAGCTGGAATTGCCCATATCAACTCAGGAAAGTTGAAAGCTTCTTTTCCGAAACAGCAATCACAACTGTCTGCTGTTTGCAAATTTCTGTCTGATGGTTCCTTTGTTCGTTTCAATCCCATCCATATTCAAATCTGTGGCAAGGGACCTCAGTATTGAACCCTGCCAATAGAGATTGCTGACGAGCCATTTGTGGACACTGAGCAGGGATGCTGGATACTATTTGAAGGGAAGTCAGCTAGAATTAATTACTGGAGACTTCCATTATCAACAGTACAAAACGTTTATCTCTTAAGCCCATCATATTTAAGTAAAGACACCATCTCTCCCTGGAAACCTATAGGAGTCATTACAAACTCTGGGTTGTTAACCTGGGATTGTGGGTCCCAGCACAGCGACTGGCAAAGACCACAGACTGATCCTCATGCTCTCATTTGCTGCCTCTAGTCTCTGTACCCTAGAAATTCCAAAAACTACAAATACTGGAATTCTATACGGGAAATATGAAACACAAAGTGAACACAGTTTTAAAGAGGACCCCAATTTTCAACAATAAATTGCATTTAGAATGTGCAGCAATTCCATTCACATTACTTGGCTTTAAATCTATTGTTTTCCTGTTTCAGTCCACAATCGAAAGCACAGAGTAATAAAAGGATATGGCCTTTATGCCATTTTAACCGATGGTGTCTAGCAGCACTGGAGCATTCAGTAGACAGAAAAGACCCTCATTAATAATTCAATACCAAGTTCCAGTGGTGACATTTGAAACATTATCAAAGTAATCACCAATTCCCTGCTGTGCCTCAGGACCACCATTGATTTCAAAGGTTTTTTGATGCTTCATTCAGGCTGAATGTAGATCAGGTATTTTAGTTCCTTTTTTTCCACAGGATATGTAGGCCAGGATGTTTTGCCCATCCTTAATTGCCCAGAGGGTAATTCAGAGACAGCTACATTGCTGTGGGCCTGGAGTCACATGTAGGCCAGACTGGGTGACGATGGAAGATTCTCAGAACCATGTTCCCAAAATATTAGCCTGGGGCTCAGGTTTACTATTCCAGTGATATCACAACTATGTCAGCACCACCACAAACACTACCTTATGGAAAAACCAGAGATTGTCAGTTCTGAGGATTTGCAATCTGAAGGAAGCTGTTGAACATACAGTGAAGTTATCAACAAAATTGCAAACTGAATCCAAATCTGGCAGATAGGAAACAATGGTTATGGGAGAGAACTGCTTCTATGATTGGAAGCCTGTGACCAGCGGTTTACCACAAGGATTGATGCTGGGGATCTGGCTGTTTCTTATGTATTTTAAAGACTTGGTGGTGAATGTGGAAGATATAATTAGTAAATTGTAGATGACAACCAAATTGTTGATGGTGTTGATGGTGAGGAGGTTGGACTCAGCCTCCAGTCTGATATTGATCAGCTGGAAAATTGGTCAGAGCAATGGCAGATGAAATTTAATCCTGATAAGTGTGAGGTGGTGCATTTTGGTAGGTCCAATAAGGTAAGGACATCCACAACAAATGGTAGGTCCCTCAGGTGTATTGAGGAATAAAGGGACCTTGATTTATAAATACATAGATCCCTGAAGGTGTCAGCACAGGCTGATGAAAAAGGCATATGGGATGCTTGCCTTCATTAACTTGGGCACAGAATACAGGAACGAGGAAGTCTTGTTACAAACTTTATAAAACATCGGTTAGGTCACAGATGGATTACTGTGTGCAGTTCTGGTCACCACACTAGCAGAAGGAAGTGATTGTACTGGAGAGAATGTAGAGGAGATCAAAGTTTGTGAGAAGATTTGTAGCTCGGGTGCTCACTGTTGTGGTTCTGTTCGCCAAGCTGGGAATTTGTGTTGCAGACGTTTCGTCCCCTGTCTAGGTGACATCCTCAGTGCTTGGGAGCCTCCTGTGAAGCGCTTCTGTGATCTTTCCTCCGGTATTTGTAGTGGTTTGAATCTGCCGCTTCCGGTTGTCAGTTCCAGCTGTCCGTTGCAGTGGTCGGTATATTGGGTCCAGGTCGATGTGCTTATTGATTGAATTTGTGGATGAGTACCATGCCTCTAGGAATCCCCTGGCTGTTCTGTTTGGCTTGTCCTATAATAGTAGTGTTGTCCCAGTCGAATTCATGTTGCTTGTCATCTGCATGTGTGGCTACTAAGGATAGCTGATCATGTCATTTCGTGGCTAGTTGGTGTTCATGGATGCGGATCGTTAGCTGTCTTCCTGTTTGTCCTATGTAGTGTTTTGTGCAGTCCTTGCATGGGATTTTGTACACTACATTGGTTTTGCTCATGCTTGATATCGGGTCCTTCGTCCTGGTGAGTTGTTGTCTGAGGGTGGCTGTTGGTTTGTGTGCTGTTATAAGTCCTAGTGGTCGCAGTAGTCTGGCTGTCAGTTCAGAAATGTTCTTGATGTATGGTAGTGTGGCTAGTCCTTTGGGTTGCGGCATGTCCTCGTTCCATTGTCGTTCCCTTAGGCATCTGTTGATGAAATTGCGCGGGTATCCGTTTTTGGCGAATACATTGTATAGGTGTTCCTCTTCCTCTTTTTGCAGTTCTGGTGTACTGCAGTGTGTTGTGGCCCTTTTGAACAGTGTCTTGATGCAACTTCTTTTGTGTGTGTTGGGGTGGTTGCTTTGTAGTTTAGGACTTGGTCTGTGTGTGTGTCTTTCCTGTATACCTTTGTGGTGAATTCTCCGTTAGGTGTTCTCTGTACCATCACGTCTAGGAATGGGAGTTGGTTGTCCTTTTCTTCTTCTCTCGTGAATCGGATTTCTGCGAGTGTGGCGTTGATGATCCAGTGTGTGTTCTCTATCTCTGTGTTTTTAATGATTACAAAGGTATCATCCACATATCTGACCCAGAGTTTGGGTTGAATTTGCACTAAGACTGTTTGTTCTAACCTTTGCATTACTGCTTCTGCTATGAGTCCAGAGATGGGTGAGTCCATGGGGGTGCCATTGATTTGTTCATATATTTGGTTGTTGAATGTGAAGTGTGTTGTGAGGCACAGGTCCAGTAGTTTGAGTATGCCGTCTTTGTTGATAGGTTCACCGTCCTGTTTTCTGTTCTGTATGTCCAGCAGGTTGGCTATTGTTTCTCTGGCTAGGGTTTTGTCGATAGAGATGAACAGTGCCGTTACATCGAATGAGACCATAATTTCTTCCTTGTCTCGGTGTATATTTCTGATGATGTCCAAGAATTCCTGTGTTGATTGTATAGAGTGTCTGGATCCGCTTCACTATCCTATCTACCTGCGACTCCACTTTCAAGGAGCTATGAACCTGCACTCCAAGGTCTCTTTGTTCAGCAACACTCCCTAGAACCTTACCATTAAGTGTATAAGTCCTGCTCTGATTTGCTTTTCCAAAATGCAAAGAGTGAAATCAGCCTATAATAGATAGGGCAGGCAATCCCACACCAAGAGGTCAAATTGAGGTTCTATTGTTCTTTCACAGCCAGTTTGATTAGATTAGATTAGATTAGATTAGATTAGATTACAGTGTGGAAACAGGCCCTTTGGCCCAACAAGTCCACACCGACCCGCCGAAGCGAAACCCACCCATACCCCTACATTTACCCCTTACCTAACACTACGGGCAATTTAGCATGGCCAATTCACCTGACCTGCACATCTTTGGACTGTGGGAGGAAACCTGAGCACCCGGAGGAAACCCACGCAGACACGGGGAGAACGTGCAAACTCCACACAGTCAGTCGCCTGAGGCGGAAATTGAACCCGGGTCTCTGGCGCTGTGAGGCAGCAGTGCTAACCACTGTGCCACCGTGCCGCCCACTAATGGAATGGTGGTGGGCAATTAACCAACTAGCAGGAGTTGGAAATTGCATAAATATCTCCATCCCCCATAACATGGATGCCCAGCACATTTAAAAGTCAGGGGTGGTGATGAAATTCTCTCCACTTGTCTGGATCAGTGCAATTTCAACACTCAAGAAACCATCCAGGACAAAGCATCTTCAATACTCACTCACTTCATCACCGATGCATATCGCCCACACATATTAGATTGCTTTTAGATTAGATTACTTACTTACAGTGTGGAAACTGGCCCTTCGGCCCAACAAGTCCACACCGACCCGCCGAAGCGCAACCCACCCAGACCCATTCCCCTACATTTACCCCTTCACTTAACACTACGGACAATTTAGCATGGCCAATTCACCTAACCTGTACATTTTTGGATTGTGGGATGAAACCAGAGCACCCGGAGCAGACACAGGGAGAATGTGCAAACTCCACACAGTCAGTTGCCAGAGGCGAGAATTGAACCTGGGTCTCTGGTGCTGTGAGGCAGCAGTGCTAACCACTGTGCCACCATGCCCCCTGTAAACACAGTGATAACTCTGTGTGCCATCTACAAAATGCACTGCAGTACCTTACCAAAGCTACTTGAAGAAATCCTTTCTAACCTGTGACCTTTACTACTTTGAAGGACAAGAACAACAGATAAATGCAAATACCACCACTTTGACATTCCCTTCCAAGGCACACATCATCCTGACTTCAAAATGTATTGCAGTTTCTCCACCATCCTTTGGTCAAAATATTGGAATCTCATTCTGAGCAGAATTGTGGATATTCCTAACACTCCAAGGATTGCAACAGCTCACCGTCACCTTCTTGAGAACAATTCAGGATGAGCAGTGAATACTGGTTCATCCAGTGACATCCCATTGCAAGAGCAAATAAAAATAATCTTCAAACAGTCATGGTATAACAATGAGGCAGGTAGATTGTCCTTTATTGAAAAGTGAAAAATGACTGTTCATCTGAAATGGAGTGAACTACTAAAACATTAAATCTCAAGAATCCCCTTTCAAAACTGTTTTGCAGTATTTGTCATTGATTTGCCAATTAGATATAAAAAAAGTCACAATTAGTTTTTCTTTTATAAAGGTTCTTGATGACAATAAAGGAACGGGAATGAATTAATGTCACTTGTAATTAACTTTTCTCATACATCTAGGAAACACGGAAAACGTATCATCTTAAAATAACTCGAAGCCTGGTCAATGGGACAATGGGTTTACATAAAGGCCCACGGTGTGGTGTGGCTGTTACCAAGGGCGTCAAAGTTATTCCACATCAATACATATTTGAAAAACACAACATCACCTACAGGTATAGATCTTGTCTATGTGACACGTCCTGTTCATTCAGTTACATTGTTCAGCCTTATGGGAATTATCTCAATTGAAAACAGCTTAGCTATTAATTAGTTACTGTGTGGATTCAATTTCCATCCATCTCTGTTGGAAAGATTGATTAGGTACAGCTTAACCAGCCTTTTCATAATCCAGAAAATGATATGAAATAACCAATGCCTCAGTACAATCAGAATCCCTGAACTGAGTTCCAATTGCTTAGATTTTGGACACTTTGCTTGACAGATGATAAAAAGATTGCTCTCCAAAATCATATAGCAAATTGTAAATTGCTGGCATTTTAAGGGTACATTAATTTGTTAAAACTGCAATCATCTAAGTTATTTAATAGTACTTTGACAGTGGTGTGACTGTTTCATATTAATATTATTGCTTATTCTTGCTAATATTGATCTTGGTTTCTTTTTAACAATAGTACTGTGACAGTTCAACAGTCCTAATAAGTGTGTGCAAGTTTTTGAAAATTCCGACCTACTAAAGGCATCATACACCTCCACCCTCCCACCCAATCACCACCTCAAGGTGCAATGAGACCATAACCACAGCATCTCAGTTCTACAAAAGATACCCTGACTATACAAAAATAAACTCACGGGGACAGACCCACTCCGATCTGTCCATTCTGTCCATTCCAGATTCTACACACCGGGGAGTTCAAAATGGGATTCAAACAGAGAGTTGACCATGTAAATGAGTTGAAACTTTATTGCTGGAACAGCACAGCAGGTCAGGCAGCATCCAGGGAACAGGAGATTCGACGTTTCGGGCACAGGCCCTTCTTCAGGAATGAGCAGAGAGTGTTCAGCAGGAGAAGATAAAAGGTAGGGAGGAGGGACTTGGAGGAGGGGTGTTGGAAATGTGATAGGTGGAAAGAGGTCTTCAGAATGTGGCTGAAGAGCTTCTGTGCAGAGGAGATGACCTGGGGTGTGCAGTGAGAGAGGGACTCACTGAAATCTTTGTAGCTTTTATCTTCTCCTGCTGAACACTCTCTGCTCATTCCTGAAGAAGGGCCTGTGCCCGAAACGTTGAATCTCCTGTTCCCTGGATGCTGCCTGACCTGCTGTGCTGTTCCAGCAATAAAGTTTCAACTTTGATCTCCAGCATCTGCAGACCTCACTTTCTCCATGTAAATGACCAGTCATCTGTCCCAAAACATACTGCTGTGGAAGTCCGAGATGAGGCCGCAAGGATATAACGCCTGATTTTCACAATTTCACTTTTTTGTATTTGTCCCGATGAAAAGCTTTCTCAAGCATGGAGGGAATCTGAGCCGAGATCGGATAACCAGAGCCTCAGAATGTGTTACTGTTCGATTCTGCTTATGTTTCAATGATTGCAACTTCTAAAGAGCAGTCTGCTTGACAGTTAGTGGAGAAATCCCATAGAGAAATTATCAGTGTCAGGGCTTAAAGGATGAATGTTGATTTGTAAAGACTACAGTCAAAAACTGTGGTGCTGGAAAAACACAGCCGGTCAGGCAGCATCTGAGGAGCCTGAGAGCATAAGCTCTTCATCAGGAATTGTAATGACTATGCCTGATCTCCAATCTGAAAGTGAAAATGACACTTAAAATGTGCACATGACAATGACCCATTCTTGCTGCTGAATCTGGAAGAATCTGTAGCAGCTAACCCTCAGCCCATGATAATTAGATTGAAGATCTGCCTGTGACAACCACCATCTTTATCTGAGGCTGTGACAGAAATGTGCAGATTGAAGAAGCCACACCATATCAGGGACTCAAGGGTTACAGGGAAACTGTGGGGATGTGGAGGTGAGGAATACTGGATTGGCCGTGAGCCTCAGAATAGCAGAGCAGGACCAAGGGACCAAATACTCGCCTCCTGTTCCTACTTCCTATGGCCTTGTGGTTATAGGACACAGACAGATCCGTCAATGATTGCCAGGTGATCATTGTCCAGAGATTTGTTTTGGCTGCTGTTGTTTCTATACAATTGTTGAGGTATCTGTCATTTTCATTGCTGACCATTGCATGTGCCAGTTCCTGGTCGGAAGGTTTTCTGAAGGACAGTATAAATGGAATGTATATAGAACAGTAACCGTACAGGTTCACAATCAAGATGAGCACCATCCTCAACTAATGTCAGAAGAGAAAATTAGTGCATTTCTCTACAAATGGTCCAGTGAGCTTGAGACTGAGATAGTGACATATGCTTGACATGAAGCCTGAATGTATCTGAGTGTCACTTCAAGGAACCTGACTGCTTCACTGCTCCTTTACTGTTGTTGGGTGCAAGATCTTGGAATTGTCTCCAGAAAGACCTTGTATTCCGGCCCCACAGAGACTGCAGTATTGCAAGAAAGCAGCTCACTTTGTCAGGGCAAGCAGGGGAGGTCAGTAAAAGCTGGCCCAGCCAGTGAATACCACAGCCTTGATTGAATTTTTAAAAATATGCTGAGGTGTTTTCTGAAGGATAATAACTGATCTCAGAAACAACTGCATGTGATCAACATCATGATCCCCTTCTGTAGTGGTTGGAAAAAGGGCCTGGTGGATCTCACTGACTACACAATCCCTGATTGGGGTTGTTAACCTGGGCCAATCAGGGAGCCCTGGCTGACCAAGATAACCATTTATTTTGATTTAATCCCTGCCCTCCCCCTCACTGTTTGATCATGCAGCACTGCCCTTTGATGTGAAGGGCACTGCTTGTCACTGGCTACTCGGGTATGTTCCTATCTTCCTGGTGGTGGGAATTGAATTAAGATTCGTGCACCTTGTGTCTCTCACTGTGTCTCACACCTGCACAAACACACCATGGGAAAAGAAAAAAAAAGTATAACCATTTATTTTGATTTAGTCCCTACCCTCCCCCTTCACTTTCCTCAGGTCAGCCTTGCCCTTATTTAGCTTTGCCTATTAATGTTGCACTTGCTACGTGGTGTTTTCCTAGTGGTGGCAAATGTAGAATGAAGTTCTTGCACAACGGTGTAATTTGACTGAGTCACTGCATACCGACCCAAGGGCAAAGCCGGTGAATTTGAAACACCAGTGCAGGGGCTCTTGTGGGTCTGGTGGCAGTGTGGGGAATGAGTGGAAGAAGGAAACACTACATCAGGAGATTCAGGGAGTCTCCTCAGCCTAGGGCCTGGCTCTAAGCTGGCTGGTCAGAGTCCATGTATTGTGCACACGTAGATAAGCAGGGACTTGGTGCTGGGATACCAGCCACTGTGCAGTTATTCCATCCACAAAGTGCTTAAGAAAGTAATGTATTGACTTTGACTTTATACAGTGTAAAGGAATATACAACTGACTTACCACGGAGAGTTGTGGATGAAGTTCTGAAGCGGGCTTTCAAACTTTGGAGTGACGTTACTACATTGTCATTTACAAAAACAACAGCTGCAGCAGACATTGAAATTAGCTTTGGTGCTGGAGGTATGCTCAAACATTCAACCAATGTAATAAGTGCAAACAAGGGCATTAAACATCGTGCAGTGGTCCATGCTTTAACAGCCCACCTCAAACCCGACTCTGCATGTTCCCCAGCAGCACGAGAGGTGCTAGGGGCTTGGGTAAATTGAGAACATTAATTAATGGTATCTTAAGGGGGTCCTGCAACCAACACTGGGATTATACCTCCAGAGCAATGTGGTATGCTTTCATTACCTCCTGGTTAGGCTTGAGCAGGGGGCGCTTCCCTCTTCATACCCACATCCCTTTCCCTCCAAGCCAGAATTCTCCTTCTTTTACCTTCCTGCCTGGCCCATGTGAAATGGTTGACTCACCTTCCTTTGTTGAAAGTTGAAACTTTATTGCTGGAACAGCACAGCAGGTCAGGCAGCATCCAGGGAACAGGAGATTCGACGTTTCGGGCACAGGCCCTTCTTCAGGACTGCTGCAGGTTAAGCAGCAGTCCCAGCTTATTATCACAGACTACTAAATTTCCCAGAAACTGTAGAAGATGAGACTTCCTCTTGGAAGGATGTGGAGGTTCATCCACAAGCCAATTAAGGATCTGACATCTGTGGAAAGGGATGTGGGATGTATTGGCCAAATAGAGGGAAGCTTTTATTCATTTCCAAGGTTAAAAGAAATCCTGGGGTAAAATTTAGACCATGAATTCAAATCCCAGCTCAACCACTGCAAATTTAAATTCAACATATCTGTTTGTCAACTGATATTACCAAAATATTTTTACTTCAGAGTCAAATAAGTAGTGATCATATTTTTATCTGCAGTTGTCAATGAGTATTTCCTGACAAATTTGGTTATATTACTTTCTAGATCACGGTGATGCTTTTCCATTTCATGGACATGGTCATGTTCTGGCTCATGCCTTTCCTCCTGGACCAGGCATTGGAGGAGATGCTCATTTTGATGAGGCTGAAACTTGGGTAACAGGAAGTAATGGTAAATGTTTTTCATCACTCCTTGAAACTCATTGAGTTCAGTTGCTAATAGCAAAACTCCTGCATCTTCAAGTTTTGTCAGGAACAGATTATTTGCCCTGGATGTAGGTTTCCTCGCTGAGCTGGAAGGTTCATTTTCAGATGCTGTGTCACCATTTTGAGTAACAGCTTCAGGAAGCCTCCAACCAAAGCATTGCTGATATTTCCTGCTTTCTATTTATGTGTTTGGGTTTCTTGTGGTTGGTAATGTCATTTCCTGTGGTGATGTCATTTCCTGTTCTTTTTCTCAGGGCATGGTAATGGTAAATCAGGTCCAAGTCAATGTGTTTGTTGTTAAAAATCACACAACACCAGGTTATATTCCAACAGGTTTAATTGGAAGCACACTAGCTTTCGGAGCGACGCTCCTTCATCAGGTGATAGTGGAGGGCTCGAACGTAACACAGAATTTATAGCAAAAATTTACAGTGTGATGTAACTGAAATTATACATTGAAAAATTGATTGTCTGTTAAGCCTTTCATCTGTTAGAATACAGTGATAGTTTCACTTCTTTCATGTGTAAATCACAAAACCCTTTTTTTAAAAGTTGCATTCTCAGGTTAGCTGTTAACAATGGTGATAGCTAGATAATATGTTGAAGGTGTTAGCCCCCTGTGTTCTCTGTCTATGACCTGATGTTTAGATTGATTCTAATCTAAAAAGTGAGATAACAGAGTTTTACATAAATTCATGCAGTTTTTGAGCAACGGATGAATGGGCACCGCACAACAATCAACAGACAGGCGGGTTCCCTCCCAGTTGGGGAACACTTCAGTGGTCCAGGACATTCAGCCTCGGACTTTCAAGTGACCATCCTCCAAGGTGGACTTCGGGACAGGCCGCAGAGGAAAGTGGCCGAGCAGAGGCTGATAGCTAAGGTCGGTACCCATAGGGAGGGCCTCAACAGGGACCTTGGGTTCATGTCACATTACAGGTGATCACCATTGCACTACACACACACACAGATATTCCTACATACACACACTCTCTCACATACACACAGACACAGGTACACACAGACGCCCACACACACCCTTGTAGACACACACACTCCCACACTCACACATGCACCCCCTCACAGACTTAAGACACTCTGCACTCATTACACACACACACACTTTCTCACACTCACAATCCCCACCCCAGACAGACACACACACACAGACAGACAAAGACCCACATGCACAGGTATATTTTGAGGGGTGAATTTGTACTTGCAGAATTACATTGCACATTGCTCAAAAACTGCATACATTCATGTAGAACTCTGAGCTCAAAAACTGCATGAATTTATCTCACTTTTTAGATTAGAATCTATCTAAACATCAGGTCATAGACAGGGAACACAGGGGGCTAACACCTTCAACATATTGTCTAGCTATCACCATTGTTAACAGCTAACCCGAGAATGCAACTTTAAAAAAAAGGGTTTTGTGATTTACACATGAAAGAAGTGAAACTATCACTGTATTCTAACAGATGAAAGGCTTAACAGACAATCAAATTTTCAATGTATAATTTCAGTTACATCACACTGCAAATTTTTGCTATAAATTCTGTGTTACGATTGAGCCCTCCACTATCACCTGATGAAGGAGCGTTGCTCCGAAAGCTAGTGTGCTTCCAATTAAACCTGTTGGACTATAACCTGGTGTTGTGTGATTTTTAACTTTGTACACCCCAGTCCAACACCGGAATCTCCAAATAATGTGTTTGTTGATAGAGTTCTGATTGGAATGCCATACTTCTAGGAATTCTTGTGCAGGTCTCTGTTTGACTTGTCCTGGGATGCATGTGTTGTCCCAGTCGAAGTGGTGTCCTACCTCATCCATGCTTAAGTTATCGAACTGACCCTTAACAGACTCTCGAAAAGCCATCTTAGTAAGAGGATAAAATTACAACTTCCAAGATGTGGACAAGATGTCTTAGCAGCATTAGAAACAACACTGAAAGACAACCAATTCACAGAAGAACCCGAGCAAACTATCAGACAGGCAGTCGCACCAACATTAAGAAGGAAAAAGGAAGGAATCGCAATCAATATACAAGGAAGAAAAGCACTAGAAAGACTTAAGATAAAAACATTGTTATCCTATTACTTGCAGATGCCAACACTTACTAACAAGTGGTGATAGACCCGACCCCACAACTATAGAACCAAATCACAGCCCTACTCAAAAACCTTCAGAAATCTGGAGAAATAAATAAGACCGACTTCCAAAAAATGAAGCCTGATGGATCCAACACACCACGCTTCTACAGATTACCCAAAATTCACAAACCTGGACCCCCCCACCGCCCCAGACCCATAGTCTCACGACCTGGAACACGAACTTACAGATTAGCCAAGGAGCTACACCAAAGACTAAACCACTTTAGTAGAAGACACTCCATCCACTCCACTCAAGATTCCTTGAGGACCATCAAAGACACGAAGACAGAAGAGGATGAAATAATGGTCTCCTTTGATGTAACAGCACTGTTCATAGAACATAGAACACAGAACAATACAACACAGAACAGGTCCTTCGGCCCTCGATGTTGCGCTGACCTGTGAACTATTCTCAGCTCATTCCCCTACACTATCCCAAAATCATCCATGTGCTTAGAGTCATAGAGTCATGGAGATGTACAGCACAGAAACAGACACTTCAGTCCAACCTGTCCATGCCGACCAGATATCCCAACCCAATCTAGTCCCATTTGCCAACACCTGCCCATATCTCTCCAAATATTCATATAGCCATCCAGATGCCTCTTAAATGTTGCAATTGTACCAACCTCCACCACTTCCTCTGGCAGATCACTCCATACTCGTACCACACTCTGCAAGAAAACGTTGCCCCTTTGGTCTCTTTTATATCTTTCCCCTCTCACCCTAAACCTATCCCCTCTTGTTCTGGACTCCCCAACCCCAGGGAAAAGACTTTGTCAATTTACCCTATCCATGCACCTCATAATTTTGTAAACCTCTATAAGGTCACCCCTCAGTCTCCGACGCTCCAGGGAAAACAACCACAGCCTGTTCAGCCTCTCCCTATAGCTCACATCCTCCAACCCTGGCAACATCCTTGTAAATTTCCTCTGAACCTTTTCGAGTTTCACAACATCTTTCCGACAGGAAGGAGACCAGAATTGCATGCAATATTCCAACAGTGGCCTAACCAATGTCCTGTACAGCTGCAACATGACCTCCCAACTCCTGTATTCAATACTCTGACCAATAAAGGAAAGCATACCAAATGCCTTCTTCACTATCCCATCTACCTGCAACTCCACTTTCAAGGAGCTATGAACCTGCACTCCAAAGTCTCTTTGTTCAACAACACTCCCTAGGACCTTACCATTAAATGTATAAGTCCTGCTAAGACTTGCTTTCCCAAAATGCAGTACTTCGCATTTATCTGAATTCAACCCCATCTGCCACTTCTCAGCCCATTGGCCCATCTGGTCAAGATCTTGTTATAATCTGATGTAACCCTCTTCGCTGTCCACTATACCTCCAATTTTGGTATCGTCTGCAAACTTACTAACTTGGACCTCTTATGCTCACATCCAAATCATTTATGTAAATGACAAAAAGTAGAGGACCCAGCACCGATCCTTGTGGCACTCCACTGGTCACAGGCCTCCAGTCTGAAAAACAACTCTCCACCACCACCCTCTGTCTTCTACCTTTGAGCCAGTTCTCCCTGTATTCCATGAGATCTAACCTTGCTAACCAGTCTCCCATCGGGAACTTTGTCGAATGCCTTACTGAAGTCCATATAGATCACATCTACTGCTCTGCCCTCATCAATCTTCTTTGTTACTTCTTCAAAAATCTCAATCAAGTTTATGAACATGATTTCCCACACACAAAGCCATGTTGACTATCCCTAATCAGTCCTTGCCTTTCCAAATACATGTACATCCTGTCCCTCAGGATGCCCACCACCGAGGTCAGGCTCACTGGTCTATAGTTCCCTGGCTTGTCTTTACCGCCCTCCTTAAACAGTGGCACCACCACGTTTGCCAACCTCCAGTCTTCCAGCACCTCACCTGTGACTATCAATGATACAAATATCTCAGCAAGAGGCCCAGCAACCACTTCTCTAGCTTCCCACAGAGTTCTTGGGTACACCTGATCAGGTCTTGGGGATTTATCTACCTTTACCCGTTTCAAGACATCCAGCACTTCCTCCTCTTAATCTGGACATTTTGCAAGATGTCACCATTTATTTCCCTACAGTCTATATCTTCCATATCCTTTTCCACAGTACATACTGATGCAAAATATTCATTCAGTATCTCCCCCATTTTCTGTGGCTCCATACAAAGGCCACCTTGCTGATATTTGAGGGGCCCTATTCTCTCCCTAGTTACCCTTTTGTCCTTAATGTATTTGTAAAAACCCTTTGATTATCCTTAATTCTATTTGCCAAAGTTATCTCATGTCCCCTTTTTGCCCTCCTGATTTCCCTCTTAAGTATACCCCCAATTCCTTTGTACTCTTCTCAGGATTCACTCGATCTATCCTGTCTATACCTGACATATGCTTCCTTCCTTTTCTTAACCAAACCCTCAATTTCTTTAGTCATCCTGCATTCCCTATACCTTACAGCCTTCCCTTTCACCCTAACAGGAATATACTTTCTCTGGATTCTTGTTATCTTATTTCTGAAGGCTTCCCATTTTCCAGCCGTCCCTTTACCTGCGAACATCTGCCTCCAATCAGCTTTCGAAAGTTCTTGCCTAATACCATCAAAATTGGTCTTTCTCCAATTTAGAACTCCAACTTTTAGATCTCGTCTATCCTTTTCCATCACTATTTCAAATTGAATAGAATTATGGTCGCTGGCCCAAAGTGCTCCCCCACTGACACCTCAGTCACTGCCCTGCCTTATTTCTCAAGAGTAGGTCAAGTTTTGCACTTTCTGTAGTATGTACATACACTTATCTATGTTTAAATGCCCCTAATGTGACTGACTTAACTACATTAGCAGGCAGGGCATTCCACGCCCTTACTGCTCTCTGAGTAAAGAACCTGCCTCTGACATCTGTCTTAAATCTATCACCCCTCAATTTGTAGTTATGCCCCCTCGTACAAGCTGACGTCATCATCCTCGGAAAAAGACTTTCACTGTCTACCCTATCCAATCCTCTGATCATCTTGTATGTCTCTATCAAATCCCCTCTTAGCCTTCTTCTTTCCAATCAGAACAGACCCAAGTCCCTCAACCTTTCCTCATAAGAGCTTCCCTCCAGACCAGGCAACATCCTGGTAAATCTCCTCTGCACCCTTTCCAATGCTTCCACATCCTTTCTGTAATGGGGCAACCAGAACTGTACACAATATTCCAAGTGTGGCCACACCAGCGTTTTGTATAGTTGCAGCATGATATTGCAGTTCCAAACTCAATCCCTCTACCAATGAAACCTAACACACCGTATGCCTTCTTAACAGCACTATCCACCTGGGTGGCAACTTTCAGGGATCTATGTACATGGACTCCAAGATCCCTCTGCACATCCACACTACCAAGAATCATTCCATTGACCAAGTACTCTGCTATCCTGTTATTCTTCCCAAAGTGCATCACCTCACATTTAGCTGCATTGAACTCCATTTGCCACCTCTCAGCCCAATTCTGTAGTTTATCCAAATCCCCCTGCAACCTGTAACATTCTTCCAAACTGTCCACTACTCCACTGACTTTCATGTCATCTGCAAACTTACTAATCCATCCACCTATGCCTGTGTCTAAGTCATTTATTAAAATGACAAACAGCAGTGGTCCCAAAACTGATCCTTGTGGCACACCACTAGTAACCGGACGCCAGGCTGAATATTTTCCATCAACCACCACTCGCTACCTTCTTTCAGAAAGCCACTTTCTAATCCAAACTGCTAAATCACCCTCAATTCCACGCCTCTGCATTTTCTCCATCAGCCTACCATGTGGAACCTTATCAAAGGCTTTACTGAAGTCCATGTACACCATGTCAACTCCCTATCCTCATCTACATGCTTGGTCACCTTCTCAAAAAACTCAATGAGGTTTGTGAGACATGACCTGCCCTTGACGAAACCATGTTGACTGTCTGAAATCAAATTGTTGCTTACTAGATGATTATAAACCTTATCTCTCAAAATCCTTTCCAAAACCTTTCCTACAACAGAAGTAAGGCTCACTGGTCAATAATTACCTGGGTCATCTCTGCTGCCCTTCTTGAACAAGGGCAACATTTGCAATCCTCCAGTCCTCAGGTACTAAACCCGTAGACAAATATCAAAGCCAAAGGCTCTGCTATCTCCTCCCTAGCTTCCCAGAGAATCCTCGGATAAATCCCATCCGGCCCAGGGGACTTGTCTACTCTCACTCCTTCTAGAATTGATAACCCCTGTGTGTAACTAACCTCGATCCTTTGTAGTCTAATATTTCGTACCTCATTCTTCTCCTCAACAATATTCTCCTTTTCCTGAGTAAACACTGATGAGAAATGTTCATTTAGCATCTCTCCGATCTCCACAGGATCTACACTCAACTTCCCACCTATTCCTACCCTAACCATCCTTTTATTCCTCACATACCTATAGAAAGCTTTAGGGTTCTCCTTTAATCTATTTGCTAAAGACTGCTCGTGTCCTCTCTTTACTGTTCTTAACTCTCTCTTTAAATCCTTCCTAGCTGATCTGTAACTCTCTATCACCTCATCTGTACCATCTTGCCTCATCAACACATAAGCCTCTTTCTTCACATCAATCAGCATTAACGTGGTCAAGGAAACATTGACTAGACTATTAGAAGACCCTAAGATACATGCATCAAACACCACAACTTCATCAGCAAGGACAATATCATCAAGCTAGTGGACCTATCCTTACCACCCACTTCACCTTCAACAACAAAACCTACAGACAAACCAACGGAACACCCTTGGAATCTCTGATATCAGAGTTCTTAGCAGAGGCAGTAATGCAGAGACTCGAACAAACAGCTCTGCCAATCATCCAACCCAAACTTTGGATCTGCTACGTGGATGACACCTTTGTCATCACTAAACGAAACAAATTAGAGGAAGCCTTCAAGACCATCAATAATACCCTTACTGGCTTAAAATTCACTAAAAAGGAGGAAAACAACAACAAACTGCCATTCCTAGATGTCACAGTCGAGCGAATAGTCAATGAAGCTTCAAACCAGCGTCTACAGGAAAACAACACATACGGACCAAATACTGAACTCCAGAGGCAATCGTCCCAACATCCACAATCAAAACTGCATCAGAACATTATTCCAATGAGCCAATCCATGTTGCAGCACCGAGGAACTACGCAGAGCAGAGGAAAATCACCAATACGGTGTATTCAAAAAGAATGGCTACCCAATGAACACAGTCCGCCGATTTCTGAGCAACAAACCCAAACAAGCAGACAAAACACGTCCAGAAACCCTAGCCACTCGCCCCTACATCAAAGACATCTTGAAAATGATTGCCAGATTACTCAGACCTCTTGGCATCATGGTAGCCCACAAACTCACCAATACACTAAAATAGCAGCTCATGAACTTGAAAGATCCTATACAGACAACAAACAAAACTAATGTCATTTACAAAATACCTTGAAAGAATTGTAACAAACACTACATCGGACAAACAGGCAGAAAGCTAGCCACTAGGATGCATAAACATCAATTAGCCACAAAATGACATGACCCACTCTCACTAGTATCTTTACATACAGATGAAGAAGGACACCACTTCGACTGGGACAACACATCCATCCTAGGATAACCCAAACAGAGACATGCACAAGAATTCCTAAAAGCATAGCATTTCAACTGGAACTCTATCAGAAAATACATTGACTTGGACTCAATCTACCATGCCCTGAGAAAAAGTACAGGAAATGACATCACAATAGGAAATGACATCTCCACAGGAAATTACATCACACATCCAAAGAAACCCAACCATATAAACAGAATACAGGAAACAATAGCAGTGCTTTGTCCAGAGGCTCACTGAAGATGTTACCTAGTGTGAAAATGAACCTTCCAGCTCAGCGAGCAAATCTACACCCAGAACCTCAACCTGGGCTACAAATCTTTTCAAAAGTTGCTAAGATTATTTGCTGCGTGAGTGGATTTGATTTGGGACTTTAAATGGTGACAAGTTGAATAGTGACACATTACAACCTCTCATGGAATTATGCATGAGCAATAATCCTTCTTTCTTAAAAGGTACACTAAGATTATATGAACTGCAGAGGGCATCCGGATTCTAAATCAGGAAACCTTTGATTTTTCAGATGGTCATATTTCACAGACCATGCCCGTAATGGTCAGATTCTGCATTAGAAATGCATATTCTATAGGGTGAAGGTTTGCTCGCTGAGCTGTAGGTTTGATATCCAGACGTTTCATTACCTGGCTAGGTAACATTATCAGAGGCGACCTCCAAGTGAAGCGAAGCTGTTGTCTCCTGCTTTCTATTTATATCTTTCTCCTGGATGGGGTTTCTGGGGTTTGTGATGATGTCATTTCCTGTTCGTTTTTCTGAGGGGTTGATAGATGGTATCTAGATCTGGTGTTGTGGTTGGAATGCCAGGCCTCTAGGAATTCTCTGGCATGTCTTTGCTTAGCCTGTCCCAGGATAGATGTGTTGCCCCAGTCGAAATGGTGTTTTTTTTACCTCCGTGTGTAGGGCCATGAGGGAGAGAGGGTTGTGTCTTTTTGTGGCTAGCTGGTGATCGTGTATCCTGGTGGCTGACTTTCTTCCTGTTGTCCTATGTAGTGTTTGTGGCAGTCCTTGCATGGAATTTTGTAGATGACATTGGTTTTGTCCATGGATTGTACTGGGTCTTTTAAGTTTGTTAGTTTTTGTTTGAGAGTGTTGGTGGGTTTGTGTGCTACTAGGATTCTGAGGGGTCTCAGTAGTCTGGCTGTCATTTCTGAAACTTCTTTGATATATGGTAAGGTGGTTAGGGTTTCTGGCTGTGTTTGGTCTGCTTTTCGCGGATTGTTCTTGAGGAATCTGCGCACTGTATTTTTTGCATACCTGTTCTTCTTGAATATGTTGAATAGGTGGTTCTCCTCTGTTTTCCGAAGTTCGTCTGTGCTGCAGTGTGTGGTGGCTCATTGAAATAGCGTTCTGATACAGCTTTGTGTGTGTTGGGATGGTTGCTGGTGTAGTTAAGTATTTGGTCAGTGTTTGTCGGTTTTCTGTATACGCAGGTTTGTAGTTCTCCATTGTCCTTTCTTTCGACTGTAACGTCCAGGAATGCGAGTTTGTTGTCAGTTTCTTCCTCCTTGCTGAACTTTATGCCTGTGAGGGTGTTGTTGATGATGTTAAATGTCTCTTCTATCTTGTTTCGTTTTGTGATGACAAAGGTGTCATCTACGTAGCGGACCCAGATTTTTGGTTTGATGGTTGGTCAGGCTGTTTGTTCTAGTCTTTGCATTACCGCTTCTGCTATGAATCCTGATAGCGGAGATCCCATGGGTGTGTTGTTGGTTTGTCAAGAAAAAACTTGACAAACTCACAAACAAAGACAAAACCAATAACACAGGGACATGGATAAAGAACTTCTCAGACCGAACCCTATCAGACACAGAAAAAGCGGTAATAGTCAAAGGACTAAATTTCAATTACCGAGATGCTGACAAGAAAGATTTCCTAGCAGCATTTCGGAACAGACGAACTTCGGAAAATAGAGGAGAACCACCTATACAACGTATTCAAGAAGAACGGATACTCAAAAAGTACAGTCCGCAGATTCCTCAAGAGCAAGCAACGACAAGCAGAACAAACACAGCCAGAAACCCTAACCACCTTACCATATATCAAAGAAGTTTCAGAAATGACAGCCAGACTACTAAGACCCCTCAGAATCCTAGCAGTTCACAAACCCACCAACACTCTCAAACAAAAACTAACAAACTTAAAAGACCCAGTACAACCCATGGGCAAAACCAATGTCATCTACAAAATTCCATGCAAGGACTGCCACAAACACTACATAGGACAAACAAGAAGAAAGTTAGCCACCAGGATACATGAACACCAGCTAGCCACAAAAAGACACGACCCTCTCTCCCTCGTAGCCCTACACACGGAGGAAAAAAACCCACCATTTCGACTGGGACAACACATCTATCCTGGGACAGGCTAAGCAAAGACATGCCGGAGAATTCCTAGAAGCCTGGCACTCCAACCACAACGCCATAAACAAACACATAGATCTAGATACCATCTATCAACCCCTCAGAAAACGAACAGGAAATGACATCACCACAAACCCCAGGAACCCCATCCAGGACAAACTTGGAGGTCACCACTGATGTTTGTCCTACGTAGCGTTTGTGGCAGTCCTTGCATGGAATTTTGTGATGACGTTGGTTTTGTCCATGGGTTGTACTGGGTCTTTTACCCTCTTCAGGCAGAATAACAAATAAAACCACACAGACAGATTTAATATCAAAGCACAGGCAGCTCTTGATTGTATTGCAGTTCAAGTCAAAGATCAAAGTGATGTCTGTTCTATTCGATTTATGTGAGGACTGATCTTTCCTGGACCAATCATTGATGAATGTTGACTGAGTACCAAGATGTCGCAAGACCCAAAAGTCAAAAGATTAATTTCTAACTTGAAGGAAGATTTCCAGTTGCAGTCCATGATCATTCTAGAAAATCTTCATACATTTGTCTATTTCTTAGAAACCTAGAATCAAATAAACTAACTTCTGCTAGACCCTATGCCTACGCCATTGCTACCTCAAGGCCTGCTCTGACAAACCAGTTTTTCAAATATGTGGCCGCCTGGATCACCAATCTCCAGCAGAACAACTGTCCCCACTCAAGAAAACAACATTCCACCACCTCAAGGCTGACAGGAAGGGACTCCACACAAAGACAAATCTGGAAGTAAAGGAGTACATGGTGAAAAGGGAAAAGCCATGGTATCCAATAATGTGTTGATCATCATATTGTGGCAGGAAATAGGAAGCTTAGGGTCAAATGATCTGGACTCTGTATCAGAAGTTTAGCATTTTGCAATTTACATTATTGTGTATTGATTGATTTGCGAGCTCAGCTGATTATAGATTAAAAGTGTTATTTGTTTATTTTCACTTTTCAGCTCAGTTTCTAGTTCATTTGAACTGGGTGAACTTTGAAACAGTAGAGATTTGTGACCTATAGGAACCATATTAGTGAAAAGCTGAAGTCTGAGGTATCATCGCTGTATAATTCTTAACTTATTTTAAAACCAATTTCAGTACCAACATGTTTGATTGACAAAAGAATTAAGATACCATGCAAATAAATAATGAATTTTTTTGATTAATAATGATATTTTACATAATGTTTTAATTTATTTAGGAATCAACTTGTTCATTGTTGCTGCCCATGAAATTGGACACTCTCTGGGGCTCAATCATTCTGAGGATAAAAATGCTTTGATGTATCACAAGTATAATTATGTGGACACAGGCGGGTATACGCTTCCAAGTGATGATGTGAAAAGAATCCAGTCATTATACGGTACAACAAGATTGACTTTATGTGATGTTTTTAATCTAATCAGAATCAGTATATTGCTGCTTAAGGGAGATGAGTTTGGGTGAAGTGATAAGTTATAATTCCAGTCCAACAAGAAACAGAGCTAAAAAGACAGAGCAGGTCTCAGATGAAATTCCAGAGCATAGAACCTTTACTGCAGAAGGCATTGGGAGTGAATTGTAGAGAGATTAAAATTAGGAATACTAAACAAGCAGAATTGTGGAAGTAGAGATGTCCCAGAAGAAATGTGAGAGATTGGAGATGGAAGGTCATCAAGAGATTTGAAAACAAACCTGAGAATTTAGAATCTAATGGATTGCTTAATTGGTCAGAGACTGCACCAAAAGCTATTGCACCTCCTGTCTGTTTATTCCCTCACTGAGTACAGAACCTTTTAATTCTGAATTTTATTGTCTAAAATATCTTAAGATTTTCTTTTCCATCCCTCTTTCAATTTTTAAAATCAGGTCAAAATCATTTTTAATTAATTCTTTCACATGACTCAGTATCAACTTACTTTCTGTTTTGCAAACTTGGAGGTAAAGGGGTTCCATTGATCTCTTATGCAGTGGAAACTATGGAGGAACAGCATAAATATTTTATGCTATAATTTTCCTGAGGTTTCAGCAATTATTTCTGCTAAATTAAACAGGGTGATATTGAGAAATCCTATGGAAATTCCATTTCAAAAGTTGTGGAACAGAAGTATAATTATAAGTTTGCATGTGACAAAATATTGTGCAACTCACCTACTCTCAGCATTTCCCAGAATTAATTATTGACTTACTTTCACAAAAATATGTTCTTAAAGTAATAATATAAAAATTCAGTTTTCCTTTCCCAACATCCCAACATTAATATAGCCTTGTGCCATCTTCAATTTTTGAAATGAATTTAAAATATTGGTCAGCCTTTCCTCCAGTACCAAATTGTTGAGTTTATATTGCAATAATATTGCCCTTTAATTCACATTATTTATAAGGCTGTTTTTGTGCCACTGGGAGATGGGGATGCACACTTGCACTTGCAAAGTCAGATTGTTGCACTAAAGTTGCATCACAGGTAAGTCTGTCAAATTGTCAGACTGGTGTGTACTGTATAAAATGATTAATATTTATAGATACTGGACTGTGGACAATTTGTCGAAATGAAGATGCAGTGTGATTGTTTTGGGACTGCATAGAAAATAGGAACAGGAGGAGGCCATTCAGCCCCTTTGTCCCAGCTTTACCCTTCAATACGATCATGTCTGATCATCCAACTCTGTCCCCTGGTTTCACTTCCTCCCCACATTCTTTGATCCCTTTAGATCTAAGAGCTTTATCTAACTCCTTCTAGAAAATATTCAATGTTTTGGCCTCTCTGCTTTCTGTGACAGAGAATTCCACAGGATCCCAACTGGCTGGGTGAAGACATTTGTACTTGTCTCAGTTCTGTATGGCCTATCCTGTATTTAATTTTGCCTGGATTTATTACTGTCATGTGTACCACGGTACAGTGAAAAATATTATTTTGTGTGCTATCATGCCTTCCATAAGTGCATCAGGATAATAGAATAGAATGCAGAATATAGTGCTACAGCTACAGAGAAGGTGCAGAGAAAGGTCAGCTCTAACACAGATCTGTTCATAACTCTGATTACAGTGGGGAAGAATCTATTATTAAATCTGCTGGTGTCCTTTTCAGACATTTGTATCTTCTGCCTGATGGAGGAGAGTATAACCGGGAGGGTGGGGGAGTCTTTGATTATGTTGGCCGTTTTCCCGAGGCAAGGGAAAACTAGGCGGAGTCAATGGAAGGAGCGTCCTTCAACTGTGACCCCAGGGTCTGGCTGCCCAGTCATCATGAACGTTTATTCACCCTGTCTAGTCTTGTTAGAATTGCATAGATTTCTATGAAATAAATCCCCTTCAATCTTCTAAACTCCAGTGAATATAGTACTAACCAATCCCAGTCTCTCTTAATACATCAGTCCTGCTATCCTAGGAATCAGGTGGGTAAAACTTTGCTTCACTTCCTTAATAGTCAGCACGTCCTTCCTCAGATAAGGAACCAAAACTGCACACAATACTCCAAGTTTTTGTTTTATTCATTTATGGGACTTGGACGTCGCTAGCTGGACCATCCCTATTTGCCGTTGAGAAGGTGGGAGTGAGCTACCTTCTTGAATCGCTGCAATCTACCTGCTGTGGGTTGACCCACAATGCCCTTAGGGAGGGAATTCCAGGATTTTAACCCAATGACTGCAAAGGAACAGCAATTTATTTCCAAGCCAGGGGGTGAGTGGCTTGGAGGGAAACTAGCAGATTGTGGTGTTCCCAAGACTCGTGTCCTTCTAGATGGAAGTAGTCATGGATTTGGAAGGTGCTGTCTAAGGATATTTGATGAATTTCTGCAGTGAATCTTGTAGATAGTACACACTTGTAGGTGTTCAAAGTTTGTGCAAAGATTTGTAGCTCAGGTGCTCATTGTTGTGGTTCTGTTCACTGAACTGGGAATTTGTGTTGCAGACGTTTCGTCCCCTGTCTAGGTGACATCCTCAGTGCTTGGGAGGCTCCTGTGAAGTGCTTCTGTGAGAAAATATCACCCAGAAAATGTCACTTAGACAGGGGACGAAACGTCTGCAACACAAATTCCCAGCTCGGCGAACAGAACCACAACATAGTACACACTGCTGCGACTGAGCGCCAGTGGTGAAGGGATTGAATGTTTGTAGATGTGGTGCAAATCAAACGAGTTGCTTTCTCCTGGATGGTGTCGAGCTTCTTGAGTGTTGTTGGAGCTGCTCCCATCCAGGGCAAGTGGGGAATATTCTAACACACTGCTGACTTGTGCCTTGTAGAGGGTGGATAGAAAATGGAGTGTCAGGAGGTGAGTTACTCACCTCAGTATCCCTCTGACCTGCTCTTGTAGCTATTGTGTTTATGTGGTGAGCCCAGTTGTGTTTCTGATCATTGGTAACCCCAAGAATGTTGATAGTAGGGAATTCAGTGATGATAATGCCATTGAATGTCAATGAGCATCAACAATAAGAGACCCTCTAACCACCGCAGTTAGAGAGTCTCTTATTGGTGATGGTCATTGTCTGGCATTTGTGTGGTGTGAATGTTACTTGCCACTTGTCAGCCCAAATCTGGATGTTGTCCAGGTTTGTTGCATTTGAGCATGAACTGCTTCAGTTTCTGAGGAGTCACGAATGGTGTTGAACACTGTATAATCATCGGCGAACATCCTCACTTCTGGCCTTATCTCCAGAGGGGAGATCATTGAGGAAGCAGCTGAAGATTGTTGGGCCTAGGACACTACCCTGAGGGACTCCGGTAGAGATGTCCTGGAGCTGAGATGACTGACTCTACACAACCACAACCATCTTCCAGTGTGTCAGGCATGACTCTAACCAGGTGTGGTCTCACCAAGGCTCTGTAGAATTGCAGCAAGACACTCCTGTACTCTCACTATGAAGGCCAACATGCCATTTGCCTTCTTCACCACCTGCTGCATTTGTATGTTTACTCTCAAGGACACCAGGGTCTCACTGCATTTCCCTTTCCCTATCTCTCACCATTCAGAGAATGATCTGCCTTCTTGTTTTTGCTACCAAAGTGGTTAACCTCACATTTATCTAAATTATACTGCATCAGCCAATAACATAGAAGTGAATGATGACCCTAATCATAATATGAGCTGTAGGAAAACAAAGTTCTGACAACTGTTAAACTATTAACAAGATTCAGTTGATGTTATACAGACCATTTACAAATGCACATGAAATCTGTATATGCAAGTGCAGATGTGTATAGATAGCTTTAGAAGATTCTCTTGAGTTACAGACCACTTCACATTTAAAAGCATATATTTTTAAATTTAGGACCACCAGTTATGACCACACAAATGCTTGGCCAGATGCCAACTCAGAAACAAACACCAGGCCAGAGCCCAACTCAAATACCAGGCCAGACTTCAACAAAAGAAGCATTGATGAGTGACCCAGATGTGTTCATGGATGCTGCTGTTAAAATAAACAGAACTGTTTTATTCTTCAAGAATGGGTAAATATCATACTCGTGAATTTGTCGTCTCAGTTTAAAAATCAGCATTATTAGTTACAGTCTGCATGGCAACAGCTGTACCAATCAGATTCACCTCACGACCAATAAGCACTCTCCTCTCAAGAAATATGAATATTGGTTCTCTCTTTGAATTGGTATTCATGCAAAAAATCCTGATGATTGCAAAACAAAGATGTTTTGACAAAATATGTACTTTACAACAATATTCAAATTCTGTATTACCAAACAACTGCTTTCAGATTCCAACGGATCGATGATATTCCAACTATTTTGTTACTTTGCTCACATTACTAGTCATTTAATTTGTTTCTTTTCATGTATTCCTTCCCTGACCGAGTATTCTCAAAACAAAGTAATTAGCAATGAAATCAGATTATTTTATCTGAAACGGACTAATTAGTGGGGAAATAATTCTATGTGCAAGCATATAATGAAAGCTCCTGACTAAAGTAGCAAGCACAGCAATTCCTCCCCATAAAGATGAATGAAAGTATATTGAGATAGTTGCTTATTCGGTACAAATGACTGAGTGCTCTAGCTGTCGACAGAAAAGTAGAAAACCATCCCATCAATCACGTAAACCATCGATGTAACCTTGTTCATTGTTTTTCAGGTTCTACAAGACTGCAGGGTCTTCAAAGATAACCCCAGTGAACAACACTTGGCCAAGTATCACATCAAATATTGATGCTGCTGTTGAGTACAGCAGGAGTCCCCAAAGGAGAAACGATGTTGTTTTTTTCACAGGTTACACATTCTTACGTATTTTTACAATAAGTCTGTTATAGCACATATTTCCAGTGCACAGTGCTCAGACACCAAATATAGTTTGTGCAGAATTTGTTTTCAAATGAAGCAAAATGCATGGGTCAACCCCTTGCTACAGAATGTGCACAGCCTATTGGGCTTTACCTTCACTCTTCAACTTAGAATAATATGAATTGTAAATTGCTAGAAATGACAGCTCAGAAAGTGTGGCAAGAATTACAGGCCTTTGTGAGATTTACAGTTTTTAACATCATGAAGAAAATGTAAAACAGGCAGGAATTCAACAGAGCTTCAACAATTTAAATTGCCCCTCTCTGGACTGGACTGCATTGGCAATTATCATGTGTTAGAAAGGGACTTGTGCTGTTCATTATGAAAACAAATTTTCTGCTGTGGGTTTAATTGTCAATTAATACACAAATACTGCAAGTTTTTAAGAAGAATGGGGGCTGAGAGTGAGATAAATTTTATTGTATGCGAAGAAGCGAATGGCAAATGGTATGAATTATGCAGCAAATTGTGGAGATTCGGTCAGTGCCCTCTCTAAATCCCCTCAACAGCTAATAGATGTGTAATTTGCAGGCCTTTAACTCCTCTGATGACCTTGTCAAGATTTAACACTATTACTTTTTCACAAATGTTCTCCTGCAACACGTACTTCCACTAACTCTGTAACGACACAAGAAACTTTGAATTTCCTCATCTGAAAGGTAGATAATATCTTTTAAATGGAGAAACTGGCAAGGGCATTGCTGGTTATGGCACTGCCCCATGACGATAAACACATGATTGTCTCAGCAAGGGTAAGAGAGGACAGAACCTGGACCTATGGAGACCAAAATCATGCACCAAGCTCCCCGTCAAACCGATGGCAGCACACTGGCAGAAAGGCAGGTCTGCTCAGGTTACCGTGTAAGTATCAGGAAGTGTTCTCCAACTTTTTGCTGGCCAAATTGTGCAGATTCAGTCCCCTCTTTCTTCCCAGATATTTTACACTTACCACATGTCATGTCCCAAATTAATGTAGCCCAAGAATCAATTTTGACCATGCTGATTTATTTTGTAATTTATTTTGGAGTAGTTGTTGAGGAGAAGTTGTTTGAACCACTAGGAGAGGCAATAGTTTAGTGGAATTTTTGGTGGACTGTTAATCCCGATTGTGCTCTGGGGACCCAGGTTCAATTCCTACTCTGACAGATGGCAACATTTGAATTCAACAAAAATGTGGAATTAGGAGCCTAATGATGACCATGAAACTATTGTTAAGTGGAGAAAGTGAGGTCTGCAGATGCTGGAGATCAGAGCTGGAAATGTGTTGCTGGAAAAGCGCAGCAGGTCAGGCAGCATCCAGGGAACAGGAGAATCGACGTTTCGGGCATAAGCCCGATTCCTGAAGAAGGGCTTATGCCCGAAACGTCGATTCTCCTGTTCCCTGGATGCTGCCTGACCTGCTGCGCTTTTCCAGCAACACATTTCCAACTATTGTTAAGTGTCAGAGAAAACCATAGCTGGTTCATTAATATCCTTTAGGACAGGAAACTACCATCCTTCCCTGGTCTGGTCTACATGTGACTCCGGACAAAGTACTGAAGGTCAGGCAGTATCCAAGGAACAAGAGGTCGATGTTTCAGGCAGGAGCCTTCTTCAGGACTGGGCCCAGTCTGATCTGCTGTGCTTTCTCCTACACCACACTTTACCGACTCCGACGCTCCAGCATCTGCAGTCCTTACTATATCTCCATGTGACTCCAGACTCAAAACAATGTGGTAGACTTGTAACTGCTCTCTGGGAAATTAGGAATGAGCAATAAATTCTGGCATAGCCAGAAGTGCCCTTATCCTGTGAATGAACAAATCCGATTGTGCCTATCCTCAGCATTCTCTCCTATAGTACCACTACATCTTTCTCTTTATCCTCTATTATATCTTAGAATCTCTCCTTTTTAGTTTTTCACCACATCCACAATATAAAGTGTCACTGTTGCATATTGTGGGTGTGTGGGTTCACCACACAGACAATGATATAGACAGTCACCTTGAATTAATTCTTGGGACCTTCCTAAATTGGAAGTAATTATCCTCAGCACCACCAGAACAAAATAAGAGCTGCTTTAGGGAACTGATAACCAACCAATTGATATGATGCTGAGTATGGCATTAGATAGCATTTATATATTAACACACAGTCATATAAAATGTATCACAAGCTGAATACAGCAGCTTGTATCATACAATTGGTTTGATGCAAATGGTTATGACTAAGGTTGGAGGAGTCACTGGTTCCTTTCATAGTCTGCAACAAATTTTAAATGTTATAGTTTTGGTGAAATGACCAGTTATATAGATCTCAGACTGTGTTCAATATTAATAACAAGTCAGAGCTGAAAAATGTGACAGACATACACAAACAGACACACACATTGACACACACAGACACACACACACATAGACACAGACAAACAGACACGCACATAGACACACACACACAGACACACACACACACACATAGACACACACACAGACACACAGAGACACACATAGACACACACACACTGCCACACAGACACACACAGACACGCACATAGACACATGCATACACACGCACATAGACACACACACAGACACACATACACATACACACAGACACACACATTGACACATACACACACACACACATAGAACACACACACAGACAGACATAGGCACTCAGACACACACACAAACAGACACACACATAGTCACACACACACATAGACACACATACACACACGCACAAACATAGACACACATACACACACAGACATACACAAACAGACACACACATTGACACACACAGACACACATACACATAGACACAGACAAACAGACACGCACATAGACACACACACACACACACATAGACACACACACAGACACACATACACACACACACAGAGACACACATAGACACACACACACTGCCACACAGACACACACACAGACACGCACATAGACACACGCATACACACGCACATAGACACACACATAGACACACATACACATACACACAGACACACACATTGACACATACACACACACACACACACACATAGAAGACACACACAGACAGACATAGGCACTCAGACACACACACAAACAGACACACACATAGACATACACACACATAGTCACACACACACACAGACACACACACACACGCACAAACATAGACACACATACACACACAGACACACACATAGACACACATACACTCACGCACACACATAGACACACGTACACACACACACACATAGGTACACACACACAGACCGACATAGACACACACATAGACACACATACACATACACACAGACACACGCATAGACACACATACACATACACACAGACACACGCATAGACACACACACACATAGACACACACACACATATAAACACACACACACACACATAGACACACATACACATAGACACACACGCATAGACACACACAACAGACACACACATTGACACAGGCATAGACACACACACACACACATAGACACACGTACATAGACACATAAACATACACACATACACATAGACACAGACAAACAGACACGCACATAGACACACACACACACAGGCACACAAACACATAGACACACACAGACACACACACAGACACACATAGACACACACACACTGCCACACAGACACACACACAGACACGCACATAGACACACATACACATACACACAGACACACACATTGACACATACACACACACACATAGAACACACACACAGACAGACATAGGCACTCAAACACACACACAAACAGACACACACATAGACATACACACACATAGTCACACACACACACACATAGACACACATACACACACGCACAAACATAGACACGCATACACACACAGACACACACATAGACACACATACACTCACGCACACACATAGACACACATACACACACACACATAGTTACACACACACAGACCGACATAGACATACACATAGACGCGCACACTCAGACATAGGCACACACATATAGACACACATACACACACACACACATAGGCACACTCACACACACTCATACACACATACATAGACACACACACAGACATAGTCACACATATAGAGACACAGACGCGCACACAGACACACACATAGACACACATACATACACACATACATAGACACACACACATACACATTGACACACACACGCACAGACACACACACGCATAGACACACACAAACAGACACGCACATTGACACACACATAGACACACACACAGACACACACACAGACACACACAGACACACGTGGACACGGACACACAGACACATTTATCAGCTCTGATCTCCAGCATCTGCAGTCCTCTCTGTCTCCTAGTTGTTCATAACAAGTCAGCTTGGTTTCATTAGTCAACAACTAACTAGCTGGTTTATTACCAAAACCAAACTTACTGAACCAAAGCTACAAAGATTACTGACAGTACTGACATATGGTGGATAAATTTTAGGCAAATCCTCATCAGGGACATTTTGCTGTTGTTGACTCTGAGGGAGTTTGAGGGCCCTGGCTGCTGGATCAAATGAGAATGATCATAGAAACCATCAGCCTGTAGAACCAGAGCTAAACACAGAAATAAATTCTTCTGGTCAAGCTAGTAGAATCTGGGTCTTTATTGACAGCTTTACAAACTTTTTGGTGTCTACAGTGAAAAATAAAGACCAATTCTGGGAATATAAGGCCTTTATAATTCCTGCCTTGAAAGGCTTGCTAATTGCAACATTTTAAGTTTACCAAATGCCATTCGATGTACAGTGTCAATTGGGTGCAGAGTCCTGTTTTGCCCGATAGTTTTTTAAAATCCATAAATTATTTATTCATAATAAGTTAAATTTAATTAAATTATATATTCACAATAAGTTGGTTTCACTGAGAGTGTACCTGCAATATAAAGTCAACACAACACAATTTTATCATTAAGTTAAAGTCATAGCCATTGTTGATCTTCTAACATATAAAAACAGGCAGGAGAAACATCAAAGTAAAACAAAGAGCTGCAGCAGGAAAAAAGCAAAAAACTACATGAGTGGAAGGAGTAAGCGTATCACAATTTTACACAACTCACTGCGATATGAAACTGATGGAATGCTTGGCCAATAATTCTGTGATTACTTTTAAAGTAATGTGCTGTTCACCTTGCAGGACATCAATACTGGCATTACACTGGGGATGTTCTAAAACCAGGGTTCCCAAAGAACATCTCTGAACTTGGCTTTCCAGATACTGTTAAGCAAATAGATGCTGCAATGAGAGTTAAATTGCATTGGATAATGTTCTTTGTGGGAGATCAGTACTGGAGGTATGTGTTTTCAGAACTTTTCGGGGACATTTAAGCGACTGCTGGACATACACGTGGATAGCAGTGAGTTGAGGGGTGTGTAGGTGAAGTTCTTATATTTTACATTAGGATTAAATCTCGGCACAACATCATGGGCCACAGGGCCTGTTCTGTGCTGTACGTTTCTATGATATGTTCAATGTTTTCAGATGTTTAACCCATCATCTGATGTTTTCGCAGTTGTGCCTGTTCTATTTTCTAATGTCACTTTCTGCTTTTTCCCCATTTCTCTGCAAGTCATTTCAATTTAATCATTCTTTGCCCAATTGAACTTGCCTCCACCATATTTCCATGCAATGTATTCTGTATCCTAATTACTCACTGAGTGAAAACCTTCTCTTTCACATTATAAAAAACAAAAGAACTGTGGATGCTGTAAATCAGAAACAAAATCAGAAAAGTCTGGAAGAGCTCAGCAGGTCTGACAGCATCTGTGGACAGAAAGCAGAGTTAACATTTTAAGTCAGGTTCTGAAAAAGTGCTACTAGACCCAAAATGTTAAATCTGATTTCCCTCCACAGATGCTGCTGGACCTACTGAGCTTTTCCAGCAATTTCTGTTTTTGCTTCTTTCACATTTCCCTTTCTTTTTCATGTCACCTGAAATCTATGTTTTCTCAATCTTTCTTTCTTTTTATGAGTGGGAACAATTTCTCCCTTTGTACTGTATCTAGCCCGCTCATGATTTCAAAAACCTCTACCAAATTTCCTTTAAGTCTTCTTTTACCAAGGAGAACAATCCCAAATTCTTCAACCTCTTCCCATGGACTGAAGATTCTCATTCATGGAATGATAATTAAAAATCACTGCGCTCTCTCCAAACATGCTTCCTACAATGGAGCACCCACAACCATACACAATACTCCAGCTGATGGTTAACGAGGGTTTTATACATATTCAACATCATCTCCTTGCTCTGTACTCCGTATAACTATTACTAAAGCTGAGGACACTGCATGTTTTATTAAATGCTTTCTCCACCTGTCCTGTCACCTTCAAAGACTTGTACATGTATACACCTGGTGCCTCTGCTCCTGCACCTCCTTTAGAATTTTATTTTCTATGTTAGTGCTTGCGGTTGTGTGCTGCCTTCAGATCAGAGCGCACTGTGACATGTAATTCTTTTTAGTTATAATTTAGATGAAAACCAAATGAGCAGCAGAAGCCCAAGATTAATAACAGACACGTTTTCAAACCTTTCAAAAGTGGATGCAGCTGTTGAGCATTTTGGTAAGCGTCCACTTATTAGAAGAAAATAAATTACTGTGTAATAACAGCAATGTTTAAGTAATACGATAAATCTGTAAGATGTCAGGTAGATGCATCAGTGTATTTAAAAAGTTAACTTCTTTAATTCAGAACCTCCCAACTGAATGGATTTCTTCACCTTAAGAATCTCAGGACTGAGTGCAAAATGTACAGGAACACAGAGCACAGCATCTGACATGGAGAGCAGATTTGTTATTTTCACGGGAAAATCCAGCATTGTCACAGTTCAGGACTCTGATTGCATTAAAGCAACAGGGCCTCACTAAATCAGCCACAAGTCACCTTCGAGGGACACAATTTTGTCTCTCTTTTTTAAGAATTTGTGCTTTTTAGAGGACTGAAGATTAGCTTTCCACAACATAATCATTGCATATTTAGCATGATTTGCTAGTGTATCACAATTCAAATGGGTCACATTCACATTTCTCTGGCATACTTCAGAGATACATAAATGAACAGAGGAATGATTCTAATATACAAACTGTCAGGAGTGGTTTCAACACATGATGAAGGAGGGAATCGTGTTATTTTCATGAGTAATTTTTGAGCAAGTGAATTAGATCATACTATACATTGGAGGGCAATTTTGATGCATAGAATTCCTTTGGTAAACTCTGATATTTGAGTCATGCAGGTGGGGGGGATGTTTGGTTCAGAATGGAAGTGTTTCTTGTTTTCAGTCAAAGCTATCACTTGCTGGTAAACACCACTTCAGAAGTTTTCTGAAATTTATTTTACTATAAGTGTGGTCAGAGCAAAACAGGGGAAGGTGCAGAAATCTCTCCAATACTGATCACACATTTTGCTAAGGCCATTTTAACACAATTTCTGTCCAATTTAGTAATTCAAGAAAAATTGTGGAAAAAGGTCCACCTGGCACAATATGGCTATTAATCTCGAATTGCAGTCATTGGATCTCTCTCCAACTCTGATCTTGCTGAATTTTGTAGGATCACCAATTGCTTTAAGATGGGGCAAGTTGACATTTCCTCAATGCATCTGTAGTATCGCCTGTCCCCTTCTGTCAGGACTATTATCTGCCAACAGTTGGAGCTGGAGAGGAGAGTGCAAGTCTATCACCAATGGATTCCCTCCACTCATCTCCTATTGCAAGGAAACCAGTCAAGAACCAATCAATACTTTCTATTGTAGAGTTTCTGAAGCCTAAGCTGTTGATTCATTGGTTGCATTTTCATCAGTGAGTCATACAGTCATACAGCACAGAAACAGAATCTTCAGTCCAACTCATTTTCACTGACCACACTTGCTAAACTGATCAAGTCCCATTTGCCAGCACTTGGCCCATAACCCTCTAAACGCTTCCTATTCCTATACCCATCCAGATGCCTTTTAAATAATGCAAATGTACCAGACTCCACCACTTCTTCTGGCAGTACATTCCGTACACATACCAGCCTCTGTGTGAAAAAGTTGCCCCTCAGGTCCTTTTCAATCTTTTCCCTCTCACTTTGAACCTCTGCCCTCTAATTTTGGACTCCCCTACTCTGGTGAAAAGACCTTGGCTATTCACCCTAAGCATGCCATTTATTTTGTAAACCTCTATAAGGCCACCCCTCAGTCTATGAGCTCCAGAGAACACAGCACCAGCCTGTTCAGTCTCTCCCTATGGCTTAACCTGGCAACATCCTTGTAACTTTTTTTTTCTGAAACCTTTCGAGATTCACAATATCTTTCCCATAGCAGGGAGACCAGAACTAAACACACTTATGTAAAAGTGGCCCATCCAATATCCTGTATGGTTGCAACATGACCTCCCAACTCCATTATTCAATATACTGACCAATAAAGGAAAGCATATCAAATGCCTTCTTCACTATCCCATCTACCTTGTAACTTTCAAGGAGCTATGAACCTGCACTCCAAGGGTTCTTGGTTCAGCAACACCCCCCAGGACCTTACCATTAAGTGTATAAGTCCTGCCCTGATTTGCCTTTCCAAAATGCAGCACCTCACATTTATCTAAATTAAATGTCATCTGCCACACCTTAGCCCATTGGCCCATCTGGTCAACATCTTGTTGTACTCCAAGGTAATCTTGTTTGCTCTCCATTACACCTGTAGTTTTGGTGTCATCTGCAAACCCACTAACTATATGTCCTATGCTCACATCCAAATCATTGACATAAATGAAGAAAAGCAGTGGATCCATCACTAATCCTTGTGGCACTCCACTGGTCACAGGCCTCCAGTCTGAAAAGCAATCCTTCAGAACCACACTCTGTCTCCCACCTTCTAGCCAATTTTGTATCCAATTGGCTGGCTCTCCCTGGATTCCATGTGATCTAACCTTGCTAACTAGTCCGCCCCGCCGACACTGTGTTATTGAGAGCGGGCCAAAGTGTTAAAAGAGTCACTTTTCCAATGAGAAGTTAAATGCTTGCTCAGATGGATGGAACTGATTTTAGAGCTTTATTTTGAAGAAAAGCAAATTCCTTGTGACCTGGCCAACAGTTCCTTTCAAATGATATCACAGAAACAAACTTCTGTTCATGATCACATTGCTGTTGTTGGCGACTCTGCTGCATTCAATTGATTAAGGCAGTTCCCACAATGCAACAGAGACGACACTGAAGAAAACTGACTGTTGAAGCTGGAGGTTAATGAGTCGTGGAGTTCCCCAGGGCTACCATTGGGGTCCTTGCTTTTCCTGCAAAAGGCAGAAATGGTCTAGAGCTTGGGTCACAGGGAATTATTTCACAATTTGTGGGAGGATTGTACACCATGATAACAACAGTTTGGAACTTCAAAAGGTGGAGTGGATGGAGATGTGGCAAATGAGGTTTAATCTCGAGAAGCGCGAGGTGATACATTTTGTTACAAAGGACATAAACAGCCAGCCTGTGAAAGGATGGGCAGGGGCAGACAGACCAGTGTATTGTGAAACAGTGGTAGTGCCGCTATTCCTGGACTGGGAGGCCCAGGCACAATTCCCACCTGCTCCAGGAGTGGGAAATAAATACATACATCCATGAAGGTGGCTGGACATATGACGAAAGCAGTTAATAAACCATATAAAATTTTAAGCTTCATTAGTAGGGGCTTGGAGTAGAAGAGGAGGGAGGTTCTTGATGAACTTGTATCAGAGACTAATTTGAACTTATCTTGAGTACAACTGGACCCACAGCTCCACATCTGGAGGATTGAAATGAATGTATGGAGGAAATGCAAAAAGGGTTTGGAAAAATATCTCCAGGAATGAGAACATTCAGTTATGAAGATTGATTGGAGAAGTTGTCATTGATTCCCTTTGAGAGAGGTTTAAGAGGATTGATTGAATTTCTCAAAATCATTTGGGTTGTGGATAGAGTGGACAGGGAGAAACTGTTTCCATTCATAACAGGGTGAAGAACCAGAGGGCAGAGATTTGAGCTGTTTTGAAAAAGAACTTTGAAAATAAATACTTTTTCAAACAGCAAGTTAGACAGAGTTTAGAATTCACTGCCTGGAAGTGTGGTGAAGGCAGGTTGAGCTGAATCATTCAATAGGGAATTAGATGGTAATTGTGTGCAGGAGTATGGGGAAAAGGCAGGAGATTGGCACAGTCAAAATGTTCAGGATCAACATAGACTCAATAAAGCAATGGCCTTTACCTGCACCATGACAATTGAAAAGATAGGGTGGTGATGTAGTGGGAATGCCACTCAATTGGGAATACAGAACCTCAGGGTGATATTTTAGGGACATGGATTCATGTGCCATTATACCAGATGCTTTTAGCAAGTGGGTTAAATATTGTGGATGGGCCAAAGGGTCTGGGACTGTGCTGTTTAATTCGAAACCAATTATTTTCTGCTGCTTCCTTTCCTGACAATCGCTGTGGCTCCCAATTCCATTATTTTGGGTGATCATTGCATTTTATTTCTCTTGAAATATCAGTTTAGAATCTTACTCTAATATCTTCTCAGTCAGTTATGCAGGAATTCTCGACATAAGCAGTCCATGTTCCCTGTTCTTATCATCATTGATCTTGCATGAAGCGGCCAGATGTTTTGTCCACAAACTCTAAACTCCCAGAGTCAGTAGGAATCTGGCACCTCTCTGTTTCTAAGATATTCCACACTGCTGGAGTTATCACATGGATTGGATAGAACTCACAAGACAATGTGGCTGTTATGTTCTAACTAAATATTTAAATCACTATTCTTCAATTTCAGGGACTTATTATCTCACAAGTGGACCTCTTATATATGGATATCGGGGGATGGAAGTCAGAAAAATTTTAAAATGACACGGGTGAATGAATTGTAACTAAATGACCATGTTTTGCTATCGCACTGTTGTTCTGCAACTCACACAGAATATTGCTTATAGCGGAGGGATTTGTTACCCTAAGTGTATAATTAAATCTTTAGTTCAACAAAGCTTAATCATTAATGTTTTTGTAATATAGCTCCTGTAGTTTAGTTTGAAATTTTCAATCAGTTAGTGTAATTGCTCAACTTATTTCATTATCTTTGATAACATTACTGTTAAATTTAAAAACATAAGCATACTTTTTAGTCAATTTCAAACTATGAATATACTTTATTGTTAGTAAATGCATTGCTTATCATTTATTATATACTTACATTGTAATCAGGTTCGAAGTTTATGGTGTTTGGAAAGAACTTTTTTGCTAATGAATAACATCAATGCTTCATGTTACAAATTTGATCTCAAAGATCTTATGAAAAATAAAGGACAAATTAATGGAAACAATTGTTGTCATTTCTGTGTGTGACAACATTGGATTTAATATGAAGAAAGACAAAATATCCAAAGAACTATGGGTGCTGAAAATCAGAAACAGAAACAGGAATAGTTCGGTACAGTCAGCAGGTCTGGCAGGTGAAACTGCTGTGTCCCTCCAGCAATTCCTGGTTTTGTGTCAGATTTCCAGTGTCCATCATCCTTGTACTCATTTTAGTTCTTTGGCATTTTGCCCCAGTTATGTTAAAAGTGGCTAAGCCATCTTGCCTTCACCACTAACTCATTCTAAAATCAACCAAACTCAGTAAGCTTTAATATTGCACATTACTTAAAGGTATTAGAAGTATAAATCCTCAAGCTAGAGCTATAGAGCATGTAGAATAGAAATTTGATTGCAGTTTAGGCGAACATTTCAGGATATAACTATGTTTTATTGTCTTGAACTGCTTTGGGAAATTTCAACTCTGGGCTGAATTTCTGCCTGTTCCATCAATGCTCACTTGACTTCATTTAAGAGACAGAATGAATTACATTTTTAGATAGAGTAAACAAGAATGTCAAGAAATGACCTATGGCTGAATCTTACCAGAAATCAGCTTTTTGTCCTTTTTGCCTTGTTTCAAGGAGGATTTCTCAACCCAAAGGCCTATTGAGCTTTCTAGTACAATGTTTTAAACTCCTCTCATTAAGAGAAATGAAAGCTGGGTGGTAGGGTGAACTGTCATTGGGATGCAGAGGTGCTTCAGTGTGGTTTAGACAGATGCAGTATAATGGGGATAAATGGGAGGTTGTCCACATTAGTAGCAAAAATGGGAATACAGATTATTATCTGACTGGTGATAGATTGGGAAATGGGAGATGCAAGGAGACCTAGGTGCAGGTGCAGGAGATGGTGACAAAGACAAGTGGGATGTTGGCCTTCATAGCGAGAGGATTCGAGTCCAGGAGCAGGGATACCTTGCTGCTATTAATCAGGGCATTGATGAGGCCCCACCCGGAACATTGTGTGCAATTGTGTTCTTCTTATCTGAGAAATGATGTTCGAATTATGGAGGGAGTGCAGTGAAGGTTTCCTGGAATGGGAGGACTGACATACAAGGAGAGACTGGATCGGTTAGGACTATATCCACTGGTGTGCAGAAAGAGGGAAACCTAATGGAAACCTGTAAAATTCTAACAGGGCTACATAAGGTAAATGGAGGAAAGACATTCCCAAAGACCAGGGAGTCCAGAATCAAGGAGAAATTCTAAGGATATGGGGGAGGCCATTTAGGACTGAGCTGAGGTGAAATGTCTTCACTCAGAGAGTAGGGGAGCCTGAGAAGTCCTCTGCCATAGAAAGCAGGACAAAACATTGAATGTTTTCAGCTTAGAGTTAGATAGAGGTTCTAGAGTTGAAGGGATCAAAGGATCTGGGAAGAAAGCAGAACGATGGTCAGTCATGAACATATTGAATGGAGGAGCAGGCTTGAAGGACGAATGGCCTAGTCCTGCTCCTGTCGATCACAGCAGTGGCACGACGAAAAGATCACTGCACACCAACCAAGCACTGTCAGTCCTGAGCTACCCTGCACAATGAAGACATTAATCCCAGACATGGTAAATGAGGAAAGATTTGCTCACCTCTTCTCAGACAGGTGTCTGAGGATACGGATGGATGGGGTGGTGTAGAGGAGGGATCTCCTCTTTCCCCAGAACCAGAAGAGGACCCTGCCAGGCTGCTCTGAGGTTGCTATCTGGGTCAATGCAGTTTCTGTGGCTCGGAGTTGGTTAATTCAAAGGCACTTATACAATCTCCGGTACTTCAGCCACCTCCCAACAAGGCTCACATTCTACTGCAATATCTTCTCTCACTCACAGACCTCCCCCCTTCACCTTACACCATGTAAGCCCTTTGCACTGACTCCTCACTCACTCAGGACACATCCACCCTTCCCCGCATCAGTATTAACAACTGGGCCAGCCATCGTCATATCGCTTAATCTCTCCTTTTCCCTCATTACAGAATAAAATGGTGAAGAATTGGGCCTAGAACGCCAGGATAGGTGGTGGGGTTCCCAATTTTTGTATCTTCAAACCCTCTGAGAAGCTCTTGGCAGGTGAAAACTGAGACCACTCCTGCGGAGATGCTAAAACCTGTATGTCCCAGTCACTGAGAAAGAAACATTGTTCATTGATGTGCTTCTCTTCCATTACCCTACTGTGCATGTCCTGTTTACAAGTCATAATCACTCATTCACATCACATTCTGTCATCAAGTCATACACATCCCTCTGAACCTTTCCTATTCATGTACTTACCCAAAAGTCTTTTAAACATTGTTACTGTACCTGTATCTACCACTTTCTTTGGCTGTTTTATCCACGTACAAGTCATTCTCTGTGTGAAAACGTTGTCCCTCCAGTCCCTTGTAAATCTTTCCCTTTCACCTTCAAAATATGGCTCTGAGGTTTGAGCACTCCTACCATAGGGAAAAGACCTTGGTTATTCATCTTATCTAAGTCTCTCACGATTGCACAAACCTCTATAAGGTCAGCACTCAACCTCCTACTCTCTAGTGAAAGAAGCCTCTCCTCATTAATCAAACTCTCTAGGCCTGGAAACATGGTGGCTAATTTTTTCTGAATCCTCTCCAAATTAATAACATCTTTCCTATAACAAGGTAACCCCCCACAACTGTACACAGTCTTTTGACTTCTGCAGATATCAGCAGAATGTCCAAGGTCCTGCAATCAAAGGGAAACCTTCAACTTATCTCCTTCTCCACCTCCAAGAACGAGAGCACAGATCCTCCCAGTGTCCACCAGTAAGGTTACCTCCCACAGCCTCCAGTAGCTCAGACCGTGATCCATTGCCAGTATTTGATCCTGTTTAGAGTGGGTGGCACCAGCTGGCTAGCACTTCACCATCACATCTCTGCAGCTGGGAGAGAGAGAGAGAAATGCTCCAGGACCTACCAAGACCAGGCAGGAGAGCAGCCCCTTGGCGTGGCAGTTAGGAACTTCATACAAATGCACAAGCAGATACAGAAGCAGAAGCAGGTAAGTCAGGGGGCATGATGTAATGTGACCCTACTGCCTCAGGCATGTGATCACTTGGCTGTCTGCATGGATGGATTGGTGGATAAGAAGGAAAGCAAGGAGTGAGCAAATGGTGTGGGTACGAGATTGATGTAGCACACTACTCTACAGCAACATGTCCACCCCCCCCTAGACTGATGACCAGTCAAAGATGACAAGCTGCCTGACTAAGTGTCTGCACCAAACAGTGAAATAAGACAGAAAGACTGTGAGCCCTGAAGCTCTGGCTAAGGGACGTAAAGCATGGCAGAAATACTGTAAGCATCCAGTGGACAGTGAGGATGCAAAGATCATCACCAAAGGCGCAGCAATCTCTTCACTCACTTCCTGTAGAAACCTTGGGTATATCCCATCTGGCTGAGGGGACTTATCTATCCTCACGTTTTTCAAAATTTCCAGCACATCCTCCTTCTTAACAGCAAAGTGTTTGAATGTATCAGCCTGTTTCACACTGTCCTCGCAAACAACAAAGTCCCTCTCACTGGTGAATACTGAAGCAAAGTATTCATCAACAATGTGAGTAAGAGTTACATGAGCAAGTCAGTAGCCCTGGGTCACAGCATAGTCCGTCCATGAGCTAGTGCCTGGTTGAGGAAGACTGTAGAACTTCCAAAAGGACACTGACAAGTTCATAGAGTGGACAAATAGATGGCAGATAAAGTTCAACACAGAGCACTTTCGGCTGCATTTTGGCGGATAAAAAATAAGATCACGATAAGATAAAAGATGTCAGCCTTAAGATTGGGCAGGGAAAAAGAGACCTGAATATTAAAGACATTAAAGGTGGTAGGACAGGCAATTAATAAAGCATACAGACTCTTTATGTTTTATTAAAAAGAACATACAGTAGTTGAGCAGGGAGGTTATGCCGAACTTATGTAAGACACTAGTTAGACTTCAGCTGGAGTACAGAGTGTCACATTTTAGGGAGGGTGTGAACACAATGAATAGAGTGAAGAAAAGGACAATGAGAATGATTCCAAGGGTTGGAAGTCTCAGTTCTGAAGAGAGGTTGGAATAGTTATGAAAAGACGTTGGAGTAGTTATGAAGAGAGGTTGGAATAGTTATGAAGAGATGTTGGAGTAGTTATGAAGAGAGGTTGGAGTAGTTATGAAGAGAGGTTGGAGTAGTTGTGAAGAGAGTTGGAGTAGTTATGAAGAGAGGTTGGAGTAGTTGTGAAGAGAGGTTGGATTAGTTATGAAGAGAGGTTGGATTAGTTATGAAGAGAGATTGGAGTAGTTATGAAGAGAGGTTGGAGTAGTTGTGAAGAGAGGTTGGATTAGTTATGAAGAGAGATTGGAGTAGTTGTGAAGAGAGGTTGTATTAGTTATGAAGAGAGATTGGAGTAGTTATGAAGAGAGGTTGGAGTAGTTATGAAGAGAGGTTGGAGTAGTTGTGAAGAGAGGTTGGAATAGTTATGAAGAGAGGTTGAAGTAGTTGTGAAGAGAGATTGGAGTAGTTATGAGGAGAGGTTGGAGTAGTTGTGAAGAGAGTTGGAGTAGTTATGAAGAGAGGTTGGAGTAGTTATGAAGAGAGGTTGGAGTAGTTGTGAAGAGAGGTTGGAATAGTTAAGAAGAGAGGTTGGAGTAGTTATGAAGAGAGGTTGGAATAGTTATGAAGAGAGGTTGGAGTAGTTGTGTAGAGAGTTGGAGTAGTTATGAAGAGAGGTTGGAGTAGTTGTGTAGAGAGTTGGAGTAGTTATGAAGAGAGTTGGAGTAATTATGAAGAGAGGTTGGAGTAGTTGTGAAGAGAGGTTGGAGTAGTTATGAAAAGAGGTTGGAGTCATTATGAAGAGAGGTTGGAATAGTTAAGAAGAGAGATTGGAGTAGTTATGAAGAGAGGTTGGAGTAGTTGTGAAGAGTGGTTGGAATAGTTAAGAAGAGAGATTGGAGTAGTTATGAAGAGAGGTTGAAGTAATTAAGAAGCGAGGTTGGAGTAGTTATGAAGAGAGTTTGGAGTCATTATGAAGAGAGGTTGGAGTAGTTATGAAGAGAGGTTGGAGTATTTATGAAGAGAGTTTGGAGTCATTATGAAGAGAGGTTGGAGTAGTTATGAAGAGAGGTTGGAGTATTTATGAAGAGAGGTTGGAGTCATTATGAAGAGAGGTTGGAGTAGTTATGAAGAGAGGTTGGAGTATTTATGAAGAGAGGTTGGAGTCATTATGAAGAGAGGTTAGAGTAGTTGTGAAGAGAGGTTAGAGTAGTTGTGAGTGTTTTTTCTTGGAGAGGAGAAGACTTTGAGAAGATTTGATTGAAGTTTTCAAAATCACATGCAGTCTGAACAGAATTGACAGGGTAAAACTGTCCACTGACGAAAGGATTGGGAACCAGAGAGCACAATTTAAACTGATTTGCAAAGTAATTAAATGCAAGGTGAGAAAAATTACCTGTTTCACACAATGAGAGTGGTTCAGGTCTGGATCACTAAAAAAGGGCTGCAATTGCTGACAACCAACATATACATGGTCTATGGACTCACAGCTACACAAAATAAACAGCTGGGCAATCGCTCACTCTGTCCCTGGAGTTGTTGAAGCAGGTATATTCACCTCAATTTTCACAAGAGAAAGAGACAGAAGCCACAGCACTGTGTCCACTGAATGCACTTCCAAGAATCCCTGCAAGACAGATAGAGGCTGTTCGGCCCTTCAGGTCTGACCCACACTCCACTCCCCACCCAATCCCCGTCATCCTATATTTACCATGGAAACTATGGACAATTTAGCATGGCCAAGTCACCTGACTTGTACGTCTTTGGAAGCCCACGCAGACCCCAGGAGAACATGCAAACTTCACACAGCTAGTCATGAGAGGCTGGAATCATTGGCAGGATCCTGGTGCTGTGAGGCATCATTGCTAATCCGCGTGTCCCTCCTCTCACATATTTGAATGACCTAAAAGAAGAAAAGAAGTCGAGAATGTTACATTTTTACCAATTGTCTAAATTTCAATTATATTTTAGCTATCTTATAATATCCCTGGATATTATAAGGGTCCAGTTCTAATCCCCAGTAAATATTTCTTGACCAGGAAGGGAATACATTCACTGAGTGCTTCATATGGGTCAGGTACGTTTTGGCGCCGATCATTTGTCCCCGCCGTTTTGGCTCTAAACTGTTTTGGCGCTCATTACTTTGGCGCTAAGCTGTTTTGGCGCCAGTTCAGAATACAAAAAAGTCTTGTTTGGTTGAAGAAGAGAGGATGACTAATGACCCGATGTAATTTTCTCAACTAGCAAGAGTTGATAGTCAAAGCTGTAATGACCCGCTGTAGATTCAATTCTCGTTTTGTAATCATTTTCTCATTTAACAATTGTTAATAGACATCTACTGCCTTGATGATACTTAAGCCCTTCTGTCTTCACATTGGAAAGCTGTAATACAATTCTCTTTCTATTTTCTTGTTGAGCCCATACCAGAAATGGCTGAAAACATTCTAAGCAAGAGAGACAACCCAAATTTTCACACAATGGTGACCTATATGTGTTTGATAAATGTAGCAAAATGTAGAAAATCATTTTTATAATGAAATGGTTAAAAATAATGAATAAAAAAGAATTAGATTTATTTCTTGCAATGCAATAAAAACAAACTTCTTACTGGCTCTACAAGACTTTTTCTTATTCTGAATTGGCACCAAAACAGCTCAGCGCCAAAGTAATGAGGGCCAAAACAGATTAGAGCCAAAAGGGTGGTGCCAAAGAGTCCCATTCCGCTTCATAGACGACATGGGATGAGAAAACTGGCATTCTAAGTACATAACAAAGTTATTCTCATCAACATCTGGCAATCTGGTGGTTTACAAAACATACGATTTTTCTTATTTTTGGCGCAACACAGGCCCTTCAGCCCTCGGTGTGGTGCTGGCCTTTTATCTGACTCTAAGACCAGACTAACTTTCATACCCTTCATTGTACTAACTTCCATGTGCCTATGCAAGAGTCGCTTAAATGCCCCTAATGTATCTGACTCTATTACCACTGCTGGCAGTGCATTCCACACATCCACCACTCTCTGTGTAAAGAACTGACCTCTGACAGCTCCCCAAACCTTCCTCCAATCACCTTAAAATTATGTCTTCTTGTGATAGACATTTCTACCGATGGGAAAAAGTCTCTGGCTATCCACTCTATCGATGCCTCTCTTCATCTTGTACACCTCTATCAAATCACCTCTCATCCTTCTTTACTCCAATGATGAAAACCCTAGTTCCTCAACCTTTCTTCATAAACCCTGCCCTCCAGTCCAGGCAGCATCCTGGTAAATCTCCTCTGCATCCTCTCTAAAGCTTCCACATTCTTCCTATCATGAGGCAACCAGAACTGAACACAATATTCCAAGTGTGGTCTAACCGGGGCTGTATAGAGCTACAGCATAACCTCGCAGCTCTTAAACTCAATCCCCTGCTCATGAAAGCCAACACACCATACGCCATCTTAATTGTTGATGTATATTTCTTCCACAAATCCGGACAACACAAGTTTCTGTATAACAGTAGATGCTTTATTATCGGAGAGCCAGTGAGAGATTCTCAATGTCCCCAAAAGTAATTGTGCATCTACTTGTGGTAACACTTCTCTACAAATCTCTGTTCTACATACAGAGACAGTACATTTATAGGAATAATACAAAAGGGCTATAAGTCACATGGTTGATTGTTGTTACATTGCTTAAAGTAGGTAACCATGATTTAACAATGCCCAGTGATTGTCGTGTCCTGTGATAACTAATGGATGGATTATAGGGATTGATTATCGTATTCTTCATAATGATGTGTTGATGGGAAGAGATTTAGACAATTGATACTGCAGGGAGCCTTTTAACAGTGGCCTGTTTATCCCTTGAGTCCCCAGTATGTCAGGAAAAAGAAATAAAAGTGGAACTGATCCCTTTGTGGCTTTCTACCTTTCTCACTCCCTCTTATCGGTCATTCGATCAACCAGATCCCGTCCGAGACTATAACCAAAACACTCGGACATCAGTGGCCAGAGACACTGGAGCACTCGAACGCAGGTGATCACAATAAGTGCTGGATTGTAATTCTGAATTGTAGCAGCAGGCCTCCCAGTCCTCTAACAGTGCCCCCTACAGGCCACCCCGCCATGCCATCGCAAAAACCCTTGTCAATAATTTGGAAAGTTTGGATTTCCCATGTGTTGTCTTTAGAGAGGTCAGTGATGTTAGTGGACTCGTCACGGATGTAGGTGCAGCACTCTGCCCCAGCAGTAGCAGGGTTACCCCAGAGACACCCCGTCCCCCTCCCTGCAACATGCAGGGAGCAGGGTTACCCCAGAGACACCCCCCCCCCGCAACACCCTGGGAGCAGCGTTATCCCAGAGACAACCCGCGCCCCCCCTCCCTGCAACACCCTGGGAGCAGGATTATCCCAGAGACACCCCCCTCCCTGCAACACTGTGGCAGCAGGGTTATACCAGAGACACCCCCCTCCCTGCAACACCGTGGCAGCAGGGTTATACCAGAGACACCCCCCTCCCTGCAACAACCTGGGAGCAGGGTTACCCCAGAGACACCGCCTCCCCCTTTCCCCTCCCTGCAACAACCTGGGAGCAGGGTTACCCCAGAGACACCTCCTCCCCCTTTCCTCTCCCTGCAACAACCTGGGAGCAGGATTATCCCAGAGACACCCCCCTCCCCCGTCCCTGCAACACCCTGAGAGCAGGATTATCCCAGAGACACCCCCCTCCCCCGTCCCTGCAACACCCTGGGAGCAGGATTATCCCAGAGACACCCCCCTCCCCCGTCCCTGCAACACCCTGAGAGCAGGATTATCCCAGAGACACCCCCCTCCCCCGTCCCTGCAACACCCTGGGAGCAGGACTATCCCAGAGACACTCCCCTCCCCCTCACTGCAACACCGTGGCAGCAGGGTTATACCAGAGACACCCCCCTCCCTGCAACAACCTGAGAGCAGGGTTACCCCAGAGACACCCCCCTCCCTCCTCCCCGTCCCTGCAACACCCTGGGAGCAGGGTTACCCCAGAGACACCCCCCTCCCCCTCTCTGCAACACCCTGGGAGCAGGGTTATCCCAGAGACACCCCCCCTCCCCCTCTCTGCAACACCTTGGGAGCAGGGTTACCCCAGAGACACCCCCCTCCCTCCTCCCCGTCCCTGCAACACCCTGGGAGCAGGGTTACCCCAGAGACACCCCCCCTCCCCCTCTCTGCAACACCTTGGGAGCAGGGTTATCCCAGAGACACCCCCGTCCCCCTTCCCTGCAACAAAGGTACAGGCACAAAGGGGTTCCGTGTGCCCCCACCTCAAGTGGGTATCACTCCCTGTCACATGGGCCGTCTGTTAGGCCAGGTGCAAAAAGGGATTATGCATCAAGGTGTCAGTTTGACATCTATCTGTTCCCAAGGCCACATTCCCCACAGTCACCAAAGTCACAAGTATGGAAAACATCTTTGTCTTTAATTGGTGTCGGTTTCTGCGCTGATTCCTTTGCAGTCGGTTCTGTGTATCCCCCTGGCGCTGCCCTTGTACTTGCACAGCTGTGGGAGTGGTTAGCACAGCTGGAACGGTCCTTTCCTTCTCTGTCCCAGTTTCTTTCATTCCCAGTCCTTTATCAGGACCAAGTCCCCTGGCTCTGCAGCGGGGTATTCCCCTGGAAAAGCACAGCTAGACAGAAAGCATCTGAGGAACAGGAGAGTCAACATTTCGAGCATTAGCTCTTCATCAGGGAGGTGTGAGCTTTAGTGAGGTGTGGCTGTTGGTGATGTGTGAGCGTTAGTGAGGTGTGGGCGTTAATGAGGTGTGGGAGCTTGTGAGGTGAGAGCATTAGTGAGGTGTGTGTTGGTGAGGTGTGCACGTTAGTGGTGTGAGCGTTGGTGATGTGTGGGTGCTGGTGATGTGTGAGCATTACTGAGGTGTGGACATTAGTGAGGTGTGGGTGTTAGTGAGGTGTGGGTGTTGGTGATGTGTGGGCATTAGTGAGGTGTGGGCATTAGTGAGGTGTGGGCATTAGTGAGATGTGAGCGTTAATGAGGTGTGGGTGTTGGTGAGGTGTGGGCATTAGTGAGGTGTGGACATTAGTGAGGTGTGAGCGTTAATGAGGTGTGGACATTAGTGAGGTGTGAGCGTTAATGAGGTGTGGACATTAGTGAGGTGTGAGCGTTAGTGAGGTGTGAGCATTAGTGAGGTGTGAGCGTTAGTGAGGTGTGGGTGTTGGTGAGGTGTGGGTGTTGGTGAGGTGTGGGCATTAGTGAGGTGTGAGCGTTAGTGAGGTGTGGGCATTAGTGAGATGTGAGCGTTAATGAAGTGTGGGTGTTGGTGAGGTGTGGGCATTAGTGAGGTGTGGACATTAGTGAGGTGTGAGCGTTAATGAGGTGTGGACATTAGTGAGGTGTGAGCGTTAATGAGGTGTGGACATTAGTGAGGTGTGAGCGTTAGTGAGGTGTGAGCATTAGTGAGGTGTGAGCGTTAGTGAGGTGTGAGCGTTAATGAGGTGTGGACATTAGTGAGGTGTGAGCGTTAATGAGGTGTGGACATTAGTGAGATGTGAGCGTTAATGAGGTGTGGACATTAGTGAGGTGTGAGCGTTAATGAGGTGTGGACATTAGTGAGGTGTGAGCGTTAATGAGGTGTGGACATTAGTGAGGTGTGAGCGTTAGTGAGGTGTGAGCGTTAGTGAGGTGTGAGCGTTAGTGAGGTGTGGGTGTTGGTGAGGTGTGGGTGTTGGTGAGGTGTGGGCATTAGTGAGGTGTGGACATTAGTGAGGTGTGAGCGTTAATGAGGTGTGGACATTAGTGAGGTGTGAGCGTTAATGAGGTGTGGACATTAGTGAGATGTGAGCGTTAATGAGGTGTGGACATTAGTGAGGTGTGAGCGTTAATGAGGTGTGGACATTAGTGAGGTGTGAGCGTTAATGAGGTGTGGACATTAGTGAGGTGTGAGCGTTAGTGAGGTGTGAGCGTTAGTGAGGTGTGAGCGTTAGTGAGGTGTGGGTGTTGGTGAGGTGTGGGTGTTGGTGAGGTGTGGGTGTTGGTGAGGTGTGAGCATTAGTGAGGTGTGGGTGTTGGTGATGTGTGGGTGTTGGTGATGTGTGGGTGTTGGTGAGGTGTGGGTGTTGGTGAGGTGTGGGTGTTGGTGAGGTGTGGGTGTTGGTGAGGTGTGGACATTAGTGAGGTGTGAGCGTTAATGAGGTGTGGACATTAGTGAGGTGTGAGCGTTAGTGAGGTGTGAGCGTTAGTGAGGTGTGGGTGTTGGTGAGGTGTGGGTGTTGGTGAGGTGTGAGCATTAGTGAGGTGTGGGTGTTGGTGATGTGTGGGTGTTGGTGATGTGTGGGTGTTGGTGAGGTGTGGGTGTTGGTGATGTGTGGGTGTTGGTGAGGTGTGGGTGTTGGTGATGTGTGGGTGTTGGTGAGGTGTGGGCATTAGTGAGGTGTGGGTGTTGGTGAGGTGTGGACATTAGTGAGGTGTGAGCGTTAATGAGGTGTGGACATTAGTGAGGTGTGAGCGTTAATGAGGTGTGAGCATTAGTGAGGTGTGAGCGTTAGTGAGGTGTGGGTGTTGGTGAGGTGTGGGTGTTGGTGAGGTGTGGGCATTAGTGAGGTGTGAGCGTTAGTGAGGTGTGGGCATTAGTGAGATGTGAGCGTTAATGAGGTGTGGGTGTTGGTGAGGTGTGGGCATTAGTGAGGTGTGGACATTAGTGAGGTGTGAGCGTTAATGAGGTGTGGACATTAGTGAGGTGTGAGCGTTAATGAGGTGTGGACATTAGTGAGGTGTGAGCGTTAGTGAGGTGTGAGCATTAGTGAGGTGTGAGCGTTAGTGAGGTGTGGGTGTTGGTGAGGTGTGGGTGTTGGTGAGGTGTGGGCATTAGTGAGGTGTGAGCGTTAGTGAGGTGTGGGCATTAGTGAGATGTGAGCGTTAATGAGGTGTGGGTGTTGGTGAGGTGTGGGCATTAGTGAGGTGTGGACATTAGTGAGGTGTGAGCGTTAATGAGGTGTGGACATTAGTGAGGTGTGAGCGTTAATGAGGTGTGGACATTAGTGAGGTGTGAGCGTTAGTGAGGTGTGAGCATTAGTGAGGTGTGAGCGTTAGTGAGGTGTGGGTGTTGGTGAGGTGTGGGTGTTGGTGAGGTGTGGGTGTTGGTGAGGTGTGGGCATTAGTGAGGTGTGGGTGTTGGTGAGGTGTGGGTGTTGGTGATGTGTGGGCATTAGTGAGGTGTGGGTGTTGGTGAGGTGTGGGCATTAGTGAGGTGTGGGTGTTGGTGAGGTGTGGGTGTTGGTGAGGTGTGGGTGTTGGTGAGGTGTGGGCATTAATGAGGTGTGGGTGTTGGTGAGGTGTGGGTGTTGGTGAGGTGTGGGTGTTGGTGAGGTGTGGGCATTAGTGAGGTGTGGGTGTTGGTGAGGTGTGGGTGTTGGTGAGGTGTGGGTGTTGGTGATGTGTGGGCATTAGTGAGGTGTGGGTGTTGGTGAGGTGTGGGTGTTGGTGAGGTGTGGGTGTTGGTGAGGTGTGGGTGTTGGTGATGTGTGGGTGTTGGTGATGTGTGGGCATTAGTGAGGTGTGGGTGTTGGTGAGGTGTGGGTGTTGGTGATGTGTGGGTGTTGGTGATGTGTGGGCATTAGTGAGGTGTGGGTGTTGGTGAGGTGTGGGTGTTGGTGATGTGTGGGCATTAGTGAGGTGTGGGTGTTGGTGAGGTGTGGGTGTTGGTGATGTGTGGGCATTAGTGAGGTGTGGGTGTTGGTGAGGTGTGGGTGTTGGTGAGGTGTGGGTGTTGGTGAGGTGTGGGTGTTGGTGATGTGTGGGCATTAGTGAGGTGTGGGTGTTGGTGAGGTGTGGGTGTTGGTGAGGTGTGAGCGCTGGTTCAACTCGAAGCCTCTGTGGCTCTTCATTTGATGGATAAGACAGTGTTCATTGCACTAATATATTCAGCAGCTCATGAAAGCCTTGTTTGTCAGGGACAATACTCATCCAGGCTTGCATGTACCAGCTCGCGCCCTTATCTTCTCTCACCTTTCACAGTAACCCAATACCGAGGAACCTCGATTATCCGAATATCGGTTACCCGAATTTCGGATTATCCAAAGAAGATTTCAAGGTTCCCCAAAATCGTTATGTCAAAGAGGTTCTATTTACCTGTACTGAAAAAGGTGTTAAATCACTGGCAAAAACAAACAAACATAGCTCAGACATCAATGATTGGATTGTTTTTAGGTAAGGGTTGTTAACATAGCCCTTTGTGAAAGTAAGTGTTTTCCAGTAGAGGCTATTCCTGTCACTTAACCGGGCTGTTCATTAAAAAAAAAGGCCAAGAACGTAAAGACATGTGCAAGGCGGTGTTTCTGTCTTTCTATCAGGAGACTGCATTCCTGGAACCTGAGAAATTCTGTTGTGTTTGTAGAAGCTGTTTGGGACCTTGTTTAATGCTGTCTTCACCACTCCTTGCCAAATGCTAACTACTGCTGCATTTTTAAAAAGGTTTCTTATGTTATCATTGCTTTACTTAGTTCATCATGTGAATTCTTGTCCTCTTGCGCTTAATACATTAAAATTATAGATTTAAACAAATGGCTTCCCTTGTTTAAGGTAAAATCGATTATCTGAATAAGCAATTATCCGAACGAAATAGTGCCTGCCCATCTCGTTCGGACAATCGATGTTCCTCTGTGTACGGAATGGCATTTTCAAGTCTTCAGGCTCCTGTCATACAATAATTCTCCAGGTTTAGTTATTCACTTGTGGGTAAGGATGTCACTTTGGCCAGTCCCTAATTGCCCTTGAGAAGGCGATAGTGAGCTGTTACAGTTCATGTGCTCTGGGCTGAACAAGAATGCCCTTAAGGAGGAGATTAAAGGACTTTGACCCAACAACACTGAAGGAGCAGCAACATATTCCCAAGTCAGCTTGGTGAGTGGTCCAGAGGGGAACCTGAAGGTGGCAGTGTTCCCATAGATCTGCTGCCTTTGTCCTTCTGGAAGGTGCTGCCTGAGGATATTTGCTGAAATGATTGAGGTGAGTTGTTTGTATACTTGAATTTTGTGGATAAGACAAAGCTGGAGAGGAATGTGAGTTATGAGGAAGACGCAAAGAGGACTTGGACAGATTTAATGAGTGAGCAAGAGCATGCACAATGTTAAGAACATCCAAGAAAGTGGAGAGAGCAGCATCAACGTGTATGCACAGCACTCTTTGATCTCACAAGGCCTGCGACTCAGTTGATTGTAACAGATTGTGCACTGTCCTCCTGGACTGCCTGTAGAAATTCATCATCAGCATTATCCACTTGTTTCATGATGGCATGCAAACTGGGATCCTCACCGATAGATCCTGTACAGACCTTGACGATCTAAAATCTGGATTTGGGCTGTTGTCAGGAGCAACCATTTAATACATGCTTTTACTAATGACAAAATGGCTTCTCAATGCAACTAATTTGAAATAACATAATAAAATGGCTTCAGGCTGCAAATTAACACTGTGTTTAATATGGCTTTGCACCCTGCTAAAGGCTGCATTCCTGCCTTGCTGAGCTAACTGAATCAAAGATAAAGCAGACAATGGACCCTTTACAGTATGGAATTAGCTAAGCTAGATAGGACATTACTAACCATCCCAGCTAACCTTGAAATGCAGGAGCATAGAGATAATGTGAAGAAAATCAACTTTGTTTCCCAGGAAATATCATTGGGTTAATCTGCCATTTTGTCATCTTATTACACTTTATTGGATTTACTCTGCAATTAAGGCTGTACTATTTCTTAAGAAACATATAAAAAATAGCCTTTATTCCAAGTGAACTGTCCAGTTTCTCCGAGGAGAGCATAGAAGCTTTTAACCTCTGTGTTGCTGGCCAAACCTGTGTCCGGACATTAATCATTAAAGTGTGAAACCTTGCTGAAGCAGACCGTATTCCTATTGTTTATTTGACCGATCATGGAACCGAGAGACTCGTCCCGGGGGTTGAGATCTTCAACCTAATACAAGTGCAGAACTGCACCATCACGCTAATGCTCTTCTCCAACATCATCATTACAAAACTCCACAGCATCTCCACAAAGCTCCCCACCAGAGTGAAGCTAACCTCCAGGGTGAGGGGGAAACTGTTCAACCTTTGATGCCTCCAGGCCAGAGCCAAGACCTGGGAGAAAATGAGAACTGCCAATGCTGGAGATCAGAGTCAGAAAGTGGTGCTAGAAAAGCACAGCTAGACAGAAAGCATCTGAGGAGCAGGAGAGTCGACGTTTCAAGCATAAGCTCTTTATTAGGAATCGTTTCTGACAGAGCCAAGCCTATCCTAACTTTGATCATTGAGTTGCAGTATGCAGATGGCACCTGGATGTATGGGAATGTTCTATGAAGAGACCCTAATGGAATTGGGCCTGTAATCTCTAGAGTTTCAAAATGTACAAAATAGACAGCGTACGTGCAGTAAGATATAAGTCTAGAATGAGACAATTCCATTTTGAAATAAGGGGGAAGTCACTGTAATGAAAAAAAAATGTTTTTCACAGAGGCCTACGAATCTTTGGTTGTTTCTTGACTAGTCTGTGGGATCATTTTCCCAATTTTGGCACAAATTCTAAGATGTTAGATTTCTTACAGTATGGAAACAGGCCATTTGGCCCAACAGGTCCACACTGACCCACATTCCCCTACCCAATATTTACCACTGACTAATGCTTTTAACACTATGGGCAGTTTTAGCATGACCAATTCATCTGACCTGTACATCTTTGGATTGTGGGAAGAGGTTCATGCAGATATGGGGAGAATATGTAAACTCTGCACAGCCACCCAAGCCAGGATTCAAACCCAGGTCCCTGGCACTGTGAGGTAGCAGTGCTAACCACTGAGCCACCATACTGCCCAATGTCTGGATGATTTTGTATAACTGACAAAGCTATGTGTGCCATCATTGTTTGTTATATCTTTATTGATACTGGATGGTCTAGCGTGTTTCATTCCTTTTTTTAGAGTTTGTAACATTTTGATACAACTGAATGACTTGTGTGACCATTTTACAGGGCACTTCAGACTTATCCAAGCTACAGCAGATGTGGAGTCCAAAACAGGTGAACACAGCAGATCTTCCTTCCCTTAAAGAAATTAATGGAGCAAATGGGTCCATCTGATCATCAACCAATCAAAACAATATTTTTTTTAAATTCCAGATTTTTATTAAATGAATTCAACTTCCTCTATGTGCTGAGTTAGGAATCAAACTCAGGTCAACAGAGTGTTACCATGGGTGGATAGATTGCTAGTCCTGACAAAACATTGTTATGGCCAACCACCCTTGACTACAGTATGCGTGGGTTGTTAACATGACGACGCTTTGCACACTTCCGCCACCTAGTATTTGTGTAATTGTTAGCCAATGTACATCACTAGCATTTACCCAACAATGTGGAAAGATTTCCCAATATCTTCTGGCTACTAAAAGTAATCACCAAACTTAGAAAAGCCAATTACTGCCCCAGCAATCTCTTCTCAAGAATCAGAAATGTGATGCAAGATGTTGTTTGGGAAGACTTCCTGACAGAAGATTTCCTGATGCTGCAACAAAGGAATTTACACTTTTAAAGGAAGTTGGACCCCTTTATGATTTGTCACTGTCAGCCCTGGGATCTCCAAATGTTACATGGAGTCAAACTTTGGACAGTCAGGCTGTGATTAGTCACTCAGGAAATGTTAGACAGTTTAACATCTTATCTAATTTCTGGGTATTACAGAACTGATGCCCCAGTCATTCACAATGTACACCCAAAACACACCTGAAACTCCCTAACCAACTCACTGTCTCTTAACTATCCTTCTGAGTCCCAACTCCCCAACCTGACCTGACAGCTTCTCTCCTGACCAACCTTCAGACCTGCCGAACTTACTTCCACCACCCAATTATCCCTCCGACCTAGCCGGACTAGTCCAGCCCCAGCTACCCCTTCCACCTGACTCAACAATCACCGCATATACCTTTTCACTCACCTTTCTCACTCCCCTGGGAGAAAGTGAGGACTGCAGATGCTGGAGATCAGAGCTGAAAATGTGTTGCTGGAAAAGCGCAGCAGGTCAGGCAGCATCCAAGGAGCAGGAGAATCGACATTTCAGGCATGAGCCCTTCTTCTCACTCCCCTCCCCATATCACTACCTGCCACTCTACGCACCTACCATCTCACCACTTGTTACCCTACCCCTCACTTGCTCACTTACGTCACCAACTGGACCTATTTACTTTGTCCACCTACTCACTCAGTCAACCATCCATGCACACATTCACATGTTCACAACCATTCATCCATTCACTAATGTAAGGCAGCTAGCTCTGTAAAAAGATAAGGTCTTGTCTTCTCTCTGATGCTACAGAACTGCAGTGAAGCTCATCAATGGATCTTACATTCTGCCTTTCTGGAGACGCAACAAATGTGGGGCAATGTCAGGGTGGACAAATGTTCAAGTAGAGCGCCCACCGATGATGATTGCCACTCTGTAGACAATTGGGTCTTTAGATCACTAACATTGGGATAGTCCAAGTCGAAATAGCTGAGGGCTGGGTGGAAAAGTGTCACAGTCCTGTAAAAAGTCTTTTCACCAACTTCTCAGCTTCAGATAAAAGCCATTTATTTATATACACAAACACTTATAATTTTAGGGCGAAAGTCTGTCCACGTTCATCATCTTATGGAAATTCTCGTTGACACACAGACTGCCATCTTGTCATTTGGTTGCAGTGTTAAGGGTGAAGTTTCAACAAGCTGACTAGCTTAATGGAGGTAATGAGCAAGACTGTTTCCAGCAGACCCCGCCAGCCCTAACCAGTCCTCACCACCCCTAACCAGACCTCACCAGCCCTAACCAGACCTCGCCAGCCCTATCCAGTCCTCGCCACCCCTAACCAGACCTCACCAGCCCTAACCAGACCTCGCCAGCCCTAACCAGACCTTGCCACCCCTAACCAGACCTCACCAGCCCTAACCAGACCTCGCCAGCCCTAACCAGACCTCACCAGCCCTAACCAGACCTCACCAGCCCTAACTAGACATCTCCAGCCCTAACCAGACCTCGCCAGCTCTAACTAGACCTCGCCAGCCCTAACCAGACCTCGCCTGCCCTAACTAGATCTCACCAGCCCGAACCAGACCTCACCAGCCCTAACTAGACCTCACCAGCCCAAACCAGACCTCACCAGCCCGAACCAGACCTCACCAGCTCTAACTAGACCTCGCCAGCCCTAACCAGACCTCACCAGCCCTAACTAGACCTCACCAGCCCAAACCAGACCTCACCAGCCCAAACCAGACCTCACCAGCCCTGGTAGGGAGAGCTCAATTCAAAAAAAGGAAGATCTTAAACAAGGATTGACCTGAGGTGGAATTAACATAGAAGATGGATTGAGGGCTGTATCACATAGTCCAGAATAGCAAAAGGCCTCTTGACCCATTGTGCTTGCATTGGTTTTCAAACATCCAATGATTCTGATCCTATTTACTAGCATTTGGCCCACAGCCTTAGTGTTTCAAATATTCATCCAAACAGCTCCTAGGTATCTTGGTTCACAAGGTTCCTACTATTTCAAGCAGTGAGTTCCAGATACCCACAACCTTCTAGGTGAAGAAAAAGCTTTCTGAAATGGCCTCTAAACCTCTTTTTCCTTCCCTTAAAACTGTGTCTCTTGATTAATGACCCCTCTACTAAAGGGAAACATTTCTTCTGGTATATGCCCCACAGAACGTTGTCCACTTCAATCGGACCACTCCACGTTCAGCTTTCTGTGCTGGAAGGAAAATTGCCCTAACCTGAATTGCTGCAACCCAGGCAACATCCTGGTGAATTTCTTCTGCACTCTCTCCATATCTGTCCTGAAGTACAGCAACAGTACTCCAGATGTGGCCCCACCACTCCATTATAATATCCTTGCTCTTGTACTCAATGCCTTGTATGATAAAGGCAAGTATCCAACATGCCTCCTGACTACCATACCCACTTCTCCTTCTTGCATCTATGGACATGCACACCAAGGTCACGCTGATCCTCTGTACTTCCTGGGGTTCTACAATTCAATGTGTCTTTCCTTACTTTGTTAGTCCTCCAAGAATGTATTACTTCATGCATTTCAAGACTAAATTCCATTTACCTGTCCAGCTCATCTGAGCAGCCCATCAATATTGTCCTTTAGTCTGGGCTTTCCTTCTCATGACTTATCACACCACCAATTCTCATGCCATCTGCATCTACTGATCATAACTCCTACAGTCATCAAGATTATTAATGTGCCAAACCAGGAGCTGGGGACTGCAACACAGAATCCTATTGTATGCCACAGGACACAGACTCCCAGTCAGAAATACATTCTTCAACCATCAAACTTGGCTTGATACAATTGTGCCAATTTTGGATCCAATTTGTCAAATTTCCTAGGACCCCATAGGGTCTTAGCTTTTGATCCAGTCTGCTGTGGGAGAATAAGCCTGACTGAAGTCTATGCAAAGTACATTAAGTGTTCTCTTCTCATCGAAACACCGAGTCACCTCTTCAGAAAATTTGATCAAACTTGTTAGATAAGACCTTCACTTTAAAAAGCCAAGCTCACTATTCTCGATTAATGCTTGCTCCACCAATTGAAGATGAATTCTGTCCCTCACAATTGTTTCCAATCATCTTCCTACCATAGATGTTAGACTCATTGGCCTGTAATTCCCTGGTTTGGCCCTACTACCCTCCTTGAATAATGGTGCCACATTTGCTGTCTTCCAGTCCTATGGCTGGAGAGGATTTGAAAATGAATGTCAGAGTCCCTGAAATCTCTTTCCTTATCCTGCTTCAAGTCTGTGAAAACCATGAATGACTCCTTCCTTTCAATGTTAACTAATTCAACTATATCACAGTTCCATTCCCTGATTTCTATACTGACATCATTCCTCTCTGCAGTGAGTACAAATATTAAGTAACAACCTGCACTTTTTTTTTGCAGCAGAGAGCGGCAGGAGCTGGGCGGAAGTGAAGTCGGAGCGCAGAGCCGGTCGGGAAGGTAAGTGATTGTTATTTGAGTGGGTGTTCTAGACCCCAGGTCCTACAAAGTAGGGCCTCCTCCCAGCCTCCTCCTCTAACCTAACTTTAAAATCCACAGACTTGCCCCAAAAAGAGAGTCCAGGGAAGTTCCTGTTGAGAGAAGAGAGAGTCTTTAGCTCAGGAGTCTTTGACAAGAAGGTTGAGTGAAGTGATTACGCCACAGTTGAAGAGGGTGAAGACATGACTGCCAAGCTGGTTCAGTGTGCTATGTGCATGATGTGGGAGGTCAACGACTCTGATGTGCCTGGTTCGTATATCTGTGGCAAGTGTGTACATATTCAGCTACTGACAGAGCATTGAAGAAAGAACTGAAGAAAGAACTCGAGGATCTTAGGCTCATCCGAGAGAACAAGATCTTTCTGGACAAGACCTTCAGCGAGGTTATTACACCGACCATACCAGAAGAGAGCAGAAGAGAGCAGACGATGAGGAAGGCAGAGAGGAGACAGGTGCAAGAGACCCCGGGGAAAGTACCTGTCAGGAACAAGTTGAATCTTTTGGAAACAGTAGAGACAGATGACACTGCCAGTCCGTGAGGCGGTCAGGTCTGTCAATCAAAAGTTGGCATGGAGGCAGAGCCGAGGAGTCATACATCACACAAAGCCGTGGTAATAGGGGACTCCATAGTAAGAGGGACTGAAAGGGGTTTCTGCAGCAACAGGCGGGATTTGAGGATGGTGTGTTGCCTTCCTGGTGGCAGGATTAAGGACATTGCAGACAGAGTGCAGGAAATCCTCAAGGGGGAAGGTGAAGAGCCAGACGTGGTGGTACATGCCGGCACAAATGCTATCGGGAAGAAGAGGAGGGACATTCTACAGCGGGACTTCGGAGAACCTAGGAAGAAGGCTGAAAAGCAGGACATCCAGGGTGGTTATCTCCGGTTTGCTTCCAGTTCCTCGGGCTGGAGAGGCCAGAAACAGGGAGATAATGGACTTGAACGCGTGGCTGGGGAACTGGTGCAGGAAGCAAGGATTTAAATTCTTGGATCACTGGGGTATATTTCGTGGGAAGCATAAATTCTACAAGAGAGACGGTTTGCACCTTAATAGGTTAGGGACCAGCATTCTGGCAGGCAGGTTTGCTACTGCAACACCGCTACGTTTAAACTAAGTAGCGGGGGGGAGGGGACAAACTGGATGTTTAAGAGGGAAATTGAAGGGAAAGTTAGAACTAGGGAAGTCAAGAAAGACAACGGTATCAATGAGGCAGAAAACTCAGCAAGGGATCATGCTGTAAGGTTGAGTGAAATAGGGGTTGATAGGAAAGGTGAGGGCAGTAACAAATTAAAAATACTATATATGAACGCACAAAGTATTAGAAATAAGATGGATGAGCTTGAGGCTCTTTTGGAAATTGGCAGATACGATATTGTGGGGATAACTGAGATGTGGCTTCAAGTGGACAGGGCCTGGGAAATGAATATTCAAGGCTATAAGTGCTATCGTAAGGACAGACTGACGGGCAGAGGGGGTGGGGTGGCCATGTTGGTAAGAGAGGATATTCAGTCCCTTGCGCGGGGGGACCTAGAATCAGGGGATGTAGAGTCAGTCTGGATAGAGCTGAGAAATTCTAAGGGTAGAAAGACCATCTTGGGAGTTGTCTACAGGCCCCCAAACAGTAGTATGGATGTAGGGTGTAAGTTGAATAAGGAGCTGAAATTGGCCTGTTACAAAGATGTTACTACAGTTGTTATGGGGGATTTCAACATGCAGGTAGACTGGGAGAATCAGGATGGTATTGGACCTCAAGAAAGAGACTTTGTGGAGTGCCCCCGAGATGGATTCTTAGAACAGCTGGTGCTGGACCCTACCAGGGATAAGGCAATTCTGGATCTGGTTGTGGAATGAACCAGAATTGATCAGGGACCTTGAAATGAAGGAGCCATTGGGAAGTAGTGACCATAATACAATAAGCTTCAATCTGCAATTTGAGAGGGAGAGGGTACAATCAGAAGTGAAAATATTTCAGTTGAATAAAGAGAACTATGGAGCTATGAGGGAGGAGCTGGCCAAAGTTGAATGGTGCAATACCTTAGCAGGGATGACAGTGGAGGAACAATGGCGGATATTTCTGGGTATAATGCAGAAGTTGCAGGATCAGTTCATTCCAAAAAGGAAGAAAGATCCCAGGAGGAGGCATGGGCGGCCGTGGCTGACGAGGGAAGTTAAGAAACATATAAAGTCAAAAGAGAAAAAGTATAACATAGCAAAGATGAGTGGGAAAACTGAGGACTGGGAAGCTTTTAAAGAACAACAGAGGATTACTAAGAAGGAAATACGCAGAGAAAAAATGAGGTACGAAGCTAAACTGGCCAAAAATATAAAGAAGGATAGTAAAAGCTTTTTTAGGTATGTGAAAGGGAAAAAAATGGTTAAGACTAAAATTGAGCCTTTGAAGACAGAAACAGGGGAATATATTACGGGCAACAAAGAAATGGCAGAAGAATTGAATTGGTACTTCAGATCTGTGTTCACTGGGGAAGACACAAGCAATCTCTCTGAGGTAACATTGGCTGAAGGACCTGAACTGAAGGGAATTTATATTTGCCAGGAATTGGTGTAGGAGAGGCTGTTAAGTCTGAAGATGCTGGAAACCAGATTCTGGATTAGTGGTGCTGGAAGAGCACAGCAGTTCAGGCAGCATCCAAGGAGCTTCGAACTCGACGTTTCGGGCAAAAGCCCTCCATCAGGAATAAAGGTTGTGAGCCTGAAGCGTTGAGAGATAAGCTAGAGGAGGGTGGGGGTGGGGAGAAAATAGCATAGAGTACAATGGGTAAGTGGGGGAGGGGATGATGGTGATAGGTCAGGGAGGAGAGTCTGGAGTGGATAGTGGAAAAGGAGATAGGCAGGTAGGACAAGTCCAGACAAGTCATGGGGACAGTGCTGAGCTGGAAGTTTGGAACTAGGGTGAGGTGGGGGAAGGGGAAATGAGGAAACTGTTGAAGTCCACATTGATGCCCTGGGGTTGAAGTGTTCCGAGGCGGAAGATGAAGACCTTCAGGGCAGAGGAAATGACCTGGGATTTGCAGTGGGAGAGGGACTCCCTGAGATTCTTGTAGAGAGAGGAGGAAAACTTCTTCAAGGCAGGCATCCTTGCAAGAGGATTCGCAGTAGGGTTAAAATCAATGAGGTAAAAACAATGACTGCAGATGCTGGAAACCAGATTCTGGATTAGTGGTGCTGGAAGAGCACAGCAGCTCAGGCAGCATCCAAGGAGCTTCAAAATTGACGTTTTGGGCAAAAGCCCTTCATCAGGAATAAAGGCAGTGAGCCTGAAGCATGGAGAGATAAGCTAGAGGAGGGTGGGAGTGGGGAGAAAGTAGCATAGAATACAATGGGTGAGTGGGGGAGGGGAAGGTTGATAAGTCCCCGGGGCCTGATGGTCTACATCCCAGGGTACTGAAGGGTAATGTGGATAAATGTATGGTTATCCACTTTGGTGACAAAAACAGGAAGGCAGATTACTACCTAAATGGAGTCAAGTTAGGTAAAGGGGCAGTACAAAGAGATCTGGGTGTTCTTGTACACCAGTCAATGAAGGCAAGCATGCAGGTACAGCAGGTAATGAAGAAAGCTAATAGCATGCTGGCCTTCATAACAAGAGGGATTGAGTATAGAAGCAAGGATTGGATACTCTGGAGGCAGGAAACATGTTTCCACTGATGGGTGAGTCTCGAACCAGAGGACACTGCTTAAAAATAAGGAGTAGGCCATTTAGGACAGAGATGAGGAGAAACTTTTTCACCCAGAGCGTGGTGGGTGTGTGGAATGCTCTGCCTCAGCAGGCAGTGGAGGCCCAGTCTCTGGATTCGTTTAAGAAAGAATTGGATAGAGCTCTCAAGGATAGTGGAATCAAGGGTTATGGAGGTAAGGCAGGAACAGGATACTGATTGTGGATGATCAGCCATGATCATAATGAATGGTGGTACAGGCTTGAAGGGCAGAATGGCCTACTCCTGTATCTATTGTCTATTGTACTTGTGATACTCCATCACAAATACAATAGTTTTCTTTCTTTTTTCTTGTCGAATTTTACATGTTCCTTGACATCCCGAGTTCTTTGGATTCATTGGTTTGACCCTTCATTTTTACAGGACATGTTGCCCCTACACTGTCACTATTTTCCTTTTGAATGTCTTCCACCGTTCTGATATAGACTTGCAAATAGTTGCTTCTAGTCCACTTTGGTGAGATCCTGTCCTATCTTATTAAACCAGACTTGCCCTGTTTGGAACTCTCATTTCTGAGGGAAAGGTGGGGTGGGTGATGAAAGGAGAAAGACATCAAAGGTTTTAGGAGTGAAATTAAACTCGAAGGAAGAGGGTTGTGGGTGAAAGAGGGGCTTTTGCCCAAAACGTTGACTTTCCTGCTGCCTGACCTGCTGTGCTTTTCCAGCACCACACTAATCTAGACTCTGATTTCCAGCATCTGCAGTCCTTGTTTTTACCTTGTGGGTGAAAGAGTCAGTGTTCAAAGTTCACCACCATGATCTTACACCAAGTCATTTTCCAAATGAGGGTTTCGAACAATGTGTAATATAAAAGGGAGGGGTCCCAGATTTGTCGGCATATTTTTAGGTATAACCAACAAACACCCGAAACAAAAGCCCAAACCAGCAAGTGCCGAAAGCTATTCTTTGAGCAATGCCTTGGGGTCTTTGCACTGAAGTTCGATAATCACTCTGCAATAAAGGCAACTGCAGCCAGACACTGAAAACAACTATCTCCCAATCATTTCCAGTCATTCATTTAACTTTTCACAAGAAGGGCAGATAAAATTCACCAATACTGCTAATAGTGGAGGTTTGAGGTAGAAAGGAGTTGAGATCAGTGAGGAATCATTTGTGCAGGACAATACACAGGCCCACACTTCTTGGAGAGGTAGTGACAGGCAGACAAATCTGTTCTGCAGCCTGAACTTTGTATTGCGTAAGAGTAGTGGGGGGCAAATACATTGCACCATTTGGTACGTGCGTGTAAGGCAGACAGACCAAAGAGGAGCAATAGCATTTGATAATTAATGACCTTATAGGAATATTTGTGGACACACCAGTGTAATCACCAGTTTAGATATAGGAGTTATATTGCCATTAAAGCAATGTTTGTTAATTATAGTGACATGTTTTGCTCCTTTGCGTGTCATACATGTTGCATCTCTTTGTTCCCTTTGCAATAATAAATTCCTGTTCAGTTTAATTGCCAGATCTTCAGAACAGAGTTCGTTCAATATAAATGGGGGCCCCACACACTTGAATTATGACCAAAAGAGGATGAATGACCTGTATTTTTCTTGTCACAATAAACATTTACAACATTTTACCCAAGTTTCAATATGCCCAATCATATGCTTTCCCTATATTACATGTAGATTGATAAGATCCATCAACCAGATTTAATAAATACAAAATTATCAAGGGGTTTGGTTAGGAAATTCCAGTCGGCTAATTGGTGATAAAACCAGCCAAAAGTGAATTTGCAAATGCGCAACTAATGATGTCAGTATTGCTGGCTGGGTCAGCCCTAATTAGCCTCTGTAGTGATTGGAACCAGATGATCTTGTCGACTATGAGGTCCTGGATGTAGGTTTGCTTGCTGAGCTGGAAGGAGAAAGTGAGGTCTGCAGATGCTGGAGATCAGAGCTGAAAATGTGTTGCTGGAAAAGCGCAGCAGGTCAGGCAGCATCCAGGGAACAGGAGAATCGACGTTTCGGGCATAAGCCCTTCTTCAGGAATGAGGAGTTTGTCCAGCAGGCTAAGATAAAAGGTAGGGAGGAGGGACTTGGGGGAGGGGCGTCGGAAATGTGATAGGTGGAAAGAGGTCAAGGTGAGGGTGATAGGTCAGACTGGGGTGGGGGCGGAGAGGTCAGGAAGAAGATCGCAGGTTAGGAAGGCGGTGAGCTGAGTGAATTTTCATCTGGAAGGTGAATTTTCATCTGGATGCTCACTGATGATGTTACCTAGTATGGTGATGAAACATCTGAAAATGAACCTTCCAGCTCAGCAAGCAAACCTACATCCAAGACCTCAACCTGAGCTAAAAATCTTCGCAAAACTCAGTATGAAGTCCTTGGTTGGGGTTGTTAACCTGGGCCAATCAGGAAAGCCCTGTTCTGACTATCATCAATCAGACACAAAGGCAAAAAGTATAAGTCTTTGGACTTGCGACCCGAGAAGACCTGTGCCGTGCATCATCAACTAAACAAATATGAGGGGAGCTTAATGACCAAGAAACAGCAAAAGAAAGGGAATCGATATCCCATGGGCAAATTTGCTGTAAAAGCATCAATGTTCTGTCACAGAAAACATTACATTTAAGATATGAAAAAAATATAACCAGGAGATTAGGATCTCCTGAGTTCAGGAGCCTGACTCTGAGCTGACTGGCCACAGTCAGTGTACTGTGCACAGGTAAATAAAGGGGGACTTGGTGATGGGACACCAGCCTCTGCGCAGTTGTTTCATCCTTAAACTGAGTGACTTGCTGGGCCATATCAGAAAGCAGTTTACAGTCAGTCACAGGAAGGCCAGACCAGATAAGGATGACACATTTCCTTCCCTAAAAGTCATTGCTCAATCTGATGGGTTTATAATAATGGTTGCCATTAAATTAGAGTTTGGCCACTGTGGTAGTGTTCCTTTCTCTCGGCTACAAGTGCCTGCTTTAAGTCTCATCTGTTCCAGAAGTGTGTCAGAAACGTATGAACAGGCTGCTTAAAAAAAAAAGCTAAATTTTCTCCCAGTGGGAATTTGCTTCTGGACAGGGAAAGGATTAGGAAGGGAACAGTGTACCTGGTACATACATCACTCCTTGTAAAAAAAAACTTGTATAGAGCCAGAGACATGAGGCCACTGTGCTCCTGACGCAGTGCAAGTTACAGCAGGGAAAACTGCTTCCTAAGTTGCATGACAGCGTGGGACAACAGCATTCTAAAAAACCATGAAAGAGTGGGTTCAGCAGCTTGGTGAACAATCTGATCGAGTGAGGCGTGGTAGAGAAGGAGAGTGGTGGCCCCTTCAATCTGTTTCGACCTTTCGAGCTGAAGTGGAAAACAGGAAAGCATAGTTGATTCATGGTTATTTCTTCCACGTTTCTTTTAAGTTGTCAATAGGTTTAATTCAGAGCAGTTTATCACAGCTTAAGAATACAATTAAGCCATTGAGGTTTAAAACATGTAATATCAAAATTTATTAACCAATTAGCACAGAAACATCTGGACAGGATGTGTTGCAGTTGTATTATGTGAGAGCTGGTGAATGCCAGTGTGGTCCAGGGTATGGCCTTGACCACAGATGCGAGGTAGTGAAGGGGCGAATAATAAAAAGGGATGACAAAAAGGCACAGAAAATAAAAAGTGCAGCAGAAATTATAACCACAGAGAGTACAAAAGGTATAAGTCAAAGTTCAGACCCTTCATCTGAATGCAGGCAATATTTGTAACAAGATTGATGAGTTGACAATACAAATAGAGATGAATGATTACAAATGTTATTGTGGTAGTTATTATGGAGCTGTGAATGCAGGGTTACCATGACTCTAAACTCAGTACTCAAATATATTTGATGTTTCAGAAGATTTTCAGATTTGTCAATAGCATTGACCATTGCTGACCTCTCTCCAGACAAACAAGCATTCATCAAAATAATGACATTCCTGAGAAGACAAATAGTTATAAATGAAGAAACTTGATTTATTTTAAATTATTTACTCCAAAGATAAAATTGTATAGACTATTGATATCATTCTGTTGCCATTAACTTCAGTGTTAATGCTGTTCTTTTTATTCTCTTTTTAGGTTGCTCTTTACAACCTTTTTACTTTTTATTAACCTTCTATTGGATGAGTAGAGAAATTGTCCAGATTGTTTGGGTGAGAATATTTAATTTCCAAACTATTGATCCTGAGTTGCAAGAGCCAGCTTAATTCTTGGATTGGGACCATTTTAAAAAATTATCAAATGCACTGGTTTATGGAGTCTCAGTGATTAACACTGCTCCCTCACAGCACCAGGGACCCAGGTTTGATTCCAGCCTCAGGTGACTGTCTGTGTGGAGTTTGCACGTTCTGCGCGTGTCTGCGCAGGTTTTCTCTGGGTGCTGCAGTTTCCTCCCACAGCCCAAAGATGTGCAAGTCAGGTAAATTAGCCATGCTAAATTGCCCATAGTGTTAAATGCATTAGTCAAACGAATTGGGTTTGGGTTGGCTACTGTTCGGAGGGTCGGTGTGGACTTGCTGGGCTGAAGGGCCTGTTTCCACAGTGTAGGTAATCTAATCTAACAATGGTCTTCCTGCTGTAGGAAAGATGTTGCTAAAAGTGATAGGGCGCAGAAAAGATTTACAAGGATTCTGATAGTACCCCACTCAGAGTCCATTCTGTGGTGCTTCCTACAAAATTGTCTTTAACACACAGCAGTGTGGGATAAATAGGAAGTGGCAATCAGCAGGAACTTTCTTTGACATGTTTAACCTTATGCATGAGACTTCATGGAGTTTAGCTTTTCTGAAGGACACTAACAGTGTCATATCGAGATTGCTCATTACTGCTTGAAATATTTTAGACGTGGAATTGGAACCTTCGGCTGGATTTTCATCAATATACCATATTAAGTGAAGAATTTGATCAACTTCTCTATCACTACTTCAGCAGTAATTGTTCTCAAGGAGTGTGCTTAGAATAGGGGTTAACTCAGGCCTAATAACTGCAGCCCAAGGCTTTAGGAGGGGTCCCACTCTGCTCGGGTTGGAACAGGAATATTGCATTCGGGTCAGGGAAAGGGCATAGGGGACTGAGCTCAGGTCAGGATGAAGAGCACTGTGCTCGGGTAGGGTGTTGGTCAAATGAGCCTAAGTCTTGGCCTGGGAGCAGTGCTGAGGCCTGTGATTCCTCTCCCTGACCGACGTTTAGATTAGATTCCCTGCAAAGAGTAACCCACCCAGACCCATTCCCACTCCCCTAACCTACCCTATATTTACCTCTGTTTAATGCACCTAACACTATGGGCAGTTTAGCATGGCCAATTCACCTGGAACACACATCTTTGTGACTGTGGGAGGAAACCAGAGCACCTGGAGGAAACCCACTCAGACACGGGGAGAATGTGCAAACTCCACACAGTCAGTTGCCTGAGGTGGGAATTGAACCCGGGTCTCTGGCGCTGTGAGGCAGTGGTGCTAACCATTGAGCCACCGTGCTAACCTCATGCTCAATGAGTATGTTTGCGAATTGAATAGCCTTACTGATAATAACAAGGAGATACTGGTGTCCTTCTTTTGTTTGCAATATGGGGTCCACACAATCTGCTAACAGACTATTTAAATAGTTCTTCAAAAACTATTGTGGGAATTAAAGCTACTGTTTTAGTTGGATGTTGTTTTCTGACCAGTCTGGCCTTTACCAAACCAAACAGTTTGAGTGACTCGAAATATGACATGGGTTCACTTACCTTTTTATTCTACTAAGGACTCACTGTAACTCCCAAGTTTATTTTTTATTTTTCAGCACACACATCGGTGTTCATGTTTATCGTCATAGCCTCAGTCAGAACTACAGCTTCAGTCAGTTCTGTCAGTCAGGATTCCTTTCTCTGTAAAGACCTTGTGTACCACAATAAGTCCCACGCCTTCCAACAACCTACAAATAAGTGTCCCATCACGCCACACTGGAAACACTTTACCTTCATAATCACTGTGGCGGACAACAACAGATAATTCACCCTTTTGCAGTAATGCATCTCGTCATATTTCTGGATTGTGTTGTGTGCTAACTGCCTCAACCACATCCACTGACATCACCTTTGTCAGGAGTGATGCTATTCCTGAGGAGTTGGATGTTTCTGTGCTCATGCACAGCTCTGCACCAGCAACTCAAGGGAATGGTCAGCATGTTTGTGCAATACCTTCTGCTCTGCCATCTCTAAGGTGGTGGGGGGAGTGGCAGAAATTTAAATCATCCAGTGGTCCTCTGTTCCAGGCGGTGTCCAGATGTGGCTCCCAAATTTTGGTGGTTTTGCCTGTGCATACACTTGGAATGAGCTTTAAATAAGGTAATTGCATGAGCAAAGCTGCCCCACCCTGAGGTGAAGTCATTTCTGTTTTTCGGACACGCCATGTCATCTAGTCAAGGATGAGAACATTCCATCCCAGGTGGGATAATGGTTTGTGCTGCTGTTATGAAAGCCACAGGAGCACTGCTTCTGCTCCTCACCCAAGAATATTAAAACAACCTTCACCTTTTTGACTCCTCTTTGACTGGAATACAATCTGAAACAGTGGAGTGAACACAAGACAAGCTTTCCTTTATTAACTTCCACAATTACAATAGGAACCCTTAGCATATCATAGTTTAGTGATGACATAACTTTAAGAGGAAGTATAACAAGCTATGGTGGTGAAATTAAGAGGACTTCTTAAGGAGCCTAGTCAGTTCTTAACATTGCAAAATGTTCAATGAACTATAGTATTTGCCCTAATTATAATATCATCCTACACCAAGCTTCAACTTGTGGCTAAATTATCTCGTAATCACAGTATTGGTTGGATAGCACTTAAGCAATTTTCACAAGGTCTTAAAGGTCATTAAATATCTATCAGTTTTCAAACATCTTTATGATATTTTATACTTATTATTGAAGATTTCATGGCTTGATTTGTAAATTGATCAGAAGTGTCATCATGCAGGAGTGTAAAATGGTAAACAATTTAAAAATGCTATTCCTTAATTGTGTCTAGATATTAATGGTTTCATTGGCAATGGGTTTCGACATAAACAATTGTGCCAGATTTTCAACTTCTCTCATCTTTCCCATCAGTTCTGTTTTGCGCATAATTTCCTGACAAGATCTTTCAATATTCTGGGAATACCTTCCATAACAAAACAGGGATTGTACACACATTCCACAGGTAGTATGTTTAAAGAAATAATAATTAAACTATATCAGAATTCAGACTTGAAAATAATAAATAATGAAACTGACAAAGGTGTCGGACTACAACATTTTTAAACAAAACTTTTGATTTGAGGGTGCATAACTTCTTTTTCTTTTTTCTCATTCCTCATTTGACTGCAATAGGCTTTTGAATTTAAAAGTAAGAGTTGGAAATCTTATGTATTGTACTTGTCAGACATAAGGCAAACAGATATTCTTGAATTAAATACAATAAAAAAATCATTTTATTCAAATAAACTGATTGAGGTAAAAAAAATCACATTTTAAAATATGCCAACATATCCTATTGTCCACTAACGAACACAAACACACACTGAAACGCCAGGCAAACAGGAAAATTAACTTTACAATGTAATGGAGGGTAAACATGGCCAACTTAAAATTTCAGTTTGAAAATTAAGAAAATGTAATAAAAATTCACTGATTGCATCTAGATGTTTCAATACTCAACAAGACAGCTACTTTCCTCCCATCGCTGATATTGTCCTTTACCTCCTAGAATATTTGGCTTGGAAATGAGAATGGCTTTTACTAGATTTTAATTTAATTGCTGCAGGTATGTACCCATTGTTCAAATCAAAGTGGAGTGTTGGCTTAAACAAATGATATGAGGAGGTGGGGAGTATTTCTTACTCTTGTCAATATGTTTTCTTTGCCCAATATCAAATTCAAGCTTTTATACTAATGCTGTATCAAATGACCATGCCCCATCTTGGCTGCTTATAGAATATATAGAGACTACTCATGCCCCAACTAGCTTCCCTTTAGCCATTTTGTGACAGCCGAGGTTATTGAATTTTAATCTCCCAGCCATTCACTCCTAAATGCTTCATTCTCTGAAACAGAGTTTGGACTGGAGATGCCTGGGACCCGTGGTGGGCCACTGCTTTTCCCACTTCTATACATGATTTGGATCTGAGTATAGAAGATATAATAATAAGTTTGTAGATGACACCAAAATAAGAATGCCAGATAGAAGCAAAACTCAGAGTGTCATATGAATATGCTCTATTCATTGGAATAGATACATGAATAGGAAAGGCTTAGAGGCAATTGGAACTACTTTAGTTTGGGAATTTGGTCAGCATGAATGAATTGGATCATAGAAACTATGACTCTCTGCTCAACTCTATTTTGATAAAAGGAAAGCTAAAGGGGAATGTGTCATTGGTTATGTGAGAGGGGAGGACCAAATCCAGATGATTCCTAATTTGATATTCCTCAAAGTAAATGGAACAATGAGAAAGTTCTCAAGAATTGGGATAAATTATTGAGTTGCCTTCCAGAGGAAGATCAAAATAACCTAAAAGACTTTTTAAAATCACACAGAGAGATATGTGGGAATACACTGCAATGTACAAAACTAATCACACTGATGTGGAATGAGGAAATGTTATTCCAGTTCAGCAACATTCTTATCACCTCAACCCTCTAAAATTAGCACACTTCCCAAAGAAAGATTGGAAGTGTGCTCACGGACAAATATAATCAAGATGAGTTGCAGCAAATGACGCTTACCACAGTGACGGTACCAAAACCAGACGGTATCCAGTGATTATGTGGCGACGATCACTGCGTCAATGCAGTTATGAAATCCAATTTGTGTCCTATTCCACATTTGGAAGATTTAATTGAGAAAATGGGAACAAACAAGTTATATTTCTAAGCTGGACTTAGAGAATTCTGGCCAATATCTTCAAGAATGAAGGTAACTTTGGCTTTTGTGATCCCCAAATGGATTTACCAGTTTAAAGTTATGCCATTTGGTAATGAAGAATGCACCAGCCACATTTCAAAGGTTAACCTATAAGGTCATTTTGGGATTACCCAATTGTGTGCTGTACAGAGAGTCATAAAGTCATAGAGATGTACAGCATGGAAACAGACCCTTCGGTCCAACCCGTCCATGCCGACCAGATATCCCAACCCAATCTAGTCCCACCTGCCAGCACCCGGCCCATATCCCTCCAAACCTGCCTATTCATATACCCATCCAAATGCCTCTTAAATGTTGCAATTGTACCAGCCTCCACCACTTCCTCTGGCAGCTCATTCCATACACGTACCACCCTCTGCGTGAAAACGTTGCCCCTTAGGTCTCTTTTATATCTTTCCCCTCTCACCCTAAACCTATGTCCTCTAGTTCTGGACTCCCCGACCCCAGGGCTTTTTGGCTATTCACCATATCCATGTCCCTCATAATTTTGTAAATCTCTATAAGGTCACCCCTCAGCCTCCGACACACCAGGGAAAACAGCCCCAGCCTGTTCAGCCTCTCCCTGTAACTCAAATCCTCCAACCCTGCAACATCCTTGTAAATCTTTTCTGAACCCTTTAAAGTTTCACAACATCTTTCCGATAGGAAGGAGACCAGAATTGCATACAATATTCCAACAGTGGCCTAACCAATGTCCTGTACAGCGCAACATGACCTCCCAACTCCTGTACTTAATACTCTGACCAATAAAGGAAAGCATACCAAACGCCTTCTTCACTATCCTATCTACCTGCGACTCCACTTTCAAGGAGCTATGTACCTGCACTCCAAGGTCTCTTTGTTCAACAACACTCCCTAGGACCTTACCATTAAATGTATAAGTCCTGCTAAGATTTGCTTTCCCAAAATGCAGCACTTCGCATTTATCTAAATTAAACTCCATCTGCCACTTCTCAGCCCATTGGCCCATCTGGTCCAGAACCTGTTGTAATCTGAGGTGACCCTCTTTGCTGTCCACTTCTCCTCCAATTTTGGTGTCATCTGCAAACTTACTAACTGTACCTCTTAAGCTCACATCCAAATCATAGAGGATCTGGTGATTTTTAGTCACACACAGAAGCATTTGGAGCATCTCATGTATTTGTCAATCAACTTCAGGAAGCAGGCTTCATGATAAACGAAGAGTGAGTTTGCAAAAGACCAGACCTAAGCCATTAGACATGGATGGATGTCCCAGGGGATGTGAAAACAAAGGTTATTGGGGAGATTTCCAAAGCAACAATGAAGATGAAAGTACTATGATTCCTGGGACTGAGTGTTTTTTATCTAAAATTCATATCAAATTTTAATCATGTGGTTACTCCACTGGCTACCCGTTGAAGCAGTACAAAAAAGTTAGTAGACAGAGGAATGTCAGAAGGTATTTGACAGTTTGAAAGCTATGTTGACCACTGTGCCAATGTTCGCCACACCTAATTAAGCAAAGTGATTCAAGGTGGCTATCGATATGAGTGATCGGTCCAAGCCTGGGCCGATCTAAATCTACTGTCTAAACCTGCCGGTCAATTCCTAAGCATCTGTATCCCTCTACTCCCCACCTACTCATGCATCTGTCCAGACGCATCTTAAATGAATCTACCGTGCCTGCCTCTACCACCTCTGCTGGCAACGTGTTCCAGATGCCCGCCACCCTCTGTGTGAAGTACTTGCCACGTGTATCCCCCTAAACCTTTCCACCTCTCACCTTGAACGTGTGACCTCTCGTTATTGAATCCCTCACCCTGGGAAAATGCTTGTCTCTATCCACCCTGTCTATACTCTTCATGATTTTGTAAAGCTCAATCAGGTCCCCCCTCAATCTCCTTTTTTCTCATGAAAATAATCTTAACCTACTCACCCTCTCTTCATAGCTAGCACCTTCCAAACCAGACAACATCCTCAGAGAAGGTAAACCTTCTCTGCACCCTATCCAAAGCGTCCACATGCTTTTGGTAATGTGGCAACCAGACTGTACACAGTATTCCAAATGCGGCCGAACCAATGTCTTATACAATTTTAACATGACCTGCCAGCTCTTATACTCAATACCCAGTCTGATGAAGGCAAGCATACTATATTCCTTCTTGACCAGTCTATCCACCTGTGCAGCAACCTTCAGGGTACAATGGACTTGAACTCCCAGATCTCTCTGCTCATCAACTTTTCCCAAGGTTCTTCTATTTGCTAGGAGAAAGTGAGAACTGCAGATGCTGGAGATCAGAGCTGAAAATATGTTGCTAGAAAAGCGCAGCAGGTCAGGCAGCATCCAAGGAGCAGGAGAATCGACGTTTTGGGCATGAGCCCTTCTTCAATCCTTCCTGAAGAAGGGATCATGCCAGAAACGTCGATTCTCCTGCTCCTTGGATGCTGCCTGACCTGCTGCGCTTTTCCAGCAACACATTTTCAGCTCTTCCATTTGCTGTATAATTCGCTCTAGAATTAGACTTCCCAAAATGCATCAACTCACATTTGCCTGGATTGAACACCATCTGCCACTTCTCCACCCAACTCTCCAGTCTATCTATATTGTCCTGCGTTCTTTGACAATCCCTTATGCTTTCTGCTACTCCACCAATCTTCGTGTCACCTGCAAACTTACTGATCAGACCAACAGTGCCCTCTTCCAGATCATTTATGTATATCACAAACAACAGTGGCCCCAACACTGATCCCTGTGGAACACCACTGGTCACCTTTCTCCATTTTGAGAAACTCCCTTCAACTACTACTCTCTGTCTCCTGTTGCTCAACCAGTTCTTTATCCACCTAGCTAGAACACCCTGCACACCATGTGACTTCACTTTCTCCATGAGTCTACCATGGGGAACCTTATCAAACGCCTTACTAAAGTCCATGTATGTGACATCAGCAGACCTTCCTTCATCTATCAACTTGGTCACTTCCTCAAAGAACTCTATTAAGTTGGTAAGGCACGATCTCCCCCGCACAAAACCATGTTGCCTATCATTGATAAGCTCATTCTTTTCCAAATACAAATAAATTTTATCCCTCAGCAACTTCTCCAGCAACTTTCCCACCACTGGTCTGTAGTTACCCGGAATATCCTACTACCCTTCTTCTATAGGGGGACGACATGAGCAACCCTCCAGTCCTCCGGCACCTCACCTGTATTTATGGATGCCACAAAGATATCTGTCAGGGCCCCAGCTATTTCCTCTCTCATCTCCCTCAGTCACCTGGGATAGATCCCATCCGGTCCGGGATTTATCCACCTGTGTGATGTGAGTGTGGGTGCTGTAATCTTACAAGAATGCAACAAAAATATAAAGAGACTTCCTGGATTTTTTTTTCTGAAAGATGACTGTTTATCAAAAGAAATATTCCACCGTCAAGAAATAAACATTGAGTTTGGTGTTGGTGTTGTAACATTTCAACAGTTAAGTTGTCAGTAATGTATCTGAGACTGAGATCTTATACTGATCATATCCCCTTAACATGTTTGGAAAAACTTAAGAATAAAAATACGAGACTGCTTAGATGGAGTTTATTGTTATAGCCATTCAATTTAAAAATTGTAAACGTGGCAGGATGAGAGAATGTGATTGCTAACGTACTGTCATGATTATGATGAAGGAGGATGAAGGCATTCAGTGGCAGAAGAAATGAGGTGGACTGTGGGATGAATGGTTGCATGCTTAGGTTTAGTGTGAAGATTATAGGCATATTCCATTGATGGTTCTTTTATTTTAAAGTGGAAGGTATGATGGTAACGTGTTTTCAAGAGCGGTTTATTCTGTGCTCCCGCAACAAAGGCAAGACCTGACACCGCAGCCGACCGGAATGGAGGCGAGAGTATAATGAAACGATCCTCCCACAACTGTAGCTGGCAGGGACACATTGCTGGAGAATGTAGGGCCCTATGAGCAGGGAATAGAGCAGGGAACAATGTAAAATACTGCAGCCACTGCCAAAGAATAGGACACATAGAAGCAGTGTGCAGAGAAAAGCATGGGGCACCCCCAAACACCACCCAGAACACCACAGAACCACGGGGATCCTGAGGTCAGCAGAGCTGACAACCAGCTGCCCCCATTGGTGAGGGTGAGGGAGATGGGAGCATTTACATAACCGCAGTCATCGGAGGGAGGAAATGTGAGATGCTAGTAGACACAAGAGCAGCCGTATCCATCACAAACTTACTCTTACCCCACACAAATAAAATAATTCTCTTAACTGGGGTAGAAGGGGATAAAACACCAGCTTACCGAAGTAAAACCACCCTCGTAGAAATAAATAACATATATATCCCCATGAGATTCTATGTGTGCCAAAATAACGAGGGCGCCATAATGGGCAATGATCTCATGAGAGAATATAATGTTCTAATCGATTGTACAAAAGGGAGATTGATTTGGCCCAGTCAGGATGGTCGGAAGACTGAGATTGGGAAATTTACAAGTCACCTTGAAACTATTAAAGAGACTACAGCCACCAGTCGGGACTGGTACCTTGAAAAGGGGAGATTCAGAGCCATCTGCGCCTTCGTCCATGGAGCATGGACAGAAACAAAGTTAAATACAGATCGAGTAAACATCGACCCAATAAGGGTTCCCAGACCGAGCATAAGCCCCACCAGCAATACCCAATAAAACCCGAAGCAGTTGTGGAGATAGTACAAGGACTAGTGAAACAGGGAATCCCGACAGCAACCACAAGTACAACCAATTTCCCAATGTGGCCAGTAATAAAACATGATGGGAGCTACAGGCTCACCATTGATTACACAGGACTGAATTAACAAAGGCTGTGCTGGAACTGACAATGACTGCATCGAAACTATAAATGATTCTGCAATGTTTACAAGAAATAAACTATCTTACAGAGACAATAACCTCATCACTGACCTATTGTATCACAAAATGCATAAAAGTATCTTGACATGCGCTCTGGGTTGAGAGAAGACTCGCAGCTGCTCAGTGTGCCGTTGGTGTCTCTCTGTCCCCTGGAGCTCCGGGATTTCCTTGTAAAATAAACTCTGTCATTGAACCCTGACTCTGACTCCAAAGCTAGTGATTTTCCCCACAGCAGATGTCTTGATTGCTGACTGTGGGATTAACTCAACGATTATAAAAGAGACAGCCTCCTCACAGATCACTTGCAATCTCGAAGTTGCTGACCCAACAGAGGGGTCTAAGGACTAAGTAATTGCAGCAGTGAAAGGTGAGCAAGACAGAGGCAGGTCAGAAATGAAGAGGGCATTTCAAAATAGTAGCAAGTCTGAAGTTTAAAATCAGACAGATAAATCAAACGGATTCGTCTGATGGTGCACAGGCCTTCCTTGTGCATGACCTGTAGTTCCACTGGCTCCTGCAGAAAAGCATACTGGCACCACTGGCAGCTGCTTAAGTCCTGAACTCTGGAATTTCTTCTCTAATCTTCTCTGTCTATTTATCTTCCTCCTACTCTTCGATTATGGTCTCAAACAGCAACTCCTTTTAAACACACGTTTAGCTCCTTTTCCTTATATTTTCTGATGTGGCTAGAAACCTGACTTGTATACTACTCTTTTGAAAAGCCATAGGATGTGTTACTTACTTGAGAAAGGATGTCCTGGCACTAGAAGGGGGTGAGGAGGAGGTTGACTGTGTTAATTCCGGAGTTGAGGGGGTTGGCTTATGAGGAGAGACTGAGTAGACTGGGATTATATTCACTGGAATTCAGAAGAATGAGGGGGAATTTTATAGAAACGTATAAAATTATGAAGGGAATAGATAAGATAGACATAGAGAGGATGTTTCCACTGACAGGAGAAACTAGGACAAGACGACATAGCCTCAAAATAGCAAACAAGGGTCTGAATTGAGAAGGAACACCTTCACCCAGAGGGTTGTGAATCTGTGGAATTCCCTGCCCAGTGAAGTAGTTGCAGCTTCCTCATTGAATGTTTTTAAAGCTAAGGAACAATATTGAACAATAAAGGAATTAAGGGTTACGGTGAGAGGGCTGGTAAGTGGAGCTGAGTCCATAAAAAGATCAGCCCTGATCCTATTGAATGGCAGAGCAGGCTCGAGGGGTCAGGCGGCCTACTCCTGCTCCTCATTCTGATGTACTAAGTTAAAAGTACTCGATGAATGTGTGTTGTTATTCCTGATGATTTATTGGTGGATGTGTTCCTGAATGTTGTTTCGTGTATATATATTTGTTCAATGTCAGAGAGAGTTACCCAACAAACATCATAAAATAACATGTAAACTAATGTTTATATTAGTTTTCATTTGAGTCCAGAGCTGAAAATGTCATAGCTATATGGGTTTGTAGAACATTACATGCAATCTATTTTGTCTGCTGTTTATCTAATTCTTTATAATATAAAATATTACTTCGGTTCTAGTTTTTTTTTACTTCCTGCTTTCCAGTTAAACAGAAAAGAATTTACAGAATTTATGTTATGCAACCACACATCAGAAAATATTTTCCCAACACCTCAGCAATGATTACTCCAAGGTATGAATTTCTCATCTGAGTCATAGTGTTGATTAATATTCTGGCTCTATATAAAGATAGACAATGTATTGTGCCTTTTATCTTGAGGCTGTTTACAACACAGTAAACAACCAAAATGAAGGCTGTGTATTTTTGTCTCACCATTGCACTTGAACTGGGCTTTCAAACCATACCTTCAGATGCACTTCCATTGTCTAAAGACGAGACAGTTACAAAAACTCCCGAGGTATGGAAATAACTCAACCTAAATATTCTTGTTTGATAGATAAAATATTTAAAGACATCCTTTTTTCAGAAATGTAAGTGTAGCAGATGATTATGATTAACCTGAATATTTTTTTGATTTGTTCTATTTCTGTTTCTTTTCATGTTTTGCATAAATATTGCTGATTATAATATTCCATGAAGTACTAAAGGCTGGCAAATCTAGAGTTAAGTCCATTATTAAAGTTGAACAAGATGAGGACCACTGCAGTCAGTCAGCATCACTGAGAGGATTGAGCGAAGTGGTTAGCTTGAAGACTCTTAAAAACACGCGTATAGTAAGCGAATCAGAGCCTTTGCTGCAGAGCAGGTGAGATCAATCAATAAAGAAAGCAAAATCTGAAAAAGAAACTGATTTTCCTGGAGAAACTCAGCAGATCTGGTAGTATTTATGAAAACAAAGCAGAGTTAATGTTTCAAGACTGATAAGACTTTTCTTCAGACATAACTGACGTAACTTTCATTCAGAAAGTTAGGGCGTATGGGATCCAGGGAAATTTGGCTCTCTGCATACAGAATTGGCTGGCCAAAGGAAGACAGTGACCGGCAGTGGGTAGAAAGTATTCTTGCTGGAGGTCGGTGACCAGTGGTGTCCTGCAAGGCTCTGTTCTTGGGCGTCTGCTCTTTGTAGTTTTTATAAATGACTTAGATGAAGAAGTGGAAGGATGGGTTAGTACGATGACACAAAGGACAGTGGTAGAAAGGGAGCTCTGCAGATGCTGGAGATCAGAGTCAAGAATGTGGTGCTGGAAAAGCACAGCAGGTCAGACAGCATCCGAGGAGCAGGAGAATCAACGTTTTGAGAAATGTCAACTCTCCTGCTCCTCGGACGCTACCTGACTGGTTGTGCTTTTCTAGAACCACATTTTTTGACAAAGGTCAATGGTGTTGTAAATAGTGTCGAGGGCTATTGCAGGCTACAATAAGTCATTGACAGGATGCAGAGCTGGGCTGAGAAGTGGCAGATGGAGCTCAATCTGGATAAATGCGAAGTGATTCATGTTGGAAGGTTGAATTTGAATGCTAAATACAGGGTTAAAGATAGGATTCTTGACAGTGTGAAGGAACAATAAATTTTGGGGTCCACATATATAGATCTCTCAAAGTTGCCACCCAAGTTGATAGAGTTGTTCAGAAGATATATGGTGTTTTGGCTTTCATTAACAGGGGGATAGAGTTTAAGAGCTGCGAGGTTTTGCTGCAGCTCTATAAAATCCTGGTTAGACCACACTTGGAATATTGTGTCCAATTCTGGTCACCTCATTGTGGGAAGGATGTAGATGCTTTAGAAAGAGGGTGCAGAGGAGGTTTACCAGGAAGCTGCCTGGATTGGAGGGCATGTCTTATGAAGAGAGGTTGAGTGAACTAGAGCTTTTCACTCTGGAGAGAAGAAGGAAGAGAGGTGATTTGATAGAGATGTACAAGGTAATGAGAGACATAGACAGAATAGATAGCCAGAGACTTTTCTCCAGGGCTGTCATGAAGGGCTATAATTTTAAGATGATTGGAGGAAGATATATGGGAAATGTCAGAGGTAGTTATTTTACACAGAGATTGGTGGGTGTGTGGAATGCACTGCCAGTGGTAATAGTAGAGTCAGAGACATGAGGGATATTTAAGCAACAAGCCCATGGATGGCGGTAAATTGAGGGGTGTGTAGGATGGGGTAATCTTAGATTTAAATAAATGCTCGGGACCACATCGTGGGCTGAAAGGCCTGTACTGTGGTGAACTGTTCTATTTCTATAACTAGGAGAATGATTTGAGTCCAAAAGCATAAATATTGTAAATCAGAGAAGTCAGCTTCATGAAGAGAAGGAGAGAGCCTGAATAAGCTGAAGAGAAACTGTGTTCAGCATCTTCTGAAACCAGGCAAATTATAGCCCCTCATGACAGCCCTGGAGAAAAAGTCTCTGGCTATCTACTCTCTCTATGCCTCTCATTACCTTGTACATCTCTATCAAATCACCTCTCTTCCTTCTTCTCTCCAGAGTGAAAAGCTCTAGTTCACTCAACCTCTCTTCATAAGACATGCCCTCCAATCCAGGCAGCTTCCTGGTAAACCTCCTCTGCACCCTCTTTCTAAAGCATCTACATGTGTGGTTACAGCAGCTACATTAAGAGCAGGAGACAGCATGTTTTTGAAACAATGTGACAGAGAGTGGGAACAGCAATAACTGTTGAGGGGTTGTGGAGGTGGATTAAAAAAAGGAATGTGATTGCTGTAGTAAGTGACAGCATAGTTAGGGGAATAGCAGCAAGGCCAGGGAGTCACAGAGAGTGTGAGGCCTACCTGATGCCAGTGTTTAAGACATCTGTTCTGGGCTGGGCAGGAACTTGGAGTGGAGAGATAAGATTCAGTTGTTGTAGTCCATAAGGGTAACAATGATATTGGTAGGTCCACGAAAGAAATTTTGCTGAGAGATTATCGGCGGTTCAGAGATAAATGAAAAGGCAGAACCACAAAGGTGATAATCATTGGATTACAACCTCAGCTATGTGTCAGCTGTCATATGATAAACAAGAGAAGGGAGATCAATGCATGGTTTAAGGAGTAGGATGGGAGAAATGGGTTCCAATTCATGACTCACCAGCACCTGTACTGGTGAAAAAGACAGCTGTTCCATGGAAACAGGCTGCATTTGAACCATGCTGGGTCCAGAGTCCTGACAAATTGTAAAACTAGGATTGTAGATGCAGCTTTAAACTAATTTTAAGAGAGAAAACAGTTCAATTGTAGAAAAGCTTGAAAAATCAAAAAGAAACAAGAGAGCAGAGCTGCAGCATAGTGAAAAGTTGAGTGATAATGTCTTAAGGGAAGGAGTAGAAAATATATGCAGAAACGTGAGGTAGAAATTGAGACCAGAGAGAGAAATAATGGTTAAAAAGTCAGAGTTTGCAGCTCTCTATTTTAATGCGTGCAGCGTTTGTAACAAGAATAACACATTGACAAGACAAATAGAAATAAATTACAAGTTTGATAATGATTATGAATACATGGTTACAGGGTGACTAAAACCAGGAACTGAATATTCAGAAATCATGTCTCCCCTCATCTCATCCCAGATCCAACTCAGCACTATGCTCTTGAACTGTCCTACCTGTCCATCTTCCTGCCCACTTACCCGCTCCACCCTCCCCACCGACCTATCCCAATTACCCCCCACCTGCATCCAACTATTGCCTTACCAGCTACCTTCCCCCAGCCCCACTCCACCCCACTATTTATCTCACAGCTCCCTTCCCCTTCCACATTCCTGATGAAGGGCTTATGCCTGAAACATTGACTCACCTGCTCCTTGGATGGTGCCTCACCTGCTGTGCTTTTCCCAGAGCTATGCTCTTTCATTCTGGAAAAATCGGCAAAAAAGGAAAGGGAGGCTGGGTAGCATTTTTAGTAATGGTTGGTATCAATGTGGTGGTGAATCATATAAATGCAACAGATCAGGTTGTGGAATCAGTCTGGGCGGAAACAAAGAAAGGCAAAGAAAAGAAGTCCTAGCTGGGAATTGCCTATAGGCGTGTGAAGAATTGCTTCAATGCAAAACAAAATCTGAATCTGGATAAATATGGAAGTATGTAAGAGTGTGCTCCAGTACAAAGTGTGACTTAAATATGCAGACTGACTAGACAAGAGTAATAAGGAATTTGTAGAGTGCACCAGCAATTTTTTAAGAGTAGTACATTGCTGAACCTATCTGAAACAGGCTATCATAGGTCTAGTAATGTGCAATGAGATAGCATTAATAAATGATAGAATTGTTAAAGATCACAACATGGTAAAATTTCAAATTCAGTTTGAGGATGAGCAACTCAGGTTTTTAAGCCAATGTCCTCAACTTAACTTTGAGCAATTCCAGAGATAGTGAGAAGGAGTTATCTCAAAGTGAGCTGGGAAAATAGATCAGGAGAAAATTCACAGGTTGAGCAATAGCAGACATTTTAACAGATATTTCAGAATGCTTAGCAAAAATTTGTCCTGGTCAAACAGAAGGACTCAATGAGAAAGATGAACCACTTATCATTGACAAAGATGAAGAAAGACCAAAACATAAGAAGGGACAAAAACTAATACTAGGCCAGAGATTTGGAATGTTTTGAATAACCAGCAGTGGACTAACTATAAACTTAATAAAGAAGGAGAAATTGGTTGTGAAAGTAAATTGGTAAGAAATGTAAAATCACACATTAAGAGCTTCTATGGGTATACAGGAAGAGTAATAAGGTATGGAACTCTTGAAAGATGCACTAGGAAGTTGAGAACAGAGAAATCACAGCTAGTTCAAAGCAATATTTCACTTCGCCACAGTGGTGGACATCATAAACATCCCAAATGTTATGAAGGTGTAGCGGTGTACTGTACCTTTAAGGGAGTAGAAAAGCTAGCAAGGACTGCCAAAGCACAGAGAGCCCTGAACAAAGTAAGAATGTAACACTTGGTTGAAACAAATAGCTGCAGATGATTGCCATGGAACAAAAAGAAATTCAAATTTGGCCAAACAATTTAAATTATACTTCAAGATACCAAAATTCAATCAAATTTGAATTTAGTATTTTGATAATATTAAAATGAATGAAATGATCTGATGTTTTGGGCTATAAAACCAGACATTTTGAATAGTTAGAAGAACTGTCAAGGATATTCACAAATATAGGCTGCAAGTTGAAGAGCTCTCTGAAAGGTACATGTCTATCAGAAGTTTGCGCAGCAGAATATCGAAACCAACCTAAAGAAAAATCTTCAAAGGAGAATCAACAAAGCTGACTGGCTTTTGAAGTGTGATTTTCTTTTTGTAAATCTTAATCAGGATTTTTTTATCGGACCAGTATTGTGGAATGGGAGGTAAAAGATAGGTTTAAGAGAAAGGATTGTATATAGTTGTTGGTTTCAATATTCTCTATTGGACTTATAGAATAAAATTGTTAATTTTTACTTTAAATAGTGACCGCTGGGATAGTTCTTTTCGGCTCGAATTTAACAGATTATGGCGTGAGGTGAAATTTTTCTGTGTGGCTGGATTAAATTAGCAGAGGGATTTACTCCATGTCATAACACAAAGATAACAGATAAGTAAGATACTAATGGAAGAGAAGATCTTGGAACAGTTTCCACTACACGGGACAAAGTATTTTACAAACCAATTGGACTATAGGAAGACAAGTCACCAGATTCTGATGGCTGGCACCCAATGGGTTGAAGAGATTATGGAGCATTGGGTGAAATATTCCAAAACTCACTGGATTCTGGGAGGTTCCAGTAGATTGGATGATCAACTGTCCCACTGCTCAGAAATTCTAGTTTTGCAAATTGGACGTATAAAGTTATAATCTTAAAGTCATTATGGCACAGAAGGAGGCCAATTAGCCCATGATGTTTATACAAACTCTCCTTACAAAAAGCCAATCAGTACCATCTCCCTGCTCTATCCCTGTATAATTATTATCTATTTCTGTTTTCCAAGTTTTCATTTAAATTACCTCAGTATTTCTGCTTCCCAAGTGGTAGCCAGCAAGTTGCAGGTCTTAACCACTCTCTGCATTCAAAAAGTTCTCGAGATATCCCTACTCAAAAATGTAAATCTTCATTCCCTCATCCTTCTGTCATCAGCTAATATGAACAGCTTTTTTTTTCCTTTTCAATCTTGTCATAGCCTTCAAATTTTCTAGTAATTTAATTAAACATAATATTTCTCTCCAGAATACATGCTGACTTTTCTGAATCAACTCACATTTGTCCCATTAGGATATTAATTTTGTCACGTATTTTGTTTATAGAAGTTTCCCAACATCAAAGATAAACTTAGTGACTTCATGCTAAATGCAACACAGTACAGTTTTAATAAAATCAACTTTTAAAACACAGGAAATTCCATCATTTAGTAAATGTCTGAGTTCAATACTCTGTTGAAACTGTGCACTGTAGACCTGGCCCCTGTGCCTCATAGCTATCAAACAGAACTTCTACTTCCAGGAGAGATGAGAGAAATTGGGACTTGTTTCCTTCGAGATGAGAAGGCTAAGAGCAGCTGTGATTGGAGTTTTCAAAGTCATAAGGGAGTCCGTTAGACTACATTGGGCAAACTGTTCCAACTCATACAAAGATTAAGAACAAACGGGCAAAAATTTAGTGCGATATGCAAAAGGAGAAAATGTGTTGTGAGAAAATCCTTTATCGTACAAGTGACTCGGGTCTGGAAGACACTGCCTGAAGGATGGTACAGTTAAGTTCAAATGAGGCATTTAAGAAAATATGAAATGATTATTTAAATAAAATGTGGGAGAATGTCTGTTTACCATTAATTAGTCACCCAGTAACAGAATTACATCTCCAAAATTACACTTTTCAAAGTCATGTACTTTATGATCCTTAGCATTGGTTTGCTAATGTTGCTGTTGCTAATGCAAAAATAAAAATTTGAGTATCACTGAAAAATACACCTGTTTCTTGCATCTAGGTAAAACAGACTGCATATCAACTTCAGGTAACCAGGAAGCCTGTCAATGGAACATTTAAATCAAATGGAGTCCCTCGTTGTGGAGTAACTGACTTCGAGACGTTCTCTTTTTTTCCTGGCAAACCTAAGTTTAACAAGAAGGAACTCACCTACAGGTATAGATCTTGTTTAAGTGATATGCCCTATTCATTTAGTAGCATTAATTTGTTAAAATTTTCACACTAAGCAAGACAAATGCACACATAATGACCAGAACTACCACAGAATTCATTATATTTCAACAGCAAACCACTCTCTCTACTAAATATAAGGAGAGCAAGGCCAATCAGAAAGATCATGCACATTGAGAATGTTGGTTGCTCAAGATTTAGCCATCCTTTCCTCACTGTCCCAGATGTGTAATACGCAAGCCAAAATAATAATACCTTGCACATGTCAAAACCAGTATGATAGGACAATAATCTTTGAGTGAGGCTGTGACAGAACTGGGCAAGTTCATGAATCCACACCCTCAAAATGCTTTGTGGACCAAGGATAGTTCTGGTGGTGACTGTTAAGATGATGCTTGCCTTGAATTATTTTGCTGCTGTTATGACTTCCTCACCATAAAACCACAAGACATAGGACTAGAAATAGGTCCATTGAGTTTGCTCCACAACCAATGAAATCGTGGTTGATCTAACAATCTTTAACTCCACTTCCCTGCCTTTTCCCACAACCCTGAACTCTCTTATTGATTAAAAATCTGTCTATCTGAGCGATGACTATGCCTCATAGCCTCGCCTTGACAGCTCTATGTGGGAAAGAATTCCACATATTCACAACCCGCAAAGAGAAGAAATTCCTCCTTATTTGCATCTTAAATGTACAACCCCTTATTCTAAGATTATGCCTCCTGGTCCTAGACTATCCCACGAGGAGGAACAATCTTTCTACAAATACCAAACCAGAAGTTGCTGGAAAAGCTCAGCAGGTCTGTCAGCATCTGTGAAGAGAAATCAGAGTTAACATTTCAGGTCTGGTGACCCTCAGAACTTGCTGCATGTATCCTGTTGAGCTATCAAAGAATATTGTATGTTTCAATAAGGTTTCATCTTCTCATTAGACAGTCCCTTCATATCTGGTATCAGCCTAGTGAACATTCTCCAGACTGCCTCCAATGCCAGTGTATCTTTCCTTTGATAAGGGGTTTTAAACTGTCTACAGTATCTCAGCTGTGGTCTGACTAGTACCTTGTTTCATTTTAGCAAACCTTCCTACTTTTCCTATCCATTTCCTTCAAAACAAAAGCCAGCCTTCCATTCGCCTTGCCCAACGAACTGACTTGTTAGCTTTTTGTGATTCATGGACATCCTCACCCAAATCTTATTAATCACACATGGTTTTGGAAATTTTGCATATTTGTACTAAATTCTAAAATGGAAACGTTTACCAGAGGGAAACACATAGCCTAGATATTTTTCTAATCAATACATTTAGTAATTACGATCCTCTGAAGCAGATCAGACTTGAACCCAGGGATCATGGCTCAGAGGTAGGGACACTAACATTGTGCCACATGAACCTGACCAGCAGCCTTTCTTGCTCAGAATGTGTGTCAAATCAGTTCGGCTGCTGATGAATATCTGGCAGCATTTTTACTGGAGTTACACAATCAGACTTGGACGTCCTGTCTGAAGTAAGTAGGTTAATCAGAGGCCAGAAATTCCAGAACTCAGCAGCAGTGCTCCTTGGACACTGCCACCAGGAACCCCAGGTGGAGGACAACCACTGAAGAAGGTAAGTATTGTTTGGGGAGGGGGGGGGGAGGGGTTTTCTAGAGTTGGAGTTCACAGGTAGAGGGGTAGTAGAAGTGTCGCTATCAAGTGCAGCTAGCCAACTCTCAGAGGCTATCCATGAAAGCAAGAGGATCCCTTGGTGTTTTAATACTAATTTAGGGATTCTACCCCAATCGAAACTGCCAGCGTGCCCAGTCAAGTAGGTCAGCTCTTTCTCCTTCAGTCTGATGTGAAGAAAATTCAGTCCAGAGTGGATCACGTGACTGTTAATTTAAGTGGTTGTTAATTTAAGTGGTTGTTAATTGTTATTTAAGGCATTAATTGGTGGTGGATAATGAAGGTTAACTATAGGTTTTCCTTTCCACAGCTGAATTTATAAGATGGTGGAAGATGCAATGCAATCAATGATCCTGATCTGTTCCTAGGATAGGAATATTCCAAAATTAGTATGAGTGTATGCCTGCATTAAGTCTCTACTTGGTCAGGGAGAGAATCATCAGCGAATCAGTTGGAATTTTATGACTATAATTTCCTTAAATTTGACCATAAGATTAGATTCCATACGAGTGGAAACAGGCCCTTCAGTCCACACCAACCTCTGACTAATGCACCTAACACTACGGGCAATTTAGCACAGCCAATTCACCTGACCTGCACATCTTTGGATTGTGGGAGGAAACCGGAGCATCCAGAGAATGTGCAATCTCCACAGAGACAGTTTTCCAAGGCCAGAATTGAACCTAGCACCCTGGTTCTGTGAGGCAGCAGTGCTAACCACTGAGCCACCATGCCACCCACTAATAAATGATCAGATTTATTGAAGTCAATAATACAACCTATAATGGAAGATTTCTGAACAGACGACATTGAGTTCATAAATAGTAAAATCACTGGACTTCCAAACACCTAGTGAGTTCTGCCTGAGTTTAGAGACTAGGCTCTAATAGTTTGCTGCAGGAGGCACTGGTCTGCATCACGTTCATCAGCTTAATCAGACAGTTATCCAACAATAAGTAAGTGCAGTGTAGTTTCACTTATAGATGCCTCAAAATATGGCATGCTGATTGGCACACATTGCAAATGAATTTCTAAAGTGCTTTTGTTGAGCCTCCAGATCACATGTATGGATTGATCCCTCGAGGAATGAGTCATTAGGGTCAACCACTAATGATTGAAGGAATTAGAGGACTGCATTTGTGGTCAATGCTACCACAAGGTAGAGTAATGCACATGTTGATGATACTTGATGAGTGAAATGCAAAATTTTCAGGTCTCCTATTAAATGGCAATAAACTCTCCATACCATTAACGACATTCAATCAGCAAGTTATCTGTAACTATACTGTGCATCATAACTGTTTAGATTACTTACAGCATGGAAACAGGCCCTTCGACCCAACAAGTCCACACCGACCTGCCGAAGCGCAACCCACCCAGACCCATTCGCCTACACCTAACACCATGGACAATTTAGCATGGCCAATTCACCTAATCTGCACATTTTTGGACTGTGGGAGGAAACCAGAGCACCTGGAGGAAACCCACACAGACACGGGGAGAATGTGCAAACTCCACGCAGACAGTTGCCTGAGGCGGGAATTGAACCTGGGTCTCTGGCGCTGTGAGGCAGCAGTGCTAACTAACTGGGGGATGAGGAGGTGCACTAGTAAGTTATGATGCCAACTATCAACACAACCCTTTTAAAAAAGTGGTCAAAACAAAGTGGTAGTATCACTTCTAAAAGGAAAATACAATTGCAATTATCAAAGCAATAAACACCAACAGTCGCAGATGGATCATCATGTTGGCCTGGAATGGTAGTACCATGTTGCATTATTCGCAACTTACTCTCTGAATCAGGAACTAGTTCAGAATTCTTTTGCATTCTTACTCAGTGGCTTTTATACAGTGTCTTCCCCTTCAGCCCGGCTAATGTTCTAATACGAGTGTGTGTCACAGCAGGAGTGACTGGAGCAGGTTACATGAGGTGTTTTCAGAAGACCAGACATTGATCTCAGAAACATACAAACAGCACATCGTTTCAAAATTTGTAAACAATTGCAATATATTTGATTTTGTTTTTAACACAGGGTAGAGCAATATACAAGAGACTTGTCAGAGGCCACCGTGGATGAAGTTTTGAGACGAGGTTTCAAACATTGGAGTGATGTTACTCCGCTATCGTTTCGAAAGTCAGATACTATGACGGCAGATATTGAAATTATCTTTGCTAGGGAAGGTATGTTCAAATGATAATGTTAATAATAAAAACTGGAAACCTGAAATAAGAACATAAAATTCTGCAAATATTTGGATGTTAGTGTGCATTTGTAAGCAAATAACACAGTTGTGATTTTTCAGTTGCATTTAACATAGTAGCATGTTGATTATAATTTTTGGATTCAGAATTTGGAAGCCTGGACAATGATCCAAAGCCATGCAACTGGATTTTACTGCTCAATCCAGTCATGTTATCAATGTTGGGACGGAGGCAGTGTAAAATAATTGGGTGGCGAGACCATCG